>NC_141874.1:343331806-343956806 GCF_056163025.1 Triticum urartu
GTGCCATGGGCATCCCCAAGCTTAGGCTCTTGCCACTCCTTGTTCCATAATCCATCAAATCTTTACCCAAAACTTGAAAACTTCACAACACAAAACTTAAAGTAGAAAATCTTGTGAGCTCCGTTAGCGAAAGAAAACAAAAGACCACTTAAAGGTACTGTAATTAACTCATTCTTTATTTATATTGGTGTTAAACCTACTGTATTCCAACTTCTATATGGTTTATAAACTATTTTACTAGCCATAAATTCATCAAAATAAGCAAACAACACACGAAAAACAGAATCTGTCAAAAACAGAACAGTCTGTAGTAATCTGTAGCTAGCGCAAGATCTGTAACCCCAAAAATTCTAAAATAAATTGCAGGACGTGAGGAATTTATCTATTAATCATCTTAAAAAATAATTAACTAAATAGCACTTTCCAAATAAAAATGGTAGCAGTTCTCGTGAGCCCTAAAGTTTCTGTTTTTTACAACAAGATATCAAGACTTTCCCCAAGTCTTCCCAACGGTTCTACTTGGCACAAACACTAATTAAACACAAAAACACAACCAAAACATAGGATAAGTAAATTATTTATTACTAAATAGGAGAAAAAAGCAAGGAATAAAAATAAAATAGGGTTGCCTCCCAACAAGCGCTATCGTTTAACGCCCCTAGCTAGGCATAAAAAGCAAGGATAGATCTAGGTATTGCCATCTTTGGTTTTCAACTTTTTAGAGGAATCAAGCTCGAATCCGGGAGGTTCTTTACGTTTCCCTTCATATTCTGAAATCTTTAGATCTAAAGAATCCAACCGCTTATTGCAAAGAGTAATCAACATATTCATGCGGTGAATATTTCCCTAACATTCTTAAGAGGTTCAAGAGATTTCTGTAAAATCTTAGTAACTTCACAATTTTTTTCAAAAACTTGTGTCTCTTCCTGGGTAGGATGAGGCCCCTTTTGTTGAGGTAGTGTTCCCACTATACCTTCTATAATTTCAAGCGCAATATGGGGATCAATTTCAATAAAATTGCCTTTGGCAACGCAATCCAATAGTTGTCCATGAGACATATTTAATCCAACATAGAAATTGCGAAGCAAAATTCTCAGTTTCACTTCAAAGGTACAATTACGATAAGACTCCATTATCCTCAACCAGGCATCTTTTAAGTTTTCTCCTTGTCTTTGTTTGAAGTGAAAGACTTCAAACTCAGGGGACAACGGAGTAGATAGAGGACTCGCCATAACGACAAGCAAGCGGAAAAGAGGCGAACGGAAAAAGAGAGGGAGGATAGAGAGAGAGGGCGAATAAAACGGCAAGGGTGAAGTGGGGGAGAGGAAAACGAGAGGCAAATGGCAAATAATGTAATGCGGGAGGTAAGGGTTGTGATGGGTACTTGGTATGTTGACTTTTGCGTAGACGCCCTGGCAACGGCGCCAGAAATGGCTCGTTGTCGGGAGTCAAATCTTGACTTGCGCGAACCTCCCCGGCAACGGCGCCAGAAATCCTTCTTGCTACCTCTTGAGCATTGCGTTGGATTTTATTGAAAAGGAAAGGATGATGCAGCAAAGTAACGTAAGTATTTTCCTTAGTTTTTGAGAACCAAGGTATCAATCTAGTAGGAGGCTATGCGCGAGTCCCTCGTACCTGCACAAAACAAATAACTCCTCGCAACCAACGCAATAAGGGGTTGTCAATCCCTTCACGGTCACTTACGAGAGTGAGATCTGATAGATATGATAAGATAATATTGTTGGTATTTTTGTGATAAAGATGCAAAGTAAAATAAAAGCAAAGGAAATAACTAAGTATTGGAAGATTAATATGATGAAGATAGACCCGGGGGCCATAGGTTTCACTAGTGGCTTCTCTCAAGAGCATAAGTATTTTACGGTGGGTGAACGAATTACTGTTGAGCAATTGACAGGATTGAGCATAGTTATGAGAATATCTAGGTATGATCATGTATATAGGCATCACGTCCGAGACAAGTAGACCGACTCCTGCCTGCATCTACTACTATTACTCCACTCATCGACCGCTATCCAGCATGCATCTAGAGTATTAAGTTCATGAAAACAGAGTAACACCTTAAGCAAGATGACATGATGTAGAGGGATAAATTCATGCAATATGATAAAAAAACATCTTGTTATCCTTGATGGCAACAATACAATACGTGCCTTGCTGCCCCTACTATCACTGGCAAAGGACACCGCAAGATTGAACCCAAAGCTAAGCACTTCTCCCATTGCAAGAAAGATCAATCTAGTAGGCCAAACCAAACTAATAATTCGAAGAGACTTGCAAAGATAACCAATCATACATAAAAGAATTCAGAGAAGATTCAAATATTGTTCATAGATAATCTTGATCATAAACCTCACAATTCATCGGTCTCAACAAACACACCGCAAAAAGAAGATTACATCGAATAGATCTCCACAAGAGAGGGGGAGAACATTGTATTGAGATCCAAAAAGAGAGAAGAAGCCATCTAGCTAATAACTATGAACCCGAAGGTTTGAGGTAAACTACTCACACTTTATCGAAGGGGCTATGGTGTTGATGTAGAAGCCCTCCGTGATGGATGCCCCCTCCGGCGGAGCTCCGGAACAGGCCCCAAGATGGGATCTCGTGGATACAGAAAGTTACGACGGTGGAATTAGGGTTTTGGCTCCGTATCTGATCGTTTGGGGGTACGTAGGTATATATAGGAGGAAGGAGTACGTCGGTGGAGCAACAGGGGGCCCACTAGGGTGGAGGGCGCGCTTGGGGGGGGGGGGTAGGCGCCCCTACCTCGTGGCCTCCTCCTTTATTTCTTGACGTAGGGTCCAAGTCTCCTGGATCATGTTCGCTGAGAAAATCACGTTCCCGAAGGTTTCATTCCGTTTCTTTGAAACCCTAAAATAGGCAAAAAAAACAGCAATTCTGGGCTGGGCCTCCGGTTAATAGGTTAGTCCCAAAAATAATATAAAAGTGGATAATAAAGCCCAATAATGTCCAAAACAGTAGATAATATAGCATGGAGCAATCAAAAATTATAGATACGTTGGAGACGTATCGGTGATCAAGGACATGACGAGGTGTCTCGAAATGGTCGAGACATAAAGATCGATATATTGGAAGGCTATGTTTGGACATTGGAATGGTTCTGGTTGAGTTCGGGCATTTACCGAAGTACCGGGGGGTTACGGAACCCCCTGGGAGTCAATGGGCCTTATTGGGCCTTAGTGGGAGAGAGGAGGAGGCGGCCAGGTGGAGGGTGCCCCCAATCCCAATCCGAATTGGGTGGGGGTCGACCCCCTTTCCTTCCCTCTCTATCCCTCTTCCTTCTTCTCCTACTCCAACTAGGGAAAGGGGGGGTACTCCTACTGGGAGTAGGACTCCCCCTTAGGCGCGCCATAGAGAGGGCCGGCGCTCCCCTCCTCCCCTCATTTATATACGGGGGAGGGGGCACCCCATAGACACACAAGTTGACAGTTGTCTTAGCCGTGTGCGGTGCCCCCCTCCACATATTTCCACCTCGGTCATATTGTTGTAGTGCTTAGGCGAAGCCCTGCGTCGGTAACTTCATCATCACCGTCATCACACCGTCGTGCTGACGAAACTCTCCCTCGGCCTCAACTGGATCAAGAGTAAGAGGGACGTCACCGAGCTAAACGTGTGCAGATCACGGAGGTGCCGTGCGTTCGGTACTTGGATTGGTTGGATCGCGAAGACGTTCTACTACATCAACCGCGTTACTAAACGCTTCTGCTTTCGATCTACGAGGGTATGTGGACACACTCTCCCGCTTATTGCTATGCATCACCTAGATGGATCTTGCGTGTGCGTAGGATTTTTTTTTGAAATTACTACATTCCCCAACAGTGGCATCGGAGCCAAGTCTATGCATAGATGTTATATGCATGAGTAGAACACAAAGGAGTTGTGGGCGTGGGTATATACATATTGCTTGCCGTCACTAGTGGATTATTGATTCAATGGTATTGTTAGATGAAGCGGCTCAGACCGACATTACGCGTATGCTTACGCGAGACTGGTTCTACCGAGGTGCTTCGCACACAGGTGGCTAGTGGGTGTCTGTTTCTCCAACTTTAGTTGAATCAGTTTCAATGATGGTTCTTTCTGAAGATCAAAAAACAACCACTATACTACGTTGTTGTTTTGATGCGTAGGTAAGAATGGTTCTTGCTAGAAGCCCGTACCAGCCATGTAAAACTTGCAACAACAGAGTAAAGGACATCTAACTTGTTTTTTGCAGGGCATGTTATGATGTGATATGGTCAAGACATGATTATATAAATTGTTGTATGAGATGATCATGTTTTGTAACACAGTTATCGGCAATTGGCAGGAGCCATATGGTTGTCACTTTATTGTATGAAATGCAATCTCCATGTATTTGCTTTACTTTATCACGAAGCGGTAGTGATAGTCGTGGAAGCAATAGTTGGCGAGACGACAACGATGCTTCGATGGAGATCAAGGTGTGAAGCCGGTGACGATGGTGATCATGACGGTGCTTTGGAGATGGAGATCAAAAGGCACAAGATGATGATGGTCATATCATATCACTTATTTGATTGCATGTGATGTTTATCCTTTATGCATCTTATTTTGCTTAGTTTGGTGGTAGCATTATAAGATGATCTCTCACTAAATTTCAAGGTACAAGTGTTCTCCCTGAGTATGCACCGTTGCTACAGTTCGTCGTGCCGAGACACCACGTGATGATCGGGTGTGATAAGCTCTACGTTCACATACAACGGGTGCAAGCCAGTTTTGCACACGCAAAAAACTCGGGTTAAACTTGACGAGCCTAGCATATGCAGATATGGCCGCGGAACACTGAGACCGAAAGGTCGAGCGTGAATCATATAGTTGTAACGCCCAGATAATTAAGCTATAGTAAAACTCTGCTAATGATGACACGTCACTTCAGTTACTGTTGATAAACTCGTGTTGCTTCGAAACCGATACAAAATTCAAATTCAAAATCAAGTCGAACGATATTTTTTTCAAACATTGAAATAAAAATGTTCGGTGGGTGCCAAATATTGCACTGGTAATTATTGTGGAGAAAACCCATTTTTAGAAGTTGCCTAAATATTTTAAAATGATTTAAAACAGAAAAGAAAAAAAGGAAAAAAAGAATAAAAACAGAAAAACAGAAAAACAAAACAAAAGAGAAATAGAAAAGAAACCCCCCAACCCCCTGGGCCACCTGGCCCAGTTAGCCAACAGCCGGCCCGGCCCCCTGCCTCGTCTCCCTTCCCTGTTCCCTCGACCCGGGTCGGAACAGGGGCGCGCTCCCGCCCAACCGCCTCGCCGGCACTGGCGCCGGGAGGGGATAAGATCACCAGCGCCGCGCCTCCTCGGGTCTCCTCCCCACTCCACATCACGCTCCCTCTCGGCCTCTCCCTCTCCCCTCTGATCCACCCCACCACATCCGAGCGCCACCGCCGCCATGGCTCTGACCTAGCCACGGCCACCGTGCCCACCTCGCCGCCCCACTGTGTCTCCAAGGGCCGCCGTCGTCCTCTGCTTCGACTGGTGCACCCCGTTGGAGTTCGGAGCCACCACAACGCCCACGACGCCGCCGTCTTCCTCCTCTGCTCCGACGAGCTTCGCCGCCGCTCTTCACCAACTCCGGCGATGCCCCTGCCGCTACTAAACCCCCAAGGGCCACCGTGTGTGCCGCTCGGTGAGCCCCCACTGCCTTCTCTCTCTCTCGCGCGCGCCCTAGCTAGCTGTCGCCGTAACACCCGAACGCAGTGCCGCGGAGCTCGTCGCCGACGAGTCTACGGTGACCAAATGGTCACGAGCCAGTGCCGATTGCACTCACCACACCCCTAGATCCTCCCCAGCCTCTACATGTGTTCGCTAGCTTGCCGTAGCTCTCCCGTACGCGTTGTCGCCCGCGCTCGTCGCCGATAGCCGTCCGGTGACCCTTTGGTCCCGGGCTCGTGCCATTGTGCTCGCGCGCGCACGTAGGCCTCGCACCGCCCTTCTGTTTGCTAAATAGCGCGCCGCATCACCGTTGCCATTGCTCGCCCGGAACACCCCGCCGCCGGCGACGTCGTACTGCTCGTCTCCGGCCACCGCAACCCGGGAAACCACCACCAACCGTCGCGTCATCGTCGTCTTGCCGTTCTAACGCGCCCGGCCGCGACCAAAATGATGCCCTGTGGGCGATTTCCGACGATGCCCGAGGATGCGCCGCCGCGAACGAGATCGCCGACGTGATTCTGATGAGTCACCGGCCGTCGCTGAGCTGGCCTGAAGCATGGGCCCCCCTTGTGTCGCTGACGGGTGGGCCAGGTTGACCCATGCTACCTCTTGAGCACTGTGTTGGTTTTCCCTGAAGATGAAGGGATGATGTAGCAAAGTAGCGTAAGTATTTCCCTCAGTTTTTGAGAACCAAGATATCAATCTAGCAGGAGGCTACGCGCGAGTCCCTCGTACCTCCACAAAACAAATAAATCCTCGCAACCAACGCGATAAGGGGTTGTCAATCCCTACACGGCCACTTACGAGAGTGAGATCTGATAGATATGATAAGATAATATTTTTGGTATTTTTATGATAAAGATGCTAAGTAAAATAAAACCAAAGTAAAAAGAAAAAGGAAATAACTAAGTATTGGTAGATTAATATGATGAAGATAGACCCGGGGGGCATAGGTTTCACTAGTGGCTTCTCTCGAGAGCATAAGTATTCTACGGTGGGTGAACAAATTACCGTTGAGCAATTGACAGAATTGAGCATAGTTATGAGAATATCTAGGTATGATCATGTATATAGGCATCATGTCCAAGACAAGTAGACCGACTCCTGCCTGCATCTACTACTTTACTCCACTCATCGACCGCTATCCAGCATGCATCTAGAGTATTAAGTTAATGAAAAAAAAGTAACGCCTTAAGCAAGATGACATGATGTAGAGGGATAAACTCATGCAATATTATGAAAACCCCATCTTGTTATCCTCGATGGCAACAATACAATATGTGCCTTGCCGCCCCTACTATCACTAGGAAAGGACACCGCAAGATTGAACCCAAAGCTAAGCACTTCTCCCATTGCAAGAAAGATCAACCTAGTAGGCCAAACCAAACTGATAATTCGAAGAGACTTGCAAAGATGACCAATCATACATAAAAGAATTCAGAGAAGATTCAAATATTGTTTATAGTTAGACTTGATCATAAACCCACAATTCATCGGTCTCAACAAACACACCGCTAAAACAAGATTACATCGTATAGATCTCAACAAGAGAAGGGGACAACATTGTATTGAGATCCAAAAAGAGAGGAGAAGCCATCTAGCTACTAACTATGGACCCGTAGGTCTGAGGTAAACTACTCACACTTCATCGGAGGGGCTATGGTGTTGATGTAGAAGCCCTCCGTGATCGATGCCCCCTCCGGCAGAGCTCCGGAACAGGCCCCAAGATGGGATCTCGTGGATATAGAAAGTTGCGGCGGCGGAATTAGGGTTTTTGCTCTGTTTCTGATCGTTTAGGGGTACGTAGGTATATATAGGAGGAAGGAGTACGTCGGTGGAGCCACAGGGGGCCCACGAGGGTGGAGGGCGCGCCTGGGGGGTAGGCGCGCCCCCTACCTCGTGGCCTCCTCTTTTGTGTCTTGACGTAGGGTCCAAGTCTCCTGGGTCTTGTTCGTTGAGAAAATCACGTTCCCGAAGGTTTCATTCCGTTTGGACTCCGTTTGATATTCCTTTTCTTCGAAACCCTGAAATAGGCAAAAAACAGCAAGTCAGGGCTGGGCCTCCGGTTAATAGGTTAGTCCCAAAAATAATATAAAAGTGGATAATAAAGCCCAATAATGTCCCAAACAGTAGATAATATAGCATGGAGCAATCAAAAATTATAGATACGTTGGAGACGTATCAAGCATCCCCAAGCTTAATTCCTGCTCGTCCTCGAGTAGGTAAATGATAAAAACAGAAATTTTGATGCGGAGTGCTACTTGGCATAATTTTGATGTAATTCTTTTTAATTGTGGCATGAATATTCAGATCCGGAAGATTCAAGACAAAAGTTCATATTGACATAAAAATAATAATACTTCAAGCATACTAACTAAGCAATTATGTCTTCTCAAAATAACATGGCCAAAGAAAGTTCATCCCTACAAAGTCATATAGTTTAGTCATGCTTCATTTTCGTCACACAAGAATGCTCTCATCATGCACAACCCCGATGACAAGCCAAGAAATTGTTTCATACTTTAGTAATCTCAAACCTATAAACTTTCACGCAATATATGAGCGCGAGCCATGGACATAACACTATGGGTGGAATAGAATATGATGATGGGGGTTATGTGGAGAAGACAAAAAAGGAGAAAGTCTCACATCAACGAGGCTAATCAATGGGCTATGGAGATGCCCATCGATTGATGTTAATGCAAGGAGTAGGGATTGCCATGCAACGGATGCACTAGAGCTATAAATGTATGAAAGCTCAACAAAAGAAACTAAGTGGGTGTGCATCCAACTTGCTTGCTCACGAAGACCTAGGGCACTTGAGGAGGCCCATTGTTGGAATATACAAGCCAAGTTCTATAATGAAAAATTCCCACTAGTATATGAAAGTGACAAAACAAAAGACTCTCTCTCATGAAGATTATGGTGCTACTTTGAAGCACAAGTGTGGCAAAGGATAGTAGCATTGTCCCTTCTCTCTTTTTCTCTCATTTTTTTATTTGGCCTTTCTCTTTTTTTATATGGCCTTTCTCTCTCTTTTTTTATAATTCCTCACTTGGGACAATGTTCTAGAAAATGATGATCATCACACTTCTATTTATTTACAACTCAATGATTACAACTCGATGCTAGAACAAAAGATGAGTCTATATGAATACCTCCGGCGGTGTACCGGGATATGCAATGGACCAAGAGTGACATGTATGAAAGAATTATGAACGGTGGCTTTGCCACAAATACTATGTCAACTACATGATCATGCTAAGCAATATGACAATGAAGAATGTGTCATTATAAACGGAATGGTGGAAAGTTGCATGGCAATATATCTCGGAATGGCTATGGAAATGCCATAATAGGTAGGTATGGTGGCTGTTTTGAGGAAGATATAAGGAGGTTTATGTGTGAAAGAGCGTATCATATCACAGGGTTTGGATGCACCGACGAAGTTTGCGCCAACTCTCAATGTGAGAAAGGGCAATGCGCGGTACCGAAGAGGCTAGCAAGGACGGAAGGGTGAGAGTGCGTATAATCCGTGGACTCAACATTTGTCATAAAGAACTCACATACTTATTGCAAAAATCTACAAGTCATCAAAAACCTCGGTACTATGCACATGCTCCTAGGGGGATAGATTGGTAGGAAAAGACCATTGCTCGTCCCCGACCGCCACTCATAAGGAAGACAATCAAATAACACCTCATGTTTCAAATTGTTTACATAACGTTTACCATACGTGCATGCTACGGGACTTGCAAACTTCAACACAAGTATTTCTCAATTTCACAACTACTCAACTAGCTCGACTTTGATATTATTACCTCCATATATCAAAACAATCATCAAGCATCCAACTTCTCTTAGTATTCAAAACACTCGTAAGAAAATTTTACTAATCTTGAAATACCTAGCATATTAGGATTTTATGAAAATTACCATGCTATTAAGACTCTCAGAATAAACTAATTGAAGCATGAGAGATCAATAGTTTCTATAAAACAAATCCACCACAGTGCTCTAAAAGATATAAGTGAAGTACTAGAGCAAAACTATATAACTCAAAAGATATAAGCGAAGCACATAGAGTATTCTAACAAATTCCAAGTCAGGTGTGGCTCTCTCAAAAGGTGTGTACAACAAGGATGATTGTGGTAAACTAAAAAGCAAAGACTCAAATAATACAAGACGCTCCAAGGAAAACACATATCATGTGGTGAATAAAAATATAGCTCCAAGTAAAGTTACCGATAGAAGTAGACGAAAGAGGGGATGCCTTCCGGGGCATCCCCAAGCTTTGGCTTTTAGGTGTCCTTATATTATCTTGGGGATGCCATGGGCATCCCCAAGCTTAGGCTCTTGCCACTCCTTGTTCCACAATCCATTAAATCTTTACCCAAAACTTGAAAACTTCACAACACAAAACTCAAAGTAGAAAATCTCGTGAGCTCCGTTAGCGAAAGAAAACAAAAGACCACTTCGAGGTACTGTAATTAACTCATTTGTTTTTTATATTTCTGTCAAACCTACTATATTCCAACTTCTCTATGGTTTATAAACTATTTTACTAGCCATAGATTCATCAAAATAAGCAAACAACACACGAAAAACAGAATCTGTCAAAAACATAACAGTCTGTAGTAATCTGTAGCTAGCGCAAGATCTGGAACCCCAAAAATTCTAAAATAAATTGCTGGACGTGAGGAATTTACCTATTAATCATCTGCAAACATAATTAACTAAATATCACTTTCCAAATAAAAATGACGGCAGTTCTTGTGAGCGCTAAAGTTTCTGTTTTTTACAGCAAGTTTTAACAAGACTTTCCCCAAGTCTTCCCAACGGTTCTACTTGGCACAAACACTAATTAAACACAAAAAACACAACCAAAACAGAGGCTAGATAAATTATTTATTACTAAACAGGATCAAAAAGCAAGGAATAAAAATAAAATTGGGTTGCCTCCCAACAAGCGCTATCGTTTAACGCCCCTAGCTAGGCATAACAAGCAAGGATAGATCTAGGTATTGCCATCTTTGGTTTTCAACTTTTTAGCAGAATCAAGCTCGAATCCAGGAGGTTCTTTACGTTTCTCTTCATATTCTGAATTTTTTAGATCTGACGAATCCAACCGCTTATTGCAAAGGGTAATCAACATATTCATGCGGTGAATATTTCCACTAACGTTCTTAAGAGGTTCAAGAGACTTCTGCAAGATTTTAGTAACTTCACATTTTTTTTCAAAAACTTGTGTCTCTTCCTGAGTAGGATGAGGCCCCTTTTGTTGAGGTAGTGTTCTCACTATACCTTCTATAATTTCAAGCGCAATATGGGGATCGATTTCAATAAAATTGCCTTTGGCAACGCAATCCAAGAGTTGTCTATGAGACAAATTTAATCCAACATAGAAATTGCGAAGCAAAATTCTCAGGTTCACTTTAAAGGTACAATTACGATAAGACTCCATTATTCTCAAACAAGCATCTTTTAAGTTTTCTCCTAGTCTTTGTTTGAAGTGAAAGACTTCAAACTCAGGGGACAACGGAGTAGATAAGGGACTAGCCATAACGACAAGTAAACGAACTAACGCACAAGCAAACAAAAAGCAAGCAGGCAAAAAGAGACAAACGGGAAAGAGAAGGCGGATAGAGAGAGAGGGCGAATAAGATGGCAAGGGTGAAGTGTGGGAGAGGAAAACGAGAGGCAAATGGCAAATAATGTAATGCGGGAGATAAGGGTATGTGATGGATACTTGGTATATTGACTTTTGCGTAGACTTCCCCGGCAATGGCGCTAGAAATCCTTCTTGCTACCTCTTGAGCACTGCGTTGGTTTTCCCCAAAGAGGAAGGGATGATGCAGCAAAGTAGCGTAAGTATTTCCCTTTGTTTTTAAGAACCAAGGTATCAATCCAGTAGGAGGCTACGCGCGAGTCCCTCGTACCTACACAAAACAAATAAATCCTCGCAACCAACGCGATAAGGGGTTGTCAATCCCTACACGGCCACTTACGAGAGTGAGATCTGATAGATATGATAAGATAATATTTTTGGTATTTTTATGATAAAGATGCAAAGTAAAATAAAAGCAAAGTAAAAAAGCAAAAGGAAATAACTAAGTGTTGGTAGATCAATATGATGAAGATAGACCCGGGGGCCATAGGTTTCACTAGTGGCTTCTCTCGAGAGCATAAGTATTCTACGGTGGGTGAAAAAATTACTGTTGAGCATTTGACAGAATTGAGCATAGTTATGAGAATATCTAGGTATGATCATGTATATAGGCATCACGTCCGAGACAAGTAGACTGACTCCTGCCTGCATCTACTACTATTACTCCACTCATCGACCGCTATCCAGCATGCATCTAGAGTATTAAGTTAATGAAAACAGAGTAACGCCTTAAGCAAGATGACATGATGTAGAGGGATAAACTCATGCAATATGATGAAAACCCCATCTTGTTATCCTCGATGGAAACAATACAATACGTGCCTTGCTGCCCCTACTGTCACTGGGAAAGGACACCGCAAGATTGAACCCAAAGCTAAGCACTTCTCCCACTGCAAGAAAGATCAATCTAGTAGGCCAAACCAAACTGATAATTCGAAGAGACTTGCAAAGATAACCAATCATACATAAAAGAATTCAGAGAAGATTCAAATATTGTTCATAGATAAACTTGATCATAAACCCACAATTCATCGGTCTCAACAAACACACCGCAAAAAGAAGATTACATCGAATAGATCTCCACAAGAGAGGGGGAGAACATTGTATTGAGATCCAAAAAGAGAGAAGAAGCCATCTAGCTACTAACTATGGACCCGTAGGTCTGAGGTAAACTACTCACACTTCATCGGAGGGGCTATGGTGTTGATGTAGAAGCCCTCCATGATCGATGCCCCCTCCGGTGGAGCTCCGGAACAGGCCCCAAGATGGGATGTCGTGGATACAGAAAGTTGCGGTGGTGGAATTAGGGTTTTGGCTCCGTTTCTGATTGTTTGGGGGTACGTAGGTATATATAGGAGGAAGGAGTACGTCGGTGGAGCAACAGGGGGCCCACGAGGGTGGAGGGCGCGCCGGGGGGGGGGGGGGGGGGGGGTAGGCGCGCCCCCTACCTCGTGGCCTCCTCTTTTGTGTCTTGACGTAGGGTCCAAGTCTCCTGGGTCTTGTTCGTTGAGAAAATCACGTTCTCGAAGGTTTCATTCCGTTTGGACTCCGTTTGATATTCCTTTTCTTCGAAACCCTGAAATAGGCAAAAAAAACAGCAATTCTGGGCTGGGCCTCCGGTTAATAGGTTAGTCCCAAAAATAATATAAAAGTGGATAATAAAGCCCAATAATGTCCAAAACAGTAGATAATATAGCATGGAGCAATCAAAAATTGTAGATACGTTGGAGACGTATCAACCCATTGACTCGGTCAACGCTGATGTGGCTCCCCTGTGTCTATGACATGCGGGCCCCATGCCATAAATGAATAAAAATAAATAGATAAATTGCTAATCCATTAAATTAGTTAATTAAAACCTTAATCTCTCACTGACTACTGGGCCCCACCTGCTATTTAACCCATTTAGTTAGTCTAAACCCCCTGTTAGTGCCCCTGACAATGACATGTGGGTCCCACTGGACCCACGTGTCTAGTTTGACTGGTCAATTGACTAGTTGACCTGTTGATGTCACCTTAATGTCATGCTTACATCATCATTTACTATTCTGGATAATGCGAATTTAAATAAATAGTTAAAATCAGAAAATTATTAAAACTTTAGAAAATCATATAAAATAATCCATAACTCGGATGAAAATACTTTGTACATGAAAGTTGCTCAGAACGAAGAGACGAATCCGGATACGCAGCCCGTTCGTCCTCCACACATCCCTAGCATAGCAAACTCGTAACTTTCCCCCTCCGATTCATCTGTCCAAAAACGCAAAACACCGGGGATACTTTCCCGGATGTTTTCCCCCTTCACCGGTATCACCTCATACTGCGTTAGCGCACACCTAGCACCGTTACTTGTCATGTCATGCATCGATATGAATCTGTTTGAATTGTATTCATTGTTTCTCCCCCTCTTCTCTCCAGTAGACTACGAGACTGACGCCGCTGCTGGTGCCCCGACCGACTACGTTGCTGATGACCCCTACTTGCCAGAGCAACCAGGCAAGCCCCCCCCCCTTAATCACTAGATATCGCCTATTCTTCTCTCTACTGCTTGCATTAGAGTAGTGTAGCATGTTACTGCTTTCTGTTAATCCTATCCTAATGCATAGCATGTCATTGTTGCTACAGTTATTGATACCTTACCTACAATCCTAAATGCTTAGTATAGGATGCTAGTTTATCATCAGTGGCCCTACATTCTTGTCTGTCTGCCATGCTATACTATCGGGCCGTGATCACTCGGGAAGTGATCACGGGTATATACTTATACATAATATATGATGCTTGTGGAGACTAAAGACGGGTCGGCTCGAAGAGTACCCGCGAGTGATTCACGGATTGGGTCTGAAAGGACGTTTGTCTCGACGACCCTCTGAGTGGATCTTTGTGGCGGAGCGACAGGGTAGGTTGAGACCACCTAGGAGAGAGGTGGGCCTGGCCCTGGTCGGCGTCCGCGGTTATTTCAAAATAACACGCTTAATGAGATCTGGGTATTTGATCTAAGTCTGGCCACTGGCCTATATGCACTAACCAACTACGCGGGAACAGTTATGGGCACTCGACGTCGTGGTATCAGCCGAAGCCTTCGTGATGTCAGCGACTGAGCGGCGCGCGCCGGATTGGACTGGAACGCCTGCTCTTGTATTAGGGAGGCTAGGTCTGCTTCCGGCCGCCCACGCAACGTGCAGGTGTGCAATGGGCCCAGACCCCTGCGCCATAGGATTTAGACCGGCATGCTGACCTCTCGGTTGTGCCTAGGTGGGGCTGCGACGTGTTGATCTTCCGAGGCCAGGCATGACCCAGGAAACTGTGTCCGGCCAAAGGGGATCGAGCGTGTTGGGAAATGTGGTGCACCCCTGCAGGGAAGTTTATCTATTCGAATAGCCATATCCCTCGGTAAAAGGACGACCCAGAGTTATACCTTGACCTTATGACAACTAGAACTGGATACTTAATAAAATACACCCTTCCAAAGTGCCAGATACAACCCAGTGATCGCTCTCTCACATGGCGACGAGGAGAGGATCGCCAGGTAGGATTATGCTATGCGATGATACTTGGTTAACTCACCATCTACTCTCTTCTTCTGCTGCAAGATGGAGGTTGCAAGAAGCATAGTCTTCATAGGCCTAGCTATCCCCCTCTTATTCCGGCATTCTGCAGTTCAGTCCACATATGCTACCCCTTTTCCATTTGATACCAATGCATACATATGTAGTGTAGCTCCTTGCTTGCGAGTACTTTGGATGAGTACTCACGGTTGCTTTTCTCCCCCTTTTCCCCCTTTCTATACCCGATTGTTGCGACCAGACGATGGAGTCCAGGAGCCAGATGCCACCGTCGACGATGATTCCTACTACACTGGAGGTGCCTACTACTACGTGCAGGCCGCTGACGACGACCAGGAGTAGTTTAGGAGGATCCCAGGCAGGAGGCCTGTGCCTCTTTCGATATGTATCCCTGTTTGTGCTAGCCTTCTTAAGGCAACTTGTTTAACTTATGTCTATACTCAGATATTGTTGCTTCCGCTGACTCGTATATGATCGAGCTCTTGTATTCGAGCCCTCGAGGCCCCTGGCTTGTAATATGATGCTTGTATGACTTATTTTATTTGTAGAGTTGTGTTGTGATATCTTCCCATGAGTCCCTGATGTTGATCGTACACGTTTGCATGTATGATTAGTGTACGATTGAATCAGGGGCGTCACAATAGTAGATATGATCAACATAGTTATGTTCACCATTGAAAACTACTCCATCTCACGTGATGATCGGACATGGTTTAGTTGATATGGATCATGTGATCACTTAGATGATTAGAGGGATGTCTATCTAAGTGGGAGTTCTTAAGTAATATGATTAATTGAACTTTAATTTATCATGAACTTAGTACCCGATAGTATTTTGCATGTCTATGTTGTTGTAGATAAATGGCCCGTGCTGTTGTTCCGTTGAATTTTAATGCGTTCCTAGAGAAATCTAAGTTGAAAGATGATGGTAGTAATTACACGGACTGGGTCCGTAACTTGAGGATTATCCTCATTGCTGCACAGAAGAATTACGTCCTGGAAGCACCGCTGGGTGCCAAACTCGTTGCAAGAGCAACGCCAGATGTTATGAACACCTGGCAGAGCAAAGCTGATGACTACTCAATAGTTCAGTGTGCCATGCTTTATGACTTAGAACCGGGACTTCAACGTTGTTTTGAACGTCATGGAGCATATGAGATGTTCCAGGAGTTGAAGTTAATATTTCAAGCAAATGCCCGGATTGAGAGATATGAAGTCTCCAATAAGTTCTATAGCTACAAAATGGAGGAGAATAGTTCTGCCAGTGAGCATATACTCAGAATGTCTAGGTACCATGATCACTTGACTCAGTTGGGAGTTAATCTTCCAGTTGATAGTGTCATTGACAGAGTTCTTCAATCACTGCCACCAAGCTACAAGAGCTTCGTGATGAACTATAATATGCAAGGGATGGATAAGACAATTGCCGAGCTCTTCGCAATGCTAAAGGCTACGGATGTAGAAATCAAGAAGGAGCATCAAGTGTTGATGGTCAACAAGACCACCAGTTTCAAGAAAAAGGGTAAAGGGAAGAAGGGGAACTTCAAGAAGAACGGCAAACAAGTTGCTGCTCAAGTAAGGAAGCCCAAGTCTGGACCTAAGCCTGAGATTGAGTGCTTCTACTGCAAAGGGACTGGTCACTGGAAGCGGAACTGCCCCAAGTATTTGGCGAAGAAGAAGGATGGCAAAGTGAAAGGTATATTTGATATACATGTTATTGATGTGTACCTTACTAATACTCGTAGTAGCGCCTGGGTATTTGATACTGGTTCTGTTGCTAATATTTGCAACTCGAAACAGGGGGCTACGGATTAAGCAAAGATTGGCTAAGGACAAGGTGACGATGCGCGTGGGAAATGGTTCCAAAGTCGATGTGATCGCCGTTGGCACGCTACCTCTACATCTACCTTCGAGATTAGTTTTAGACCTGAATAATTGTTATTTGGTGCCAGCGTTAAGCATGAACATTATATCTAGATCTTGTTTGATGCAGACGGTTATTCATTTAAATCAGAAAATAATGGTTGTTCTATTTATATGAATAATATCTTTTATGATCATCCACCCTTGATGAGTGGTCTATTTTTACTAAATCTTGATAGTAGTGATACACATGTTCATAGTATTGAAGCCAAAAGATATAAGTTTAATAATGATAGTGAAACTTATTTGTGGCACTGCCGTTTAGGTCATATTAGTGTAAAGCGCATGAAAATAAACTCCATGCTGATGGTCTTTTGGAATCTCTTGATGCTTGTGAACCATGCCTCATGGGCAAGATGACTAAGACTCCATGCAAGTGGGAGACTAAAGGAAATATGCCCTAGAGGCAATAATAAAGTTGTTATTTATATTTCCTTATATCATGATAAATGTTTATTATTCATGCTAGAATTGTATTAGCCGAAAACTTACTACATGTGTGAATACATAGACAAACAGAGTGTCACTAGTATGCCTCTACTTGACTAGCTCGTTAATCAAAGATGGTTAAGTTTCCTAGCCATGGATAAGAGTTGTCATTTGATGAACGGGATCACATCATTAGAAAATGATGTGATTGACTTGACCCATCCATTATGTTAGCACTATGATCGTTTAGTTTATTGCTATTGCTTTCTTCATAACTTATACATGTTCCTATGACTATGAGATTATGCAACTACCGAATACCGGAGGAACACTTAGTGTGCTATCAAACATCACAACATAACTGGGTGATTATAAAGATGCTCTACAGGTGTCCCCGATGGTGTTTGTTGAGTTGGAATGGATCGATGTCGGTGTCAAAACCGGCGGATCTCGGGTAGGGGGTCCCGAACTGTGCGTCTAGGTCGGATGGTAACAGGAGGCAGGGGACACGATGTTTTACCCAGGTTCGGGCCCTCTTGATGGAGGTAAAACCCTACGTCCTGCTTGATTAGTATTGATGATATGGGTAATTCAAGAGTAGATCTACCACAAGATCAGAGAGGCTAAACCCTAAAAGCTAGCCTATGGTATGATTGTTGTTCGTCCTACGGACTAAAACTCTCCCGTTTATATAGTCACGGGAGAGGGCTAGGGTTACACAGAGTCGGTTACAATGGTAGGAGATCTACATATCCGTATCACCAAGCATGCCTTCCACGCCAAGGAAAGTCCCTTCCGGACACGGGACGATGTCTTCAATCTTGTATCTTCATAGTCCAGGAGTCCGGCCGAAGGTATAGTCCGGCCATCCGGACACCCCCTAATCCAGGACTCCCTCAGTAGCCCCTGAACCAGGCTTCAATGACGACGAGTCCGGCGCGCAGATTGTCTTCGGCATTGCAAGGCGGGTTCCTCCTCCAAGTACTTCATAGAAGATTTTGAACACAAAGGTAGTGTACGGCTCTACAAAATAAGTTCCAACATATTGCCATAGAGAGAATAATATTTACACAAATCTAATCTGCTGACGTATTCCGTAGCATGACATCACACCACGGCCAAGTCTTTATTCGAATCGTTTTATTGTCCCACCTTAGCGCGTTTAGCGAGGCGGTTTCCTTGGCACGTCTTGTTAAAGCAGAGATCATGTCCCCTTATTCCGGGATTCTCATCAATACGGGCGTGGGTAACCCAACCATACCCGTTGGTATATTTTCTTGATCAAAGGCGAGTCCCAAACGGTCACGGGGAAGGCCCTTGGTATTCAACCTCTTATAAAGAGACCAAGGCCTTACTCCTTTCTTTCAATTTTAAACGAGTTCGCCCTTCGCCTCGAGTTCCAACACCCAAGGCTCCAGATTTCAGGCGCTTCGGACCTTTGACAATGTCCGGTTCCGACCTTCGAGGCCGATGGATGCCCTCCTCCGTCATGGAGGAGGACGTGCTGAAGTTGAGAGAGGCCAGGTTCTTGACCGGCGAAATCTCGCATAGGCTGCCTGCTCAAGGGCAGGTCATTCCCACTCCCAAGCCCGGTGAGAGTGTGGTGTTCATGTCTCACTTCCTTCGGGGGCTAGGCTTCCCGACGGATCCCTTCGTGAGGGGGCTCATGTATTATTATGGGCTGGAATTTCACGACTTAGCCCCGGAGTCCATCCTCCATATTTCCTCATTCATCGTCGTGTGTGAAGCCTTCCTCCGTATCACTCCTCACTTCGGACTATGGCTCAAGACCTTCAAAGTAGAGCCGAAGATGATCGAGGGACGGCATGCGGAGTGCGGAGGTGCTTTTATAAGCAAGAATGCTGGTACTCCATGGCCCGAGGGCTCTTTTCAAGAGGAGTCCAGCTTATGGCAGCGAGAGTGGTTTTATATTACCGCTCCCAGGGCCCCTAAGTGGGTGGCGCCACCTGCCTTTCGCTCGGGTCCCCCGCCATGACTGGCGTCATGGGTCAATACGGGGCTGGACTGGGGGCCGGCAAAGGACGTGCCCATGTTGCAGGGCCACATCCGAGATCTCCTAGAAAGAGACATCAGTCTGGTCATGGTGACGCAGGTTATGTTAATTCGCCGAGTTCTGCCCTGCAAACGTCGCCCCCTCCGCCTATGGGAGTTCAACCCGGAGGGACCACGACTTCTCCAACATTTTCTTGGCATGACGCCCTTGGAGATGTACAAATTGTTCTTCGGACCACAAGTAGTGTGTCCGGATTCTACGGAGGACGCAGGTCTGAGCTGCAATCGTTCGGATACTCAAGTAAGTAGCCTTGTGCCCGGACTCGCTATCCGTATATTTATCATAAAATTGCCCCTAAAAGAGCTGTCCTTTAAACAGGAGTGGATAGCGAAAGCAAAGCTAATCAGGTGTCCGGCCCCCCTCCCCGAGACCACGCCGGGTCCCGTGCTAGTCAGGATGTTGGAGGTTGTGCCTTCAAAGGGAAGCGAGGGAGGGGACAAGGGAGCTACAGCCTCCTCAAAGGAGGTTGTCCGGAAGGGAGGAATCGAAAATTCCTCTCCTCAGTGGAAGAAGAGGACCGCCTCTGAAGACCCGGAGACCATGGCCTTAAAGCGGGAGAAGAAATCTTCGCCAGAGGGTCCTGTGCTGGGGGATACTTCAGCCGAATTATGCCCTCAAGGGGATCAGCCCTCCACCAAGCCGTAAGTAAAGAGGAGTTTTCTTTTTAAGAAACGAGAGAAATCCCTGCTTTATATCTGAGAAAAGTAATCGAAAATTTACCTTGTAGCTCGGACCTTAGCCCTTCTCAGTAGAGCTCGTCTTCGAGGGATCTTCTTCCGGAGATGATGGAGAGCGGAACACCTCCCCCTGCCGTACCGCCTTGCGAGGCGGGCGACCCTGAGGTATCGTCACGGAGGGTTTCTCCGAATCTGGCGGGGCCGGAAGGTAGTCATATGGCCCTCCAAAGCCCTCCGCGTTCGACCCTTGAAAAGGGCCATCGGACGAGTCCGGCGCCGTCTGGTGCGCGGTCGGAGGAGCTAAAGGATCTGCTAGGGTGAGCATCTATCTCAGAGGAGCACCGTGCATTGATGGGTACGGTGATTGAGAGGATTTCATCCGCAGAGAGCGGATTGCACGAGGCCGTCAGGAGTTTACTGACGGGTTTTGAGGTACGCGAAATAATGTACCCTTTTTGGACAGTTATGCATAAATAAGATGCGCCCTGTGTAGATAGTAGCCCCTGAGACTCTGTGTGTTGTCAAAAGTGACGGCGCACAGAGGATCATAATCCCAGGTCTAATATGCCGCCTTTATACGTAGGTGGCGAAGTGTCCGGTGGCCAGCCGAACTGATGGATTTGCCGAGCTAAAGCGGCAACTTGACGTGGCAGATGCCGACATTGCGCTTGTCAACAAGCGGCTTGACGAGGCACAAGGTATGTAATTCCTTCGGCGACACCTGGTAAGAGGAGCTTTATGCTAGTATCTTACAATGTGTGCGCTTGATGCAGATGGTGCTGCTGCCATGGAGAATCTTCGGGCGGAACTTGCCCGAGCCAAGGAGCAAGCCAGGAAAAGTGATGCGGCTGCCGGAAAGGCAATTGAAGAGCTGAAAGCCGAACAGGCTGCTCACTGCCGAAGCAAGAAGGAAATGGCCGTGAAGCTGAAGAATGCTGCTAACCATTGCAAGGTTCTTGAAAAAGAAGATCGGGCGGAACAGACGGACCTGAAGAAGGCCGTTGCCGATGCCAAGGATGCTCGCTCTGCGATGAGAGCTGTGAAGGAGGAGCTGCGTCAGGCCGGAGAAATCGCGGCTGGAAAGCCCTTTATGCTGCGGAGGAAGTTCTGTGATCCTAAACATGCTCCGTTAGACTAGATGTGGAGTACGGCGGACACCTATCTGGATTTAGCAGTGAGTGCCGCAGATGCGGCCGAGCACTTCCGAGATCAAGAAGATCGCGAAGTGGAAAAGCTCTTTTGGTCGTAGTTCCACAATCCAGAGCGTCCACTGTCATTAGCCGATCGTTTAGCCGAATGGGCCGAGCTAAATAGGTTGTCCGGACTCGCCATGAAGTATGTCGTGAGTCATCTGTGGCCAGAGAGACCAGAGCCGAAAAGTTATTTCAACTTGGTGCAGCAGTTCCTTGGTGCGGCGCCGCATATCAATGCGATTAAGAGGTCAGCGTGCATAGAGGGTGCGCGGATGGCTCTTGCCCGTGTCAAGACATACTAGGCGGAAATGGAAGCCACCACTGTTGCATCCCCAGACTCGGATGGAAGCCGAGTACCTGCCGAGCGCTATTTTCAGGAAGTTCTGCAAGGCGCTCGTTTAATAGAGACGCAGTGCTCGAAGGATACTATATTTGAATAGCATGTATTATTGTAAAAAAATATTTTGATAAATTGTAGAAGCTTTTTATACTTGTGCCTGCAAGTATTATGATACCTCCTGTGCGGCCGTTTAACATATATGTATATATAATCTGAAAGATGGCAGTCGTCGGCTTCAGCCCCCACGCACATAATGCGGGGGTGTTCGCAGAAGGCGCATTTTCACACTTGATCCAACGTCTTGGTCCTACAAAGGAGGTGATAGCACAGCGAACTAGGTAATCAGACTATGATGCTTTATACTTTCACTTAGCCATAGGAGTTTGACATTGAGGCTACTTATATAGCCCCTGGTGGCTCCTGCGCTCGCCCGAACTCAGGGCGCGTATGTGCCTGGCCGGGAAACGACCCTTCGTTAATGCGGAGGAATCCTAAAGATTCCAGTATGTCATTGAGTGGTTGACCAGTCTCACGCTATATCATGACAGTCAGTTTTCGGCTTTCTCTACTGAGGTGTTCGCCTGGCCGAACCGGGGCACAATCGCAGTAGTTCTACTGGTGCCGCGTTAGCCGATAGAGCGGAACGTAAGGCAGCAAAACACAGGAGCCGGGCAAACCCAACGTTTGACCAAAGGCATGATTCAGAGCTGATGCATATAAGGCCAAACTCGCGACGCCGAACACTCCCTAGGGTATTCGGTCTTTATGAGGGCGGGCGGGATAACGCCCTTAGTAATAAGCCCCTAGTGTCCAGGTACGCGCAAAACTCTGACGTGGCCACATGCCAAAATGCCAGCCTCCTCCTTGGTTATACCAAGAAACTAGGGGATGTGTATCAACAAGAGACAGTAAAAAAGGTTTACGCAGGGTCTTAATCTGAAAAGAATCCTTGGAACGGGTCCCTGCTGCACATCTGCGCCTGTGTCTCCGTTGTGCCGTATCCTGGACGGGCGTAGCATTGTGTTCATCTGTAAAAGAGAGGAACTTAGTTAAGGAAAGATCGTGCCGAACATGAGTTATACTAAATAGACAAAGTATAAATCGAAATGGGTAAAATTGAGCTTTATTGTCTCTTGTTTTATATGCGCGGAGCCCCTAGTACAGGGGTATACGGCTATTAAGCCTTTATCAATTGTATGTTTATGCCGGACTCGTCTAGCCGTGTCCGTGGTCTTGACGAACTGTTTAGATGCTTTGGCTGGTGAAGCCGCTTTATTGTGGGGCTGTCAAGGCAGCCGCATTGTTTTCCGCGCGGGAGGAACACTCAATGTTTTCCCTTTAATGAGATGATGCCTCGTGGACCGGGCATCTTAAGTGTAAGAGATGCATAATGCGGTATTGCGTTAAAGCGGGTGAAAGCTTTGCGTCCCAGCAGTGCTTGATAGCTACTTGAGAATGGGGCGATGCGGAAAGTTAGCTGTTCGCAACGAAAGTTATTGGGGGAGCCGAACATAACTTCTAGCTGGAGAGAACCCATGCAACGGGCATCCGGGCCTGGCGTTACCCCTTGAAAGGAGGTTTTGCTATGGCGAATATTTGTTGGGTCTATCCCCATGTTGCGGATTGTGTCCTGGTATAACAGGTTTAGACCACTGCCGCCGTCCATCAGGACATTTGTAAAATGGAGTCCACCGACTATTGGATCTAATACCAAGGCAGTCCAGCCTGCGTTCCGGATACTTCTAGAGTAATCCTGATGGTCGAAGGTGATTGGTTTTAACAACCATTGGCGAGACTCCTTTGGGATAGGCCATATGGCGCGTATCTCTAGTGGCGCCGTTCTGTTTGTCACATGAAGTAAGTTTACTATTTTGACTTCTTGTGGGAAATCCTTTTGTTTCCTGGTGCTCTGCTTGTGGGGTTCGTCGTCGTCTTCACTTGGTGTGTCGAGCCCCTTGTGTTCGGCGTTGAGCTTGCCGGCTTGCTTGAAAACCCAACAATCTCTGTGGGTATGGTTCGCAGGCTTCCCGGGAGTACTATGTATTTGACATATCTTGTCCAAGATTTTGTTTAAGTTGGATAGCTTG
The DNA here is from genome assembly GCF_056163025.1 of Triticum urartu. Classification (NCBI taxonomy): domain Eukaryota; kingdom Viridiplantae; phylum Streptophyta; class Magnoliopsida; order Poales; family Poaceae; genus Triticum; species Triticum urartu. The sequence continues at coordinate 343,355,491 of NC_141874.1, forward strand.
TCCCTGTTATCCTTGAGGGGCGGCTTTCTCTAATTCTGCCGCGAGCTTTTGAATCCGGCGTTGACCGCCGTGCTCTTTGGGCTGTTTCCCTTATTCCGGCGCTGGTCCTTGCTGCGTCGGGGTTTTCCGTTTCCATCCCTAACTTCGGATGTACTTGGGTCGCTGGTGCTGCATCTTGCCAACCAGCTGTCCTCTCCTACGCAAAAGCGGGTCATGAGGCTTGTCAATGCGGCCATTGTTCTTGGCTTTTCTTGGCCGAGGTGTCTGGCGAGCCATTCGTCTTGAACGTTGTGCTTAAAAGCTGCTAGGGCTTCAGCGTCCGGACAGTCGACTATCTGATTCTTTTTAGTAAGAAATCTGTTCCAGAATTTCCGGGCTGACTCTCCGGGCTGTTGAGTTATGTGACTGAGATCGTCTGCATCCGGAGGGCGGACATAGGTCCCTTGAAAATTTGCCCAGAAAGCATCCTCAAGCTCTTCCCAACTTCTGATGGTGTTTTCGGGAAGGCTTTTGAGCCAATGCGGGGCTGGCCCTTTAAGCTTGAGGGGTAAGTATTTTATGGCATGGAGGTCATCTCCTCTGGCCATGTGTATGTGGAGGATATAATCCTCGATCCAGACCCCAGGGTCTGTTGTTCCGTCGTACGCCTCTATGTTTACGGGCTTGAATCCCGCTGGAAATTCATGGTCCAGCACCTCATCGGTGAAACATAGGGGGTGTGCGGCACCCCTGTATTTGGGTGTGCCGTGATGTTCGGATATTTGTTGTGTTGCATTGCTTACTAGAGCTTGCTTTCTTGGCCCGTATATAGATCTGGCTAGGCCATCTTTTTGATGCGGATCCTTTGGTGGATCGCGTGCCGGCTTGTGTGCGGTGCCGCTTGCCGCTCCATGCTGGCCATGCGGTCGTCCATCCGACCGGATGGCTTTCGTATTTTTTGACCGCGGGGGCTCTAAGGCCTCCTCGTCAAATTCAGGCAGCAGCTTTCGTTTTGGATAGCTTTTTGTACGGCGACTGCCGGCATATTTGTCTGCGGCGTTGCGTACTTTGCTCCATCTGATTCTGAGTGCATCTTCCGCAGTTTTGAGCTTCCGCTTCTGCTTTTTCAGGCTATGCGCAGTGGCGACGAGCCTTTTGTGGAGGTTCTTCTGCTCCATGAGTTTATCCGGCGTAAGGTTGTCCAGACTGTTGTTTTCGCCGGGGACGGGGTGTTCGGGTTGTTTATCCAAGTTTCCCTGTTCAGACGCTTGCTCGAAGGCATGTTCGTCGTCCGCTGGCTCGTCCTGCTCTATGGCTGGGTCTGTATGGCTGCTGTCTCTGTCGAGGCGGGGCTTGGAGCGGCGCTTGCGTCGCCGCTTTGATTGCTTTTCGAGTGAACGATCCCTCATTGCATCCTTGTGTTCCTCCTCGTCGCTTCCTTTGGGTGTGTCCACCATGTATACATTATGAGATGAGGTGGCTGTCCAGTGCCTTATAGGCGTTGGTTCGTGTTCATCTCCTACATCGTCGTCCATACCGTCGATGTCTTTGGAGTCCAAGTTTAGCACGTCGTTTAAATTATCGACAGTGGCTACGAAGTGGGTGGTGGGTGGGCTTTGAATTTCTTCATCATCCGCATCCCAACCTTGTTGACCATAGTCCGGCCAGGGCTCTCTTGATAAAGAGAGAGAGACTTCAGTGAATTCAGAATATCGCCGAAGAGCGAGTGCTGAAAGTTGTTCGCGGCGGTGAACTCCATGATCGGCGCCCAATCGGGTTCGATCGGTCGAGGCGCGAAGGGATCGGAGTCTGGAGAGGAGTCCGGCTCCTTGGAGTCACGGGCTTTGCAGAGAATAGGGCTGGTGTTCGGCTCGATAACCGTAGAGATTGCAGCCCCCGAGGCGGTGTCTAACCACCCATCCTCGATTGGTGTGATCGGCTCCGAGCTAGGGGTCGGAGCTGATGTGGGTGCGGCCTCCAGGGCACTGTTCGGCGGCAGAGCTAAATCATGCCCATCATGACAGTGCGGCGCACTCGGCTGTGGCCCGAATCCGTCGAAGATCGAGTCTCCACGGATGTCGGCCGTGTAGTTCAAACTTCCAAATCTGACCTGATGGCCAGGGGCGTAGCTTTTGATCTGCTCCAGATGGCCAAGCGAATTGGCCCGCAGTGCAAAGCCGCCGAATACGAAGATCTGTCCGGGGAGAAAAGTCTCACCCCGGATCGCATCGCTGTTGATGATCAGAGAAGCCATCGGGCCTAAAAGTGACGACACAGAGGAACTCTCAATGAAAGCACCAATGTCGGTGTCAAAACCGGCGGATCTCGGGTAGGGGGTCCCGAACTGTGCGTCTAGGTCGGATGGTAACAGGAGGCAGGGGACATGATGTTTTACCCAGGTTCGGGCCCTCTTGATGGAGGTAAAACCCTACGTCCTGCTTGATTAATATTGATGATATGGGTAATACAAGAGTAGATCTACCACGAGATCAGAGAGGCTAAACCCTTAAAGCTAGCCTATGGTATGATTGTTGTTTGTCCTACGGACTAAAACTCTCCGGTTTATATAGTCACCGGAGAGGGCTAGGGTTACACAGAGTCGGTTACAATGGTAGGAGATCTACATATCCGTATCGCCAAGCTTGCCTTCCACGCCAAGGAAAGTCCCTTCCGGACACGGGACGAAGTCTTCAATCTTGTATCTTCATAGTCCAGGAGTCCGATCGAAGGTATAGTCCGGCCATCCGGACACCCCCTAATCCAGGACTCCCTCAATCGAGATTAGGATTTGTCACTCCAATTTTCAGAGAGGTATCTTTGAGCCCTCTCGGTAATGCACATCACTATAAGCCTTGAAAGCAATGTGAGTAATGAGTTAGTTGCGGGATGATGCATTACGGAACGAGTAAAGAGACTTGCCGGTAAGGAGATTGAACTTGGTATTGAGATACTGACGCTCGAATCTCGGGTAAGTAACATACCGATGACAAAGGGAACAACGTATGTTGTTATGCGGTTTGACCGATAAAGATCTTAGTAGAATATGTAGGAACCAATATGAGCATCTAGGTTCCGCTATTGGTTATTGATCGGAAGTGAGTCTCGGTCATGTCTACATAGTTCTCGAACCCGTATGGTCCGTACGCTTAACATTTGATGACGATCGGTATTATGAGTTTATGTGTTTTGATGTACCGAATGTAGTTCGGAGTCCCGGATGTGACCACGGACATGACGAGGAGTCTAGAAATAGTCGAGACATAAAGATTGATATATTGGAAGGCTATGTTTGGACATCGGAATGGTTCCGGAAGAGTTCGGGCATTTACCGCAGTACCGGGGGGTTACAGAACCCCCCCCGGGAGTCAATGGGCCTTATTGGGCCTTAGTGGGAGAGAGGAGGAGGCGGCCAGGTGGAGGGCGCACCCCCAAGCCCAATCCAAATTGGGTGGGGGCCGCCCCCCTTTCCTTCCCTCTCTCTCTCCCTCTTCCTTCTTCTCCTACTCCAACTAGGGAAGGGGGGAACCTACTCCTACTGGGAGTAGGACTCCCCCTTGGGCGCGCAATAGAGAGGGCCGACCCTCCCCTCTTTGTTTCCCCTCGTGTTCTTCGTGTTCTTCGCGGGATCCGCTCCTTTCATGAAAGATCGGCCATCTAGGGTTCCACCCTACATCATAAGTGAGAGTGGCAGAGAGAGAAACCTTGTACCCTCGCACCTTGCCCCTTTCCTGAACAGGGCTTGCATGACGACCATGTTGCCTGACCCGTTTGGGGCAGCCGTGCGGCCACCATTCCTAGCTTCCACCGCTTCTGCGGCTGCGGCGCAGAGAGGCGACGAAGATTGTATGGGATGGGTGGGGGAGCGGTAGCGCTCGCTTCCCTTCCGCTCCGTCATTCCCCATCTTTTCTTGGGCATATGGATGATGAAGCCGTCGATGAAGAAAACGATGATGAAGAGGACGCGCGGCGTACACTCTCGGGTTCGCGCAAGCGCTTCCCCCTACCTGGCGCGCCAAAGATGTCATGGGAAAACACGGCCACCTATGGGGACATCAGCCCCTTATGGTTCGGCAGGTGGAAGAGCACATTGCACAAAGAGCGGAGGGTGCAGAGCAGCACGATAGAGATCACATGAGCAGTTTTTACCAAGGTTTGGGCCGCCGCGAGGCATAAAACCCTACTCCTGCTTTGGCGGATTGATGAGGGGACCGTAGTGGAGACGCAATACTCTAGCCCGGCAAGGTTGCCTCGGGGTGAGAGCAGCTGCACGCGTATGAGTGTACAAAGGCCCGAATCCTTTCTAAGGTTGCCACGACCCTCCTTTTATAGATCAAGTGGTCACCATAATGGCAAATCAGTCATTGTGTACTGATTAGATAGCAAATAGTGTTATCATACCTAACTCCGTAGACAGGACAAGGCGCATTAAATGCGCCGCCTAGTGTCACATCATAGCGTAGCTCGACAAGCCTTGCTAGGCTGTTCGACCACCTTCTCGCCTGACTGGGTGACATGTCTCTGGACGGGTGTCCTTTGGAGGTGATTTCCTTCGGAAGTGGATGCCACGTGCCAAATAACAACCACTTAGTCTCTTGGGGACTCGATGCCGCACCGATCGATGACTTGTGTTGTTGTGAGGTGGAGCGGTGGAGCCCTGGCGGGGTAGTCCTCCCTCATCGTGCCTGGCAGGCCTGCCGGGATAGCCCTGAGACTTGTCTTCGGGGCAACCTCGACCTCGTCGGGCTCGCCTGACTGGCAAGGGAGGTTTTTCCTTGGTGGTCTCTTGCTCCTTTAGCTTAGTGATTGAGGCGAGGGTGTCTCGATGTTTCGATGAGATAGCTATCGTTTTCTGTGGGAGTCGACCTTGATGATCCGACTACGAACATGTGAGACGTCGTGCCTTAGCAATTGCTAAACCGACTTCTGAGGGGTTATTAACCATGCCGGAGCATGATCAACCTGACCACGAGGGTCTATGTCCTGCAAGCAAACAAAGAACAAGCAAGAAACTAAGATTGCAATCTGGATATTGCGAATATAAGATGAAAGCTTTATTGATCAAGGTTGGGTTCTATGACGCCTTGGTCTGGTCGTTGAACTCAAACGAAGTACACGAAGTTGCAGCTATGGCGAAATTTTAATCTAAACAAAACCCAAGGTCTAAACGACACCCTAAGGGCTGTATATATGGAGCTAGAGGGGGGAATTTCGTGGCCCTTGGAGGAGGGGTCTGAAACCAACCCTAACTCTTGTTTCCCCAAAAATACAGAATCTAAAAACAGCCTATACTTAACTATTTCAAATTACATGGGTCTGACCCAATAATAAGGTGACGTAGCACCTAGAATAGCCTCTGGACAAAATTTATGAAGTGGCATCTTGTATATTTCGTCCAAGGCTTCATGCACTCCTTATGATGGCTTCAAAGTCCTGAAATCATCACTTGCAACTCCGTTCTTGTTCCCCTTGCGCATGCCATCATCTCCATGCTTGGTCTTGCTCCAGTGTTCATCCCTCTTATCCATGCCAGGCCCTTCATTTGTAAGCAAACCAAATGTATCCAATTTAGGCAGCATCATATTCTCATGAACATTAGAATCATTACCGAGAAACGGAAGTACCTGATAATTTAATTGGCATGCGTGAGCTCTAGTAATTGGTCCAATATATGTAGTAGTAGGGGCTATGGGTGTAACAATGTTATTGATGTCCTCATCATCCTCCCCTTCTTGAAATGAAGTCGTCCTCGACGGAAGCTCATCTTCCTTGCCCAAATAAGGCTTCAAATATGCAATGTTAAAAGTGGGACTAACCCCAAAATCTGCAGGCAGCTCAAGTTTATATGCATTATCATTTATTTTCTCTAACACCTTAAAAGGACCATCAGCACGTGGCATTAGCTTTGATTTGCGCAAATTAGGAAATCTATCCTTATGCAAATGTAACCAAACAACATCTCCAGGTGCAAACACAACATGTTTTCTACCCTTATCTCCACCAAGTTTATATTTAGCACTCATACGCTCAATGTTTTCCTTAGTTAACTCATGCATTTTTAAAATCAATTCAACATGTTGTTTAGCATCAAAATTAACCTTCTCCGAAGATGGAAGAGGCAACAAATCAATAGGTGCACAAGGTAGGAAACCATACACAATTTCAAAAGGGCACACCTTGGTAGTAGAATGCAATGAACGATTATAAGCAAATTCAATATTAGGCAAGCATTCTTCCCACGTTTTCTTATTATTCTTTAAAACAGCCCTAAGCATAGCACACAATGTTCTATTGACTACTTTAGTTTGTCCATCAGTTTGGGGGTGACAAGTAGTACTAAAGAGCTGTTTAGTCCCCAACTTAGCCCATATACATCTCCAAAAGTGGCTAAGAAATTTAGTATCATGATCTGAAATAATAGTATTTGGCACACCATGCAAGCGAATAATTTCATGAAAGAACAAATGAGCAACATTAACAACATCATCACTTTTATGACATGGTATAAAGTGTGCCATTTTCGAGAATCTATCCACAACAACAAATATGCTATCCCTCCTGATGAGGACATCAATACCATTGTTACACCCACAGCCCCTACTGTTACATATACTGGACCAATTACTAGAGCTCGCACACGCCAATTAAATTACCAGGTACTTTCGTTTCTTGGTAATGATTCTAATGTTCATGAGATTATGATGCTGCCTAAATTGGATACATTTGTTTTGCTTACAAATGAAGGGCCTAGCTTGGAGAAGGATGAACATTGGAGCAAGAACACGCATGGAGTTGATGGCATGCGCAAGGGGATCAAGAACGGAGTTACAAGTGATGATTTCAGGACTTTGAAGCCGCCATAAGGAGTGCATGAAGCCTTGGACGAAATATACAAAATGCCACTTCATAATATTAGTCCATAGGCTATTCTAGGTGCTGCGTCACCTTATTAATGGGCCAGGCCCATGTAATTTGGAAATACTTAAGTATAGGCTATTTTTAGAGTCCGTATGTGTGGGGAAACAAGAGTTAGGGTTGGTTTCGGACCCCACCCTCAAGGGCCACGAAATTCCCCCCTCTTCCTCCATATATACAGCCCTTAGGGCGTCGTTTAGACTTTGGGTTTTGTTTAGATTAAAAGTTCGCCATAGCTGCAACTTCGCGTACTTCGTTTGTGTCCAACGACCAGACCAAGACGTCACAGAACCCCACCTTGATCAATAAAGCTTTCATCTTATATTCGCAATATCCCGATTGCAATCTCAGTTTCTTGCTTGTTCTTCATTTGCTCGCAGGAAACAGACCCTCGTGGTCAGGTTGATCGTGCTCCGGCGTGGTCAATAACCCTCGGAAGTTGGTTTAGCGATTGCTAAGGCGCGACGTCTCGCACATTCGTAGTCGGATCGTCAAGGTCGACTCCCACAGAAAACGATAGCCACCATCTCATCGAAACATCGGGACACCTTAGCCTCTATCAAGTGGTATCAGATTTCCAGGTTGCTCGGTGAGATTTTACAGTTTTTCGTAGATTAGATCGAGTCTGTTCTTCATACCTACAGTCCACGAAAAAGCCAGAAAAAATTATGGTTAGTTCATCATATCCGAACCAATCTGAGCCTTTGCATAATCTTTTTAGGGTTTTTGCTTTGTTGAATTTGCGGTTGCATCATCGTGTCAAGTTGCTGGTCTTAGAGTCTAGTCTTTTAGAGTTTCGAGTTCTGGTCATAAGTTGTGACGCCGCCGCACCATCATCATCGCCCATCTACCACTTTTGCTTACCCGCCACCGCTCTGAATCCATATCCATATACCACCACCAATCCGTATCCATATACCACCACCAATCTGTATCCATATACCACCACCGCTGCCATATACCACAACCATATATCCACCACCAATCCGAGTTCTTCTCATATTAGGTTTGTTCTTGAGATCAATCTAAATTCCGATTCGTGTTTCCTTGCCTGCGTAGGTCTTGGAAAAAAAAAGTCTGGAGACCCACGGGCAGTTTTTAGGCCAAAATTTTCACGGGCAATTTTTTTCCCTATCCTATTTTTAGGCTTTTCTGAGTCTTTTGAGCCACGTGCCATCATAGTGATTTTTTGTCGCACTTTTTTCGTCGTCGCTGCCCTGATTTCTGAAAAAAAGTGAAAAAAAAAATTTCGTGCCCATCCTATCAGTTTGACGAGGGAAGAGTTTTGAGACACTCGCCATTATAGTGATTTTTCGCAAAAAAAGAGGAGCGCAAAAAAAAGGAGCGCAAAAAAAAGAGCGAAAAAAAGAGTTCCAGAGTGTGCTTTTCCCTTATTTACGTGCAGCGCCGTGATTTTGTTAGTGTTCTAGGCTCGCGTCTCTAGCACGGTCTAGCCTAGGACCAGCACAGTACCATCGTTGAGCGTTTATTCAACTTTGCATCTCTGAATTGATTATTGCTGACCCTTTTTGCTACCATACTATAAGCCTTCCCAGCTCCACATACATCTACGTCGTGCGTTTGACTCTCCCTGGCAATCGCTCTATCCAAGCTTTTGAGAGTTTTGACTACAACGGTTGCCGATCACCGCCTGCTGCTGGGTAAGAACTGGTAAGAATTTGAGATTTGCTTGACGGATTTGTGACACCCGCCACCACCACCACTTGTTAGTAGTCTGTAGCATCATATTCTTGTGTGTTTCTATTACTGCTAACCATGCCAGGATCACAAGCCGACGAGACTGACTGGGAGAACTTGACGAACAAGGAGCTTCATGATACGTTTCAGCAAATGATGAGTGGACAGGTGCAAGATGTGATAAACAGATTTGAAGAGGCCATGGAGAAGATAGATGGCATGGAGAAGACGTTTGAAACAAATCTCGATAACAAGTTTGCTGAATTGCTTTCGCGTTTTCCACCACCACCACCGGCTGCTCCTGCCGCACCTCTGCAGCAACAACAGCAACAACATCGACTACCTCCACGTCGGGAAACAGCCCTCCGCCGAGCGAGTCGTGTCCCTCTTCAGTCGGGCCAAACTGCTGGTGCTGCTGTTGATACTTCTGTGGCTCCTACTGCTGATGTGGAGGAGGATGATTATGTGGGAGATTATGAGGATGAGGTTGATCAAAATCAGAACTACGTGCCACCACCAGCATAGCAACCACCAGGTCGTCCACATGCAAATAATGGCAATGGTAGGGCTCACCCTCAGGTACGAGATCATGACCATCTCCCTAAACTAAAATTGAATATTCCACCATTTGAGGGTAGATATGTTCCTGATATATATCTTACTTGGGAGTTAGAAACTGAACAACGATTTACATGTTTACAATATCCCGAGGAGAGACGTGTTCCTGCTGCTGTTTGTGCATTCACTAGTTTTGCATGTGTTTGGTGGTCTGAGCATTGTAGATTATATCCTATTCCGGCTACTTGGGCTGCTTTGAAAACTGCTATGCGTACTCGTTGGGTTCCACCATATTATCAACGTGAATTAATTCAAAAATTGCAGCGCTTAAGACAGGGAAAAAATTTCTGTAGAAGAATATTATCAGGAATTACAAACTGGCATGATTAGATGTGGTATTGTTGAGGAGAATGAAGCTATGCTTGCATGTTTTATGGGTGGATTAAATAGAGAGATTCAGACGATTCTAGAGTATAAGGAGTATACTAATATCACTCGTTTATTCCATCTTGCTTGTAAAGCTGAACGTGAAGTGCAGGATCGACAGGCATTGGCGCAGACTAACTTTTCTGCAGGTCGACCTTCATCATGGACACCACGTGCATCATCTACTTCCACACGTTCTGCTACACCGGCGCCTCCGTCGGCTGCCACCTCCCACCGTGATACAATAAAGCAGGCACAATCACCACTATCTGCCAAGAGCACACCTTCTGGGCCTGCAAAGAGCTCTTCTTCATCCATGGCATCAACAGGGCAAACACATGATACTATTTGTCGATGTTGCAAGGGTGGAGGTCATTATGCGAGAGAATGCCCATCTAAGCATGTGATGATTGTTACTGAGGATGGTGGGTATGAGTCCGCTAGTGACTATGATGAGGAGACTTTGGCTCTTATTAACGTGAAGAACACGGTGGAGACGATTCTGATCATGAGACGCAATTTCAAAAGGACCATCAGAACATTGTCTACTATGCTTAGGGCTGTTTTGAAGAATAACAAGAAAATGTGGGAAGAATGCTTGCCTCATATTGAATTTGCTTATAATCGTTCATTGCATTCTACTACTAAGATGTGCCCTTTTGAAATTGTGTATGGTTTCCTACCTCGTGCACCTATTGATTTGTTGCCTCTTCCATCTTCAGAGAAGGTTAATTTTGATTCTAAAGAACGTTCTGAATTGATTTTAAAAATGCATGAGTTAACTAAGGAAAACATTGAGCGTATGAATGCTAAATATAAACTTGCTGGAGATAAGGGTAGAAAACATGTTGTGTTTGCGCCTGGAGATCTTGTTTGGTTACATTTGCGTAAAGATAGATTTCCTAATCTGTGCAAATCAAAGCTAATGCCACGTGCTGATGGTCCTTTTAAGGTGTTAGAGAAAATAAATGATAATGCATATAAACTTGAGCTACCTGTAGATTTTGGGGTTAGTCCCACTTTTAACATTGCAGATTTGAAGCCTTATTTGGGTGAGGAAGATGCACTTCCGTCGAGGACGACTTCATTTCAAGAAGGGGAGGATGATGAGGACATCAATTCCATTGTTACACCCACAGCCCCTACTGTTACATATACTGGACCAATTACTAGAGCTCGCGCACGCCAATTAAATTACCAGGTACTTTCGTTTCTTGGTAATGATTCTAATGTTCATGAGATTATGATGCTGCCTAAATTGGATACATTTGTTTTGCTTACAAATGAAGGGCCTAGCTTGGAGAAGGATGAACATTGGAGCAAGAACACGCATGGAGTTGATGGCATGCGCAAGGGGATCAAGAACGGAGTTACAAGTGATGATTTCAGGACTTTGAAGCCGCCATAAGGAGTGCATGAAGCCTTGGACGAAATATACAAGATGCCACTTCATAATATTCGTCCATAGGCTATTCTAGGTGTTGCGTCACCTTATTAATGGGCCAGGCCCATGTAATTTCGAAATACTTAAGTATAGGCTATTTTTAGAGTCCGTATGTGTGGGGAAACAAGAGTTAGGGTTGGTTTCGGACCCCACCCTCAAGGGCCACGAAATTCCCCCCCTCTTCCTCCATATATACAGCCCTTAGGGCGTCGTTTAGACTTTGGGTTTTGTTTAGATTAAAAGTTCACCATAGGTGCAACTTCGCGTACTTCGTTTGTGTCCAACGACCAGACCAAGACGTCACAGAACCCCACCTTGATCAATAAAGCTTTCATCTTATATTCGCAATATCCCGATTGCAATCTCAGTTTCTTGCTTGTTCTTCGTTTGCTCGCAGGAAATAGACCCTCGTGGTCAGGTTGATCGTGCTCTGGCGTGGTCAATAACCCTCGGAAGTTGGTTTAGCGATTGCTAAGGCGCGACGTCTCGCACGTTCGTAGTCGGATCGTCAAGGTCGACTCCCACAGAAAACGATAGCCACCATCTCATCGAAACATCGGCACACCTTAGCCTCTATCATTTCATCAGGTCGTTCAAGGCCGTCGGATGCTCCGGCGTAATAAACTACGACCAAAACAGCTTCTCGGTCGAGTTCCCCTCCTAGGCTCGGAAGAACTATGCGGCCTCGGCAGCACTCCTCGGTAGATCCGCAAACGCATCTATAGAACTCCACACCTGAGTAAGCAAAGCATATCTTTGACCTTTGAATATACTCTGTAAAAGAAAGGCTTTACCAGCTGCTATCTGCTTTGCTAGCCAGATCTTCTCGCGAGCACTCCGGGACTTGACACGCGCCTCCTTAGCCTCCTGAAGAGCCTTGGCGAGTTTGGTCGATTGGGCCAAAGTCTTCTCCTCCAGTTCCTCGCATTTGAGGATGGCGTCCTTCATCTCCTGCTCGACTTCGGCCACCCGAGCTTCGTGTTGACGGCGGGTGGCCTGCTCGGTTTTCAGCTCTGCAGCAGCGTTGTCAGCGGCAGCCTTGTTAGCCTTTGCCTCTTGTTGGGATTTGGCAAGGGCGCCTTTGAGGGTCTCGACCTCGGCTTCCCCAACTATGCTCATAATCGAAGCATTACATGAGTTAGTTTCTGAATATAACTATTACTTATGAGATACAAAAAAGATGTCCCGAGGATACAGAAAAGATTATGCAAAGGCTCTGATTGGTTCGGATAGGATGAACTAACCCTAATTTTTTTGGCTTTTTCGTGGACTATAGGTATGAAGAACAGACTCGATCTAATCTAAAAAAACTGTAAAAATCTCACCGAGCAACCTGAAAATCTGATACCACTTGCTAAAGGCAAAGGTGTCCCGATGTTTTGATGAGATGGTGGCTATCGTTTTCTGTGGGAGTCGACCTTGACGATCCGACTACGAACGTGCGAGACGTCGCGCCTTAGCAATCGCTAAACCAACTTCCGAGGGTTATTGACCACGCCGGAGCACGATCAACCTGACCACGAGGGTCTGTTTCCTGCGAGCAAACCAAGAACAAGCAAGAAACTGAGATTGCAATCGGGATATTGCGAATATAAGATGAAAGCTTTATTGATCAAGGTGGGGTTTTGTGACGTCTTGGTCTGGTCGTTGGACACAAACGAAGTACGCGAAGTTGCAGCTATGGTGAACTTTTAATCTAAACAAAACCCAAAGTCTAAACGACGCCCTAAGGGCTGTATATATGGAGGAAGAGGGGGGGAATTTCGTGGCCCTTGAGGGTGGGGTCCGAAACCAACCCTAACTCTTGTTTCCCCACACATACGGACTCTAAAAACAGCCTATACTTAAGTACTTCGAAAATACATGGGCTTGGCCCAATAATAAGGTGACGCGGCACCTAAAATAGCCTCTGGACGAAATTTATGAAGTGGAATCTTGTATATTCCGTCCCATGCTTCATGCACTCATTATGGTGGCTTCAGAGTCCTGGAATCATCACTTGTAACTCCGTTCTTGTTCCCCTTGCGCATGCCATCATCTCCATGCTTGAACTTGCTCCAAGGTTTATCTTTCTTGTCCAAGCTAAGCCCTTCATTTGTAAGCAAAACAAATGTATCCAATTTAGGCAGCATCATATTCTCATGAACATTAGAATCGTTACCAAGAAACGAAAGTACCTGATAGTTCAATTGGCGTGCGCGAGCTCTAGTAATCGGTCCAGTATGTATAGCAGCAGGGGTTGTGGGTGTAACAATGGTATTGATGTCCTCATCAGGGCGCCTTTGAGGGTCTCGACCTCGGCTTCCCCAACTATGCTCATAATCGAAGCATTACATGAGTTAGTTTCCGAATATAACTATTACTTATGAGATACAGCTACACTTTTAACACTATAGGCATACCTTGCGTTTCATCAAACAGCTTGTTCACGCGGTTGATCTCTTCATCGGCCAACTGAAGCTTCCGATTGAGTTCGGACACTTTTGCGGCCTGGGCGGTCGCCGCCAGTAGGGAAGCCTGTTACAACAATAGAACAATATGTCAACTCTATCGAATACTATATGGATACTCTATCCAGCTTTTCAAACCAGACAGAGGCTAAGGGGCTATTGTCTATATACAGGTACATTCCTTTATACGAAACAAAAAATGTTTTAGGACATTACGTCGCATACCTCAAAGCATGTTAGTAGGCTATGGAAGGCTTTGTTTAGTCCGCTCTTAGTAGACTGAACCTTCTCTACTACCGCACCCATCAGGGTGTGGTGCTCCTCCATGATGGAAGAACATTGTAGTGCTTTCGTTAGAGTGTTCGGCGCCTCTGGATTAGTGGAGGTCGCCAGTGGAGCCGATGCTCCTCCCCCCTCTATTGAAGGGGGGTGCTCACCTGATCTCGGAGCTGCATTGGTCTCCGGAACGGTGTCTGGTTGGGGCCTGGATTGTTGGGGATCCCCACCGTCGGTTGCCATAGGGATCGGTTCCCCTATGTCTTCAGCGACCAAGGTATTGCCCTTGGGCGCCTTCTTGACAGCCTCGCCCACCCCTCCGCGGCCTGGAGAGGTCCTTCGGGACAACACCTTAGTGTCATCCATGGCGAGAGGTGAGGAGGCATGTGGCGGCGTCTTGCTCTTTGCCATCTCGGGCAACAGAGAGCTCCCCTCTGATAATGGAGTGTTCGGAAGCTCGCATGGAGGGCTGAAGAGCACATAACGAAATAACTTATATAATAGAAAGGGATGACTAAAAATAAAAAACGAGTATCCGAACACTTATGATGCGGCCAGGGGCTTCGCCCTAGGTAGCTTCTTACGGAATTGTTCAGACTCTGAATCCAAACTGTCTTGGAGGACGATTTTCCCCCTCTTGGACGCCTCCCCATCCGGGTCTTCGGAGCCGTCCTCTTCTTCTTCCTCCCCTTTCGGGGGCAGTCGCTTTTTGTTCTTCTTCCTCGTCTCCATCGTGAGAGGAGAGGGCTTCGGTTTCTCCGGACATGGCGTCCAAAGGACCTTTGTGGTGAGGGCCGCCCTTGGACTCTTTGCCCTTTTTCTTGGCCTTCTTCTCTGGCGCCTGATACGGCACCAGAATCAGCATCTCCGTTAGCTAGGGAGTGGTAGGATTCTCTGGCAGTGGCGTCAGGCAGTCGATCTGCTCTGCTTTCTTCATCCAGCCCTGTTTGAAAAGGGGAAATATAATTTTATCACATCCGAAGTGTTAATTAAATAAGTCTTCAAAAGGGTCACGCTAACCATTGAGGCCGGGTTCTCAATTTATACCCCGTTGTCCTCGGTCTCCATGGGCCAATTCTTCTGGGCCTTCAAAAGCTGCTTCCATATATCTTTGTGTGTGGTGCCAAAGAAGCGCTTCAAGGTCCGGGGCTTATCCGGATTGAACTCCCATATAGGGGAGGCCCGGAGTTGACAGGGGAGAACACGGCGGAAGAGCATCACCTAGATCACGTTTGTGAGTCCGGTGTTTTTGCCCAACACATTGGAGATGCGCTTTTGCAGCATCATCACCTCCGGCTGGGACCCCTAATCAAGGCCCTTGGCGTTCCACGAGGTGAGTCTTGTTGGGGGTCTGGATCTGAAGTCAGGTGTGGCCACCCACTTGGCATCGCGGGGTTTGGTGATGTAGAACCACTCCTACTGCCACACCTTGACTATCTCCACGAAAGCCCCTTTGGGCCAGATGGTGTTGGGAAGCGTTCTCACCATAGTGCCGCCGCAATCCGCGTGCTACCCGTCGACTACCTTCGACTTCACGTTGAAGATTTTAAGCCATGGGCTGAAGTGTGGGGGGATGAGGAGTAGAGCCTCACACACAACGATGAACGCCGAGATGTGAAGAAAGAATTTGGGGCTAGATCATGGAAATCTAGCCCATAGTAGAACATGAGGCCCCAGACAAAGGGATGAAGGGGAAATCCTAGACCTCGCGGGAAATGGCGGATGAACACTACCCTCTCGCCAGGCTCCGGAGTGGGGATGATCTGATCCTTGTTGGGAAGCCGGTGCGTGATATCCGCGGGCAAGTAGCCCGCACCTCGGAGCTCCTTGATGTCCTTCTCCGTGACATAGGAGGCCTCCCACTTGCCCTTAGAACCGGATCCAGACATGGATGGAGGGGTTGGTGGCGGTGGGAAAGGCTGAAGTTTGGGCGTTGGAGCTTGGAGATGGGAAGGCAGGAGCGAGAAGAAGGCGTGGGTGAAAAAGGAGGATTCTTGATGCGGAGCATCCTACGGACATCACCATGTCAAGATTCCATTAGGCAAGTGACACATGCGACATCTACTTCACATACACAAAGGTGAATCATCTCCTTTACACGTGCTCACTTGACCCCTTTGAGGATGGTATACTACGTGACACTCCACTCGTGTGCATGCATATGTATTGTCGGAATGGTACGGACGACGAGGAGGAGTGCGAGCGCAAGTGTACAACTACACCATCCGCGAGGGAAGCCTGGAAGAGAAGACGGAAGAAGGAGCTGCAAAATCTACAACGACCGGAAGCCACCGGACGTCCGACCCTCTACAGCCGCCGGACGACCGACGAACACCGGACGTCTGACAAGTCCCAGGCACTGGACGTCCGACGCTCTCCGGAAATCCGATGCCACCCATCCCGAAGCAAAACGACGGATGTCCGACGCCCTCCGGACGACCGGGCCCCCGCGAGCGACCAAACGTCCGACACCGACTGGACGTCCGACCCTGCCTGTGCACAGCCGGGCCTTTGGCCTTGTCTCTCTCTCCCACATACCCCTTCATGGCTTAGACTATAAATAGACCTTCCCCTCATCCTTTCTAGGGTTAGCAAAGTGGTAGCTCATTTGATAGAGAGCTTTGCTCCTTGTACCACTCTACTCTTGAGAGAGAGACTACTACTCCATTGGAGGCCAAGACCTCCATCTAGGAGAAGATCCCGCGGGATATATCGTCAAGACCCCTTCATGGGAAGATCCGTCTAGGATATCGTCAATACCTCCTTTTGGAGATGAACCTTACCTTGTATCTTTCCCTATGTTGTTCATGTACTTTGTGGATCTTGTGTGTTTGATTGTCTAGTGATGCAGAGCATCCCAAGGCCATCCCCATGGACCCAACTACATCTCCTACGACACCTCTTGGACCCATGACACGAGCACGTGCAAGAGCTCTTGAAACCAAGGTGACATCTCTCCTCTCACAATTCCAGTTTGACGCACATGAGACATGGCTACTACCTCATACGGACACTTTGTGCATGCTCAGGTATCATGGAGAAGCTAAGGAGCAAGGAGAAGAGGAAGAGGAAGGTGGGTGTGACGACAGAGAAGAAGAAGTGATGAAGAGGAAGCTACAGGCTCCGGACGATTGGCCAGGACCGGACGTCCGATGATCTCCAGGCTCCGGACGTCCGACCCAGACCGAACGACCGACGCCACCGCACCCGAGCCAAATCTACGGATTTCCGGAACTCAGTGGACGGCCAACGCCCGGACGGCCGACCCCGGCCGGACGTCCGACAGAAGACCACCCGAGCCGAATCTACGGACGTCCGACAGGCACCGGATGTACGGACCCTCGCGAGCCTCCGGACGACCGGTGACTCCTGGACGTCCGACGCCTGTGTGCTGTTTTCGAGTTGGGCCGCAGCCCATGTACCCCTTCGCTCCCTCTTTTCCACTAAGACTATATATAGACCTCCTATTCCTTCTAGCTAGGGTTAGCAAAGGATTAGCTCATATTTCATGTGAGAGCTTCACTCATCCACTTGGTTACCTTCTCCTCGGAGATTCAAGCCTCCTACGGAGAAGATCCCCCAAGAGGATTCAAGACCCCTCTTTAGGGAAGAACATCAAGACCTCCTCACGGAGAAGACCGTTACCCTTGTATCGTCCTTGGTTGATCGTGTACCATGTGAACCCTATGTATTCGAGGATCTAGCACATGTGTGACTTGTTCATGTTGGTTTAGTGTTTCTCTTGTGTTTCCCCCATGATTTCCCTTGTTTCCGTCCTCGTTTCTTCGTGTTCATCGCGGGATCCGCTCCTATCATGAAAGATCGGCCTATAGGGTTCCTACCCTACATCATCTTGGTATCATGAGCCACGTTGATCATGATTTCGGAGCCTCCCCGTTGTGTTGCTAACCTTGTTTTTGTTGTTTTTCGTCCTAATTCGAAAATTCCCCACAAAAATAGCCCCAAGATTTTTTTTGATTTGTTAGTGTGTTGAGATTTTGTTGGTTTGGATCTGTGGATTTGCTTTGTTTTTAGTGGATCTAGCTTTCCCCCCTTTCCCCACCCTTTCCATCCACAAAATCCCCAGGATTTCACCTTTTTCGCCATCTCCACCTCGAACCCTAGTTGTTCATCCCGTGCCCGATTTTCGCCCAGGAACCGAACGTCCGACCCAGCCCGGACATCCGACGACCGGCCCAGACCGGACGTCCGACCGACCCTGACGAAACTGAATTTCTTGCTTACGGACGTGGAACCAAAGAACGGTAACCTCGTCTTGGTATTGGAAATATCACTCTTGCCATTACATTGATAGCCATCATAGCCTTATTCCTTTGTGTTGCTTACCCATCGAGACTAGCCATTAAGTATTGCCAGCAACGAGACTTGTGCACATTAGTGATCATACTTCCCATAGCATACATACATCATTGTTGCATATATTGGTATCATCTCTTGTGTCACAAAGTTGTCATCGCATACACAATTGCTATCTTGGTTCGTGAAGCATCGATACATTTCAACTTCGGACAAGGTACATTTGGTATTCGTTATTCTCTTTCTACCACTCACATTTGTCTTGGAATGATGGATAGGCCAAGTACTTCTACCGACCCACTCTTCATTGAGCACGACAACGACATGAACTCCTACATCACAAAGAGTCACCTCTTTTGTGCACAACGTGCTTTGCATCAAGAGCAACAAGCCATGAGTGAACGCATCGACAACCTCGCCGCCGACCCGCGACTCTCCGAGCAACGTACACGGGACTACTTTGACCACAAGCTCGACGATCACAAGCAAGAGAATGACGCAAGGATGGACGAAATTCGCGCTTTGTTGCTCAACCGCTCTTCTTCCACTTCATCCTCATCAAGAAGGCTCGCTCAAGTCGACACTCCGACTTCACCCTCTCCGGCTCAAGTACACCGACATCGAACACTCTACACCGTGTCGCGCGCAACGATCATCAAGCAAGCCTCAATCCGCTACACGACACCGATTATTAAGAGCTTCGACGACATCAAACCAAAGAGGCTTTTGCGCTAGCACGAGAATGGCAACGACAACGCCAACATGAAGAGGAAGAGTAAGCGCGTCTACACCAAGTTGCACAAGATGCCGAGGCACAACGCCAAGAACAACAACTCCGTGAAGCTCAAGCACTTGCGGTGCAACAAGCCCTCCAAGATTCAAGTAGAGTCGTAGCCAACCGATGCCGACAAGCTCGAGAACAAGGAGAAGCACTTCACGAAGAATTTCAAGAACGGAGATTTCAAGCTCGCGTGCATCGTCAAGTTCCTCAGATCCTCCTCGAGCTCGACAAGCTCCTCCACAAGATCGCCAAGAACACCAAGTTCATCAAGAGCAAGACGACAATCGAAATCCTCCACGACAAGAGCAACATGAAGTTGACAACCCTCCTCACCAACAGCAACACGATCTTGACAATCATCTACAACACGGGCATCATCATCCCCGACCCCAACACAATGAAGAGCAACGCTACGGAAAACTCAAGTTCACCATGCCCAAGTTCAACGGAAGCAACGATCCCGAAGAGTACCTTTCATGGGCATTGATGGTCGACAAAATCTTCCGTTTGCACAACTATGAAGAAGAGAAGAAGATCGCGATGGCATCCCTTGAGTTCCAAGACTATGTCCTCATTTGGAGGGAACAAGTTATCAAGCGCCGAGAGGCAAGAGGTGAACCACCCATCACTACTTGGGGCACAAATGAAGGATGTCATGAGAGCATGCTTCGTGCCTACCTACTACAACCGCGACCTCTTCAACAAACTCCCAACTACTCAAGCAAGGAACCAAGAGAGTTGAAGAGAACTACAAGGAAATGGAGATTGCAATGATAAGACCCAATGTCACGGAAGATGATGAGCAAACTATGGCACGTTTCTTGAATGGACTCAACCACCCTATCAAGAAGATCGCCGACTTCCATCCATACTCGAACCTCATCGAGCTAGTGCATCAAGCCACCAAAGCGGAACGCCAAGTGCATATGATTTCAAGTATGCCAAGTTCTCTTTCAAGACATATGGTTTCTCCAACAAACAAGCTTCAACGACTCCAACACCGACTACCAAGCCTTCTACTAGCAACATCGACAAGTCGAGTTCCAAGAAAGCTTCGTCAACTCCAAGTCATCCTCCTACTACGAGCAACTTCAAGCCGAGAGCTTCATCATCATCCACTCCAACTGATGAGACCGTCAAGACAAGTTCCTTCAAATGCTTCACATGCGGAGGCCGAGGCCACAAGTCCTATGAGTGCACCAACAAGCGGACCATGATCCTCAACGACAACGGCACTTACGACTCAATGAGTGAAGAAGAAATGGACGCCATAGAGCAAGTCACCATGCACCGGCAAGTAAACGATGAAGAGGAACAAGTCTTTTGCGATGAAGATTCAAGTCCCGCTCTCGTTGTCTCCAAGGTCTTAACTCTCCAACATCACCAAGAAGAAGACCAACGATGCCACATCCTCCACACTAAGGCCGGCATCAATGGACGATCCGTCAAGGTTATCATTGATGGAGGGAGTTGTCATAATCTCGCAAGTGAAGAACTTTGCTCCAAGCTCCAATTGCCCAAGACAAAGCACCCACATCCATACAAAGTGCAATGCCTTAGAGAATCTGGCACCATCCAAGTCGAGAACCGAGTGTCGTGGATCTAAGACTGACAGTAGAATGGGGGTAGGTATGAGGAGGCAAGATCCTAGCTATGGAGTAGTTGTACACACGAGTTTTACGAGTTCAGGCCATTCTCGAACGAAGTAACAACCCTATGTCTCGGTGCCCTGAGGCGGTCGACTGGATTATGTGTGTGTGTGTGTTTACAAAAGTGCGAACCCTTGTCCCAGAGGAGGGAGGTGGCTTATATAGAGTGCGCCAGGACCCCAGCTCCCCTCCATTACACAGAGTTCAATGCTCATAAAGGAAAGGCGTTACTGGTAACGTCTATAGTAAATGTCATAAATGCTCATAATGCTATGGTTTAAGTCCTAACCGTTGCAGAGTGGAGGGTTCCTCTTCTTCTGGTGGTCGAGTGTCTTCAAGGTGGTCGAGTGAGCGCATCTCCACGGTCGAGTGGATGATGATTTCTCTTCGACTGCTTCTGATTCTTTGTAAAGAAGTCCTTGGGGAGGGTATGCTGGACAGGTCCATGACCCTACCCTAGGTACATAGCTTCATCATTAGCCCCCGAATGGATCAGGCTTTGAGTAAGGAAGGGGTTGAGAACACTTCCAACCCACTCTTTGTGCTATGAATATGCCTTGTCCTGAAACAATGAGTTGAGGAGACGACGTCGACTCCTTTCTCAATCGCCTTGGTCCATTCTTGGTTGTTGTCGAGTGAACTTTCATGGTAGAATTCCGAATGATGATGTAGAGGGTGTTTGTCTTCAGTCTGACAGGTTGTTCTGCTCTCCGCTGATCTCGCGGGATTCGAATTTTGGGAAGCGCGCCAGACGGGAGGAGCCGAGGTTATCAGGACGGATTAGGTAAGTCTCCTCGATCCCTGCGCCACCTTTTTCGCCACGTATCACGCGCGCGACTGTTGCAGGATTTGTTTAGATTGCTTGGGTCCACCAGTCAGCCACTCGGTGGAAGGCCTTATAAAAGGTCTCGGGCCAGGCCTCTGCTCTGCACGCCACCATTCTCTCTTCTCTCTTCTCTTTCTCCCGATCCCTCCGCCACTCTCACTTCCGCCTCGTCGCCGGACCTCCGCTCGAGCTCGATCCGCCACCATGGGGAAGGATAAGACGGTGGCGCTGGAACGCGCGAAGAAGGCAACCGCGAAGGTGAAGGGCAAGCAGACCAGCCGGGGCGGATCCTCGTCGAGGTCCGGCCTGCCGGCGGGCTGGATCCAGGGCGACTGGATCTGCTCGGCAATCACGCAGGACGACCTCGACGACCTGGTGGAGGGGGGATTGATCCCCACAAGTCGGCGCGGCTCCTGTGGGACGAAATCGAGCCGCAGCCTAGAGAGGGTGAGTGTGTCCTCCTAGCAACCCACGTAGATCACGGATTCTCACCGCCTCCCCACCCTTTCTTCCGGGGTTTTTTGAACTTCTTTGGGGCTCAGCTCCACCATTTCACTCCGAACACCATAGTCTATCTGGCCGCTTTCGTGTCCATGTGCGAAAACTTCTTGGGCTGTCGACCGCACTGGGGGCTTTTCAAACACATCTTCACTTGCCGTTCCCAGTCGGTCAAAAAGGCCAAGTCGAGTGACGAGAGGACGCGGGTGATCCAGATGTGTGGTGGTCTAGGGATCTAGATGAGGAGCAAGAGTACTTTCCCAGCGATGATCCTTCCTGACTCGGTCCGGGGCTGGCAGTCGACTTGGTTTTACTGCAAGGATCAGCCAACCCCTGGCCAGTCTACTGGACTTCCTCCTTTTTCCTTGGCTCGAGTGGAGAAGCCTGCTCCCCTGAAGGTAGTTCCAGAAGAGAAGGCGCAGGTCAAGGAGCTGGTTGAATGGGTCGTCCAGCTTGTCCGCGACGGAGTGAACGGGATGGATCTGCTGGAGGTCTTTCTCGGTCGACGCATCCAACCTCTTCAGGCGCGCGATCATCCGATGTGGATGTACTCTGGGCTCGAGGATACCACTCGGATCCACCCGGAGGAGGTTAGCGAGGATATCTTGGAGAACTGGTTGAGGGGAATCACTGGCAACAAAGACAACCCTCGGGGATCCAGGAGGGTGATTCCATTTGACAACTCGCACCAGCCGGAGTAGGTATATTTCTGTTTTATCAAGTATCTTTCCGATTCACCACGTGATGTCCCGTTTGTGGTTGACTGAATGTCTTTTGATTGTTATCCTTTCAGGCCCTCATTGAAATGTACTCGATGCCCAACGGAGTGCAGGACCCCGGCGCTGAAGAAGAAGGCAGCGGGGGCGAGAGCGGCGAGGAGCATTCGGAAGCCGAGGAGGACGAGGAGAGCGATGAATCGACTGATGAGGAAGAAGTCGACTCGCCTCCTCGCAGGGAGAGGAGGTCCAAGCACACTCATGACCCGGCACGCGCTCCAGACTTGGTGGCTACGCCGATCGGGAAATCCTCGAAGCGGCCCAGAACGTCTTCCCCGACGTCGACTGAGAAGCCTCCAAAGCAATCCAAGGTCACGCCGCTTCCAGCGCCGAAAGTGCCGAAAGCCATCTCTTACAAACCACCCAAAGCTTTGCCTCGGATCAAAGTGACCGTTCCTACTATCTCCGGGTAACCATCTGACTTGTCCTTTATGTGGATTCGATTAACTGGGTGTAACTGACTGAATGCGGGCCTTTGCAGTGCTGCTACGTCAGGGACCTCTTCATACCAGTACCGGGACGAGGAAATGGAGGATGCGATAACCTCTAACCCAGGTATGAACTCTTGCGATTTCGATTCTTGATCCTTTTAGGGTCGAGTGGTTCACTTGGGGTCGAATGTTCTGTCTTGCAGCTCCACCCAACATCATTGACCTTCCGCACAACGACGAAGATGTGGCTCCTAAGCCTAGGAAGAGCAAGAAGGTAACAGCTGGCAGGGTGGCTCGGCAAGAACCAATTGCAACGCCTCCTGTCTGTCAAGATGAAGATGCGGGCGGGGCCACTGTGACATTTGTTGCACCCTTGCCGAGTGGGCATCCCACGCGGTCGACCGCGCCTATGGTTCCTTCAACTATCCAACTCCACATCATGGAGCCTCAAGCAGCCACACCTGGGTCGTCTGCACATTTTCTCACCAGCTACCCCGTCCCAGACAACTAGTCGGAAGAGGCTGCAGAAGCCATCCGACAGGCTGATATGATGATGGAGCGGGTGAAGATAGTGCACGAGAGCAGTCAGGCTGCCTACAACGCTAGTGCCACCCTTCGGGCCAACGTCCAGGTGAGTAGACTTTCCGACTATTTTTGTTCTCGAAAAATCTTCTTCTGCACAATCTCCTGTTGTTCGCGCTGCATTAGAGCACCCACTGGGTGTTGTTGTCATTTTTGGTAGTTTCGCTCTTCCACTCGGTCTGGGCGAGTGGGATCAGAACCGGTGGGGGCATGCCAAGTGCACCCACTGGGTGTAGTCCCCGAGACCGCGGTCGACTGCTGGCAGTCGACTGTGGTCTGAGTTCTTCTTTCTTGACGGCGCAATTGTTCTTTCTCTCTCTTTTTTTACTCCTTGCACTCGACTCCGGCAGGCCAGTCGAGTGTGATCAGAACCGGTGGGGGCACACCAAGTGCACCCACTGGGTGTAGTCCCCGGGATCGCGGTCGACTGCTGGCAGTCGACTGGGGTCTGAACAGCTTGTTGTCCACTTCTTTAGGTTTTATTCACTCAGAAATGAACTGCCTTCGAACCTATCGATTGATCTGTCTCTTGCCTCCTGCAGAAGTCTTGTACTCTTATCTCCAAGTTTGCCGAACTCGAAGAGAAGCAGAGGCAACTCAACTTAGACTTGGAATTGGCTCAGCAAAATCTAAAAAAAGCTCAAGACAAGGCCGCTGGTATGGAAGGTAACTGATTGCCGACTGAACTTCAATATATCTCTTTGATCTCTTTTTTGATTCGATTATTTCTTTTGTAGAGAAAATGAAGTTGGCTCTGGACAAGAAGGACTCGAACCTCGCCGCCGCGCAAAAAGCAGCCCAAGACAAAACCGTTCTCGCAGACAAGAAGCTTGCTTCAGTTGAAACGCTTGAAGGAGAGGTGACTAGACTGACATCTTGTCTTAATGAAGCTAACCGCGAAGTGACCAGCCTAAAGAAGGATAAGGTCGTCCTGAACGAAAAGTTGGAGTCTGCGATCCGCAAGAGGAATGACACAAAAGCTTATCTGAGGACCCTCACCAAGAAGCTTTATCTCATGCTGGGAGGTATTTATTTTAATCCGACTGTGTTGATGCTTGCCATCGGATTTTGCTCGGTTGATTGAGCTGACTTTTGGCTGCAGAACTCTGTCAAGACTTTGACGAAGAAACTGGAAGGGTCGAGACAGGTCTGGACCCTATCGCTTCCCCGGTCTGCGACGAAACTGCGATGAACGTGCTCTGACTAGAGTCCCGTATTGCCAGCGCCACAAGCTACCTCGCACGCCTGAAGGAGGTTGTCTGTCGAATCGACTTGACGCTTTGGACGGGGGCGACGCTTCAGAATGATCTGGAATCTCTAATGACTCGACTGAACGAGATCCCTGACCGAGTGCAAGAATGGAAGAAATCCTCCGCCCGGTGTGGTGCTGATGTGGCGCTGTCCCTGGTGCGAGTCCATTGCAAGGAGGCTCGTGAAGACAAGCTGGCTGCGATCAAAGTCGCTAACACCAAAAAGCACGACTTCCAGTCCTTCATGGAGACTTTCATTGTTGCCGCCACTCAGATCGCTGATGGGATCGATCTGGACTCGTTCGTGGAGCCTGCCAGCCCTCCTCCGGCCGAGTGAACAATCTTATGCAACTTGGATACACTTTAAATTTGCCTCGGAATGCCGAGTGGTTTCTGTAACCGTTAAACTCCTTCGGGCTTGGTGCCCGAGTACCTTTGATTTGCTGCTTGGAACCTTTTAGTATTTATCTGAATTTGGTTTATCTCCGAATGTGCTTGTGTTTGCCTTCGGATGGACTTTGCTTGCTGCACCTCTTCGTCCTTGTGGATAGGGATGGAGCGGACTTTGTATTTGTGCCGCAGCTCCGAAGGAGAAGGTGGCAGTCGACCTGCACCTCGTCGTCCTTGTAGATAACGATGGAGCGGACATTGTATTTGTGCCGCAGCTCCGAAGGAGAAGGTTGTAGTCGACCTGCACCTCGTCGTCCTTGCAGATAGAGATGGAGCGGGCGTTGTATTTGTGCCGCAGCTCCGAAGGAGAAGGTTGCAGTCAACCTGCACCTCGTCGTCCTTGCGGATAGGGATGGAGCGGACATTGTATTTGTGCCGCAGCTCCAAAGGAGAAGGTTGCAGTCGACCTGCACCTCGTCGTCCTTGCGGATAGGGATGGAGCAGACGTTGTATTTGTGCCGCAGCTCCAAAGGAGAAGGTTGCAGTCGACCTGCACCTCATCGTCCTTGCGGATAGGGATGGATCTTAAACTTAGGCGAGTACTGGACTGCAGCTAAGCCCCCGAGTGGGAGGATTGCTCTCCACTCGATAGGATTTTTCCAAACTTAGGCGAGTGCTGGACTACCGTTAAGCCTCTTAGTGAGAGAACTTAGGCGGGTGCTCGACTGCAGCTAAGCCTCCAAGTGGGAGGACTGCTCTCCACTCGGTAGGGTTTTTTCAAACTTAGGCGAGTGCTGGACTGCCGTTAAGTCTCTTAGTGAGAGAACTTAGGCGAGTGTTCGACTGCAGCTAAGCCCCCGAGTGGGAGGACTGCTCTCCACTCGGTAGGGTTTTTTCAGACTTAGGCGAGTGCTGGACTACCGTTAAGCCTGTTAGTGAGAGAACTTAGGCTAGTACTGGACTGCAGCTAAGCCCCCGAGTGGGAGGATTGCTCTCCACTCGGTAGGATTTTTCCAAACTTAGGCGAGTGCTGGACTACCGTTAAGCCTCTTAGTGAGAGAACTTAGGCGAGTACTGGACTGCAGCTAAGCCCCCGAGTGGGAGGATTGCTCTCCACTCGGTAGGATTTTTCCAAACTTAGGCGAGTGTTGGACTGCGTTAAGATTCTTAGTGAGAGAACTTAGGCGAGTGCTTGACTGCAGCTAAGCCCCCGAGTGGGAGGACTGCTCTCCACTCGGTAGGATTTTTTCAAACTTAGGCGAGTGCTGGAGTGCTGTTAAGCTTCTTAGTGAGAGAACTTAGGCGAGTGCTCGACTGCAGCTAAGCCCCCGAGTGGGAGAATTGCTCTCCACTTGGTAGGATTTTTTCAAACTTAGGCGGAACGGATTCGCGACTAAGCCCACCCACTGGGGGATTTCAGGAGTAAATAAGAACAACACAATCGAATGAGAGAACTGTAAGCTCTTGTCTTTGATAAATGAATTACAAAAGGTGTTGCTTATTACATTTCATTCAAACGAGTGTTTAAGTATAAAAGGGGCGGAGCAGCTCCGCATTCCAAGCCCATGGCTTGTCTTTCTGATGCTCGATACTATAAAGATGGTATGCTCCATTGTGGAGAACTTTGGTGACGATGAAGGGGCCTTCCCAAGTTGGAGCGAGCTTGTGTGGTTTCTGTTGATCCACTCGAAGAACCAAGTCTCCTTCTTGAAAGGCCCGACCCCTCACATTCCTGGCGTGGAATCGACGCAAATCTTGCTGATAAATGGTCGAGTGGATCAAGGCCATCTCTCTTTCCTCCTCTAAGAGATCGACTGAATCCTGCCGGGCCTGCTCTGCTTCTGCTTCGTAGAAGAGTTCTACTCGGGGCGCGATGTGGAGCAAGTCACTTGGCAGAACAGCTTCAGCTCCATAGACTAAGAAGAAAGGAGTTCTTCCAGTCGATCGATTAGGAGTTGTCCTTAAACCCCACAGAACTGACGGAAGTTCATCAACCCAAGCACCTGCTGCGTGTCTGAGATCACGCATCAGTCGGGGCTTCAGTCCTTTGAGAATTATGCCATTGGCTCTTTCTGCTTGTCCGTTCGACTGCGCGTGAGCAACAGAAGCATAGTTGACTCGAGATCCCTGAGAGGCGCAGAAAATTTTGAACTCATCGGAATCGAAGTTTGATCCGTTGTCCGTGATGATGCTGTGTGGGACTCCATATCTGAATGTCAATTCTCTGATAAAACTGACAGCGGTGCTAGCGTCAAGGTTCTTGATAGGTTTGGCTTCGATCCATTTGGCAAACTTGTCGACTGCAACGAGCACGTGCGTGAAGCCGCTTTTGCCGGTCCTCAGCGGTCCGACCATATCCAGTCCCCAAACAGTGAAGGGCCAGACGAGGGGAATGGTCTTCAGGGCTGACACTGGCTTGTGAGACATATCGGAGTAAAATTGACAGCCTTCACATCTGTTGACTATATCTTTCGCCATCTCATTTGCTCGTGGCCAATAGAATCCAGCTCGGTATGCTTTAGCCACGATGGCCCGAGAGGACGCATGGTGGCCACAGGTCCCCGAGTGGATGTCATTGAGGATCATTCGACCTTCTTCTGGTGTTATGCACTTCTGACCGACTGCAGTCACACTTTCTGTGAACAGCTGCCCTCTTATCACAGTAAAAGCATTAGATCGGCGGACGATCTGTCGAGCTTCTTCTTCATCCTCTGGGAGCTCTTTCCTGAGGATGTACTCAATGTAGGGCACCGTCCAATCGGGAGTAATGGCCAGAACCTCCATGATTAGGTCGACCACAGCTGGGACCTCGACTTCAGTCGGATCCGTGGCGCTCTTGGGTTGTGGGGGCTCTTCAGTGAAAGGGTCTTCCTGAACTGTCGGCGTGTGAATATGCTCCAAGAACACATTGCTGGGAACGGCTTCTCTCTTGGAACCT
This sequence comes from Triticum urartu, assembly GCF_056163025.1. Classification (NCBI taxonomy): domain Eukaryota; kingdom Viridiplantae; phylum Streptophyta; class Magnoliopsida; order Poales; family Poaceae; genus Triticum; species Triticum urartu. The sequence goes on from NC_141874.1 coordinate 343,383,672, forward strand.
ATCTTTGCCAATTCATCGGCTGCTTGATTTTTCAATCGGGGGATGTGGTGGAGTTCTAACCCCTCGAACTTCTTCTCAAGCTTTCTCACCGCGTTGCAGTAACCAGTCATGGCTGGGCTTCTGACGTCCCACTCCTTCATCACTTGATTAACTACCAAATCTGAGTCGCCATAGACCATGAGGCGACGGACGCTGAGTGAGATGGCCATGCACAACCCATACAGGAGTGCTTCATATTCTGCTTCATTGTTGGAGGAATCAAAGTGAATCTGGAGGACATATCTGAGCTTGTCTCCTCGGGGGGATACCAGAACTACTCCAGCACCAGAACCGTTCAACATCTTGGATCTGTCAAAGAACATGGTCCAGTGCTCAGAGTGAACTTGAGTCGGCAGTTGCTATTCGATCCACTCGGCGAGGAAATATGCTATTGCTTGGGACTTGATAGCTTTCTTTGCCTCAAACTTGATATCCAAGGGAAGGAGTTCAATCGCCCATTTTGCCACTCGACCAGTTGCATCCCTGTTGTGCAGAATCTCTGACAATGGAGCTTCGCTGACGACTGTAACAGAGTGACCTGAGAAGTAGTGTGCAACCTTCTTCGTGGTCATGTAAATTCCATAGGCAAGCTTCTGATAGTGAGGATATCTCTGCTTTGACGGGGTCAGGACTTCGGAAATATAATAAACTGGGCGTTGAACTTTGTACGCTTTTCCTTCTTCTTCCTGCTCGACCGTAAGTACTGTATTGACGACTTGTCCAGTGGTGCTATATAGAGCAAAAGAGGCTCTTTGCTGATTGGAGCAGCAAGCACCGGCTGGGTGGAAAGCAGGGCTTTTAGCTCTACAAATGTTGTATCAGCTTCTGGAGTCCACTCGAACTTATCTGATTTCTTCATCAGTCGGTAAAAGGCATCGCCTTTTCACCGAGGCGAGAAATGAATCGACTTAGGGCGGCCAAGCAACCAGTAAGCTTCTGGACATCATGCACACGCACAGGGCGTTTCATTCGGAGTATAGCGCCTACTTTCTCTAGGTTAGCATCGATTCCTCGTTCGGAAACAAGAAAACCGAGCAACTTTCCGCCTGGAACTCCAAACGTGCACTTTGATGGATTGAGCTTGATATCATACCTTCTGAGGTTGGCAAAGGTTTCAGCGAGGTCGATCAGCAGGTCGGAACCTTTACGTGACTTGACCACAATGTCATCCATGTATGCTTCCACATTCCGACTGATCTGAGTGAGCATGCACTTCTGAATCATTCGCATAAATGTGGCTCCAGCGTTCTTCAAGCCGAATGGCATTGTGACATAACAGAAGCACCCGAACGGGGTGATAAAAGCTGTCTTTATTTCGTCAGGTCCGTACAGACGGATCTGGTGGTACCCGGAGTAGGCATCCAAAAAGGACAAATGCTCGCACCCAGCAGTCGAGTCGACTATCTGATCGATGCGAGGGAGAGGGAAGTGATCTTTCGGGCAGGCCCGATTGATATGCTTGAAATCGATGCACATGCAGAGTGAGTCATCTTTCTTTGGGACCATGACAACATTGGCTAACCACTCGGAGTGGTAAATCTCTCGGATAAACTCAGCTGCCAAAAGCCGAGCCACCTCTTTGCCGATTGCTTTTCTTTTCTGGACGGCGGACCATCGAAGATGCTCTTTGACTGGTTTCGCTTTCGGGTTGACTCTCAAACGATGCTCAGCCAGTCCCCTGGGAACACCTGGCATGTCAGAAGGCTTCCATGCAAAGATGTCCCAGTTCTCACGGAGGAACTAGATGAGCGCTTCTTCCTGTTTGGAGTCGAGTGTGGTCGAAATGTGGGTCGGAGCTGCATTGGGGTCCGTCGGGTGGATGTGAACAGACTTCGTCTCGCCAGACGACTGGAATGCTGAATCCGTGGCTGGCTTCTTCGCTCGCAACAAGGCACTCGGGTCTGCATTTTTCTGCTATTCTTGCAATTCTGCCACGACCATCTAGGCATCGGCGATCTTTGAGCCCTTCTGGAAACACTCTTCCGCCTTTTTCCGATTACCAGAGATAGTGATCACTCCTCTGGGACCTGGCATCTTCAGTTTGAGGTACACGTAACAAGGTCGAGCCATGAATCGTGCATAAGCCGGCCTGTCTAGAATTGCATGATATGCACTCTGAAAATCCACGACTTCAAATGTCAACTTTTCTTTGCGGTAATTTTTGGCATCACCGAAAACCACGTCGAGTGCAATCTGACCGAGGGACGTAGCCTTCTTGCCTGGGATGACCCCATGGAAACTCATATGGCTTTCACTGAGTCTAGACATCGGAATGCCCATTCCTTTCAACGTTTCTGCATACAGAATGTTCAGGCCACTGCCACCGTCCATCGGGACCTTTGTCAGTCGAGTGCCTTCGACCACCGGGTCGACCACCAGTGCTTGCCTCCCCGGGGTGGCGATGTGCGCTGGGTGATCAGACTGGTCGAATGTAATGGCAGTCTGTGACCATTTCAAGTAACTGGGTGTCGCCGGAGCGACCGTGTTCACTTCTCTGTTGATGACTTTCAATCAACTCTTGTTTTCAACATCAGCAAAAATCATCAGAGTGGAATTCACGTGAGGATAACCATCATCATCTTCCCCTTCACTCTCAGCCTTGTTTGTCTCCTTCTCCTTTTCCTTGGGTTGTTTCTCTCGGAACTGCTGGATCAGGAGCCGACACTGTCGAGTGGTATGCTTCGGGTAAATGAAATTACCTTCTTCATCTTTTTAGTGTGGATATGGCACGGCAGATCCAACACGTCATTTCCATCCTGATCTTTTACTTTCTTGGGGTTCCACGGCCCTTTGGGATTCCCCTTGAACTTTCCTTGAACCACAGCCAAGGCCTCACCCGGAGCAGCTGGTTCAGCCTTGTGTTTTTTATTTCCGACTAGAGTTTCCTCCTCCAGCTTCGTGGGCGACTGCTTTGTGCTTGCCACTCCGCAGTCGTTCCTCCTCTTCACCATTGGCATACTTTGTGGCGATTTCCATCATCCGAGTCAGAGTCATGTTTCCTGTCTGACTGAATTTCAGGTTCAACTCCCAGTACCTGACGCCTTCCTTGAAAGCACAAATTGCCTGATGATCAGACACATCTTCCACCGTGTGGTGCAGGGTGATCCACCTCTGGATATAATCTCTCAAAGTTTCATTCGGTTTTTGGGCACAACACTGTAATTCTGTCAAACCTGCTGGCCGCTTGCAAGTACCCTCAAACGTTCTGACAAACACTCGGGCGAGATCTTCCCAAGTATAGATGCTGCCAGGTGCCAACTGATTCAGCCACGCCCTAGCCGAGCCCTCCAACATCAGAGGAAGGTGTTTCATGGCCACCTCATCATTGCCGCCACCAATCTGGACAGCCACTTGGTAGTCTTCGAGCCAGGTGTCAGGCTTGGACTCTCCGGTGAACTTACTGACTCCAGTCGCCAACCTGAAGTTGGGGGGAATCACTGCAGCTCTGATAGCTCTGCTGAAGCACTCTGGGCCAGAGACATGCACCCTATTGCTGGTTTGCGGGCCTCTGTCATGGCCATCTCGATGAGCTCTGTTTTTGTCGACCAAGCCTTGTACGAGAATAGATCTCGCATCAAAGCCTGGCTCCCTGGGGTCGACTGGAATACCTCTTCCGACGCTATTAGGGCGCCTGTCTTCATGTGGCCGCGGCACGTATGACCCACTCCTTGGAGGAGGCGTGGGCACTCGACGGCGACCATCGTGATCAGCTCAACGATCATACTGCTCCTGGTTTCTGTACTAATCACACCGCTCTCCACGTCCCTCACGCCTCGGGGGCGATCTCGGGCTATGGGTCGACTGGACCATATCTGCGACCATAGATCTGCTATGGATCCTATCCCGCGATTAAGACACGACCGTATTCTGCTCTCCTGCTGCCCGGAGCAAGGCCCTGATCTGCGCCAGACCTCGGCCAGCTTCTGACTGGGAAGGTTGAATCGACTCTGCTATCCGGGCAGCAGCTGCTAGGTTTTGGATTGGTGTCCGGTATACCTGAGCCGGAGGTGGAAAAAGTTGGCGTCGGCTGGACTCAGGAGCACGTTGACGAGCGCGATCGTTGAGTGCGCGCTGTAGGTTCTCCAGCCGAGTGTGCTCAGCCAGATTGGCCAAGCGAGCCTGTTCCAAGGCCTGGGCCTCGGGTGTTTCTCCAACTATAGGAGCATGCAAGGCATCCATGTTTTGGCGACGAAGTTCTTCTCTCTGCTGCGAGGAGAGAGGCTCGGGGCGGTACTCCTTGTTAACGCGCGACGGATCGCCGTTCCCGTCACCTCCGTCTTCACGATCGAAGCCAGGAGGACCGCATGGTCCATTGACCATCAGGACTTCAGTTGTCGAGTCATTGCTGCCGCACACGGATGCAGTCTCTATGGAGCCAGTCGACGGATCGAACAGGCCGTAGAGAGACTCGTCGGGCTCAAGCGCCACGACTTGAGGGGTGGCCGATTGGCGGGCCACCGCATGCTTCACCCACCGTTGAATCCTCGACCGGCCGGTGCGCTTGCTCCGGCGGGTCGCAGGGAGGGGGAAAGCCGTTGGAGTCGACTGGTATTGGGTCGACGGTTGCCGCAGGAGGACGCCGTGGACGCACGCGTGAAAGTGCATCGCCCCGCGAGCGGGGAGCGCGTCGATGTCGAGTGGTGCCTCCTAAAGCCAAGCGGAGTCGTCGGCGACAAACACGAGCGCGCCGAGACGGATCTCGCGGCCCTCGGCCAAACCTCCGCCTGAAACCATGATGATGGGGATCGAAAAAATTGCAACTTCTCCAATAAGTCGCTAAGACACCTGCCCCATGATGGGCGCCAACTGTCGTGGATCTAAGACTGACAGTAGAATGGGGGGTAGGTATGAGGAGGCAAGATCCTAGCTATGGAGTAGTTGTACACATGAGTTTTACGAGTTCAGGCCCTTCTCGGAGGAAGTAACAGCCCTACGTCTCGGTGCCCTGAGGTGGTCGACTGGATTATATATATGTGTGTGTGTGTGTGTGTGTGTGTGTGTTTACAAAAGTGCGAACCCTTGTCCCAGAGGAGGGAGGTGGCTTATATAGAGTGCGCCAGGACCCCAGCTCCCCTCCGTTACATAGAGTTCAATGCTCATAAAGGAAAGGCGTTACTGGTAACGTCTACAGTAAATGTCATAAATGCTCATAATGCTATGGTTTAAGTCCTAACCGTTGCAGAGTGGAGGGTTCCTCATCTTCTGGTGGTCGAGTGTCTTCAAGGTGGTCGAGTGAGCGCATCTCCACGGTCGAGTGGATGATGATTTCTCTTCGACTGCTTCTGATTCTTTGTAAAGATGTCCTTGGGGAGGGTATGTTGGACAGGTCCATGACCCTACCCTAGGTACATAGCTTCATCACCAAGTACAAGTCTCCTTCAAAATTGGCGCCTACGAAGACATCTTGGAGTGCGACGTTGTTCCAATGACCACTTTCCATCTTCTTCTTGGACGCCCATGGCAATTCGATAGAGGAGTCATCCACAGCGGCCGAACGAACCACCACATCTTCAAGATGAAGGGCAAGGAGTATGTACTTCGTCCCATGTCTCCAAGCCAAGTTGTCGCCGATAAGCAAGCAACCCATCGTGGAGATCATAGTGAGAGAGTGAGCCACCAAAAAGAGAGTGAGCGCCACAAGCCCAAATCGAACACCTCCACGATGAGCGACAAGAAGAACTTAGTTCTATTTTCCACCAAAAGTGAGATATGAGGAGTGTGTGAGAACCCATCTAGTGTCCTACACTACGTCCTTGTGTGCAAGGACAATGCACCACAAACTAACACTTCTCACACTCTTCCTCTAGTGTTGTCTTCTCTTTTGCAGGAATATCACGATGTTTTCCCCGATGAGGTACCTTCGGGACTACCTCCACTACGAGGCATTGAGCACCGCATCGACCTCATCCCCGGAGCACCGCTTCCAAACAAATCTCCTTACCGCGTCAACCCCGAAGAAAGCAAAGAAATTTAAAGACAAGTAAAGCATCTCATGGACCATGGACATGTGCGTGAAAGTTTGAGCCCTAGTGCCGTCCCGGTCATTCTTGTGCCAAAACGTGACGGTAGCTTTCGCATGTGCTTCAATTGTAGACCTATCAATGCTATCACCGTTCGCTATAGGTATCTGATTCCACGCCTAGATGATATGCTTCATGAGCTTAGCGGTGCCACTATATTTTCTAAAATTGATCTCAAGAGTGGTTACCATCAAATACGCATACAAGAGGGTGATGAATGGAAAACCGCTTTCAAAACCAAGTTTGGCTTGTATGAGTGGTTAGTCATGCCTATGGGTCTCTCGGAAGCACCGGGCACTTTTATGCGTCTTATGAATCATGTCTTTCGCCCTTACATTGGTATATTTGTTGTGGTATACTTTGATGATATCCTTGTTTATAGCAAAGCTCTTAGAGATCATGTCACCCATGTTCGAACCGTTTTGCAAACTCTTCGAAAAGAGCAACTCTATGCTAATATGTAGAAATGCCTTTTTGGCGTTGATAAGCTCGTTTTCTTGGGTTTTGTTGTTTCTTCTAAGTGTGTTCATGTTGATGAGTCCAAGATCAATGCTAGTAAGACTTGGCCACAACCAACCAATTTTCAACAAGTGCGTAGCTTTCTTGGACTTGCAGGTTTCTATCGTCTCTTTGTGAAGGATTTTAGCACCATTGCTTCGCCTTTGCATGCTTTGAGCAAGAAGAATGCACGTTTTGCTTGGGGACCATCCCAAGATACCACTTTCAATGGGCTTAAGAACTTTCTTACTTATGCTCCCGTGCTTGCTTTACCAAACTTTGACAAACCCTTTGAAATTCATTGCGATGCTAGTGGTAATGGCATAGGAGGCGTGTTAACGCAAGAGAAGTGCCCCATAGCTTACTTTAGTGAGAAACTCTCCGGCGCGCAACTCAATTATCCCATCAATGACAAAGAGCTATATGCTTTAGTCCGCGTTTTGCATGAATGGGAACACTATCTTCGCCCACATGAGTTTATCATTCATACCGATCATGAAACGCTCAAGTATCTTAAGGGCCAAACCAAGTTCAACAAGCGTCATGCTAAATGGAGTGAATTTATTGAGTCTTTTCCTTATGTCATCAAGTACATTAAGGGCAAAGAAAACATTGTGGCGGATGCCCTTTCCCGCATATGCATGCTTGTCACTCAACTTGAATTGGATGTCAAGTGTTTGTCATCAAGTACATTAAGGTTTTGAGCATATCAAAGACTTGTATGAGTATGATCCTACTTTTTCTACTCCTTATGCCAACTGTTTATCGCACACATCTTGGGAACGCTATTACATCAAATATGGATATCTTATGAGAGCTAAAAAACTTTGCATCCCCGAGTCTTCTCTTCGTTTCTTGCTTTTGCAGGAATCTCATGGAGGAGGCTTAATGGGACATTTTGGACGAGACAAGAAGTTCACCACGCTCTCGAAGAACTACTTTTGGCCAAAGATGTTTCGCGATGCCAATCGTTTCACCAACCGTTGCTCTACATGTCGCAAAGCTAAGTCCAAAGCTCAATCTCATGGCCTTTATATGCCTCTACCAATTCCATATCAACCATGGGAAGATATTAGCATGGACTTTGTAGTTGGTTTGCCTAGGACTCGAAATGGGAAGGATTCGGTATTCGTCATTGTGGGCCGTTTCTCAAAAATGGCACATTTCATTCCTCGCAACAAGATAGATGATGCTTCACATGTTGCTAATATCTTTTGTAGGGAAATATTGCGTCTACATGGAGTGCCAAAGACTATTGTCTCAGACTGCGATGTCAAGTTCCTTAGCTACTTTTGTAAGACCCTATGCGCCAAGCTCGGAATCAAGTTACTTTTGTCCACGGCGTATCATCCACAAACCGACGGCCAAACGGAAGTTACCAACCGCACACTCTCCTCTCTACTTCGGGTACTCATCAAGAAGAACATCAAGGAGTGGGAGGAGTGCCTACCTATCGCCGAGTTCGCCTACAACCGAGCAAGACACTCAACAACCGGCAAGTCCCCCTTCGAGGTCGTCTACGGCTTCAACGCTTTGTCACCATTGGACATTCTCCCTCTACCACTCCAAGAGCGCATCAATTTGGACGCTAGTGCAAGAGCGACACATCTCAAGAAGGTGCATGAAGATACAAGGAACACCATCGAGCACCAAGTTCAACGCCTTGCATCCAAGCTCAACTTCAACAAGCACCCTATGGTCTTCAACATTGGCGATCTCGTGTGGCTACACCTTCACAAGGACCGTTTTCCCCAAGAACGCTAGTCCAAGCTTCGACCCCAAGCGGATGGACCCTTCAAGGTGCTCGCACGATACAACGACAACGCTTACAAGAATTACTTCCCGCGCGACAAGTACAACGTGAGCGACATCTTCAACATCAAAGATCTTTCTCCCATCCATGGTGATGAAGAATTTGATCCGAGGACGGATCTTCCCCAAGGTAGGGGAGATGATGCGGAGCATCCCAAGGCCATCCCCATGGACCCAACTACATCTCCTACGACACCTCTTGGACCCATGACACAAGCACGTGCAAGAGCTCTTGAAATAGAGGTGACATCTCTCCTCTCAAAATTCCACTTTGATGCACATGAGACATGGCTACTACCTCATACGGACACTTTGTGCATGCTCAGGTATCATCGAGAAGCTAAGGAGCAAGGAGAAGAAGAAGTGATGAAGAGGAAGCTACAGGCTCCGGATGAACGGACAGGACCTGACGTCCGACGATCTCCAGGCTCCGGGCGTTCGACCCAGACCGGACGTCCGACGCCACCACACCCGAGCCAAATCTACGGATTTCCGGAACCCGGCGGACGACTGACAACCGGATGTCCGACCCCGGCCGGACGTCCGACAGAAGACCACCCGAGCCGAATCTACGGACGTCCGATAGGCACCGGACGTCTGGACCATCGCGAGCCTCCGGACGACCGGTGACTCCCGGACCTCCGACGCATGTGTGCTATTTTCGAGTTGGGCCACAGCCCATGTACCCCTTCGCCCCCTCTTTTGCACTAAGAATATATATAGACCTTCTATTCCTTCTAGCTAGGGTTAGCAAAGGATTATCTCATATTTCGTGTGAGAGCTTTGCTCATCCACTTGGTTACCTTCTCCTCGGAGATTTGAGCCTCCTACGGAGAAGATCCCCCAAGCGGATTCAAGACCCCTCCTTAGGGAAGAACATCAAGACCTCCTCACGGAGAAGACAACTACCCTTGTATCATCCTTGGTTGATCGTGTACCGTGCGAACCCTATGTATTCGAGGATCTAGCACATGTGTGACTTGTTCTTGTTGGTTTAGTGTTTCTCTTGTGTTTCCCCCGTGATTTCCCTCGTTTCCCACCTCGTGTTCTTCGTGTTCATCGTGGGATCCGCTCATGTTCATCGTGGGATCCGCTCCTATCGTGAAAGATCAGCCTATAGGGTTCCTACCCTACATCATCTAGTGGATGTGTGATTGGACTTGTTATTGAGTGTTTCCCCTTGTGATTTCTCTCCATTCTTCCCCATGTTCCTCGTGTTTTTAGTTGGGATCCGCTCCTTTCGTGAAAGATCGGTCGTGTAGGGTTCTACCCTACATCATATTGGTATCATGAACCACGTTGGTCACGATTTCGGAGCCTCACCTTGTTGTTTTCTATCCTAATTTTGTTCTGTTCTTCCTCAATTTCAAAAATCCCCACCAAAAATAGCCCCAAATGTTTTTTGTGATTTGTTGGTTTGACAAAGTTTTGTTGGATTTGATCCATAGATTTTCTTGGTTTCAAGTGGATCTAGAATCTCCCCAAGTTTCCCCATCTTTCACCCACAAAATCTCATCAATTTTGACCCCCAAAATCTCCATTTTTCGCCCAAAATCGCGTCCCGGATCTCAAATCCCGCGTTGACCCCGACCCACCGGACGACCGACGTTTCACGGACGTCCGGAGCCCCTGGAATGACCGGACGTCCGACCTTTTCCGGACGACCAGAACCCCTGACCCGAGCCGAATTTATGGACTTCCGAGCCCTCCCGAACGTCCGGCCCCCGGACATCCGACCTTTTCCGGACGTCCGTAACCTGTAGATATCACCTTCGCTTAAAATTTGTTTCGGCCATAACTAATTCATCTGAACTCTGATTTTGACGTTCTTTAGCTCGTTTTGAAGCTCTTGACATCCCCCTTCCCAAAAAAATACTACCATCACCATTTGACTCCATCAAAGTTTTGGAACTTTGGCATCTTTGCCTAGGGCTCCCACCACATCATCCGCTACACCACCACCGACTTCCGCAACCTAACCAATTTTGTTTCCTTTCATTAGTGGTTGCTTGAGGAGTGATTTGAGTCTCCTAAGGTGTCTTGGCTACTTAGGGACGGTTGCTTCTTCATCAACCACCACCACCACTTCCGCATAGGCTTACCAACCATACACTTCTTCCACCCCAACTTAACCCAATTTTGTTTGTGTTGCGAGTTGTGTCTCCTAATGTGTTTAGGCTACTTAGGGACCGTGCTTCCAACTCCGAAACCGTGTATAGTCCACAACCTTACCCTCCATTTCCGCATTGCATAATCCACACATCATTGCATTTCCGCAATCCCTTTGAGCTTCCGCAACCACCACCGCATTCCCGCTACCACCATTTGACATTTGACATTTGAGATTTTGAGTTCGCGGTTTTTTCGTTTCCTAAGGTGTTTCGGCTACTTAGGGACGAGTCTCCATCATCTTGGTATCTCCATCAAGATCACCGCCACTCATCATCGACACGGACGGTAACCTCCATATCATCTTGGTATCGTGGTATCCCTCCATTGTATATTCCATTGCCATTGCATTGATAACCCCTAGCCCATTTTGCGTTACTTGCCTATCAAGACTAGCCATTTGAGTATTGCCGGCAATGTTACTTGTGCACATTAGTGATCTACACCATACATTGCATACATACCATATCATATTGGTATCATCATATCATCTCTTATGCCTCAAGTTCGTTCCCGCATATAAACAATTACTATCTTGGTTTGTGCATTTCGCAAAGTGGCCATACAAAAAAAGAATAAGCTTTTAAGAAAAGAAAAAGAATGAACAAAGAGCTTGTAAGCAAGTTCCATAGCATCATACCACATTGCATAAGATTGCCATATCCGATCATCTTGGACCATACCACCGGAACATCATATACATAGCATACATGGGATAGAAGTCGTTGTATTTTTGTCTCCTATAGGTTGTGCACAAGTGTCGTATCCGCCCATTGAGCAATCGTGCTAGCGTCTCTCTAGAGTTGTGCAACAAGAGCATTTTCCGTGGATTCCACATTTTGAGCTCATTCCATGGTTGCATGACCCCATTTATCTATCCGTGTGTGCGTTTCCGTGTGCTATATATTGCTATTGGTCCACTTGTTGCACTTGCGAATTTGTGAATCTCTTCCAACATTATTGACTCTTGCTAACATTTTACATTAAATTTTTGTGCCACTATCCTGACCGAGCTACTCCATAAGCTTTAGTTTGTAGGTGTGAGTGAACAAGTCCGGTACCAATTCCACTATTCTTTCATCTCACATTGAGTGAAACGAGATACATCCTCAACTTTGGGAAAAGGTAACTTGGTATTGTTTATCTCATTTCCTACTCACCTCTACTCGAGTCTTGTGATGGATAGGAAAGGCATTTCATCTTCGGTCTACAACAACAACGACGAGTTCGATGCCACGAACAACTCCAACGACACCAAGATGCAAGCTCAAATGGAGGAGATCAAAGCCCTCATCAAGTCCTATAAGCGGTCTTCCTCATCTTCGAGAATACACTCAAGAGCACATTTCTCCGAGCTATCATGTCTGGAAAAATCAAATCGGCATCGACACCATCACCAAAAAGGACGTGAAGGTCAAGAGCTCAACACCAACAACTGCTCAACGACTTCACCATCTCCCTTGGCATCTTCGCTAAGCGACTTCAAGGCATCTTCTCCTGTGGATATACGACATCTTCGCCAACAAGCACCTCATGACTACGCTCAAGAGAAGCTCCCCAAGCTCAAGTCCACGACTTCCACGAGCTACTACGACCTCGACACCGACCATGAGATTCCTTTCTATGGGACACTAGAACCCAAGGAGTATCTCGAGTGGGAGTGTTTGATGGACGACTACCTCAAGCTACATCAAGTTCCTCCCGAAGATCAAGTGAAGTGCGCCACAAGGAACTTCCACGACTACACATCCACATGGTGGCTTCACGCACCTTCGGAGACCTACGACATGAGTTGGTGCAAGACGAGGAGAGCTTTGCGGCGAGAGTTCGTGCCTCCAACCTACACGGAACAACTTCAACGCCAATTGGAGAACACCATCCAAGGATCCAACTCCATCGACAAGTACTTCAAGGAGATGAAGAAAGCCTTGCGACGAGCCGGCGTGGACGACCCAATTTCGATGAAGTTCCACTTCATGATGGGATTGCACAACGACATCTCCAAGATGATCTTCCTCGAGAACTACAAGTCCCTCGACGACAACTACATTGGTGCTCTCAAGGCGGCATAAGAACTCATGAAGGCTAAAGCTTCTCCACCCCAAGCTCACTTCGCGACAACCAGGCTCCATGAGAACGAGCATGAGGCTAGTACCACCACGATGTCCAAGCCCGACGAGCTCCAAGACGATGCTCCCAAGTTCGACTTCACCACCATCCCTCTTTATGGCATTGATGATGCCGAGTCCTCCATGACTCTTTTTCAAGACGGTGCGGCGACGAGTACGACTACGGAGACCCTTAAGGACCAAGCTTTGGAGGCAAGCGACAAGGTGGCGAGCAAGGATGATGCTTCATCTTAGGAGACGAGAGTGATGATGTGCCATCTTCGGTTTTCATCCATGATGACGGTGATGAGATGGTTGAGCATGGGATTTTCCCTTCGACCACGGCGATGTATAATGATTTGAGTGACTTTTACCACCATATTGAGAGTGAGAGTGACTTCACCACTAGCCCCATATATTATGTGGTACCCCAATTCCCATGTAAGGAGAGCCACAACCCCCACCACTAGAGTGAGATGAGTGACTCCACCATACGTGAGATTGAGTGCACCTACCTTGAGGGAGTGAGTGAACCACCACATAGAGAAGTGTGATAGTTGATAGGGCATGTGAGGCCATTTGCATTTCTAACAACTTGACCTCTACCTCTATTGTGTCTTCTCATTTGGTGATAGGTCCCATATATGATGACGCGCCGATTCGCGACGACTACGTCCTACCTTTGGACAAGACGATGGCCATGGTGGAATATGATGCACCCCCCACATGGTTCCATCACGATGATGATCTTGACCACCATTTGGTCTTACCCACCTCACCTACACCACTAGAGTGGAATGAACAAGGTAACATAGGTGAAGGTGATGCTCTAGTCCCACTAGTGGACATTCTTGACATTGATTGCTTGCATGATTTTGATCCACCTATTTCCATGATTCATGCTAGTGCAACTCCCTCATGTGATGATTTCTTGCCCATTTACGACGAGTATGGTGATTCTCATGTGGAGTCTATTATTTGGGATGCCATGTTACATAGGATTTCTTGTGACAATTCTCTAGGTCACATCATGTTTGACAACCCGCTTGCCTTGTCATATGCTATGCATGAGAACAACCATATGTCTTATTTGCAATCTCTTCGTAGTGACTATGCATGTGCTATTAAAATTAACCCAATTTGCACTTATGGCATAGATGACAAGCCTATGGTTATTGGCAATTGTTTCTCTTGTGATGATATTGACATGCTACCTTTGCATCATTTATCTCATATGCCATGCCATAACCACCTAGCTTCGGATATGCATTATTTTGGATGTTCTCCATTTTCTCCATATGATGTTTCCGATATTGCTCATAGGAGACCCCCATAGTTTCCTCATACATTTTAGGAGATTTTGATTCATCCCATTCCTTGCATGATCCCAATACTTGTGTGCACAATATGCTCCCCATGAATAAAAATGTTATTGTTGTGCCTTATACTTGTATGCTCAATTTGCATCCCCATCATGTTATACACAATACCTATTCTTTCATGATGGATGACATGTTCTTATACCATGCATCAAATTTATTTGAGCGATGCTTATCTTGTGCTAACTCTCACGTGCACATACACATCATGATGGATGATGTGTACATTTACCATAAACACAATTTCTTTGGTTTGTGTTTCTTTTATGTAGGTACCCATGAATACTTGTCAACCTCGCAATCCCACGAGTTGACAAAACGAGCTCTAGAGAGCAACGATGACTTGGTATCCCATGGACTGTCTTTCCCACCACTCTCTTCGCGCAAAGACTTCACGCATTTATTCTACATGGCCCTCACTTGGCTATGGGTTATTGTCCATTATATATCATTCTATGCCCATCTTGCCATGTTCAGTTTGCATGATATGCTCATTCCTATGCTTTTGCCATGCATTTGTGACCCATGATTTGCATTACACATGATGATTGATTCTCATACTTGTATGTGTATTTGCAAGCTTGGTGGAGACATTGCTTGTTATTGCCAAGTTTGCTTTGTGCCCCATGCCTATGATGATACTTTCATCTTGCTTTGTGTTCGTGCTTGCGATATGTCATGTGCATTGTCTATGCCTATTATTTTCTCACATGGCATGATTGCCATGATTTACCCTAGTGTGTTGCATCTTCGCTCCACTAGTCTGCATGACTTCATTACTATGATTGCTTGCCTTGTTGCATCACCGATGATTCACACTTGCTCATTTCATGCGGTTGATGACAAACATCTACTCCCTCTGTACCGATTTATTTGTCGTTGGGACAATTCTCTGACCAGGTGAAAAGGAGAAAAAGTACGGAACTACCCCCAATTTGAAAAAACACTTGTCGCTGGGATCGTCGTCTTCCTCCGTCGCTACTCCCTCCCCCAGGCTCCGCCCCACCACTGCAGCTCCGGCGTCCGCCCCCGTCGGCCGCCTTCCTCCGCTCCAATCGAGAACCCAAGGTCCGTCCCTGCCATACGCAACTCACTCGCCATCCGCCACAGCCTCCAGCCGCCCGCGACTCCTGCCTGTCGTGCCGCCCATGCTCCTCCCCGCACTGACCAGCAGCAGCGCAACCCGATGCCCTCCTCGATTCATGCACCAGAGCTCCTGATCCGGCAAATTGACCTCGTCGGCGAGCAGCCAGGTCGACCCGTTGCTCGAATTGATCTCTTCCTCGCTGGTAGTCCTACAGTCTGTGTTGATCGCCTGAGTCTTTGCTGGAGTAGATACTGGTTCTCCACCCCAGTTCTCTGGATTCATGCGCAGGAGCAGGAAGTTGATTCCCAGAGTCTGTGTTGGAGTATAGAAGCCAGCGCCATCAACAGTCTGTGTTGGAGACTTGGAGTACAAATACTGTTGTGTTGATCAATCTCTATTGTGTTGATCAAGCTCGCTCTGCTATGTTGGAGTAGATACAGGCTCCTTACATCTGTCCATCAACAGTTTGGAGTATTGGAGCTGCCAAATCTGCAGTTAAGAAGACTTGGGTCAATTGTGTGAACATCAGCAACAACAATATAATTACTGTGAAGTTGACAAATCAACAAGAGCAAGATGAGGTACACAGGATCAATTGACAAATCAGTAGATCTAGATGAGCTACTCCATTTTTACTCCTCATGGCATCTTGTACTCCTAATTCAGCGTTGTTGTCATAGTGAATTTGAATTAAACATGTCTTCTTCATTGTCGTTGTCACAGTGTACTCCATTTCATTTTTACCCATAACAAAAGCAACATGTCTTCTTCTTCTTTCCCATCATAATTTTGGTGCATTTAAATTAAACCAAATGGGAGTATTCCAAACTATTGTTGTCACGGTGTCATTTTGACAGGTTGTTGTCATAGTGTGAACACTAGGAGTCAATAGTGTCAACACTAGGAGTAATTTGACAGTAAATTAAGAGTAACTTTATGGACTAAGTTTTGATATGACAAAAAAATTGAAGTTACATTAGTTATTTAGTGGAGCATTTTGATTAATTTGGTCAAGTTATTCACAAGTTTCCATACTGCCAAGTTTGTTTATTGTCTTTCTTTTAAAATGATCACTTGCTACTCCTAATGATCATTTGATTATCCAGAAGCTGCACCATTCAGTTAAAGCAAAATTTGAATTAAAATGATCACAAGTGTTGTTTTACCTAATCTTCAATTAACTGTAGCTACAAACACTGCAAGCTACTGAAACACTAGCTGGTGAACTACTCCAAAATACACTATATACCGGAGTACTGTACTGAAGGCCTGATTTTATATCTAGTGTAATCCAAAATACATTATATACTGGAGTACTCGGTACACTTATACTCCACACTCAAAATATACTGAATTTAGGGAGCACTAACTAAATTTATATGTACGTACTAAATATGGAGTTATATAAATTTAGTACACTTGTAATCCAAGAAAACTCAGTACTGTACTTGGTTATCTACTCCTGTTCACAGTACAAATTTAGGTGCATATAAATTAACTGAATTAACATCTAAACATTTACATCTACCTCTTGCAAAGGAGTAGCAAATTAACTGAATTTTCATAACAGGCAAATGTAATAGGTTGACTACAACAAATCCAATTTTCAGAACAGTTTGTGCTGAATTTGATAAGGGGGCATACAAACTGTGTGAAGCCGGCTCTAAAGGAAAATAATAAGATGGATAGGATGAAATTTTGTTTGTCGATGCTTGATGAGGCAACAACAGCAACTGCGAGGCCTAAGTTCAAGACTATGCATAATGTTGCCCATATTGACGAGAAGTGGTTTAACATGACAAAGAAGAATAGACCATATTATCTGCTGGATGGGGAGGAAGAGCCTACAAGGCCTATTCATGGCAACTGTATTGGCAAGGTGATGTTTTTAACGGCCGTTGCCAGGCCAAGGTGGGACAGTGAAGTAAACGTGACCTTCTTTGGGAAAATCGGTATCTGGCCATTCATGAAAGAAGTTCCTGCTCAGAGGAGAAGCGACAACAGGCCCAGAGGTACAATAGAGACAAAGTCAATAAAGGTCGACAGAAAAGTGATGAGGGAGTTCCTAATAGAGAAGGTCTTGCCAGTGATACAAGCCGTTTGGCTGGAAAGTGATGTTGGACAGACCATCTACATTCAGCAGGATAATGCTAAGCCCCATATCCTGCCAGATGACCTTGAATTTCTAGCAGCTATCTCAAAAACTGGACTTGACATTAGAATAAAACAACCTGCCAACAGTGCTGATTTGAATGTGCTTGACCTTGGGTTTTCCAACTCGTTGCAATCCTTGACAGATTGTCTGAGTCCTAAAACACTACAAGACCTTATTGCAGGTGTTTCGGAGGAATTTGAAGGCTATGAGGTTTACAAGCTCAACATAATTTTCCTAACTCTACAGATGTGCATGATTGAGATCCTGAACCATGCAAGGGAAAATGGGTATAAAATACCACATGTTAACAAGGAAAGGCTTGAGGGTCATGGGTAGCTACCTCCAAGACTAACATTCCCTAAAGAGGTTTAGGCAAATGCCCTATACAACTTAGAGGTAATGGCGAGGGTTCAGTGATGAGGCTTGTGCTGCTTGAGATGAGGCTTGTTCAGATGCTTGAGATGAGGCTTGTTTGGATGCTTGAGACAAGGCTTGTTCAGATGCTTGACATGAGGCTTGTTTAGATGCTTGAGACGAGGCTTATTCAGATGCTTGAGATGAGGCTTGTTCAGATGCTTGAGATGAGGCTTGTTCAGATGCTTGACATGAGGCTTGTTTAGATGCTTGACATGAGGCTTGTTCAGATGCTTGAGATGAGGCTTGTTCAGATGCTTGACATGAGGCTTGGTCAAATGTGGAGTATGTGTAACTCCATTTTGTGATCATTTTTTCTCCATATAATTTTTCTCCATTTTGTGAGACTTGAGATGTGGAGTATGTGTAATTCTTTAGTTTTAATTAAACAAAAATCTTTTATTTAATTAATTAAAGGAAACGCTTCATTTTAATTAATTAAAGGAAAGGTTTCATTTAATACTGGAGTAAAAGGACTTGTTGTTGCTGCTGCTGCTTTTAAGTTTCAGAAGACAAGGGAAGAGAAGAGAGAAAGAACAAAAGAGAAGAGAAATCTTTTTTGTTTCAAAAGTTTCATTTGCTTGTGTGGAGTACTCCATTTAAATGAAAGAAAAGATAAGAGAGTAGTAGGAGTAGGAGAGAAAATGAGTGAATTTAGAGAAGAGAAGATAATTTAGAGAAGAAGAAAACAAGGAAAGTAGTAGGAGAGGAAAGGAGTGGGAGAGGAGAGGAGTATGGATGGCACAAGGGAAGTACTCCAATAAACCCTACACTAAACTACAGATGCAAGAAGAGAAAGAGAAGAGAGAAGAGAAGTCCTACTATAACTGAAAAAGTTTCATTTAAGTAACTGAAAAAATCCAGTTAATGAACTGAAACTACTGCTGTCCTACACTACTGCAAGTGCTATACTCCTGTTCTGAAACCCCAAATTCAAAATACTCCAGTTATGAAGTAAAATTCCTGAAGTGTTCCAGGAGTAGAACCTGAAGTGTAGTTAGTGGGTTGATACGTCTCCAACGTATCTATACTTTTTTATTGTTCCATGCTATATTATATCCTGTTTTGGACATTATTGGGCTTTATTATACACTTTTATATTATTTTTAGGACTAAACTATTAACCGGAGACCCAACTCAGAATTGTTGTTTTTTGCCTATTTCAGAGTTCCGCAGACAAAGAATATCAAACGGAGTCCAAACAGAATGAAACCTTCGGGAACGTGATTTTCTCAACGAACAAGACCCAGGAGACTTGGACCCTACGTCAAGACACAAAAGAGGAGGCCACGAGGTAGGGGGCGCGCCTACCCCCCCCCCCCGGCGCGCCCTCCACCCTCGTGGGCCCCCTGTTGCTCCACCGACGTACTCCTTCCTCCTATATATACCTACGTACCCCCAAACTACCAGATACGGAGCCAAAACCCTAATTCCACCGCCGTAACTTTCTGTATCCGTGAGATTCCATCTCGGGGCCTTTTCCGGAGCTCCGCCAGAGGGGGCATCTATCACGGAGGGCTTCTACATCAACACCATAGCCTCTCCGATGAAGTGTGAGTAGTCTACTTCAGACCTTCGGGTCCATAGTTATTAGCTAGATGGCTTCTTCTCTCTTTTTGGATCTCAATACAAAGTTCTCCCCCTCTCTTGTGGAGATCTATTCGATGTAATCTTCTTTTGCGGTGTGTTTGTTGAGACCGATGAATTGTGGGTTTATGATCAAGTTTATCTATGAACAATATTTGAATCTTCTCTGAATTCTTTTATGTATGATTGGTTATCTTTGCAAGTCTCTTCGAATTATCAGTTTGGTTTGGCCTACTAGATTGATCTTTCTTGCAATGGGAGAAGTGCTTAGCTTTGGGTTCAATCTTGCGGTGTCCTTTCCCAGTGACAGTAGGGGCAGCAAGGCACGTATTGTATTGTTGCCATCGAGGATAACGAGATGGGGTTTATATCATATTGCTTGAGTTTATCCCTCTACATCATGTCATCTTGCTTAAAGCGTTACTCTGTTCTTTTGAACTTAATACTCTAGATGCATGCTGGATAGCGGTCGATGTGTAGAGTAATAGTAGTAGATGCAGGCAGGAGTCAGTCTACTTGTCTCGGACATGATGCCTATATACATGATCATACCTAGATATTCTCATAACTATGCTCAATTCTATCAATTGCTCAACAGTAATTTGTTTACCCATCGTAATACTTATGCTCTCGAGAGAAGCCACTAGTGAAACCTATGGCCCCCGGGTCTATTTTCCATCATATTAATCTTCCGTCAACAAGCTATTTCCTTTTCCGTTTATTTTGCTTTCTTTACTTTGCATCTTTATCATAAAAATACCAAAAATATTATCTTATCATATCTATCAGATCTCACTTTCGTAAGTGACCGTGAAGGGATTGACAACCCCTTTATTGCGTTGGTTGCGAGGATTTTATTTGTTTGTGTAGGTGTGAGGGACTCGTGTGTGGCCTCCTACTGGATTGATACCTTGGTTCTCAAAAACTGAGGGAAATACTTACGCTACTTTCCTGCATCACCCTTTCCTCTTCAATGGAAAACCAACACAGTGCTCAAGAGGTAGCAAGAAGGATTTCTAGCGCCGTTGCTGGGGAGTCTACGCAAAAGTCAACATACCAAGTGCCCATCACAAACCCTTATCTCCCGCATTACATTATTTGCCATGTGCCTCTCGTTTTCCTCTCCCCCACTTCACCCTTGCCGTTTTATTCGCCCTCTCTCTCTCTCTCTCTGTCCTCCTTCTCTTTCTCTATTTGCCTCTTATTGCCCGTTTCTTGTTTGCTTGTGTATTGGATTGCTTGCTTGTCGTTATGGCTAGTCCCCTATCTTCTCTGTTGTCTCCCGAAAATGAAGTTCTTAATTTTAAGGAAAGGGAAGGAGAAAATCTAAAAGATGCTTCGTATAGAATTTGCAATGCTCAAAATAGATCTACCAGAAAGCAATCTACTTCCGTTATTTTCTGCAATTTTTATGTAGGCACTACTCCTTGGCACAGATATCTCCTTGATACCATTACCGGAGGGAATTTCTTGGGTAGCCACACTTTTGATTCCTATAATGCTATGATAGATTTGTTTGGCTCACCCCCTCTTTTGGTTAATGGAACTATGTTAACTTTGGAGCATGTAATGCAAAAACTTGAAATTATTGAAAATAAAGTTGCTACCATAGAGTTAATCGAAAATTTGGATAAAAAGATCAACAACCAAATTACTCAATATGGATCTAAATTAGGAGTCACTTTGAAAAATATTAAGGAGAAGGAACCCATAGTTAATGAAAGAATAAATCAGGATTCCTCTAGAATCGATAAACTTGAGGGTATCATTACCAACTTGGGAACCGCTTTTTCTTCCGTAAAGAATACTCCAAATCCTCCAACTAAAATTACCAAGCTTATGTATGTTCCTAAAAATAAGGGTGAATCCTCTAGCAAGGAAACTGCGGATCTCAAATCTATAAGTATTCATCCCAATCTTTTTGCTATCATTAAGGAACCGTTTGCTACTAATGATTGTTTCGATTTTGTGCCTAGAAGTTTGATAATTGATAAAAGGAAAGAAACTCTTAAGGGTGATAGATGTCTCATTGAAGAATTACCAACTAAAGATACCTAGATCTATCCTTGCTTTTATGCCTAGCTAGGGGCGTTAAACGATAGCGCTTGTTGGGAGGCAACCCAATTTTATTTTTATTCCCTGCTTTTTGCTCCTATTTAGTAATAAATAATTTAGCTAGCCTCTATTTTGGTTGTGTTTTTTATGTTTAATTAGCGTTTGTGCCAAGTAGAACCGTTGGGAAGACTTGGGGAAAGTCTTTTTAATCTTGTTGTAAAAAATAGAAATTTTAGCGCTCACGAGAATTGCTGCCATTTTTATTTGGAAAGTGCTATTGTAACGCCCCGGATACAACTTTCCATATTTGTACTCCGACTCTTGCCTTTTCCGGAGATGCGATAGGAGATTCCCTTCGTGGTTGGCTTTTGTCTTCATTTTGCATTTTGCCCATGTCATACATTTCATATCATGTCATCATGTGGATCATATTTGCATACGTGTTCGTCTCCTGCATCCGAGCATTTTTCCCGTTGTCCGTTTTGCAATCCGACACTCCTACGTCCTCCGGCGTCTCCTTTTGTCTCTTTGCGTGAGCGGGTGTTAAACGTTCTCGGAATGGACCGATATTTGCCAAGTGGCCTTGGTACACCACCGGTAGACCGCCTGTCAAACTTTGTGCCATTTGGAGTCCGTTTGATGCTCCAACGGTTAACCGGGGAACCGTAAAGGCCTCGTGTGTGTTGCAGCCCAACACCCCTCCAAAACGGCCCAACAACCCTTCCAAACCTATCCCATGTCCTCCGCCATCGGATCACGATCGCTGGTCGAAAACTACACTCCATTTGGACACTCCTACCTCCTTCTATCTATAAATAGGTGCCCCTCCCCGGATTTTTCGCGCAGTCAAACCCTAACCTCCTTCCACCTCGCGCCGCCGGACAGATCCTCCCGCGCCCGGACATGTCCGCCGCCGCCTTCATCCAACCGGAGGCTGCCACATCACCCCGCCGGCCCTCTCTCTCTCCTCCGCGCCGCTGGGCCCATCGCCGGCCCGCCCCCGGGCCAAACTGGGCCGCGCCCCTCCGCGCCGCCGCCCGCTGCCCGGGATCTCCGTCACCGCGCCGCCTCCTTCACGCCACCGCACCGCTCGCCGCCGGCGACCTGCTCCGTCGGCCGGTCGGCGCCGTTCTCCGCCGTCGTGCCCATCGCCGCCTCTGCCGCGCCCTCGCACCGCCACTGCCACCCGTAGCTTCATCTCCTCTGCGCCGCCACCCGCGCCGGCTGCTTCGCGCCCCATGTTGCCCGACATCACCTTTGTTCGCCACCTCGTCTTCAACTCCGGCGGATCCGGTGGATCGGGACCAGATCCACCACTTCGCGAACCAAACGCCCCCGCGCATCTCTCCATCCCGCACCGGCTCATCCGAGCACCATCCCGTCCCACTTTTCTGATGTGTTGTTTTTGTCTAAGTCTTTCCCCCCCTAACATTTTCAGCCCCTGTTCATCATACCATAACTTGTTGCATACTGCTCCGTTTCATGTGCATGATATATCAAAATGTTCATCATGATGTGCTCTTCATTTTGTTCCATTGTGACATGCTTGTTTGAGTCCATCTTGATGCCCAAATGACTGATGCGAGAGTGCCATAAATTGTTAGGTGCTGATTCTTATCGGAGTATGAGCATTTCTCATTTTTTTCTACATTTGTTGTGTGCTGCATATGAACATGAGCTCTACATGTGTTTTGGGCTATGCCATGCCATCTTTACAGGGGTGTATGCCTTGTATTTTGGTGATCAATGTGGTGACTAGCACAAGCATGCAAAGTTTCTCTCGTGATATTGCTGATTTCAGGGACTTAGAATTTCACTAAGTCATTTCCATGCTGTTATTTTTATGCCATGTGTTCATGTTGCTACAGTGAGATCCATGCTTCTTTTGAGCATCTTCAGTAAGGATGATTTGGACATATGGTTGTGCTCTATCCATCCATGCCCCTGTTTGCAATTATGGAGTGCCCTAGCATGACTTAATCTTGCTCTCCTTTTACTATAAAATGTTCCTGGCAGATTGTTTACATGTTAATCAATTTTTCTATGGTTGTTGTAGTTGATCCAAGCATTCTATAAACTTGTTCTTTCCATGGTTAGCTTCTTGAACATGACATCCTGCTGATTCTATGCTTATCTTGTCATGCAATGCCTTGTGTTGGGTGAATAGAGCTCGCAAAGATGCCTTCATAACTATGTTTTGCCATGCTCAGTTTTCTGTCAAGTCTGAATCTGTTAACGAAACTTGCTATGTTTGCATGGGTGCCTTCTTATTTTCTGATCCTTTTTGGCTCATGGTCAGTAAGGGACTTTTGTTATATGCTTTGAGTAGATTCATGTCATGCCTTGTTTTGCTATGTTCTGTTCCTGTAGCATGTTGTTTGCTTGCTCTAAACATTGCTTTCTGATGTTAATTCCTGACATGTTATTTTCACTAAGTCTGTGATGCTGATATCTTTTGCACTTTTGTCATGCTTGTTTGAACCTGCTCTTGTGTGATTTAGCCGTAGCTCAGTGTTCATCTTTTGTCGAGCATCTTGAGTAGATCACTTCCATGTGCTTTGTTGTTATGTTGGAGTGCAGTAGCTTAGTTTCTTGTTGCATTCTAGATGGCACCGTGCTGTTAATCGCAGAATTGTGCCATTCTTGTTGTGCTTGCCATTTGCAAACCGTGCATCGGATTCCGGTGATCTTTATATCGATTTAGACCGAAATCAACTCATCTTTCCAACAGCACACTTGGTTTGCCAAGTTGATGCGTTGTTCATCCTTTCCCTTCCGGAGCATGCATATGCATTGCATATCACATCCCGCATGGCATGCCATGTTTTGCATCATGTTGCTTGCGCATTGCACTGTGGTTGATTGTTGTTTCCTTTGCTTGTGTTCTTTCTTTGGGTAGAGTCGGGATACGATTACGTGATCGAGGAACCCGTTGAGTACGCTTACGAGGATCAAGCTTTCGTCAACTCGGAGAACTTTGCAGGCAAGATGACCATACCCTCGAAATCACTTCTATATTTGCTTGCTAGTTGTTCGCTCTTTTGCTATGCCGCGATACCTACCACTTGCTATATCATGCCTCCCATATTGCCATGTCAAGCCTCTAACCCACCTTTCCTAGCAAACTGTTGTTTGGCTATGTTACCGATTTGCTCAGCCCCTCTTATAGCGTTACTAGTTGCAGGTGAAGATGGAGTTTGTTCCATGTTGGAACATGGATATTGTTGGGATATCATTAGTATTATATCTTTTTTACTTTAATGCATCTATATACTTGTTAAAGGGTGGAAGGCTCGGCCTTATGCTTGGTGTTTTGTTCCACTCTTGTTGTCCTAGTTTCCGTCATACCAGTGTTATGTTCCTTGATTTTGCGTTCCGTACACGGTTGGGTTATAATGGGAACCCTTGACAGTTCGCCTTGAATAAAACTCCTCCAGCAAGGCCCAACCTTGGTTTTACATTTGCCTAACAACCTATCACCTTCCCTTGGGTTCTGCAGACTCAAGGGTCATCTTTATTTTACCCCACCCCCCCGGGCCAGTGCTTGTCTCAGTGTTGGTCCAAACCAGAGCCACTTGCAGCGCCACCTCGGGGAAACTTGAGGGCTGGTTTTAGCTGTACGTAGTGTTCATCCGGTGTTGCCCTGAGAACGAGATATGTGCAGCTCCTATCAGGATGTCGGCGCATCAGGCGGTCTTGCTGGTCTTGTTTTAACATTGTCGAAATGTCTTGTAACCGGGATTTCGAGTCTGATCAGGTCTTCCTAGGAGAAGGAATATCCTTCGTTGACCGTGAGAGCTTGTGATGGGCTAAGTTGGGACACCCCTGCAGGGTTTTTGAACTTTCGAAAGCCGTGCCCGCGGTTATGGGCAGATGGGAATTTTTTAATATCCGGTTGTAGAGAAATGACATTTAACTGAATTAAAATGCATCAACCGCGTGTGTAGCCGTGATGGTCTCTTTCCGGCGGAGTCCGGGAAGTTAACACGGTCCTTGTGTTATGCTTGAACATAAGTAGTTTCGGGATCACTTCTTGATCACTTCTAGTTCACGACCATTGCTTTGCTTCTCTTCTCGCTCTTATTTGTGTATGTTAGCCACCATATATGCTTAGTGCTTGCTGCAGCTCCACCTCACTACCCTTTCCTACCCTTAAGCTTAAATAGTCTTGATCGCGAGGGTGTGAGATTGCTGAGTCCTCGTGGCTCACAGATACTTCCAAAACAGATGCAGGTGCCGATGATGCCAGTGCAGGGGACGCCACCGAACTCAAGTGGGAGTTCGACGAGGATTTGGGACGTTACTATGTTTCCTTTCCGGATGATCAGTAGTGGAGCCCAGTTGGGTCGATCGGGGATCTAGCATTTGGGGTTGTCTTTCTTTATTTGGTTCCATAGTCAGACCTTGATTGTATTCTGAATGATGTAATGATATATTTATGTATTGTTGTGAAGTGGCGATTGTAAGCCAACTCTTTATCCCATTCTTATTCAGTACATGGGATGTGTAAAGATTACCCCTCTTGCGACATGCCTACTATGCGGTTATGCCTCTAAGTCTTGCTCCGACACGTGGGAGATATAGCAGCATCGTGGGTGTTACAGCTATTTAGTTAATTATTTTTGCAGATAATTAATAGATAAATTAGTCACGTCCAGCAATTTATTTTAGAATTTTTGGGGTTCGAGAACTTGCGTTAGCCACAAATTACTACAGACTGTTCTGTTTTTGACAGATTCTGTTTTTCGTGTGTTGTTTGCTTATTTTGATAAATCTATGGCTAGTAAAATAGTTTATAAACCATGGAGAAGTTGGAATACGGTAGGTTTAACACCAATATAAATAAATAATGAGTTCATTACAGTACCTTGAAGTGGTGTTTTGTTTTCTTTCGCTAACGGAGCTCATGAGATTTTCTACTTTAAGTTTTGTGTTGTGAAGTTTTCAAGTTTTGGGTGAAAGATTTGATGGATTATGGAACAAGGAGTGGCAAGAGCCTAAGCTTGGGGATGCCCATGGCACCCCAAGATAATCTAAGGACACCTAAAAGCCCAAGCTTGGGGATGCCCCGGAAGGCATCCCCTCTTTCGTCTACTTCCATCGGTAACTTTACTTGGAGCTATATTTTTATTTACCACATGATATGTGTTTTGCTTGGAGCGTCTTGTATTATTTGAGTCTTTGTTTGTTAGTTTTCCACAATCATCCTTGCTGTACACACCTTTTCAGAGAGACACTCATGATTCGGAAATTGTTACAATACTCTATGTGCTTCACTTATATCTTTTGAGTTATATAGTTTTTGCTCTAGTGCTTCACTTATATCTTTTAGAGCACGGTGGTGGATTTGTTTTATAGAAACTATTGTTCTCTCATGCTTCACTTAGATTATTTTGAGATTCCTACAAAACAGCGTGGTAATTTTCTTTAATTATGTTAGGCATTCAAGATTAATAAAAAAATTATTATGAGTGTGTTGAATACTATGAGAAGTTTGATACTTGATAATTGTTTTGAGATATGGAGATGGTGATATTAGAGTCGTGCTAGTTGAGTAGTTGTGAATTTGAGAAATGCTTGTGTTCAAGTTTGTGATTCCCGTAGCATGCACATATGGTGAACCGTTATGTGAAGAAGTTGGAGCATGATTTATTTATTGATTGTCTTCCTTATGAGTGGTGGTCGGGGATGAGCGATGGTCTTTTCCTACCAATCTATCCCCCTAGGAGCATGCGCGTAGTACTTTGCTTTGATAAATAATAGATTTTTGCAATAAGTATGTGAGTTCTTTATGACTAATGTTGAGTCCATGGATTATACGCACTCTCACCCTTCCACCATTGCTAGCCTCTCTAATACCACGCACCTTTCGCCGGTATCATACACCACCATATACCTTCCTCAAAACAGCCACCATACCTACCTATCATGGCATTTCCATAGCCATTCCGAGATATATTGCCATGCAACTTTCCACCGTTCCGTTTACTATGACATGCTCCATCATTGTCATATTGCTTTGCATGATCATGTAGTTGACATTTTAGTTGTGGCAAAGCCACCGTTCATAATTCTTTCATACAGGTCACTCATGAATCATTGCTATCTCGGTATATCGCCGGAGGCATTCATATAGAGTCATACTTTGTTCTAGTATCGAGTCGTAATCATTGAGTTGTAAATAAATAGAAGTGTGATGATCATCATTCATAGAGTATTGTCCCCCCAAAAAAGGGAGAAAGGCCAAAAAAAGAGGCCTAAAAAATTAAAAAGGGACAATACTGCTATCCTTTTTCCACACTTGTGCTTCAAAGTAGCACCATGATCTTCATGATAGAGAGTCTCCTATGTTATCACTTTCATATACTAGTGTGATTTTTTCATTATAGAACTTGTCTTGTATATTCCAATGATGGGCTTCCTCAAAATGCCCTAGGTCTTCGTGAGCAAGCGAGTTGGATGCCCACCCACTTAGTTCTTTTGTTGAGCTTTCATATACTTATAGCTCTAGTGCATCCATTGCATGGCAATCCCTACTCACTCACATTGATATCTATTAATGGGCATCTCCATAGCCCGTTGATACGCCTAGTTGATGTGAGACTATCTTCTCCCTTTTTGTCTTCTCCACAACCACCATTCTATTCCACATATAGTGTTATGTCCATGGCTCACGCTCATGTATTGCGTGAAGATAGAAAAAGTTTGAGAACACCAAAAGTATGAAACAATTGCTTGGCTTGTCATCGGGGTTGTGCATGATTTAAATACTTTGTGTGGTGAAGATGGAGCATAGCCAGACTATATGATTTTGTAGGGATAACTTTCTTTGGCCATGTTATTTTGAAGAGACATAATTGCTTAGTTAGTATGCTTGAAGTATTATTGTTTCTATGTCAATATTGAACTTTTGTCTTGAATCTTTCGGATCTGAATATTCATACCACAATTAAGAGAATTACATTGAAATTATGCCAAGTAGCATTCCACATCAAAAATTCTGTTTTTATCATTTACCTACTCGAGGACGAGCAGGAATTAAGCTTGGGGATGTTTGATACGTCTCCAACGTATCTATAATTTTTGGTTGTTCCATGCTATATTATATCATGTTTCGTACATTATTGGGCTTTATTATACACATTTATATTATTTTTGGGACTAACCTATTTACCAGAGGCCTAGCCCAGAATTGTTGTTTTTTGCCTATTTCAGAGTTTCGCAGAAAAAGAATATCAAACAGAGTCCAAACGGAATGAAACCTTCGGGAACGTGATTTTCGGAACGAACATGATCCAGAGGACTTGGACCCTACGTCAAGAAAGCAACCAGGAAGGCACGAGGTAGGGGGCGCGCCTACCCCCCCTAGGCGCGCCCTCCCCCCTCGTGGGGCCCACGTTGTTCCACCGACGTACTTCTTCCTCCTATATGTACCTACGTACCCCCAAACTACCAGATACGGAGCCAAAACCCTAATTCCACCGCCGTAAGTTTCTGTATCCGTGAGATCCCATCTTGGGGCCTTTTATGGAGCTCCGCCGAAGGGGGCATCTATCACGGAGGGCTTCTACATCAACACCATAGCCTCTCCGATGAAGTGTGAGTAGTTACTTCAGACCTTCGAGTCCATAGTTATTAGCTAGATGGATTCTTCTCTCTTTTTGGATCTCAATAGAAAGTCCCCCCCCTCTCTTGTGGAGATCTATTCGATGTAATCTTCTTTTGCGGTGTGTTTGTTGAGACCGATGAATTGTGGGTTTATGATCAAGTTTATCTATGAACAATATTTGAATCTTCTTTGAATTATTTTATGTATGATTGGTTATCTTTGCAAGTCTCTTTGAATTATCAGTTTGGTTTGGCCTACTAGATTGATCTTTCTTGCAATGGGAGAAGTGCTTAGCTTTGGGTTCAATCTTGCGGTGTCCTTTCCCAGTGACAGTAGGGGCAGCAAGGCACGTATTGTATTGTTGCCATCGAGGATAACAAGATGGGGTTTATATCATATTGCATGAGTTTATCCCTCTACATCATGTCATCTTGCTTAAAGCGTTACTCTGTTCTTTTGAACTTAATACTCTAGATGCATGCTGGATAGCGGTCGATGTGTAGAGTAATAGTAGTAGATGCAGGCAGGAGTCAGTCTACTTGTCTCGGACATGATGCCTATATACATGATCATACCTAGATATTCTCATAACTATGCTCAATTCTATCAATTGCTCAACAGTAATTTGTTTACCCATTGTAATACTTATGCTCTCGAGAGAAGCCACTAGTGAAACCTATGGCCCCCGGGTCTATTTTCCATCATATTAATCTTCCGTCAACAAGCTATTTCCTTTTCCGTTTATTTTGCTTTCTTTACTTTGCATCTTTATCATAAAAATACCAAAAATATTATCTTATCATATCTATCAGATCTCACTTTCGTAAGTGACCGTGAAGGGTTTGACAACCCCTTTATTGCGTTGTTTGCGAGGATTTTATTTGTTTGTGTTGGTGCGAGGGACTCGTGCGTGGCCTCCTACTGGATTGATAGCTTGGTTCTCAAAAACTAAGGGAAATACTTATGCTACTTTGCTGCATCACCCTTTCCTCTTCAAGGGAAAACCAACGCAGTGCTCAAGAGGTAGCATGGGTTCACCTATGTGCATAAAAATCATAAAAACTCAAAATCATTTGAACATGATAACTTGGATTCAAAATACTCCATGCATCAATGATATGGAACAAAATTAACTGAAAAGCATCACCACGCATTTAATCCTGCAGATCACCAAGCATCAACATGAATAGTAGAAGCAAACTGCTGGCAATCTACTGCGGTTACTACTCCTGTTGGCAAATGGAGTAGTACAGCCAACCTACCAAAACACCTAACAGTTTGAAGAAAAACCGAAGCTCATGTAGGAGCAGAGGAAGACAAGCATAGCCAAAGCCTCACACAAACACAAGATGAAAGATCTCCTATGAGCATCAGCTTCTCCTTTTAGTAGAAGGCTAGAACCACCAAGGGAACAATCACAATGAAAATACTGATGTACTCCTAGTAATCTGCACTATACAACTTGCTATTCCAATAATTGGAAGGAATAGTCCAATACTGGTGTATTAGAAGCAAGAGTACTGAAACTTGCCCACTGGCAAGAGTACTGCTATTGTAAAACTACTAAAACTACTCATGCAATAGTGGAATTTTCAGTGGAGTAGCTGCAAAATTCAGTAAATACTGATGTACTCCTACTGCAAAAAAATTCAGATACTATAAACTGCATCTGATGCAGTAGAACTACTCATAGTTCATCTACTAAAAGCACATGAACAAAATTCGGACACTATAAAGCACATGAACAAAATTCAGACACTATAAACTGGAATACTTGAATCACAGTGCATCTACTAGAAGCACATGAACATGATCAACAACAATACTCACCGTCATCGTCGAGGAAGCACGCTGCAACTTGCTCCAGCTTGGTTCAGTCCTCCTCTGCTCCAGCTTGTCAGCGACGAAGCTACATGGTCGGCTACCGCACGTTGGGGACGAGCTCAGAGAGGCGTTGGTAAAGCACGGAGATCTGCACCTGCTTGAATCGCCAAGTTCAATCCCTATTCCAATCTTGGAGAGGCGTTGGTAGATGAGCAACAGCAAGGGAGCGAGGATGCGGAGGAGGGCCGACATATCACAGCTGCTGGTGTTGGAATGGAGGAAGGCCGTTGCAGATCGAGCCGCCGCGCTCCGGATCATCCGTCGGAGAATAAAAATGAGATATTGGCGATGGCGACGGTGATGGAGCCAATGGAAAAGTGGCGGCGGCGCGGGCGAGGGAGAGGCGCCGGCGACACAGACGAGGCAGAGGCGCAGGCGACGCAGGCTAGGGAGAGGTGCTGGTGACATAGGCGAGGCCGAGGCAGAGGCGTCGGTGACGTGGTCTAGGGATTCGGCTGAGAGCGAGCGGGTGAGTGAGCGAGAGAGTGGACGAGAGTGAGCGGTGGGAGGGTAGTTTAGGAAACAACAAAAAGAATTGTACGTGACAAACTTTGTACTAGAAACCCCCAATGACAAATAAAACGGTACAGAGGGAGTACATGCTTTGCACATGATTGTTATTGCTTGCCATCATATATCTCCATATGTTGCCTCTCTCATGCTAGATGATTTTCCATGTATTGAGCGCAACCATGATTTTAGTCTTGCTAATGAGATTGCCCCCATAGCATTCTCACATATGTTTGGAGATTTTGACATATTACTTGTGAAGCATGCTTGTCTTGCCTCTTTGCACCATATACCTAGTGCCATGAATATAGCCATTATTGCATCATATTATTCATGCACTTGTGCTACTAATGGTTATGTGCAAGAGCAGAGAACCATCATGATGGATGATGTGTTTATCTACCATGCGCATACATTCTTTGCTTTGTTTTGTGCATGTGTAGGAAACTTGGACTTCGTGTCAACTTCCACGTCACGTGAGTTGACAATCCGAGCTCTTGAGAGCGAACCACCTTCTACCATGGCGCTTCTACATCATACTTGCTTGTGCTTCGGCATTGTGAAGGACGCACACGGACATGCTTTCAAGGTGATATCCTTCTCTTTTGAGAACCCCCAAACCATGAGCATGCATATTGTGGATCATACTACTTGTGTTGCTTGCACCATGAGACTTGGACCACTTGATTGCACAGATGTTAGAGACCTTGCTTCAACTTGCCATTTTCACCGCTCCATGCATCATGATATATATGCCTTGTGTGTTGCATCCAATTATTGGATCACTTGCTCCTCTCATATGTTTGGTTTCAACAATGTCATCACTTCACATATGCCATGTCCCATCGATTGCTACATGCTTGCCTTGATTGCCTCACACATGATGAACACTTGCTCTTTGATGCAGAGCATCCCAAGGCCATCCCCATGGACCCAACTACATCTCCTACGACACCTCTTGGACCCATGACACAAGCACGCGCAAGAGCTCTTGAAACCGAGGTGACATCTCTCCTCTCACAATTCCACTTTGATGCACATGAGACATGGCTACTACCTCATATGGACACTTTGTGCATGCTCAGGTATCATGGAGAAGCTAAGGAGCAAGGAGAAGAGGAAGGTGGACGTGACGACGAAGAAGAAGAAGTGATGAAGAAGAAGCTACAAGCTCCAGACGACCGGCCAGGACCGGACGTCCGATGATCTCCAGCCTCCGGACGTCCGACCCAGACCGGACGACCGACGCCACCGCACCCGAGCCAAATCTACGGATTTCCGGCAACCAACGGACGACCGTCACCCGGACGTCCGACCCTGACTGGACGTCTGACAGTAGACCACCCGAGCCAAATCTACGACGTCCAACAGGCACCGGACATCCAGACCCTCGCGAGCCTCCGGATGACCGGTGACTCCCGGACATCCGACGCCTGTGTGCTGTTTTCATGTTGGGCCGCAGCCCACGTACCCCTTCGCCCCCTCTTTTGCACTAAGACTATATATAGACCTCCTATTCCTTCTAGCTAGGGTTAGCAAAGGATTAGCTCATATTTCGTGTGAGAGCTTTGCTCATCCACTTGGTTACCTTCTCCTCGGAGATTCGAGCCTCCTACGGAGAAGATCCCCCAAGCGGATTCAAGACCCCTCTTTAGGGAAGAACATCAAGACCTCCTCACGGAGAAGACTGTTACCCTTGTATCGTCCTTGGTTGATCGTGTACTGTGTGAACCCTATGTATTCGAGGATCTAGCACATGTGTGACTTTCTTGTGTTGGTTTAGTGTTTCTCTTGTGTTTCCCTTGTGTTTTCCCTCTCTTTCCACCTCGTGTTCTTCGTGTTCTTAGTTGGGATCCGCTTCGTGAAAGATCGGCCGTATAGGGTTCTACCCTACATCATCTTGGTATCAGAGCCACGTTGATCATGATTTCGGAGCCTCCCTGTTGTGTTTCTAGCCTTGTTTTTGTTGTTTTTCGTCCTAATTCAAAAATTCCCCACAAAAATAGCCCCAATTTTTTTGTGATTTGTTAGTGTGTTGAGATTTTGTTGGTTTGGATACGTGGATTTGCTTTGTTTTGAGTGGATCTAGCTTTTTCCCCCTTTCCCCACCCTTTCCATCCACAAAATCATCCGGATTTGTCTATTTTCGCCATCTCCACCTCGATCCCTAGCTATTCATCCCGTGCCTAATTTTTGCCCAGGCACCAGACGTCCGACCCAGCCCAGATGCCCGACGACCGAACGACCGGCCCAGCCCGGACGTCCGACCGACCCTGACGAAACTGAAATTTTTTCAGTGTAGTCACCACCCCCACCCCACATTTCCGCATACGCACTCCCACCACCAATACACCATCAACACTTCCACATACCACCACCATTTGGACCGTTTCACACTTCGACACGTGTTGCCACTTCAAGTTTTGAGAATTTGAGTTGTGGTTCCGTATCCTGTTGTGTTTCGGCTATCTAGGTACGGTTCGACATCGACATCACTGTCGCTCATCTTCGCCATGGACGCATCATCAACAACGACGACCTTGACTACATCTTGATGGTCGTAATTGGATCACCATCCTTCGGTCTTGCTTACGGACATGGAACCAAAGAACAGTAACCTCATCTTGGTATTGGACATATCAGTCTTGCCATTACATTGATAGCCATCATAGCCTTATTCCTTTGCGTTGCTTACCCATCGAGACTAGCCATTGAGTATTGCCGGCAACGAGACTTGTGCACATTAGTGATCATACTTCCCATAGCATACATACATCATTGTTGCATATATTGGTATCATCTCTTGTGTCACGAAGTTGTCATCGCATACACAATTGCTATCTTGGTTCGTGAAGCCTCGCATAAGAAAAGAGCTCCAACATCAAAGAGCCAAGCAAGCATTTAAGAAAAGAGGAAAGATAGGCAAAGAGCTTTTAAGCAAGAACCATAGCATCATACAACATTAAGATTGTCATACTTGATCATCTTGGATCATATCATAGAAACACCTTGCATAGAGCATACTTGGGATAGAAGTCGTTGCATTTTTGCTAAGTAGGTTGTGCACAAGTTCTTGTATCCACCTATTGTGCAACCGTGCTAGCGTCTCTCTAGTGTTGTGCAACAATAGCATTTTTGTGGATTCCACATTTTGGCTCATCCTTGGTTGCCCAACCCCACTTATCTTTTTGCGTGTGTGTTTCCGTGTACATTATATGCATGGTCTACTTGTTACATTGCATCTTGCGAATCTTTTCCAATATTATTGAAGCTCACTTACAATTGCATCAAATTTTGTGCCACCATCCTAACCAAGCTCCACCATAAGCTTTTACTTGTGTAGGTGTGAGAAACCGACAAGAGCTAGTACCAATTGTGCTATTTCCTTGTCCTACATTGGAGTGATCATCTATACACTTTCAACTTCGGTCAAGGTACATTTGGTATTCGTTCTTGTCTTTCTACCACTCACATTTGTCTTGGAATGATGGATAGGCCAAGTACTTCTACCAACCCACTCTTCATTGAGCACGGCGATGACATGAACTCCTACGTCACCAAGAGTCACCTCTTTGGTGCACAACGTGCTTTGCATCAAGAGCAACAAGCCATGAGTGAACGCATCGACAACCTACCCGCCGACTTGAGACTCTCCGAGCAACGTACAAGGGACTACTTCGACCACAAGCTCAACGATCACAAGCAAGAGAATGATGCAAGGATGGACGAAATTCACGCTTTGTTGCCCAACCGCTCTTCTTCCACTTCATCTTCATCAAAAAGGACCCGCTCAAATCGACACTCCGACTTCACCCTCTCTAGCTCAAGTACACCAACATCGAACACTCTACGCCGTGCCGCGCGCAATGATGGTCAAGCAAGCCTCAATCCCCTACGCGACACCGACTCTCAAGAGCACCGACAACGTCAAACTCAAGAGGCCTTTGCGCTAGCACCAAAACGGTAATAACAACGCCAACATGAAGAGGAAGAGTGAGCGCGTTTACACCAAGTTGCACAAGATGCCGAGGCACAACGCCAAGAAGAACAACTCCGTGAAGCTCAAGCACTTGCGGCGCAACAAGCCCTCCAAGATTCAAGTCGAGCCGTAGCCAACCGAGGCCAACAAGTTCGAGAACAAGAAGAAACACTTCGCAAAGAAATTCAAGAACGGAGATTTCAAGCTCGCGTGCATCGTCAAGTTCCTCAAGCTCCTCCTCGAGCTCGACAAGCTCCTCCACAAGCTCGCCAAGAACATCAAGTTCATCAAGAGCATGACGATAATGGAAACCAAGAGCAACATGAGGTTGACAACCCTCCTCACCAAGAGCGACACGACCTTGACAATCATCTACAACATGGGTGTCATCATCCCCGACCCCAACACAATGAAGAGCAACGCTACGGAAAGCTCAAGTTCACCATGCCCAAATTCAATGGAAGCAACGATCCCGAAGAATACCTTTCATGGGCATTGAAGGTAGACAAAATCTTCCATTTGCACAACAATGAAGAAGAGAAGAAGATCGTGATGGCATCCCTTGAGTTCCAAGACTATGTCCTCATTTGGTGGAACAAGTTATCGAGCGCCGAGAGGCAAGAGGTGAACCACCCATCACTACTTGGGCGCAAATGAAGGATGTCATGAGAGCACGCTTTGTGCCTACCTACTAAAACCGCGACCTCTTCAAGAAACTCCAACTACTCAAACAAGGAACCAAGAGTGTTGAAGAGTACTACAAGGAGATGGAGATTGCCATGATAAGAGCCAATGTCACGGAAGATGATGAACAAACTATGGCACGTTTGTTGAATGGACTCAACCATCCTATCAAGAATATAGCTGACTTCCAACCATACTCAAACCTCATCGAGCTAGTGCATCAAGCTACCAAAGCGGAATGTCAAGTGCAAGACGATTTCAAGTATGCCAAGTTCTCATCCAAGTCTTACGGCTTCTCCCACAACCAAGCTTCAACGACTCCAACACCGTCTACCAAGCCTTCTACTAGCAACATCGACAAGTCGAGTTCCAAGAAAGCTTCATCAACCCCAAGTCATCCTCCTACTACGAGCAACTTCAAGCCGAGACCTTCATCATCCTCAACCCCCACCGATGAGACCATCAAGACGAGTTCCTTCGAATGCTTCACATGCGGAGGCCGAGGCCACAAGTCCTATGAGTGCACCAACAAGCGGACCATGATCCTCAATGATGACGGCATTTACGACTCAATGAGTGAAGGAGAAATGGACGCCATCGAGCAAGTCGCCATGCATCGGCAAGTGAACGATGAACAAGAACAAGTCTTTTGCGATGAAGATTCAAGTCCCGCTCTTGTTGTCTCCAAGCTCTTGACTCTCCAACATCACCAAGAAGAAGACCAATGATGCCACGTATTCCACACCAAGGCCAACATCAATGGACGATCTGTCAAGGTCATCATCGATGGAGGGAGTTGTCATAATCTCGCAACTGAAGAACTTTGCTCCAAGCTCCAATTGCCCAAGACGAAGCATCCACATCCATACAAAGTGCAATGGATTAGCGACTCCGGCACCATCCAAGTCGAGCACCGAGTACAAGTCTCCTTCAAAATTGGCGCCTACGAAGACACCTTGGAGTGCGACGTCGTTCCAATGACCGTTTGCCATCTTCTGCTTGGACGCCCATGGCAATTTGATAGAGGAGTCATCCACAACGGCCGAACGAACCACTACATCTTCAAGATGAAGGGCAAGGAGTACGTCCTCCGTCCAATGTCGCCAAGTCAAGTGATCACCGACAAGCAAGCCACCGATCGTGGAGATCATGGTGAGAGAGCGAGCCACCAAAAAGAGAGTGAGCGCCACAAGCCCAAATCGAACACCTCCACGATGAGCGAAAAGAAGAACATAGTCTTATTTGCCACCAAAAGTGAGAATCCATCTAGTGTCCTACACTACGTAATTGTGTGCAAGGACAATGCCCCACAAACTAACACTTCTCACACTCTTCCTCTAGTGTTGTCTTCTCTTTTGCAGGAATTTCGGGATGTTTTCCCCGATGAGCTACCTCCGGGACTACCTCCACTACGAGGCATTGAGCACCGCATCGACCTCATCCCCAGAGCACCGCTTCCGAACAAACCTCCCTACCGCGTCAACCCCAAAGAAACCAAAGAAATACAAAGGCAAGTAAAGCATCTCATAGACCATGGACATGTGCGTGAAAGTTTGAGCCCTAGTGCCGTCCCGGTCATTCTTGTGCCAAAACGAGATGGTAGCTTTCGCATGTGCTCCAATTGTAGACCTATCAATGCTATCACCGTTCGCTATAGGTATCCCATCCCACGCCTTGACGATATGCTTGATGAACTTAGCGGTGCCACTATCTTTCCTGAAATTGATCTTAAGAGTGGTTACTATCAAATCCGCATACAAGAGGGTGATGAATGGAAAACCGCTTTCAAAACCAAGTTTGGCTTGTATGAGTGGTTAGTCATGCCTATGGGTCTCTCGGAAGCACTAGGTACTTTTATGCGTCTTATGAATCATGTCTTTCGCCCTTACATTGGTATATTTGTTGTGGTCTACTTTGATGATATCCTTGTTTATAGCAAATTTCTTAAAGATCATGTCACCCATGTTCGAACCGTTTGGCAAACTCTTCGAAAAGAGCAACTCTATGCTAATATGGAGAAATGCCTTTTTGGCATTGACAATCTCATTTTCTTGGGTTTTGTTGTTTCTTCTAAGGATCTTCATGTTGATGAGTCCAAGATCAATGCTATTAAGACTTGGCCACAAGCAACCAATTTGCAACAAGTGCGTAGATTTCTTGGCCTTGCGGGTTTCTATCGTCGCTTTGTGAAGGATTTTAGCACCATTGCCTCGTCTTTGCATGCTTTGAGCAAGAAGAATGCGCCTTTTGTTTGGGGACCATCCCAAGATACCGCTTTCAATGAGCTTAAGAACTTGCTTACTCATGCTCCCATGCTTGCTTTACCCAACTTTGAAAAGATTCATTGCGATGCTAGTGGTAATGGCATAGGAGGTGTGTTAACGCAAGAGAAGCACCCCATAGCTTACTTTAGTGAGAAACTCTCTGGCGCGCAACTCAATTACCCCATCTATGACAAAGAGCTATATGCTTCAGTCCGTGTTTTTCAAGAATGGGAACACTATGTTTGCCCTCATGAGTTTATCATTCATACTGATCATGAAACGCTCAAGTATCTTAAGGGCCAAACCAAGTTGAACAAGCGTCATGCTAAATGGAGTGAATTTATTGAGTCTTTTCCTTATGTCATCACGTACATTAAGGGTAAAGAAAACATTGTAGCGGATTCCCTTTCCCGCATATGCATGCTTGTCACTCAACTTGAATTGGATGTCATTGGTTTTGAGCATATCAAAGACTTGTATGAGCATGATCCTACTTTTGCCACTCCTTATGCCAAGTGTTTGTCGCACACCTCTTGGGAACGCTATTACATCAAAGATGGATATCTTATGAGAGCTAACAAACTTTGCATCCCCGAGTCTTCTTTTCATTTCTTGCTTTTACAGGGATCTCATGCAGGAGGCTTAATGGGACATTTTGGACGCGACAAGACGTTCGCTATGGTCTCTAAGAACTACTTTTGGCCAAAGATGTTTTGCAGCGTCAATCGCTTCACCAACCATTGCTCTACATGTCGCAAAGCTAAGTCCAAAGCTCAATCTCATGGCCTTTATATGCCTCTACCAATTCCATATCAACCATGGGAAGACATTAGCATGGACTTTGTACTTGGGTTGCCTAGGACTCGTAATGGGAAGGATTCGGTATTTGTCATTGTGGACCGAATCTCAAAAATGGCACATTTTATTCCTTGCAACAAGATAGACGATGCTTCACATGTTTCTAATCTCTTCTGTAGGGAAATATTGCGTCTACATGGAGTGCCAAAGACTATCGTCTCGGACCGCGACGTCAAGTTCCTTAGCTACTTTTGGAAGATCCTATGCGCCAAGCTCGGAATCAAGCTACTTTTCTCCACGACATATCATCCACAAACCTACGGCTAAACGGAAGTTACCAACCGCACACTCTCCGCTCTACTTCGGGTACTCATCAAGAAGAACATCAAGGAGTGGGAGGAGTGCTTACCTATCGCCGAGTTCGCCTACAAACGAGCAAGACACTCAACAACCGGCAAGTCCCCCTTCAAGGTCGTCTATGGTTTCAATCCTTTGTCACCATTGGACATTCTCCCTCTACCACTCCAAGAGCGCATCAATTTGGACGCTAGTGCAAGAGTGACACATCTCAAGAAGGTGCATGAATATACAAGGAACACCATCGAGCGCCAAGATAAATGCCTTGCGTCCAAGCTCAACTTCAACAGGCACCCTATGGTCTTCAACATTGGTGATCTCGTGTGGCTACACCTTCAGAAGGACCATTTTCCCCAAGAACGCAAGTCCAAGCTTTGACCCCGAGCGGATGGACCCTTCAAGGTGCTCGCACGATACAACGACAATGCTTACAAGATTGACCTCCCGTGCGACAAGTACAACGTGAGCGACATCTTCAATGTCAAAGATCTCTCTCCCTTCCATGGTGATGAAGAATTTGATCTGAGGACGAATCTTCCCCAATGGAGGGGAGATGATGCGGAGCATCCCAAGGCCATCCCCGTGGACCCAACTACATCTCCTACGACACCTCTTGGACCCATGACACGAGCATGTTAAGAGCTCTTGAAACCGAGGTGACATCTCTCCTCTCACAATTCCACTTTGATGCACATGAGACATGGCTACAACCTCATACGGACACTTTGTGCATGCTTAGGTATCATGGAGAAGCTAAGGAGCAAGGAGAAGAGGAAGGTGGACGTGACGATGAAGAAGAAGACGTGATGAAGAGGAAGCTACACGCTCCGGACGACCGACCAGGACCGGACATCCGACGATCTCCAGGCTCTGGACGTCCGACCCAGACCGGACGACCGACGCCACCGCACCTGAGCCAAATCTACGGATTTCTGGAACCCAACAGACGACCGACGCCCGGATGTACGACCCCGACCGGACGTCCGACAGAAGACCACCCGAGCCGAATCTACAAACATCTGACAGGCACCAGACCTCCGGACCCTCGCGAGCCTCCGGACGACCGGTGACTCCAGGACGTCCGACGCATGTGTGCCGTTTTCGTGTTGGGCCGCAGCCCATGTACCCCTTCGCCCCCTCTTTTGCACTAAGACTATATATAGACCTCCTATTCCTTCTAGCTAGGGTTAGCAAAGGATTAGCTCATATTTCGTGTGAGAGCTTTGATCATCCACTTGGTTACCTTATCCTCGGAGATTCGAGCCTCCTACGGAGAAGATCCCCCAAGCGGATTAAAGACTCCTCTTTAGGGAAGAACATCAAGACCTCCTCACGGAGAAGACTGTTACCCTTGTATCGTCCTTGGTTGATCGTGTACCGTGTGAACCCTATGTATTCGAGGATCTAGCACATGTGTGACTTTCTTGTGTTGGTTTAGTGTTTCTCTTGTGTTTCCCTTGTGTTTTCCCTCTCTTTCCACCTCGTGTTCTTCGTGTTCATCGCGGGTTTCACTTCTATCATGAAAGATCGGGCTATAGGGTTCTTACCCTACATCACTCTTTCTATTGTGTTGAGTGCCACACTATATTCACTACACCCCATGCACATTATGCTTGGATTGTCTTGCACTTGACCCATGTGTTTAGACACTTCATTTTATTTGGTGTTGTGAATGCTTCCTATGCCTACCATAGACCTTTCATTGAGAGTTTTATGCATGCTTGCTATGACCATGAGGTAGATGCTTCTTCCCTTGCCACACACATTTGCATCACTACCTCACACTTGCATACTTGTTTCCATGATATCCTTGCTTGTGCTCAATTTATGTGCTTATATGCCATGTCACAATCCTTTGTCAAACCATATGATTTGCATGATGACGACACTTGTTTGGTGAATCACCTCTTGAATGATTGGTTTTGCACTAACGCTGACCACATTTGTTTTTCCAAGTGTTTGTTGTCTTTGCTCCTTTTGAAGGAATCCCAAGATGGTGCGACATTGGAGAGTGCCCATTTCTAGCTTCGAGATGACGAGAACTTGGTGATCGACCACTCCTACATGGCGACGACATCTCTCTCCCATGGTGATTTGGATTTCGGTCCGAGGTCGGATCTTTCCCAAGGGAGGGGAGATGATGCGGAGCATCCTACGGACATCACCATGTCAAGAGTCCATTTGGTAAGTGACACGTGCGACATCTACTTCACATACACAAAGGTGAATCATCTCCTTTACACGTGCTCACTTGACCCCTTCGAGGATGGTATACTATGTGACACTCCACTCGTGTGCATGCATATGTATTGTTGGAATGGTACGGACAACGAGGAGGAGTGTGAGCGCAAGTGTACAACTACACCATCCGCGAGGGAAGCCTAGAAGAGAAGACTGAAGAAGGAGCTGCAAAGTCTACAACGACCGGACGACCGGAAGCCGCCGGACGTCCGACCCTCTACAGCCGCCGGACAATCGACGAACACCGGACGT
Organism: Triticum urartu; assembly: GCF_056163025.1. NCBI lineage: Eukaryota > Viridiplantae > Streptophyta > Magnoliopsida > Poales > Poaceae > Triticum > Triticum urartu. Next base: position 343,425,573 of record NC_141874.1, read on the forward strand.
CTGACATGTCCCAGGCACCGGACGTCCGATGCTCTCCGGAAAGCAGATGCCACCCATCCCGAAGCAAAACGATGGATGTCCGACGCCCTCCGGATGACCGGACCCCCACGAGCGACCGGACGTCCGACCCTGGCTGTGCGCAGCCGGGCCTTTGGCCTTGTATCTCTCTCCCACTTACCCCTTCATGGCTTAGACTATAAATAGCCCTTCCCCTCATCCTTTGTAGGGTTAGCAAAGTGATAGCTCATTTGATAGAGAGCTTTGCTCCTTGTACCACTCTACTCTTGAGAGATAGATACTACTACTCCATTGGAGTCCAAGACCTCCATCTAGGAGAAGATCCTGCGGGATATATCGTCAAGACCCCTTCATGGGAAGATCCGTCTAGGATATCATCAAGACCTCCTTTTGGAGATGAACCTTACCTTGTATCTTTCCCTTTGTTGTTCATGTGCCTTGTGGATCTTGTGTGTTTGATTGTCTAGTGGATGTCTGATTGGACTTGTTCTTGAGTGTTTCCCCTTGTGATTTCTCTCCGTTCATCCCTGTGTTCTTCGTGCTCTTAGTGGGATCCGCTCCTTTCGTGAAAGATGGGTCGTATAGGGTTCTACCCTACATCAATTCTTTACCCTTCTATAGGCAGTGAAGTACCAAATGCCCCCCTCTCGAGCCTTAAAACTTGCTTGTTCCCGAAGAGTTCGTGCGAGCGGCACAGTTGTTTCACCCGAAACCATATTAATGAGAATCCCGTAATGTGCGGGCACGATCTCTGTTTTGACAAGATGTGCCAATGGAGGCTATTCCTCAAAACGTGAAACGCGGGTATGAAAACGGCTCAAAATGTTAAAGAGCCAGATGTGATGCCTCACTGAAAAGTTGTCATTAAAAGATAGTGTTTCATTTTGATACTCTGCCTTCGTGGCTAAGGGTTATATTTACAATACATAGCCGGATACAGTTCTTTTGTTCAGAAAATTGCTTTGAAGTATTCAGGAGGAGGAACCTGCCTTGCAATGCCGAAGACAATCCGCGTGCCGAACATATTGTCATTGAAGACTGGTTCAGGGACTACTAAGGGAGTCCTGGATTAGGGGGTCCTCGGGTGTCCGGGCTATTCGATATGGTCCGGACTAATGGGCCATGAAGATACAAGGCGGAAGACCTTCCCCCGTGTCCGGGTAGGACTCCCCTATGCGTGGGTGGTAAGATTGATGTCCGGATATATAATTTCATTCCTCTACAAACCGACTCTGTACAACCCTAGGCCCCTCCGATGTGTATATAAACCGGAGGGTTTAGTCCGTAGGGACAATGAGAATTCACATAGGCTAGACATCTAGGGTTTTCCATTACGATCTCGAGGTAGATCAACTCTTGTAACCTCTATACTCGTCAAATACAATCAAGCGGGACGTAGGGTTTTACCTCCATTAAGAGGGCCCAAACCTGGGTAACATTGTGCCCCCCTTGTCCCTTGTTACCTTCGATCCTCAGACGCACGGTTCGGGACCCCCTACCCGAGATCGGCCGGTTTTGACACCGACAATATGATATTCTTATTGTTGGGGATATGCATATCCCCGTAGAGGTAACCTAGTGTCATTCAAAAGTTCTCCAATTTCATGTCAGTCGGAAGAAGTTTGTTAATGAGACTTGATCAACCTTGTTAATGGATTCCTTTTGATGGGCATGAGATGGATGAATTTAGAAAGCACAACTTTCTGTAGCTACTTTTTACTTTCTATTATTTAGACAAAATAGTGTTATTCGTCTGTTTTCTGAATTATTCATGCAATAAAAAATGCCCTGAAAATAAAATTTCTCCAAATGCCCTGAAAATTTAGTATAATTTTTTATAGAATTTTTAAGAATTTTTGGCACTGAGAACACACCAGGGGGCTACACAAGTGGACCACAAGGGTGGAGGGCATGCCCTACCCCCTGGGCGCGCCCCCTGCCTTGTGGGTCCGACATGCATCCCCCTCACTTATTCCAGCACCCATCCACTTCTTCTTCCTCTAGAAAAAATCATCCTGTTGCTCAGACTCGTGTTCTTGCTCATCTTGCTGCCATTTTCGATCTCCTTGTGCAAAGCTCCATTTGCAAAACTGCTTTGGGGATTGTTCTTCGGTATGTGACTCTTCAATGGTCCAATTAGTTTTTGTTCTAGTGCTTTATATATTGCAATTTTTTGTTGTTGTGGTGACCTTGTTCTTGAGCTTGCATGTCAAATTTATATGGTCCAAAGTAGTTTTGATGCATGATATAGCCTCTAGACACTTGTAGGAGTAGTTGTTATAAATCTTGTTGAGTTTAGTTCACTTTTATTTTGAGTCACTAAAAATTTCAAAAAAAAATTAGATAAAATAAATGATGAAAAGATGGTTGAGAGCCTCTTCAAGTCGGGGTTCAAAGGAAAATGAAAACGAAGAGAGGAAGAAGCCCAAGTATAACCTTCCTTGCACCGCGGAGGTTCGACCGTGTGAATGGCCAAGTGATGCATTCTTGAGGGCTGCCGGAATTGATGAGGATTTGTACTATTTGGCAGAAAATGCAGGCATCACTGATTTCCTCCATGATAAGTGTGGTCAGTACCTCCTACTCACTAATACCTTCGTGCACAATTTTCACTTCCATGCTAGGAAATCACCACCCATGGTAGAGTTTTATTTATATGATGAGCATAAGGAGATGATGCTTTATAATTTTTGTGAGTTTTGCAAATTGCCTTATGAGGGCAACATCAATGAGCCACGTCCTAGAGATGTGGAAGATTTTATTGATGAAGTTACCGTAGGGGAAGGGAGAGGAGTGTCGGAAGCGAGAGTGTCTAGTTTGCATTTTCCTGTTTTACGCTATTACTCATTATTTGCTGGGAGATGTTTAATTGGTCATGGGGAGGGTGGAGGCCTTAGTGCCCCCGACCTCGCTATTTTGCGCCATGCTTTACTTCGTGATAAAACTTTTAGTTTGGGTGCCATGGTTGCTCGACGGTTGAGTTTAAACCATTCAAGGAGTCCTATCTTTGGAGGTATCTATGCCTCACGCCTTGCTAGATGCTTCGAGATACCTATTAGGCACGATGAGGAAGAGGAGATGTTGCTACCCACTATATACTTAGACTATAACAGTATGGTAGCGCATGATTTTATTAAGAATGATAAAGACAAGAGACTCATTTACAACCTGGTATTTAGCCAGGATACTTGTCAGATTATTACTTTGCCTACACCTTCTTTGTTCGATATTCATTTAGGCAGGTACCTCATTTTTCCCAAGGACATTTATGCATACTAGGAGCGGACGCGATCCCCAGTTCCTGAGCCAGAACCATCACCTGATATGTATCAGGAGTCTATTTATCAGTGGGAACCATAGGAGCTCGCTAACCAGTAGAACCCCCAGGATCCTCCTCAGCACCCAGGAGAGGTCTACTTTGATCCACGAGCATAGGCCAACTTAAGCCAAACACCTAAGCTTTGGGGAGTATGTATTTCTCACCGACATTACATTCATGTTCACACACTCATTCCAGTTGTCGGTGTTCATACTTCTTCATTGTATTATCCATGCTAGTTTATTTCTTTTTCTCTCTTTCTTCTGTTGTGTTTGAAAAAACTTTGAGAAAATCCAAAAAAAATTAGTTATAGCTTCTTTTTAGTTTTCCTTTCCTTGTTTATTTAGCAGTACTATTAAAAGAAAACCCAAAAATATTTCTCGTTCTTCTTTTGCTTGTTGGGAGCTTTCTCGTGTAAATAGTTTTTCTCGTTCTTGTTTTACTTTCTTCAAAAAAACAAAAACTCCAAAAATATTCCAGTGTGTTTCTTTGAAATTATTTTTTCTTTCTTTGGGTCGAGAGGAGAAGATCATGATGAAAATGTTGAGTGGCTCTCATATGCATTATTGTTGATCTAACAGAGAGCCCATATTACCTTGTCTTTTCCTTTGAAATGCATGTTTGCAGTTCCCAGCTTAGTCCAATGCATGCGCACTCTTATTATTATTCACACCGTTCGGTCGTGCGAGTGAAAGGCAATAATGACGATATATGATGAAATTATTGAGATGAGGAAAAGCTGGCATGAACTCAACCTATTTTGTTTTTGTAAATATGATTAGTTCATCGTTCTTGATTCAGCTCATTATGAATGAAATTTGTTTGCAATGACAATTAGATACTATAGTTACTCATGCCATGCTTAATTAGCTAGGAGTTTATAATGGTTTACCTTGCATGCCAACATGCTTTTAAAATGGTTGTGATGTAGTATGATAGGATGGTATCCTTCTTTGAATTATTCGAGTGGCTTGACTTGGCACATGTTCACGCATGTACTTGAAACAAAATCAACATAGGCTCCATGATATTTATGTTCATGGTGATTTATATCCTACTCATGCTTGCACTCAACGTTGGTTAATCTCAATGCATGTTTATGAATGTTGTCGCTCTCTAGTTGGTCGCTCCTAAATCTTTTGCTAGCCTTCACTTGTACTATGCGGGAATACTGCTTGTGCATCCACTTCCATAAACCCAAAGTTGTTCCATATGAGTCCACCATACCTACCTATATGCGGTATTTACCTGCTGTTCCAAGTAAATTTGCATGTGCCAAACTCTAAACTTCCAAATAATAATTTGTTTTGTCTGCCTGAATCACTCATGTAGCGACTGGGGGTTGTCAGTATCTTCCATGCTAGGTGGGTTATTCTCACGATGAGTGTTGATTCACTTGTCATTCACGAGAAAGTGGCTGGTATTCGGGATGCCTAGTTCCATGCTCAAATAAAATCAAAATATAATTTCAAACAAACCCCCCCCCCCACACACACACTCCAGGACTGTTGTTTGTATGGACGGTACCCGTTGTTTCGAAACAGCCGTGGAGTGTGCTCGTTGGTGTAGGGGGAGTAAAAACTTTACCATTCTGTTTGGGAACCACCTATAATGTATCTAGCATGAAATATACCAAGATCTCTTGGTTGTTATGTTGATAATGAAAGCATACTGCTCAAAATATTATTCATCTCTGTTTCAAAAAGCTCGAGCTCTGGCACCTCTGCAAATCCCTGCTTCCCTCTGCGAAGGGCCTATATATTTACTTTTATTGTTGAGTCGTTATCCTCTTATAAAAAGCACCAGTTAGAGAGCACCACTTTCATTTGTATGTGTTGCTATTAATTGATATTGAGTATGACTGTGACTGGATCTCTTTTACCATGAATTACAATGTCTAGTCAGTCCTTGATCTTCAAGGGTGCTCTGCATTTATGTTTTGCGGTCTCAGAAAGGGCTAGCGAGATACCATCTTGTTATATCATATCATGATTGTTTTGAAAAAGTGTTGTCATCCGAGATTTATTATTACTCGCTAGTTGATTATGCCATTGATTTGAGTAAATGTGAGACCTAAATGTTATTTTTATTATGGTTAGTTTGTAATCTTTCCTGAAAACCTGAATGTTGGCTATACATATTTGCAACAACAAGATAAACAGAGTTTGTAAAAGTTTTCCTTTATCACTTTCAGTTTGCTAACTGAATTGCTTCAGGACAAGCAATGGGTTAAGCTTGGGGGAGTTGATACGTCTCCATCGTATCTACTTTTAAAACACCTTTGCCCTTGTTTTGAACTCTAATTTGCATTATTTGAATGGAACTAACCCGGATTGACACTGTTTTCAACAGAATTGCCTTAGTGTTATTTTTGTGCAGAAATAAAAGTTCTCGGGATGACCTGAAAATTTACGCAGAATATTTTTGGAATAAATGAAAAATACTGGTGAAAGAATCAACCAGAGGGGACCCACCAGTCCACAAGGGTGGAGGGCGCCACCTCCCCTAGGGCGTGCCCCCTGCCTTGTGGGTCCCCTGGACCTCCACCGACCTCAACTCTAACTCCATATATTCACTTTTGGGGAGAAAAAATCTGAGAGAAGGACTCAACGTGTTTTACGAAACAGAGCCGCCACCACCTCATGTTCTTCATCGGGAGGGCAGATCTAGAGTCCGTTCGGGGCTCCGGAGAGGGGAATTTGTCGCCATCATCATCACCAACCTTACTCCACAAATTTCATGATGCTCACTGCCGTGCGTGAGTAATTCCATTGTAGGCTTGCTGGACGGTGATGGGTTGGATGAGATTTATCATGTAATTGATTTAGTTTTGTTAGGGTCTGATCCCTAATATCCACTATACTCTAAGATTGATGTTGCTATGACTTTGCTATACTTAATGCTTCTCACTAGGGCCCGAGTGCCATGATTTCAGATCTGAACCTATTATGTTTTCATGAATATATTTGTGTTCATGATCTTATCTTGCAAGTTGTAGACACCTATTACGAGTTATGATCCGCATACCCCAAGGTGACAATAATTGGGATTCTTTCCGGTGATTATCGTAGTTTGAGGAGTTCATGTATTCACTAAGTGCTAATGCTTTTGTCCGGTTCTCTATTAAAATGAGGCCTTAATATCCCTTAGTTTCCATTAGGACCCCGCTACCACGGGAGGGTAGGACAAAAGATGCCATGCAAGTTCTTTTCCATAAGCATGTATGACTATATACGGAATACATGCCTACATTATATTGATGAATTGGAGCTAGTTCTGTGTCACCCTAGGTTATAACTGTTGCATGATGAATGCCATCTGACATAATTATCCATCATTGATCCATTGCCTACGAGATTTTCACATATTGACCTTTGCTATGTTACTTTGTCGTTGCTACTGTTACACTTGCTACAAAACTGCTACTATTATTTTTGCCACCGTTATCGTTACTTCCATACTACTTTGCTACTAAATATTTTGCTGCAGATATTAAGTCTTTCAGGTGTGGTTGAATTGACAACTCAGCTGCTAATACTTGAGAATATTCTTTGGCTCCCCTTGTGTCGAATCAATAAATTTGGGTTGAATACTCTATCCTCGAAAACTGTTGTGATCCCCTATACTTGTGGGTTATCAACTATCACCGCCCACAACTTCTTTGTGTTCTACTCGTGCATATCACTACGCATAGACATGGCTCAGATGCCACTCTTGGGAAATGTTGCACGGTAAACAAAAAAAATTCTACGCACATGCAAGATCTATCCATGGAGATGGATAGTAATGAGAGGGGAGAGTATGTCTACGTACCCTCGTAGACAGTAAAGCGGAAGCGTTTATAAACACGGTTGATGTAGTCGAGATTCTTCGCGATCCAACCGATCAAGTACCGAACGTATGACACCTACGCATTCAGCACACGTTCAGCTCGATGACGTCCTTGCCTTCTTGATCCAGCAAGACGGGCGAAGTAGTAGATGAGTTCCGGCAGCACGACGGCGTGGTGACGGTGCTGGTGAAGCTATCTCCGTAGGGCTTCGCCTAAGCACTCTGAAAATATGATCGAGGGACGAAATTGTGCAGAGGGGTGCCGCACATGGCTAAGAGATTGTCGTGGTTATGTATGGCGCCCCCCCATCATATATATATATAGTAGGACTATTATGATCCCAGGATCATAATACTTATTCTGATCACAATGGCAATATAAGGGCGCGCCCAGGTCTTCCCGAACTCTGAAAAAAGGGAAAAAACACCCAACCCAAGCCCCTCGATTGCATCTGGCGCATCCCCCGCCGCCCACCACGCCACTGACTAGGCTCCCACCGCGCCACCGCCCACCGCCCCGCTGCCCAACCTCCCGCCGCCGCCGTCCTCCATTAGGACCCCGCGATGCCGCCGTCCTCCATTAGGACCCCGCGATGTTGCCGTCCCCCATGAGGACCCCCCCCCCCCCCCCCCGCCGCCACCGCCCCCACCATCACGAACCAGCCCCGCTGTCATCCCCCATCAAGATCTCGCGCCGCCTCCGCCCACCAACAGGATCCCCGGCCGCTCCCTCTACCATCGCAGCTATTTCCTGGCGACTGCTCCGGCAGCTCCCTCTACCCATGTTGCTGGTCTACGGTGGCTCCTTCCCGGGCTAGCCTCCCCACCATCGTGGCTCCTCCCCCCTGTTGGCTTTCCCCGCCATTGCTCCTCCTCCTTGGGGCTTCTCCCCCGGCTCCCACCTGTATTGCCTCCAGCCGCCGCCATGGACTGCTCCCTGGCGTCGTCGTCATCTCCCACGCGCTACAGCCTCGGGTCAACTTTCCTCGATGCGGACGACTGCGCATAGTCCTCTCATCTACATCTCTCCGTCGTCCATCCCCTCCCTATTGTTCTCTATGTGTGTTCTTGCATGATTTTGGTGTTCAGTGTGCTTGCGTACAGCATCCCAAAATGAACAGCAAGCGCCAGTTTCAGTCGATGTCTGAACATGGTGGCCTTGTGGCTGCAATTTACTGATGATAGAAGTTTAGAGAAACCAAGTTGAGCATGTCAAAAAATAGGGCGAGTTGCTGCAGACGTGGAGATCAGATCAATGTGTGCAACTGTAGAAGTTCAACCATGGCGCCAAGCACTCGCATGGCGGGCGAGCGCTAATGTAACGGGAAATAGGATGTGGCTATATATGAGCGGGCCAACACTGGATGGAGCAGATGGGATCCTGGACCCCCATCGCACGCGCTTTAGGTGTGTCCTCCGCAAAGCAGTTGTTGGTACTACTAAGCTGATAGAAAGAAGATTCAGATAGTCTTATACCCTGAAAAGTTCAGAGAAAAATAACGTAAAAAAGAGAGACGGTTTTTTTGAGTGTTCGGTAGTAACTGGAGAGAGGAAATGGATAAGAAATGAAGTTGTGGTCGAGAAAAAGGCCACTGATTTTCACGTGGCGCACCATTCAGTTGGCTATGAGATGTAAAATCTACCTTCATTATTTATTCTTAATCAAACTTAGCTAGGAAATTACTCTCTTTCTCTCTCCAATCGATTCTCATCTAATGGATGCATGCACTGATTCCTACTAGTCTCTACTTATTCTTAATCAAACTTAGCTAGGAAATTACTCTCTCTTTCTCTCTCCAATCGATTCTCATCTAATGGATGCATGTAATGATTCCTACTAGTCTCTATAATTGTTTTTTACCTTATATATTCGTACAAGTTTTTTAATGTACTTTCCCTCTTTTAGAAAACCTAGAAGTTCAAATTTAAATAACATAGAAAATCAATGTTTATTACAAAACCAAGAAGGTCAAAATAAAGAAATAGAGCAGTTCAAGAAGTTCAACCAGGGAAAAGATGTCCAAAGATGTACAAAGTAAAAAAAGCAATTGTGAGGAACGTTAAATTGTTGTTTCTTATTTTAGCTAAATGAAAGTCGGTGAGCAGTAATTTTGAAGAGGATTTTTACATTCCCCATCCACTAGTCCAAATGTCAAATAGGCTGTTACAACAAAAGACAGAATCGTACGTTTGCTCTCACGTACTGGCGCTGTCCGGGACAGTGACAGACATAGCGTAACTGCCGGCGGCGCGCAGGCTGGGCGAGGGAGAACGCATGGAATCCAGTCCAGTGGTGGAGCTACGAAATCATGTGGTTTGATCGGTCGCTGCCGTGTTCATGGCCGGCACACCATGTAGACACGCTAGCATGCGTTGGAGGCATACCCATGTGTCATGGGGGCCGACATAATTCAGCCGGTTTTCAAGCAGTAGTGGAGGTCACAATTTATTCCGCCTCTTGATTGACGCACACATGAACAGACGAAGAAAGGTTGTCATGTGCTGTTAAGGTTGGTGCTCGTTAGTACTAGCGATTGCCACTAACAGCTTATCTAAATGCACACTGGTGGTGTGCCGTGTTGTAACTCTTCCGATGGAGAGGAAAATGTACAGGCAAGAACATCGGAAATATCCGGCAGCTTGGAACAGGTAGCTAGCTCGGCATGATTGTTGGTGCCAAGTGCATGGCCAAGAATAGCGGGGATTAGAGAACACTCCGGTATTATGTTTGTGTGATTTGGCCTCTAAATTATACAAGCTGCTGATGAACTTCATTTACATCTCTAAGTGTTTTCTAAGTACATGCATTAGCAGCCAGAGCCAGAGTGTTCTCGTGTTTTTTTTGCCACGTATAGGCAGCTTCTCTCTGTTCTTGTGGCACAAACGCCTAGCTGAAGAGAAATTCAAAGAAGGTCGATCCATTCTCGTTTCTCGCCCCACCCGATTAGCTTCAATGCAAATTTTTGTATATCCGGTTGCATGAAAAGGTGCTTGTGCAAGATACATGTGTCGCTGTGTGCAGAAGTTCTCATTTTGGGTGCCATACCATGCACGAAATGTTTGCTCATGTGCTAGTGCCATGGAAAAGTTGGAGCTTTTTTGAGTTGTCCTTTGTGTAATACTATTACATTGAAGTTCAAATTAAAAAAACGATCATTTCAAAAACTATAAAAAACCTTTCCTCGTTTCTAAAAAAAACCTATAGGTCCAGATTAAAAAGACGAAGAAGTTCAATGCTTATTACAAACCCAAAGAAGGTCAAATTAAAAATACGCATCTCAAACAATTTTATAAAAAATAATTTTCTCTATTAAAATAAACCTAGAAGTTCAAATTTAAAATGGAGCGGCTCGATGTCTATCAAAAAGTTGGATTTTTCTAATTACTAAAAGAAATAAAACCAGGAAGTCCAAATAAAAAGATGGAGAAGTTCGATGATTATAGAAAACTCAGATTTTCCTCTTTATCAAACAATAGAAACAAGAACTTCAAAAATTAAATAACAAGAAGTTCAACTTTTAAAAATAGAGCGCTTCAAAATTTCATAAAAAAGTTTAAGAAAAAACCAGGAAGTCCGTATTAAAAAGATGGAGAAGTTCGATGATTATAGAAAACTTAGATTTCCCTCATTATTAAAGAACGGAAACAAGAAGTTCAAAAATAAAATAACAAGAAGTTCAACTTTTAATAATACAGCGCTTCAAAGTTTCATAAAAAAATTAAGAAAATAAAACCAGGAAGTCCATATTAAAAAGATGGAGAAGTTCGATGATTATAGAAAACTCAGATTTTCCTCGTTATTAAAGAATGGAAACAAGAAGTTCAAAAAATAAAATAACAAGAAGTTTAACTTTTAAAAATGGAGCGCTTCAAAATTCACAAAAAAAGGATTAAGAAATTCAGATTGATATTTATAAAAAACTTAGATATTTTCACGTAACCGAGAGAAGTTCAGGTTGATAAACTATCAGAAGTTCACGTTCTACACGGTGTGCATTTTGTATTAAAAAAGAATAAAAATGCAAAGGCTAAATTTGTTGTCGTTATAAGTTCAAGTACTCCGTCGGAGAAAGTTAAAAAAATTATTGTGAGAGAGATTTGTACAACAAGAATATCATTTGTGTAACACTGACGAATGGATGAGAAAATTACAAACAAAAATACGTCATAGAAGTTCAACATAAAAACAGTATGAAGTTCATCGACTACACTGAATGAATTTTAGATGAAAAACTTTTAAAATTGTCGCGAGTATGAAAAGATGATCAACACGGGAAACTTGCGTGCTTACAGCAGCTTTCCATCGGTATATCACCTGCTCAATTCTGGTGAATGGATGGAGAGTTACGAGCAAGTGGATGGAGACCTACGAGCAAAAAATCACGTGAAAAACAGAGTGAAGTTTAGGTACACGCGCCGAGAAGTTCAGGTTCTTCACGCGGTGCATTTTCGAAAAATCTGTTTCACGATAAAGGCAGAACGCATGATCCCGCAATTTTCGAAATTACTTGAAAACGGCTAGGAATCAGAGAAAACCATCAACATGAAAAAGTTTCACATTTTCCGTAGCTTTTCAGGGGTATATTATTTGCCCCATTCCGATAAAGTTTGTAGAAATTACGGCAAAAATACGTTTTTAACCATTTTCAAAACTGACATAAAACCGTAATGAATTAGGAGAAACAATATATACAAAAACGTTTCGCATTTCTCCAAGTTTTCCAACGCCATATCATTTGCTGCATTTGGACGTACGGTTAAAAAATTAGCTCGAAAATACGAACTCGGTGGAACCTGTACCGTTTTCTAAATTACTTTTAAACCATTCAAAATTAGAAAAAACTTTTAACATAAAAAAGTAGCGCATTTTCATAAGCTTTTCAACGCCATATTATTTGCCTCAATTGGATTAGCCGTTTAGAAATGGCGTCGAAAATACGAACTCGGGTGTTCGGTTTGCGAAATTTTACGATTTTGCGAATTACTCTTTAACCGTAGGGAATTAGAGAAAACTTTAAACATGTGGAAGGAGAGGGTTTGCAGCAGCTTTCCAACGCCATATTATTTGCCTCATTCTGATAAACGGTTTAAAAATGCGATCGAAAATACGATTCACGTTTTTTATATGAAGAAATAACGGTTTTCAAAACTGCTCTTAAACCACTTACATTTTGCCAAAAATTTAACTTGGGTCATGATACTGATGTCCATAGCTTTCGAACGGTATATCGCAAGCCCCATTTGGGCAATGTTGGCGGAAGTTCAACCTAGTTTACAGGGAAGGTCAGGCGCATTACTCGGAAAGTTCATGTTGTGATCAGAATATTATTCTGATCCCGTGATCAGAATAGTGTTTATATATATATATATAGGTTGGGGGAGGAGAGGCAGCCAGGGGCGTGCCAAGGGCGTGCCAAGGGTGGCCGTCGGCCCCCTTGGGCTCCTACCCTATGCCCCCCTACCTTGTTTGCACAAGGGGGAAGGAAGGGGGAAGCCGACTCCCCCCTTTCCTTCTCTCCCCAAGGGATGCAGCCTTAGGAGGGGCGCGCCAGCCCCTTGTGGGCTGGTGTGTCCCCCCCTTTGGCCCATATGGCCCATTAACCTCCCGGGGGTTCCCGGAACCCCTTCTGGTGATCCGCTGACTACCCGAACCTCCTGAAACTCTTTCGGTGTACAAATAGCATTGTCGTATATATCAATCTTTACCTCCAGACCATTCCGGAGCTCCTCGTCATGTATGTGATCTTATTCGGGACTTCGAACAACATTCGGTCACCAAATCACATAACTCATATAATACTATATGGTCAACAAACGGTAAGCGTGCAGACCATACGGGTTCGAGAACTATGTAGACATGACCGAGACACCTCTCCAGTCAATAACCAATAGCGGAACCTGGATGCTCATATTGGTTCCTACATATTCTATGAAGATCTTTATCGGTCGAACCTTACGACAACATACGAAATTCCCTTTGTTTGTCGGTATGTTACTTGCCCGAGATTTGATCGTCAGTATCTTCATACCTAGTTCAATCTCATTACCGGCAAGCCTATTTACTTGTTTTGTAATACATCATCTCGTAACTAACTCCTTAGTCATTTTTCTTGCAAGCTTCTTGTGATGTGTTTTACCGAGAGGGCCCAGAGATACCTCTTCGATACACGGAGTGACAAATCCTAATCTTGGTCCATACCAACTCAACAGACACCTTTGGAGATACCTGTAGAGCATCTTTATGATCACCCAGTTATGTTGTGACATTTGATAGCACACAAGGTATTCCTCCGGTATTCGGGAGTTGTATGATCTCATAGTCAAAGAATATGTATTTGACATTAAGAAAGCAATAGCAATAAACTGAACGATCATATCCTAAGCTAAAGGATGGGTCTTGTCCATCACATCATTCTCCTAATGATGTGATATTGTTATTAAGTGACAACACATGTCTATGGTTAGGAAACCTTAACCATCTTTGATCAACAAGCTAGTCTAGCAGAGGCTTACTAGGGACACGGTATTTGTTTATGTATCCACACATGTATCTAAGTTTCCGATCAATACAGTTCTAGCATGAATAATAAACCTTTATCATGAATAAGGAAATATAATAATAATAGCTTTATTATTGCCTCTAGGGCATATTTCCATCAAAATGGCCAAGTCAAAGGGACAATCATTTGGCCTTCGGCAGTGTTGGAATCTATTGGAAGGTGGCCAAAAGTGGAAATGGGTGAATGATGTCTCTCCACTGGGAAGTGTAGCAATTCGTCTCGGGACATGGAAGATGGTGAAGATGATGATGGTGATGGAGAGGAAATGGTGTCTAGAAGTCTTAGTTTGATGTCTAACATGGGATACCCCGAGGAAAGGAATGAAGCAAAGGATAACTCAAGAGAGAAAGTGAGATGGAGGGGATGAAAAAAAGATTGGTTTCCTAATGAGGACAAGGAACGAGTACCTAAAGAGGGGGAAGCAAAAAATATGAAGATGGAAGAGAAGAATATCCATTAGAAGAGGGCAATATGGGATGCTATGCAAGAGAGAGGGCAGCGTGAAGAAGGATGGAGGCATGTAGGCTCAAAATTGAGAAGCATCTGGCGGCAGCTAAATGGATAGCCAAGGAGAATCAGTTCATTATGTTGGATGTGAACTCCATGGAACCAATGGCATGCGAATTTTTGGAGAAGATACAAATGTCGATGATACATTCTAAGGATGTCGGAGGGGACGATGCACACACCGACAACATGTGATTGACTCATGTCATCGGTTAAATGTATTTATTCATGCAACCTATTCAAATTATATGCATGACTGATTTTGAAATGGTATGATAAAACGTTTGATTATAGAGGCAATCAATATTTTTTGCCAGGAAAAGATAGGTTATTCATTCCATAGCCAAAGAGTTCCAATCGGCTGAAACAAGCTCAGCGACACAAGTAAGGGGTTGGTTGTAACACCCTCGATGTGACTATATCTCCCACGTGTCGAGGCACGACTTAGAGGCATAATCGCATTGAAGGCATATGTCGCAAGTTAGGCAATCTTCACAACATCCCATGTAATATAGATAATAAAAGGGGAGATAACATAGTTGGCTTACACTCGCCACGTCAATCAAGTACATAAATAACATTACATCATCCAAACACTCATGGCCCGACTACGGCGCCAAAATAAAAGATAACCCAACAAGCGACACGGTCCCGATCACCCCCAACTGGGCACCACTACTGATCATCAGGAAAGGAAATATAGTAACGTTGAGAGTCTTCGTCGAACTCCCACTTGAGCTCAAACGCGTCTCCTGGAGCGGAATCATCGGGCCCTGCATCTGGTGTAATAGTAGTCTGTGAGCCACAGGGACTCAACAATCTCGCACCCTCGCGATCAAGACTATTTAAGCTTATAGGTAAGGCAAGGTACAAATATATGTGGAGCTACAGCAAGCGACTAGCATATATGGTGGCTAACTTATTCGCAAAAGAGAGCGAGAAGAGGAGGCAAAGCGCGAGCGAGAAACTAGAGGACAACCTGCGCAAACATTACTCCAACACCGTGTCCACTTCCCGGACTCCGCCGAGAAGAGGCCATCACGGTAACACACTCAGTTGATTCATTTTAATTAAGTTAAGGTTCAAGTTATCTACAACCGGAAATTAACAAATTCCCATCTGCCCATAACCGCGGGCACGGCTTTCGAAAGTTCAAATCCCTGCAGGGGAGTCCCAACTTAGCCCATGACAAGCTCTCACGGTCAACGAAGGAATAGACCTCCTCCCAAGACGATCCGATCAGACTCGGGATCTCGGTTCTTCAAGACACTTCGACAGGTTAAAACAAGACCAGCAACACCGCCCAAATGTGCCGACAAATCCCGATAGGAGCTGCACATATCTCTTTCTCAGGGCACACTCAGATTGTCTTAGGTACGGGTAGCCCAGCCCAGAGTTTCCCCTGGTGGCCACCGGCAGCTGACAGGTGGACCAACACTCAAAGGAGCACTGGCCCGGGGGGGTTTAAAATAAGATGACCCTCGGGCTCCGGAAACCCAAGGGAAAAAGAGGCTAGGTGGAAAATGGTAAAACCAAGGTTGGGCATTGCTGGAAAAGCTTTAATCAAGGCGAACTATCAAGGGGTTCCCATTATAACCCAACCGCGTAAGGAAGGCAAAATCCGGGAACATAACACCGATATGACGGAAACTAGGGCGGCAAGAGTGGAACAAAACACTAGGCGAGAGGCCGAGCCTTCCACCCTTTACCAAGTATATAGATGCATTAAGATAACAAGATAATATAATGATATCCCAACAAGTAAATAAATGTTCCAACAAGGAACGGCCTCCAATATTCACCTGCAACTAGCAACGCTATAAGAGGGGCTGAGCAAAGCGGTAACATAGCCAATCAACGGTTTGCTAGGACATGGTGGGTTAGAGGTTTGACATGGCAATTTGGGAGGCTTGAAAGCAAGTGGTAGGCATCGTAGCATTGGCATAGCAAAAGATAGAGCAATCTAGCATAGCAAAGATAGTAGTGATTTCGAGGGTATGATCATCTTGCCTGCACAGTTGTCAGAGTTGACTGGATCCTCGAAAGAAAACTCAACGGGCTCCTCGTTAGCGAACTCGTCTCCCGGCTCTACCCAAACAAGACAAACAAGCAACAAGGACACAAATCAACCACGTGCAACTCAAACAACATGATGCAAAGATGATATGCTATGCGGGATTCGATGCGGGATGCATATGCAAGATGTGACAGGAAATGCAAGAACCTGGCCTCAACTTGGAAATTCAAGTGCACCACTGTAAAAATGAGATGAAATCGCTTGAAAACGATATAAAGAACGCCGGAATCGGAGTTACGGTTTGGAAATGGCAAGCGATTCAAATATGACACCGGTCTGCGATTTACAGCAAGTAGCCATCTAAATGCAATGAGAAGAACATGCTACAGCACCCAAACATGACAAAAAATAACATGGCTGGGATGCGTTTATGATGCCTAACAAAAGTCTAGCACTGAGCTACGGCCAATTCATCCATTAACATGTTCAAACAAGCATGGCAAAAATGCATATGGCAAACAGATTTCAGACTTAGTGAAATCAACACTTGTCTGGAATTTCAGATCAGGTAGCTTTCTTCGGAGCAACAAAACTACATGCTACAGGACCTGAACATGGCAAAGTAAAGCATGGCATGGAGCTACTCAAAGAGCTTAACAAAAGTCCCTTAGTGACCTTGAGCCAAAACGGATCAGAAAATACAATTGCACGCATGTGAACATGGCAAAAACATAATCAGTTATTAGACTTAGAGAAAACTGAAGCATGCTGAAAACAGATATCAAGTAGGCATGTTTACGAGCTCGATGCACTCAATACGGAGCAAGTCATGATAAGCTAAGAATACATCCATCAAGAATACACAAAATTAAAGCTAGACATGGCAAGAACAATAGCATAGCATGCACGGATCAACTACAACATCATCGCCAAATTGCAAACAAGTTGACAATCTGCCCAGATTCACAAAGTAGCAAAAGTAGAGCTCGATTGACTCAAGTTAGGGTGCTCCATAATTGCAAAAAAAGACATGGATGGATAGAGAACTACAAGATTAACAAAACATCCTTACTTATCATCCTCAAAAGAGGCACGGATCACTAGGATACAACAAGAACATATGGCCATATGAGATAAACAGCTCAAGGACTTAGTGGAATTGCCAAGTCCCTGAAATCAGAATTACCAAGTGCACCACTTTGCAAGCTTGTGCTAGTCACCACACACATCACAAAAATACATGGGTTGCACCTCTGGAAAGATGGCAAAACCCTTAACAAAACATATGTAGAGCATCAGGGCATATCATGCACACAATAATCATGGCAAAAATGACAAAAAGCTAAATGGAGCAGCAGACCTGACAATTATCTCAAGTAGCCCTCTTCTAACAGCATTTCAGGCATCAAGATGAACTCAAATGAAAATGATGCAATGGAATGAAATGATGTACTCTTTGATATGAACATTTTGATATGCTATATGCCCAAATCGGAGCTACGGATGCAAAGTTATAGCATGATGAAGATGGGCACTTGAAACTGGAAATCGGGGACTTAGTAGAAAAAAACACCTCCGGATCTAGGGTTTGACCCGGGCATGCAAAACGAGGATGGCCGGAACACTGTTCACCGGAGGTCGCCGGAGAAGGGCGCCGGGGAGGTCGGAGGAGGCGGATCCGGTCGGATCCGGTCGTCGGAGCTCCTGCCGGCGACGAGGACAGCGCGCGAGGAGGCGGACGGTGGCCGAGGAGGAGAGGCGGCGGCGGCTCGTTGGCGTCTGGTGGCGCAGGCGCCGGTAAAAGGGGAGGCGGCGGCGCGAGGTAGGAGAAGGCGGCGGGGCGACGGTGCGGGCGGCGCGCGCGGATGGGCCCGCGGGGGCCCTGCCTGGGCTCGGCGGGCCGGCGGCGGAGAGAGGCGGCCGGGCGTATAGGGAGGCGCCACGTGGCGGCGGCGGGGAGCAGCGGACACGTCCGGCCGGACGGAAATTTGTCCGCCGGCGCGTGGAGACGAAGGGGACTAGGGTTTGGAGAGGGGATCCGCGAATTTTCGGGGAGGAGGCTATATTTATAGGTAGAGGGAGCTAGGAGAGTCCAAATAAGGTGCGGTTTTCGGCCACGCGATCGTGTTCAAACGCTCTAGATGATGGAGAAGGCTTAGGTGGGTTTCGGGCCAAATTGGAGGGGTGTTGGGCTGCAACACACACGAGGCCTTTTCGGTCCCTCGGTTAACCGTTGGAGTATCAAACGAAGTCCAAATGGTACGAAACTTGACAGGCGGTCTACCGGTAGTAAATCAAGGCCGCTTGGCAAGTCTTGGTCCAATCCGGAAATGTTTAATCCCCACACATGAAAGAAAGGTAGAAATGACCACCGGAGGAGAACGAAGCGCCGGAATGCAAAACGGACAACGGGGAAAATGCTCGAATGCATGAGTGGAACACATATGCAAATGCAATGCACATGATGACATGACATGAGATGCATGACAATGACAACAACACACGGAGACAAAAACCCGAACCCGAGAAAATAAAATAACTTAACGCCGAAACGGCAAGAGTTGGAGTACAAATTGGGAAAGTTACATCCGGGGTGTTACAACACTCCACCACTATGAAAGGATCTCGTCCCGAGATCTAGGACTAAAAGAACGCCGGGTACTTAGAACGGAGGTGATCCTCGCGTTCCTAGGTAGCTTCATAGTCAGAATGGTGTGACCACTTGACTTTGAGAAATTTGATTGACTTGTTGCGAGTCTTGCGTTCAGTCTCTTCAAGAATAGCAACTGGGTGCTCATGATAAGAGAGATCTTCTTGGAGCTCAATGTCCTTGAAGTTGACGGTGCGGTCAGGAGTCTTGAAGCACTTTCGAAGCTGAGAGACATGGAACACGTCATGAACATTTGCAAAGTTTGAAGGAAGCTCGAGTTGATGGGCGAGGTCGCCTCTCTTGCTGACAATCTTGAAAGGTCCCACGTATCTGGGGGCAAGCTTCCCTTTGATACCGAAGCGACGAGTACCTTTCATAGGAGAGACGCGGAGGTAAACATGATCTCCGATCTGGAAAGCCAAATCACGGTGCTTACTATCATAGTAGCTCTTCTGACGGGATTGGGCTGCTTTGAGGTTATCACGAATGACTTTGCACATTTCCTCTGCCTCTATGATTAAGTCATTACCCAAAAGCTGACGTTCACCGGTTTCAGACCAGTTGAGAGGGGTACGGCACTTCCTGCCATACAGAATTTCGAATGGGGCCTTGCCCGAACTTGCTTGAAAACTGTTGTTGTAGGAGAATTCAGCATAAGGAAGGCAATCCTCCCACTTCATGCCGAAGGAGATCACACAAGCCCTGAGCATATCTTCAAGAATCTGGTTGACACGCTCGACTTGACCGCTAGTTTGAGGATGGAAAGCTGTGCTGAAGCGGATGTTGGTGCCCATGGCCTTCTGAAAAGAATCCCAAAACTTGGATGTAAAGATGTTGCCACGGTCTGAAGAGATCACTTGTGGAATACCGTGCAGAGAGACAATCCGAGAGGTATAGAGTTCCGCCAATTGAGCTGCAGTGATTGACTCTTTGATAGGCAGAAAATGAGCCACTTTGGTGAGTTTGTCGATGACAACGAATATATCATCATTGCCACGTTTGGACTTTGGAAACCCAGTCACGAAGTCCATTTCAATGTGGTTAAACTTCCATTCTGGAATGGCAAGAGGTTGGAGGAGACCAGCCGGCCTTTGGTGCTCTGCCTTCACTCTTCTGCACACATCACATTCATTCACGAATTGAGCAATCTCGCGTTTCATTCGAGTCCACCAATAAGCCTGTTTGAGGTCCTGATACCTCTTCGTGCTCCCAGGGTGGATGGAGAGGAGAGAATTGTGAGCCTCATTCATGATCACTTTACGAAGTTCACCTTTGGGTACCACAATACGATCCTCGAAGAAGAGAGTATCCTTGTCATCAAGGCGGTAGCACTTGTACTTGGGTTGACTCTTGGCAATCCCAATCTTCACCTTTTTCACCATAGCATCCAGAAGCTGGGCTTGGCGAATCTGGTCTTCCAAGGTAGGAGAGACTTGAAGGTTGGCGAGGAAACCTTGAGGAACAACT
Organism: Triticum urartu; assembly: GCF_056163025.1. NCBI lineage: Eukaryota > Viridiplantae > Streptophyta > Magnoliopsida > Poales > Poaceae > Triticum > Triticum urartu. The sequence continues at coordinate 343,445,942 of NC_141874.1, forward strand.
TGCAGATTAAGTTTGCGGAAAGCTTCACAAAGCTCGGGTTGATAAGGCTTGAGAATAAGACTGTTGCAATAAGCCTTCCTGCTCAATGCGTCAGCAATCACATTGGCCTTGCCTGGAGTATACTCGATACTCGGATTATACTCTTGAATCATTTCGACCCATCGAGTTTGCCTAAGGTTGAGATTAGGCTGAGTGAAGATGTACTTGAGACTCTTGTGATCAGTGAAAATGTCCATTTTTCTTCCCAATAAGAGATGTCTCCAAGTCAAAAGAGCATGCACAACTGACGCCAACTCGAGATCATGAGTGGGGTAGTTCTTCTCATTGGGCTTCAACTGGTGAGAGGTATAAGCAACAACTTTCTTCTCTTGCATCAATACTGCGCCAAGACCTTGGAGAGAGGCATCACAAAAGACCTCGTATGGCTGGGATTCATCAGGCGGAGTCAGAACTGGAGCAGTGATCAATTTCTCTTTCAAGGTGTTGAAAGCAATGTCACACTTCGGAGACCAAACGTACTTGACGTGCTTCTGGAGGAGATTAGAGAGAGGCTTTGCGATCTTAGAAAAGTTTTCAATGAATCTTCGACAATAGCTTGCGAGACCGAGGAAGCTACGGAGTTGCTTCACGTTCTGAGGAGGTTCCCAATTCACAATTGCAGACACCTTCTCAGGATTCACGGCAATGCCCTTGGCAGAGATGATATGACCAAGATAAAGAACCTCATTGAGCCAAAATTCACATTTGGAGAACTTGGCGTAGAACTGATGTTCCCTGAGCTTATCGAGTACCAAACGCAAGTGCTTGGCATGATCTTCCTTGTTCTTGGAGAAAACCAGAATGTCGTCGAGATAGACCAAAATGAAGTCATTGGTGTAGGCATTCAAGATGAAGTTCATCATGCGAGAGAACGTCGGAGGAGCGTTGACGAGACCAAAAGACATGACAGTGTATTCATATGAACCAAAGCTTGTCCTGAAAGCCGTCTTGGGAATATCTTGCTCACGGATTCGAATCTGATGATAACCCATACGGAGATCAGGCTTGGACAATACTTGGGCACCTTTGAGTTGTTCGAATAGCTCGTTGATGTTGGGAAGTGGGTATTTGTTCTTGATGGTTTTCTTGTTCAATGGACGGTAATCAACACACAGTCGGTCCGTTCCATCCTTCTTCTTCACAAAAAGAACACCACAACCCCATGGAGAAGAACTAGGCCGGATGAGACCCATTTTCTCTTGAATATCAAGTTTCTTATTCAGCTCCTTCAACTCTTCAGGTCCGAGCTTGTAAGGACGCTTGCACACAGGTTCCGTGCCGGGCTCAAGATCAATAACGAATTCAACTGGCCGGTGCGGAGGCATTCCTGGAAGCTCTTCTGGAAAGACGTCTTGATATTCGCAAACGACTGGAATTTGCGAGATAGCATCCAGTTCACCCTTCTCATTGAGAGAAAACAGACGGATGGTATCATCACGAGCGGCAAAGACAATTACATCCTCAGACGAATGAGTCAATTGAATCTGCCTGGCTGCACAATCAAGCTGAGCCTTGTGCTTAGAAAGCCAATCCATTCCGAGAATAAGATCAATATCCGAGTCACCAAGAACCGTAGGAGAAGATAGAAACTTGTAGTCTCCCAAAGTGATAGTAACATCCGGAGCAATGGAGTTAGCATGCATGCGCCTACCGGGAGATACAACTGCTAATGGACTAGGCAAAATTTGCAAAGCCAAACCATGCTTAGATGAAAACGGTCTCGAGATGAAACAATGCGATGCACCCCTGTCAAAAAGAACTTTTGCATGAATATCGTTAACTGGAAGGTTACCCATGATGACATCTGATGAATCCTCTGCCTGAGCTGCATTCATCAAGTTGACCTTGGCGTGCTTGGGGTTATGCTTGACCACAGCTGTACTTGCCGATCTGACAGGAGGAGGAGGAGGAAGACGCCTCTGGTTGAAACACTTGTTGGCATAGTGACCCTTCTGTTGGCACTTGTTGCACGTGACCTCTGAAAATGGACGGTGATACAGATCACTCGATCTTGGAGCTTGAGATGAAGTCTTGTTCTGAAAGCCAGGGTTGGGTGGGTGGGAAGATCCACTGCCACCTTTGCTCTTCTGCTGATATGACTGACGGAACGGAGGAGGAGGAAGCCAATACTTTTGCTGCTTGGCCACTTGAGTAGAGGAAGGAGTAACATCTCTGACTCGCTTCTTGGAAGCATCACACCTCAACTGAGCAGCCTCTTGCTTCAGTGCCATGTTGTAGAACTCATCGTATCTCAAGGGCTCAAAGAGAACAAGAGCTACCTGAATTTCTTCTCTGAGACCACCCCTGAAGTGGTATATCATGCTCTTCTCATCAGGCACGTCCTGCTTGGCAAAGCGGGCGAGCTTCTAAAACAAATTGTTGTAGTCATAGACAGACAAAGAGCCTTGCTTCAGGTTGCGGAATTCCTCACGCTTGCTTTCAACCACGCTCTGGGGGATATGATGAGCTCGGAAATCTCGACGGAATTCATCCCAAGTAATAACACGTCCACCTCTGGAATCCATGTACTGCTGGAACCATTCTGCAGCTTGATCTTTGAGTTGGAAGGAAACGAACTTGACGAAATCCTCAGGCCTGACATTACTGCACTCGAAATGCTTGCACAGATCCACAAGCCAATCGTCAGCATCGGTTGCCTCAACACAATTGCTGAAAGTCTTTAGCCCATTAGCAAGGAACTGGTTGAGTGTTGCAAAGTGATTCTGATTGTTTCCTTGGTTCCCTTGGTTGCCTTGATTGCACTCTTGGAGAATTTGCATGATCAACTGTGTGTTTGCATTGGTTGCGACCATCACAGCTTGCCATGCCTCCGGAGAAGGGGGAGGTGGTGGCGGATTAGGATTCGGAGTCGTGCGCGTTGGAGGAACCATCCTGAAGAGGTTGACATCCATTAGCACATTGATAGACAAATATTGAAGCTGAATCCAACGGAATGAAAATTGCAACATATAGTCTTCACATCCGAACAAAAAGAACGAATGCATTCCTCTTGAAGTGGTCACATATCAATAAATTGAGAAGCCACGTAGAACTAAGGTAGAGAAATAAATCCACAAGGTACGGATCAAGAACGAATAATCCGTAAGAAATCCCAATCTCAAACCAATATCCGTGGAAGAAGAACTAGAGCTACAAGAATTCCCACCTATGAAACTCCCGAACCTTTCCGGTTATGCAATCAGGTGTTGGGGATACAGGGAAGCATAATATCTCACCCAAATCTAGCAAATTCTACATCCAGCTATATCCATCCTTCAACATATAACCAAGAAACCTTCGGAAACCATCTACCTCAACCTTCGAAAAGCATCTGTTATACAAGTTATGGCGATACTCCCGAACTCCCGCCCCAGTACTGGGTGGCGTCGAGGTTATCTCACCAACGAACTACATAAAAGGGATTTTCGATGTCGGCATACTAAACTCAGGTATTCCAGAACTGCAACGATAAAATTATGACGACAAAACCTCAGAGCTCAACTCCCCGGGACACTTCCACAAAACCCCTGATAGGAGGCACCAAGACAATGTTCTCATCATAAAACCATCGGAACGATTCCAAGATACCCGCGTGATCCTAAAAAAAATTTAGTGAAATTTGAGAAGAGAAAAGTCAAAACTCTACGTCAGGATGCCTTATCAGAGCGATGAGGAGACTGGGGAGTAAAAAGAATTCCTAAACTCTCCGATATATAATTCCTAATTGACTCAAAACATTTTTCTAGACACAACTCGGCCGCTAAAAATGAACAAGCAATGGGGCTCCTAAGGTCGGGGAAGGCTCTGATTACCAACTTGTAACACCCTCGATGCGACTATATCTTCCACGTGTCGAGGCACGACTTAGAGGCATAATCGCATTGAAGGCATATGTCGCAAGTTAGGCAATCTTCACAACATCCCATGTAATATAGATAATAAAAGGGGAGATAACATAGTTGGCTTACACTCGCCATGTCAATCAAGTACATAAATAACATTACATCATCCAAACACTCATGGCCCGACTACGGCGCCAAAATAAAAGATAACCCAACAAGCGACACGGTCCCGATCACCCCCAACTGGGCACCACTACTGATCATCAGGAAAGGAAACATAGTAACATTGAGAGTCTTCGTCGAACTCCCACTTGAGCTCAAACGCGTCTCCTGGAGCGGAATCATCGGGCCCTGCATCTGGTGTAATAGTAGTCTGTGAGCCACAGGGACTCACCAATCTCGCACCCTCGCGATCAAGACTATTTAAGCTTATAGGTAAGGCAAGGTACAAATATATGTGGAGCTACAGCAAGCGACTAGCATATATGGTGGCTAACTTATTCGCAAAAGAGAGCGAGAAGAGGAGGCAAAGCGCGAGCGAGAAACTAGAGGACAACCTGCGCAAACATTACTCCAACACCATGTCCACTTTCCGGACTCCGTCGAGAAGAGGCCATCACGGTAACACACTCAGTTGATTCATTTTAATTAAGTTAAGGTTCAAGTTATCTACAACCGGACATTAACAAATTCCCATCTGCCCATAACCGCGGGCATGGCTTTCGAAAGTTCAAATCCCTGCAGGGGAGTCCCAACTTAGCCCATGACAAGCTCTCACGGTCAACGAAGGAATAGACCTCCTCCCAAGACGATCCGATCAGACTCGGGATCTCGGTTCTTCAAGACACTTCGACAGGTTAAAACAAGACCAGCAACACCGCCCGAATGTGCCGACAAATCCCGAGAGGAGCTGCACATATCTCTTTCTCAGGGCACACTCAGATTGTCTTAGGTACGGGTAGGCTAGCCCAGAGTTGCCCCTGGTGGCCACCGACAGCTGACAGGTGGACCAACACTCAGAGGAGCACTGGCCCGGGGGGGTTTAAAATAATATGACCCTCGGGCTCCGGAAACCCAAAGGAAAAAGAGGCTAGGTGGCAAATGGTAAAACCAAGGTTGGGCATTGCTGGAAAAGCTTTAATCAAGGCGAACTATCAAGAGGTTCCCATTATAACCCAACCGCGTAAGGAACGCAAAATCCGGGAACATAATACCGATATGACGGAAACTAGGGCGGCAAGAGTGGAACAAAACACTAGGCGAGAGGCCGAGCCTTCCACCCTTTACCAAGTGTATAGATGCATTAAGATAACAAGATAATATAATGATATCCCAACAAGTAAATAAATGTTCCAACAAGGACCGGCCTCCAATCTTCACCTGCAACTAGCAACGCTATAAGAGGGGCTGAGCAAAGCGGTAACATAGCCAATCAACGGTTTGCTAGGACATGGTAGGTTAGAGGTTTGACATGGCAATTTGGGAGGCTTGAAAGCAAGTGGTAGGCATCGTAGCATTGGCATAGCAAAAGAGCGAGCAATCTAGCATAGCAAAGATAGTAGTGATTTCGAGGGTATGATCATCTTGCCTGCACAGTTGTCAGAGTTGACTGGATCCTCGAAAGCAAACTCAACGGGCTCCTCGTTAGCGAACTCGTCTCCTGACTCTACCCAAACAAGACAAACAAGTAACAAGGACACAAATCAACCACGTGCAACTCAAACAACATGATGCAAAGATGATATGCTATGCGGGATGCATATGCAAGATGTCACAGGAAATGCAAGAACCTGGCCTCAACTTGAAAATTCAAGTCTGCCACTGGAAAAATGAGATGAAATCGCTTGAAAACGATATAAAGAATGCCGGAATCGGAGTTACGGTTTGGAAATGGCAAGCGATTCAAATATGACACCGGTCTGCGATTTACAGCAAGTAGCCATCTAAATGCAATGAGAAGAACACGCTACAACACCCAAACATGACAAAAAAATACATGGAAGGGATGCATTCATGATGCCTAACAAAAGTCTAGCACTGAGCTACGGCCAATTCATCCATTAACAGGTTCAAACAAGCATGGCAAAAATGCATATGGCAAACAGATTTCAGACTTAGTGAAATCAACACTTGTCTGGAATTTCAGATTAGGTAGCTCTCTTCGGAGCAACAAAACTACATGCTACAGGACCTGAACATGGCAAAGTAAAGCATGGCATGGAGCTACTCAAAGAGCTTAACAAAAGTACCTTAGTGACCTTGAGCCAAAAGGGACCAGAAAATACAATTGCAAGCATGTGAACATGGCAAAAACATAATCAGTTATTAGACTTAGAGAAAACTGAAGCATGCTGAAAACAAATATCAAGTAGACATGTTTACGAGCTCGATGCACTCAATACGGAGCAAGTCATGATAAGCTAAGCATACATCCATCAAGAATACACAAAATGCAAGCTAGACATGGCAAGAACAATAGCATAGCATGCACGTATCAACTACAACATCATCGGCAAAATTGCAAACAAGTTGACAATCTGCCCAGATTCACAAAGTAGCAAAAGTAGAGCTCGATTGACTCAAGCTAGGGTGCTCCATAATTGCAAACAAAGACATGGATGGATAGAGAACTACAATATTAACAAAACATCCTTACTGATCATCCTCAAAAGATGCACGGATCACTAGGAAACAACATTAACATATGGCCATATGAGATAAACAGCTCAAGGACTTAGTGGAATTGCCAAGTCCCTGAAATCAGAATTACCAAGTGCACCACTTTGCAAGCTTGTGCTAGTGACCACACACATCACAAAAATACATGGGTTGCACCTCTGGAAAGATGGCAATACCCTTAACAAAACATATGTAGAGCATCAGGGCATATCATGCACACAATAATCATGGCAAAAATGACAAAAAGCTAAATAGAGCAGTAGACCTGACAATTATCTCAAGTAGCCCTCTTCTAACAGCATTTCGGGCATCAAGATGAACTCAAATGAAAATGATGCAATGGAATGAAATGATGTACTCTCTGAGATGAACATTTTGATATGCTATATGCCCAAATCGGAGCTACGGATGCAAAGTTATAGCATGATGAAGATGGGCACTTGAAACTGGAAATCAGGGACTTGGTAGAAAAAAACACCTCCGGATCTAGGGTTTGACCCGGGCACGCAAAACGAGGATGGCCGGAACACTATTCACCGGAGGTCGCCGGAGAAGGGCGCGGGGCGGCGCCGGGGAGGTCGGAGGATGCGGATCCGGTCGGATCTGGTCGCCGGAGCTCCTGCCGGCGACGAGGACAGCGCGGCGAGGAGGCGGACGGTGGCCGAGGCGGAGAGGCGGCGGCGGCTCGTCGGCGTCCGGTGGCGCGGGCGCCGGCAAAAGGGGAGGCGACGGCGCGAGGTAGGAGAAGGCGGCGGGGCGACGGTGCGGGCGGCGTGCGTGGATGGGCCCGCGGGGGCTCTGCCTGGGCTCGGCGGGCCGGCGGCGGAGAGAGGCGGCCGGGCGTATAGGGAGGCGCCACGTGGCGGCGGCGGGGAGCAGCGGACACGTCCGGCCGAACGGAAATTTTTCCACCGGCGCGTGGAGACGAAGGGGACTAGGGTTTGGAGAGGGGATCCGCGAATTTTCGGGGAGGAGGCTATATTTATAGGTAGAGGGAGCTAGGGGAGTCCAAATGAGGTGCGGTTTTTGGCCACGCGATCGTGATCGAACGCTCTAGATGATGGAGAAGGCTTAGGTGGGTTTTGAGCCAAATTGGAGGGGTGTTGGGCTGCAACACACACGAGGCCTTTTCGGTCCCTCGGTTAACCGTTGGAGTATCAAACGAAGTCCAAATGGTACGAAACTTGACAGGCGGTCTACCGGTAGTAAACCAAGGCCGCTTGGCAAGTCTCGGTCCAATCCGGAAATGTTTAATCACCACACACGAAAGAAAGGTAGAAATGACCACCGGAGGAGAACGAAGCGCCGGAATGCAAAACGGACAATGGGGAAAATGCTCGAATGCATGAGAGGAACACGTATGGAAATGCAATGCACATGATGACATGATATGAGATGCATGACAACGACAACAACACACGGAGACAAAAACCCGAACCCGAGAAAATAAAATAACTTAACGCCGAAACGGCAAGAGTTGGAGTACAAATTGGGAAAGTTACATCCGGGGTGTTACATTGGTTAATCTAGCACACTGTGTTATCCTAGCTACGACCAAATTTGCAATCTACAACCTATTTTGTTCAAGAGAAATCTTTATAGGATTAAAAAACCTATCTTCCGTCAAGCGTTTGATCTCAGAAATCAAATGTCCATAAGTTGATATGTCCAAAAAGCCTTCCATGATCACGGAAAGAGCAGTGGTGCAATAAGACTAGAGTAACACCGGCGAGGTAGTGTGTTGGATTGTTGAGCCAGTGCACTCATTTAGCGCATGTATCTCGGACTCCAAAGCATCATTGCCTAAGTACATGCGTCTGTATGTCACAAAAATCACGGCACCCTTGTCATCCCTCGAGATCCTACATATGTCAGTAGAATCATCACCTGGAGAAACGAGCCATCCACAGACAAAGTAGCCAAACCAGGTGGATGTGACCATGGTAGGCATGGCGGCTTTGGTTGGGGTTGCACCACATGGCATTCAACGAATACTAGATACTTCCCTTTAATAGCCTCTTTGGCACTAAGCTGGCGAACTTGAAGCAATGTGTTGAGGTAGCTGCTCAAGAACAAGCATGACGGCCTCCAAAGGGGGTTAGATTTACCATGAAAGATCTCCTTTCGGAGGTGCCATGCACGATAGATAAGTAGTAAGATCACGCCGCAAGTTCTCCTAAAAATGAAGCAGCCATTCATCACCAGTCCACTTGACGTCGATCCTTTTCAGCAGGGGTCATTAGAGTTGCATCGAATCCCAGAGCGCACCAGCGTTGGGGCAAGCAATAAGAGCATGGAATGTAGATTCTACCTCATTTCCACAAACACTTGAAGCATGGGAACCAATATGCCAATGGTACTTTGCAAGGTTTGTAGGAAGGCCACCTAAGACCACCTTCCAACCAAAAATCTTCATTTATGAGGCACCAAGGCCTTCCATATCGAGCTCGGTAGGGAGGATCATCCTCAGGTCTTGCACTGCTAGCTTTGAAAAAAGTGAAACAACTCATGATCAGACATTGCCAAGTGATACGTCGTTGTAACCAAAAAGGAGCTTGATCTTTCAAGGCCCACGTGATGAACCCCTCAAGCAAAAGGGGTGTGTACAAATTTTAAGAATAGCATCAACATCAACATGACAAAGGACTATTTGAGCAAATCTACCTTCCGAGCTGCATTATGGTTGAGGAAGTCTAATCCCTTATTGAACCGGCAATTACCTTTATGAGTACTGCAGTATAGGGCAGCCCGTGAAGGATCTACGGGTCATGTCAGGTGCATATCCCACTACCAACTCTACAAAGCATCATGTTTTTCACAAGCTCAAGTCCATAAAAAATCCCTTTCCAAACAACCACCAAAGAACTACTAAGTTTAGACCAACAAATATGGTGACTCATCATACATTACCACACACTATAAACCGAGATGCTACCCTGGCCAAGTTTCGCAACATGTAGGAGTACTGTGTTGCGGCATTGCGCGGAAAGATAAAGCAACGGTAAAAGATATGATGCCTCTAATCACCTACAACACTAAGATTCTCAATGAAAATGCATCAACTTGTCAGAGCAAGTCAAGTTGAAAAAAGAACAAAGACTAGCTATTGTGTAGTCAAGCTGGACGTGCACAAGGCATATGATCGAGTTGAGTGGGGATTTCTATATATGATGATGAGAAGGCTTGGTTTTCATGATAATTTTGTAGAGTTGATTATGGTAGGTGTTCGATCTATGAAATATAGAGTAAGATATAATGATCAGGAGAAATGGGGGTTTGTGCCATCTAGGAATCCCTTATCACCATATGCGTTCCTGATATGTGCAGAAGATTTGTCGAGTTTGTTGGCTCACCAAGAGGAGGTTTGTGGCATAGAAGGATAAAGTTGTGCAGGGGTGCACCATCATTTTCACATTTATTATTCATTGATGATTCCATGATTTTTCACATTTATTATATGTTGATGATTCCTTGATCCTTATGAAAGCAGATTTAAATAATGCAACTCGATGAGACAGCTCTTGACCAATACTGTGCAAGTTCTAGACAACTGGTGAGTGAAGGGAAATGCAGCATTTATTTCAGTCCAAGTGTGGAGGTGCAAACAAAAGCAAGTTTGTGTGTACAACTGAATATAATGACAGAGGCTTTATCAGAAAAGTATCTCGATTTGCCTGCTATGGTTGGAGTGGACATAAGTGATAGTTTTGCCTATTTGGTGGAGAGGGTGATTGCTCGGCTAAACGGTTGGAAGGAGAAATTTCTATCTCTCGGAGCTAAAGAATCGTACTTAAAGCGGTTATTTAGTCTCTGCTAGTTTTCCCAATGGGGGTGTTTAAGATCACAAAGAAAATATGGAAGGAAATTGCAGATGGCATCGCTAGCTTTTGGTGGGTGACGAAGAGGAGCAGAAGAGGATGCATTGCTTGGCATGGTGGTGAATGTGCATACCAAAAAATGAGGGTGGAATGGGCTTCCATGACCTTCATGCTTTTAACCTTGCAATGTTGGCTAAGTGTAGCGACCAGACCTCAAACGGTCCAATCTCTGTGCTCAGTTGTCATCCCTGGATCAGTAATGCTGACACCACACAATACTTGAAGGATTTATAACAGAGTAGCAATCACACACTTATTACATCGAGTGTCTCAAAAGAGAACTTATTAAAATAAATATGGCTTAAGGCCATCTAATAACGATAACAGTGGAAGTCTTGGAAGGTAAGTGAGTCCATCAACTCCAACGGCATCACTGAGTATAGAACCATGACCTAAAAGCACCTTAATCGTCGTCTGAAAAGTCTGCAACATTAACATTGCAGCCCGAAATGGGTCAGCACATGGAATATGCTGGGAAAGTAACACATAGAGAGTAATGGAATGAAATAGGCTATTCTATATGCATATTTGGCTGGTGGAAAGCTCTATGGTTACAGTTTTGCGTAAAGCCAATTTTTCCCTACTGCAAAGGAATAAATTTTATTTATCTATCAGGGTAGTTGTTAAACATTGAGAATGGTTGACAGCATTCTCAATCCCAATTAAACATCATCATTAAACAAAACCCAACAAAATTAATTTTAGAGTAACATGTTGAGATACACATGAAAATCCAGGTACTAGATACTCAAGATGTCCATAACCGGGGACACGGCTAATCATGATTAGTTTATACACTCTGCAGAGGTTTGCGCACTTTTCCCCACAATACTCGATCGCCTCCGTTTGGTTTCTCGCACTACATGGTGTTTGAGAAATGGATGACCGAGACGTAGTCTTTCAGAAGTGCTAGCACCTTACGATCGGGTAGACCGTTACACCTACTTTCCCCTATATCTGCTAGTCTACCACTGTAAGAGTTCTCACAACTTAATCAACTATGCTAGAGCCCATAATAGCTTGTGGCTGCACGCAGAAGTTTCTAGCATGAATAATCTCATGATCCCTTTGAGCCTGGGTGGCAGTCCATAAAGAAAAACAGGCAATCGCTGGAATACCCAGGTACCTCAATCCACCCAGATGTGTATTTAAGTTGCCACCTTAAATAAACCATTAATTAACAATCTCACATATGTCATGGATACACTCACCCAATCCACGTCTACTAGCATAGCATGGCATAATAAGCAAACTAGAACTAACTCCCAAAGGTTTGATAATAACAGGTAATAGGTACTACCTCAACTACTTCCCAAACCCACAATTTAATTAGATCCTAATCATGCAATGTGTGAGGATTGATCTAATGCAATAAAACTGGGTAATGGGAAAGCACGATCAAAGTGTTACTTGCCTTGCTGATGATCCGGGAAACCTAGCGATTCGAAGTAGCAAGCGGCGCACTCCGGGTACTCTATCGCAAACAAACAAGCATAATCCCTCCTTCCATCTATATAGGGCCTAATGCGTTTTTCAAGACATCCTTTGACTATTGACAAGATTAATAATACATGACATGCATAATGTGAAAATTATATTATTGAAAACTCCTTTCACATACGAATTTGATAATGTGCTTTGTGTAAGTTGCATGTCATATATTATTGCTCTAACATTTGGTCAAAGATAGCCTTGAAAAACGTATTAGGCCCTATATAGATGGAAGGAGGGAGTACAATAAGTACTCAACTAATGCACAGGTAAAACTCAAATAAGAGAACTAACCAGAAAGTTCAACTTAAGAACTCCGGTTGGCAAAAAGAATCAAATCGAACAAAGCAACGAAAGACAAACGGCAAAAGAAACAGGCTTCGTTTACTATTCTGGATCTAGGGAAATTTTTACAGTGGCAAAAACTTGTTTGAATTGGTTAAACGGAAAGAGGGTTTCGAGACGAAACTCCAGGCGCTTGAATCGCCTGATTCCGATAAACGAGCGAAAAGTTAGACTAAAACAAAAATCGGATCAGAAATCGCGATCAGAAAAATCGCGGATTTAGTCCGAGAAAAAGAAAAACGACGAACGTTCGTTAAAACGAACGAACGGACGAACGCATGCTAAATAAATAAACCGGAAAAACCGATCTATCTAAAAAAACAAAACTAAAAAAATAAACAAAACCCACCGAAAACCGATCGGTTTTCTAAAAAAACTGGCGGCGAAAAAAAACTACCTCCGGCGGCGGCGGTCCCGCGGCGGCGGCGAGGCGGCGGCGGCGCGGCGTGCGGCGAGGCGGCGGGCGGCGCTGCGTGGGGCGGCGGTGAGGTGCGGCGTGGGCGGCGGCGGCGGCGCGGCCTAGGGTTAGGGTTTCGGGGGCGGGGCGCGGCTTGGGCTAGCCTCGGGGCCTCGGGGCGCTATTTGAAGGCCGGCCGGGCCAAGTGTCCTAGTCGGACACGGCCCGGTTAGGTCGGTTCGTTTTTTTTCTTTTTTTAAATAATTATGCTAGGAAAAAAACAAAAGGAAATACTAAACGGACTCCAAAAATCCCGAAATAAATTTTCGCCGGCTTCTAAAATCAAGCCGCACAAGATGAACATTTATTTGGGGCCTAAATGCAATTTTGAAAAACGCGTATTTTTCCCTAATACAAATAAAATAGCAAATAAAACCAAAAAATCTTATTTGATTTTTTATTAAATCCTCAATATTTATTTATTTTGGGGAAGTCATTTTATTCCCTCTCTCATATTTTTGTAATAGAAATAATTGAAGATAAAATAAATAAAATCAAATGATCCTATTTTCAAAATTTGAGAAAACTCAAATATGAAAATAACGAAATCCCCAACTCTCTCCAAGGGTCCTTGAGTTGCGTAGAATTTCTAGGATCAACCAGAATGCAACAAAATATGATATGCAATGATGAACTAGTGTATAACATTCCAAATTGAAAATTTGGGATGTTACACTAAGTAATGCTGGAGATTGATCTCTAATCCAGATACGTTATGTGCACATGTGCTTTGCGTGAAATACTATCTGGATGGTAATATTTTGAAGCTAGGATCTTCCTTTACTTGGCAGTCTATTATTTCATATTTGGCGTGTTGGGACAGGATCGGAAACCAATATATGGAATGACTGCTAGGTGAAAAACGGCCCAACTAGAAAGGTTTTGACACCAAAGGGAGCTTGTTTGCTATCTAAAGTGTAAGAATTGATTGATCCGTACTAATGAGAGTGGGATGAAACACTCATCAGAAACATGTTCTCCCTACAGATGATGAGAGGATTTTGAGAATTCCACTGAATGTTTGGATTTTGTAGCATGGAACTTTACTATGGCATATGCATTTATAGTTCGCTCGCTGTACTATGTAGAGTGGCACCACCAGCATGATTGTAACGCCTCTACAATTAAGCTACAGTGATCTCACCCTAATGATGGCATGTCACCATGTTTGCTAAGCTAAATTATCACTTAATTAAAACTCAAATCAAATTCAAATTTAAATTGCAAGTTAAAATTAATATTTCTTAAAACAGTAAAACAAAAATGTTGGTAGTATTCTAAATATTCCCCAAGCATTTTTCATGTAGAATCCAACACCATTTGGTTTTCTAAAATTGACCCTAGCAACAAATTGGTGTACCAGCAACAACAAAACAAGCCTATTTAATTCCAAACGTAAGTTTGGGTGTTTCCAAATGGACTGAGACTTTATGTGCTGCCTTTTCATATTGCTAGTTAAATTATGTGCCAAGTTTGAACTAGAGAAAAAAATCATTTTGTGCCTTAAAGAAATACAAAACAGAGACTAGAATAGAAAACAGAAAAAGAATAAAGAAAAGAACAAACTGGCACTGGGCCACAAGTGCACAGTGCACGGCCCAGACCAACTCCCCCCTCTCCTTCTATCTCTGTTCATTGAACAGAGCCGTGGCAGCCATCCATGATGCCATGGCTGCACCAGGATGTGTGGCGGCCATCCGACATCTCTCCGACGCCTACAAGACCTGCCCCGCGGGCCGTGGCCCCCCGAACCCTAGATCGGCATTTTCCCTCACTCCCTCGCTCTATTCGTGTCGTTTGATGACCGACGCCACCGTCCCTATGGCCTCCTCTACAGGGACGAATTCAAGGGGGCGAGGGGGGGCTAGACCCCCCCTAACGAACTTGTTTCACCTCAATAGCGATTAGGGAGGCTGGTATTTAGACAGTGTTTTGACTCGATTTTCCTCAATTCGCCCCCCTGTCCGGCTGTCGCGCATAACCACGTGAAACCCCCATGGCCGGCCCATGTACACTACATAGGAGATCAAAACCAAGAAAAAAGAAATGCCCACTATCGAGGAGAAAAGGGGCTAGGGTCCATTGGTCCTGGGAATTGCGGCTACAGTAGCACGTACACAACCGCTTTGATTCTCTACTGCTACGATCGTCATGATTTTAGCACCACCAATCTTCCCAACTGTCATGCGGTCCAATCTCCATCCATTGCTCGCCGTAGTAGACCCTGCCGTCGCGACCGGCAAGGCTCCTCATGAAGGAGAGGAGGACGGCAAATGTGCTCCAACCTCCCAGCGAGAGTTCCAAGAGAGCGATCCAGATCCATGGTAGCTGCACCTGCACAGTTTAGTCCCTTCTTCATCTCTTGACCTTTAATATGTTCAAATTTGTGTGGTTGTCCCATAAAAAATCTACAAACATCAGAAATTAATTACAACATATTGGTTGTCCTTATATTGTTATACTCTTGTATAGATATGACGAGGAAGAGAAAATGAAAAATGTTTGCCAAGAGCATATGCGTCCAAATGTCCAACTCTACAGACCCCAATCGATCATTCCTCTCAGCCAGCAAGGGGATTATCAAAAGCACCACCACCATGAGCGACCACGGAGACGACGATGCACGCCATTCTCAATAATTAACATTAGATTCAAAACTCTGTTTTTTGTTGGTTAATGTGAATGATAATTAATTGATTAACACGAAAATCAGAGTTGGTCAATTCAACATAGTACCGTATGCCAAATTATGTAATATAACTAATTTAGATACATTTTTTGATGTCAAAGATGAATTTTCATAATAATTTTGTAGTCTTTAGCTGTTTAAACTAACAAAAATACGAGTCCGAGTTTATGTTTCTTTGCACACTTTAAACTTCTGATTGATCATCTGGTGCTCATCATTCTATAAGAGCTCAAGTCTGAAGCTCGCCCCCCCCCATGTGATGCGGAGCATCCCAATGTCATTCCCATGGACCCAACTACATCTCCTACGACACCACTCGGACCCATGACACGAGCACACGCAAGAGCTCTTGAAACCGAGGTGACATCTCTCTCACAATTCCACTTCGATGCACATGAGACATGGCTACTACCTCATATGGACACATTATGCATACTCAGGTATCAAGGAGAAGCTAAGGAGCAAGGAGAAGAAGGAGAGGAAGATGGACGTGAAGACGGAGACGAAGAAGAAGGGGTGCAAGAAAAGTCCCAGCCACCGGACGACCGGCCGGGACCGGACGTCCGGTGCCTGAAGCATCAGTCGAGCCCCAGTGTAGCGACCCGACCTCAAACGGTCAAGTCTCTGTGCTTCAGTGTCATCCCTGGATCAGTAAAACTGACACACATAGTACTCGAAGGATTTATAACAGAGTAGCAATCACACACTTATTACATGGATGTCTCAAGAGAGAACTTATTACAATAAATATGGCTTAAGGCCATCTAATATGATAACAGCGGAAGGCTTGGAAGATAAAGTGAGTCCATCAACTCCAACGGCATAGCCGAGTGCATGACAAATGACCTATCACGTCTTACTCCTCGTCTGAAAAGTCGGCAACATAATACATTGCAGCCCGAAAACGGGTCAGCACATGGAATATGCTGGCAATGTAACACAGTAGAGCAATGAATAGATAAATGCTATCACTACGTGCATATATGGCTGGTGGAGGCTCTATGGTTACATGGTTTTTGCGAAAAGCTATTTTTTTCCTACAACAAAGCAATAAGTTTTTATTTAACTATCATGGTAGTTGAAACACTTGAGAATGGTACCCCCATCTCAATCCCAATTAAAAGTAATTATCAACCCAACAAATTAATTTAGAGTGATGAGATACAGTAGGATAATCCAAGTACTAGATACTCAAGTTGTCCATAACTGGGGACACGGCTAACCATGATTAGTTTGTACACTCTGCAGAGGTTTGCGCACTTTTCCCCACAAGACTCGATCTCCTCCGTTGGAATTCTCGCACTACATGATGTTTGAGAAACGGATGACCGAGACATAGTCTTTCAGAAGCATTAACTCTTTACTCCGGGTGGACAGTTACACCTACTTTCCCTCTACATCTGCTAGCCCACCACTGAAAGAGGTCACGCAACTTACTCCACTATGCTAGAGCACGTAATGTCTTGTGGCTGCACACGGAAGTTTCTAGCATTAATAATCTCATGATCCCTTTGAGCCTGGGTGGCGGACCGTAGGAGGATCGCACGGTAAATCCCCGGGATCTCCTAGGACAACACTGGTATATCCCCGGGTGCCCAAAACAAGCAATCCACCCAGATGTGTATTAAAGTTGCCACCTTAAGTTGAACCATTAATTAACAATCTCACATCTGTCATGGATCTCTCAAATCATACCACGTCTATGAGCATAGCATAGCAATATAAGCATAACGTAGAAGTAACTCCCAAGGTTTGAATAAAAGGGCAATAGGTTCTACCTCATCATCTACTTCTCAATAACCACAAGTTAATCACATCCTAATCATGCAATGTTTGGGGATTGAAACTAATGCATAAAAACTGGGTATGAAAGAAATATGATCAATGTGTTACTTGCCTTGCTGATGATCTGCAAATCCTAAAGACTCGTAGTAGCACCTTCGCACTCCGAGTGTTCTATCGCAAACAAACAATAGCATACATAAGCAATCAAGCAAAGATGCACGGTTAAATCTCAAATAAGAAGAACTAACCAGAAAGTTCAACATAAGAACTCCGGTTTGCAAAAAGAATCAAATCAAACTAAACAACGAAACTCAAACTGCGAAAGAAACAAGATCCGATTACTAATTTGGACTAAAGTCAAATTTTACAGTACCAAAATCTTGTTCAAGTTGGTTAAATGAAAATAGGGCTTCGAGACGAAGATCCAGGCGCTTGAATCGCCTAATTCCGATAAACGAGCGAAAAGATATACTAGATCGAAAATTAGGGCAGATATAGCGATCGAAAATAATCGCGGAAAACCCTGGAAAAAGAAAAATTGTCGAACAGGCTAATGAACGAGCGTTCACTGTCTGCGGCTAACGGGTGAATGGTATTCATTAAAACGAATGTACGGACGAACGTCCGCAAAATAAGTAAACCGACGGAAAACCGAACCGATCTAATAAATTAAACCAGAAACTAAAAGAAAACCGGGGTTAACCGTGGAAAACCGACCGGTCAACGGCGGGGTCAACGGCGAGATCCGACGCGGCGGTGGCGGCTTCGGCGACGGCGGGCGGGTGGCGGCGGGCGGGTGGCGGCGCGACGGCGGGAGGCGGCGCGGCGGCGCACAGCAGCAACGGCGGCTAGGGTTCGGGGGCGGCGCGCAGGCGGGCTGAGGCGGTGGGGTGGGCTGCGGGGCGGCTTATAAGAGGGAGCCTGCCTGAGGAGTCCTGGACGGTTACGGCCTGAAGTCGGTTTGACTTTTTCTTTTAAATATTCCGACGCGCAGAAAAGGAAAGGAAAGGAATAATAAACGGACTCCAAAAATCATGAAATAAATTTTCCCCGTCCTCTAAAAATAAGACGGACAGGGTGAACATTTATTTGGGCCTATAATGCAATTTTTGAAAAACGCATATTTTTCCTAATTCAATAAAATTGCAATAAAATCCAAATAAAAAATTGCAAATTGATTTTAATAGTTTTCTTCCAATATTTCATTTATTTCGGAGAAGTCATATTATCTCCTCTCATATACTTTGATATGAAATATTTTCGAGAGAAAATTTATTAAAACCAAAGTGATCCTTGTTTCCATATTTGATGAAATTCAAATATGCAAAACGGTGAAATCCCCAACTCTCTCCGAGGGTCCTTGAGTTGCTTAGAATTTCCAGGATCGCAGAAAACGAAATGCACAAAATATGATATTCATGAATGACCTATGTATAACATTCCAAATTGAAATTTTGGGATGTTACAAACCTGCCCCCCTTAAGATGAATCTCGTCCTCGAGATTCGGGTTGGCTAGAAAAATAGGTGTGGATGGCTTTCCGTAGATCATCCTCCCGTTCCCAAGTGGCTTCATCCTCGGTATGGTGGCTCCACTGAACTTTGCAAAACTTGACAACCTTGCTGTGAGTAACTCAGCTGGCAAACTCAAGAATCTTGACAGGTTTCTCCTCGTAGGTCAAATCACTATCCAACTGTATTACTTCCAGTGGCACTGTATCTCTCAGAGAAATATCGGCCATCTCAGGATGGCACTTATTCAACTGAGAAACGTGGAACACATCATGAACTCCTAACAGTCCTTCGGGTAACTCCAACTTATAGGCAACCTCTCCGATGCGTTCCAAAACATGGTATGGTCCCACAAATCTCGGGGCTAACTTTCCTTTAACTCCAAATCGTTTAACTCCTCGAAGTGGTGACACTCTTAGATACGCTCTGTCTCCGATTTCATAGACTACCTCCTTGCGTTTTGAATCTGCATAACTCTTCTGTCTGGACTGAGCTATCTTCAGTCTATCTCGAATTAGTTTAACCTTTTCTTCGGACTCCTTAATCAAATCGGGTCCAAACAACTAACGGTCTCCAACCTCATCCCACATCAACGGTGTTCTGCACCTTCTTCCATACAGGGCCTTGAATGGTGCCATCTTCAAACTAGCCTGGTAGTTATTGTTGTACGAGAACTCTGCGGAGGGCAAATTATCATCCCTACTAGACCCGTACTCTAGTGCACAAGCTCTCAACATGTCCTCCAGAATCTGATTGACTCTCTCTGTCTGTCCATCTGTCTGTGGGTGAAAAGTTGTACTGAACTCCAGCCTGGTTCCCAAAGTCTGATGCGGCTGGTACCAAAACTTTGAAGTAAACGGTGTTCCTCTATCTGATAAGATGGTCCTCGGAACTCCGTGCAGACATACGATCCTGGTCATATATATCTTGGCCAACTTCGCACTTGTATAAGTGGTTTTCACTGGGATAAAGTGAGCTGCTTTGGTCAAGCGGTCCACTACTACCCAGATTGAATCATATCCCGATCGGGTCTTGGGTAATCCGGTGATGAAATCCATGCCAAGCTTATCCCACTTCCATTCGGGTATCGGCATAGGCTGCAGTAATCTTGCTGGCTTCTGATGTTCTGCCTTCACTCTCTAACATACATCACATACGGCTACATAATTTGCAATATCCTTCTTCGTACCAGTCCACCAGAAACGCTCCTTCAAATCCAAATACATCTTGGTGTTTTCAGGGTGTATCGAGTATGGTGAGCCGTGAGCTTCCTGGAATACCAACTTCCTGATCTCGGCATTATTTGGCACAAAAATACGGTGTTCGAACCACAAGGTGTCGTGATCATTGTCGGTGTCAAAACCGGCGGATCTCGGGTAGGGGGTCCCGAACTGTTCATCTAAGGCTGATGGTAACATGAGGCAGGGGACACGATGTTTTACCCAGGTTCGGGCCCTCTTGATGGAGGTAAAACCCTACGTCCTGCTTGATTAATATTGATGATATGGGTATTACAAGAGTTGATCTACCAAGAGATCGGAGAGGCTAAACCCTAGAAGCTAGCCTATGGTATGATTGTATGTTGCCCTATGGACTAAAACCCTCTGGTTTATATAGACACCGGAGGGGGCTAGGGTTACACAAGGTCGGTTACAAAGGAGGAGATATACATATCCGTATTGCCTAGCTTGCCTTCCACGCCAATGTAACACCCCGGATGTAACTTTCCCAATTTGTACTCCAACTCTTGCCGTTTCCGGCATGTAGTTATTTTATTTTCTCAGGTTCGGGTCTTTGTCTCCGTGTGTTGTTATCGTTTTCATGCATCTCATATCATGTCATCATGTGCATTGCATTTGCATACGTGTTTCATCTCATGCATTCGAGCATTTTCCCCGTTGTCCGTTTGGCATTCCGGCGCTTCGTTCTCCTCCGGCGGCCATTTCTACCTTTCTTTCGTGTGTGGGGATTAAACATTTCCGGATTGGACCAAGAATTTCCATGCGGCCTTGGTTTACTACCGGTAGACCGCCTGTCAAGTTTCGTATCATTTGGACTTCATTTGATACTCCAACGGTTAACCGAGGGACCGAAAAGGCCTCGTGTGTGTTGCAGCCCAACACCCCTCCAATTTGGCCCAAAACCCACCTAAACCTGCTCCATCATCTAGAGTGTTCAATCACGATCGCGTGGCCGAAAACCGCACCTCATTTGGACTCTCCTAGCTCCCTCTATGCCTATATATAGACCCCTTCCCCGAAATCCGGATCCTCCTCGTCCCTAACCCTAAAATCCCAGATCCGCCGCAGCCGGACACGTCCGGACGGCGCCGGACACGTCCGACCTGCCCCCGCCACCGCCACGTGGCACTCCGCCACTCGTCCGCCGCCTCGCCCCACATCCCCGCCGGCCCGCGAGGCCCAGGCCGGGCCCTCCCGTCGCCCGACCGGGCCCGAGCCGCCATCCGCCGCCCGCCGCCCTTCTCCTCCAAGTCCGGCGGCGCGCTCCGCCCGGCCGGACCGCGCCGCCATCGCCGGCGTCCGCCTCCGCCGCGGGACGCCACGCCGCCGCGCCATCGCCGCCCGGGCCCGCGCCCCTCGCCGCCCTCGGTTCCCGCGCCCGGCCGCGCCTCCCCGGTTCTCCAAGTCCGGCCACCACCTCCGTCCACTCCGGCGAAGATCCGGCCATCGTCCTCGCCATCCTCGGCTTCCGTGCCGCCGTGCTACAGTGTTTTTCGCCGGATCCAGATCCGGTGAACAGTAAACCCTAGGTTGTTTTTTTCTTCCAAGTCCCGAAAATTCCAGATCCATGTGCCCATGTTCGTCGTGCCGTAACTTTGCATCCGTAGCTCCGATTCATGCATATAGCATATCAAAATGTTCATCTCAGAGAATACATCATTTCATTCTATTGCATCATTTTCATTTGAGCTCATCTTGATACCCGAAATGCTGTTAGAAGAGGGCTACTTGAGTTAATTGTCAAATCTGCTACTCCATTTAGGTTTTTGTCATTTTTGCCCTGATTAATGTGTGCATGATATGCCCTGGTGTTCTACATATGTTTTGTTAAGGGTTTTGTTATCTTTCCAGAGGTGCAACCCATGTATTTTTGTGATGTGTGTGGTGACTAGCACAAGCTTGCAAAGTGGTGCACTTGTTAATTCTGATTTCAGGGACTTAGCATTTCCACTAAGTCCTTGAGCTGTTTATCTCATGTTGACATATGTTCATGTTGTTTCCTAGTGATCTGTGCCTCTTTTGAGGATGATCAGTAAGGATGTTTTGTTAATATTATAGTGCTCTATCCATCCATGTCTTTGTTTGCAATTATGGAGCACCCTAGCTTGAGTCAATCGAGCTCTACTTTTTCTACTTTGTGAATCTGGGCAGATTGTCAACTTGTTTGCAATTTTGCCGATGATGTTGTAGTTGATCCGTGCATGCTATGCTATTGTCCTTCTCCTCCTGTCAGATCGGCAAGTACAGCTGTGGTCAAGCATAACCCCAAGTACGCCAAGGTCAATATGGTGAATGCAGCTCAGGCAGAGGATTCATCAGATGTCATCATGGGTAACCTTCCTGTTAACGATGTTCCTGCAAAAGTTCTTTTTGACATTGGTGCATCGCATTGTTTTATCTCGAGATCTTTTGCATCTAAGCATGGGTGGTTTTCTCAAGTTATGCATAAGCCATTAGCAGTCGTCTCTCCGGGTAAATGTTTGCTCGCTAACTACGAGGTTCCGGATATTTCTATCTCGATGGGTGATTTCAAGTTTCTGGCTTCTCCAATGATCCTTGGTAACTCGGATATTGATCTTATTCTCAGAATGGATTGGCTTTCTAAGCACAAGGCTCAGCTTGATTGTGCAGCCAGGCAGATTCAATTGACTCATTCGTCTGAGGATGTAATTGTCTTTGCTGCTCGGGATAATACAATCCGTCTGTTTTCTCTCAATGAGAAGGGTGAACTGGATGCCATCTCACAAATTCCAGTCGTTTGCGAATATCAAGACGTCTTTCCAGAAGAGCTTCCAGGAATGCCTCCGCACCGGCCAGTTGAATTCGTTATTGATCTTGAGCCTGGCACGGAACCTGTGTGCAAGCGTCCTTACAAGCTCGGACCTGAAGAGTTGAAGGAGCTGAAGAAGCAACTCTATATACAAGAGAAAATGGGTCTCATCCGGCCTAGTTCTTCTCCGTGGGGTTGTGGTGTTCTTTTTGTGAAGAAGAAGGATTGAACGGACCGGCTTTGTGTTGATTACCGTCCATTGAACAAGAAGACCATCAAGACAAATACCCACTTCCCAACATCAATGAGCTGTTCGAACAACTCAAAGGTGCTCAAGTATTCTCCAAGCTTGATCTCCGTATGGGTTATCATCAGATTCGAATCCGTGAACAAGATATTCCCAAGACGGCTTTCAGGACAAGCTTTGGTTCATATGAATACACTGTCATGTCTTTTGGTCTCGTCAACGCTCCTCCGACGTTCTCTCGCATGATGAACTTCATCTTGAATGCCTACACCAATGACTTCATTTTGGTCTATCTCGACGACATTCTGGTTTTCTCCAAGAACAAGGAAGATCATGCCAAGCACTTGCGTTTGGTACTCGATAAGCTCAGGGAACATCAGTTCTACGCCAAGTTCTCCAAATGTGAATTTTGGCTCAATGAGGTTCTTTATCTTGGTCATATCATCTCTGCCAAGGGCATTGCCGTGAATCCTGAGAAGGTGTCTGCAATTGTGAATTGGGAACCTCCTCAGAACGTGAAGCAACTCCGTAGCTTCCTCGGTCTCGCAAGCTATTGTCGAAGATTCATTGAAAACTTTTCTAAGATCGCAAAGCCTCTCTCTAATCTCCTCCAGAAGCACGTCAAGTACGTTTGGTCTCCGAAGTGTGACATTGCTTTCAACACCTTGAAAGAGAAATTGATCACTGCTCCAGTTCTGACTCCGCCTGATGAATCCAAACCGTATGAGGTCTTTTGTGATGCCTCTCTCCAAGGTCTTGGCGCAGTATTGATGCAAGAGAAGAAAGTTGTTGCTTATACCTCTCGCCAGTTGAAGCCTAATGAGAAGAACTACCCCACTCATGATCTCGAGTTGGCGGCAGTTGTGCATGCTCATTTGACTTGGAGACATCTTCTATTGGGAAGAAAAGTGGACATTTTCACTGATCACAAGAGTCTCAAGTACATCTTCACTCAGGCTAATCTCAACCTCAGGCAAACTCGATGGGTCGAAATGATTCATGAGTATAATCCAAGTATCGAGTATACTCCAGGACAATGTGATTGCTGACGCATTGAGCAGAAAAGCTTATTGCAACAGTCTGATTCTTAAGCCTTATCAACCCGAGCTTTGTGAAGCTTTCCGCAAACTTAATCTGCAAGTTGTTCCTCAAGGTTTCCTCGCCAACCTTCTAGTCTCTCCTACCTTGGAAGACCAGATTCGCCAAGCCCAGCTTCTTGATGCTATGGTGAAAAAGGTGAAGATTGGGATTGCCAAGAGTCAACCCAAGTACAAGTGCTACCGCCTTGATGACAAGGATACTCTCTTCTTCGAGGATCGTATTGTTGTACCCAAAGGTGAACTTCGTAAAGTGATCATGAACGAGGCTCACAATTCTCTCCTCTCCATCCACCCTGGGAGTACGAAGATGTATCAGGACCTTAAGCAGGCTTATTGGTGGACTCGAATGAAGCGCGAGATTGCTCAATTCGTGAATGAATGTGATGTCTGCAGAAGAGTGAAGGCAGAACACCAAAGGCCAGCAGGTCTCCTCCAACCTCTTGCCATTCCAGAATGGAAGTTTGACCACATTGAAATGGACTTCGTGACTGGGTTTCCAAAGTCTAAGCGTGGCAATGATGCTATATTCGTTGTCATCGACAAACTCACTAAAGTGGCTCACTTTCTGCCTATCAAAGAGTCGATCACTGAAGCTCAATTGGAAGAACTCTATACCTCTCGGATTGTCTCTCTGCACGGTATTCCACAAGTGATCTCTTCAGACCGTGGCAGCATCTTTACCTCAAAGTTTTGGGATTCTTTTCAGAAGGCCATGGGCACCAACATCCGCTTCAGCACAGCTTTCCATCCTCAAACTAGCGATCAAGTCGAGCGTGTCAACCAGATTCTTGAAGATATGCTCAGGGCTTGTGTGATCTCCTTCGGCATGAAGTGGGAGGATTGTCTTCCTTATGCTGAATTCTCCTACAACAACAGTTTTCAAGCAAGTTCGGGCAAGGCCCCATTTGAAATTCTGTATGGCAGGAAGTGCCGTACCCCTCTCAACTGGTCTGAAACCGGTGAACGTCAGCTTTTGGGTAATGACTTAATCACAGAGGCAGAGGAAATGTGCAAAGTCATTCGTGATAACCTCAAAGCAGCCCAATCCCGTCAGAAGAGCTACTATGATAGTAAGCACCGTGATTTGGCTTTCGAGATCGGAGATCATGTTTACCTCCGCGTCTCTCCTTTGAAAGGCACTCGTCGCTTCGGTATCAAAGGGAAGCTTGCCCCTAGATACGTGGGACCTTTCAAGATTGTCAGCAAGAGAGGCGACCTCGCCTATCAACTCGAGCTTCCTTCAAACTTTGCAAATGTTCATGACGTGTTCCATGTCTCTCAGCTCCGAAAGTGCTTCAAGACTCCTAACCGCACCGTCAACTTCGAGGACATAGAGCTCCAAGAAGATCTCTCTTATCGTGAGCACCCCGTTGCTATTCTTGAAGAGACTGAACGCAAGACTCGCAATAAGTCAATCAAATTTCTCAAAGTCAAGTGGTCACACCATTCCGACCGTGAAGCTACCTGGGAACGCGAGGATCACCTCCGTTCTGAGTACCCGGGGTTCTTTCAGTCCTAGATCTCGGGACAAGATCCTTTCGTAGTGGTGGAGTGTTGTAACACACCGGATGTAACTTTCCCAATTTGTACTCCAACTCTTGCCGTCTCCGGCGTTAGTTATTTTATTTTCTCGGGTTCGGGTCTTTGTCTCCGTGTGTTGTTATCGTTGTCATGCATCTCATATCATGTCATCATGTGCATTGCATTTGCATACGTGTTTCATCTCATGCATTCGAGCATTTTCCCCGTTGTCCGTTTGGCATTCCGGCGCTTCGTTCTCCTCCGGTGGCCATTTCTACCTTTCTTTCGTGAGTGGGGATTAAACATTTCTGTATTGGACCGAGACTTGCCAAGCGGCCTTTGTTTACTACCGGTAGACCGCCTGTCAAGTTTCGTATCATTTGGACTTCGTTTGATACTCCAACGGTTAACCGAGGGACCGAAAAGGCCTCGTGTGTGTTGCAGCCCAACACCCCTCCAATTTGGCCCAAAACCCACCTAAACCTGCTCCATCATCTAGAGCGTTCGATCACGATCGCGTGGCCGAAAACCGCACCTCATTTGGACTCTCCTAGCTCCCTCTATGCCTATATATAGACCCCTTCCCCGAAATCCGGACCCCCCTCGTCCCTAACCCTAAAATCCCAGATCCGCCGCCGCCGGACACGTCCGACCTGCCCCCGCCGCCGCCACGTGGCGCTCCGCCACTCGTCCGCCGCCTCGCCCCACATCCCCGCCGGCCCGCGAGGCCCAGGCCGGGCCCTCCCGTCGCCCGACCAGGCCCGAGCCGCCATCCGCCGCCCGCCGCCCTTCTCCTCCAAGTCCGGCGCCGCGCTCCGCCTGGCCGGACCGCGCCGCCATCGCCGGCGTCCGCCTCTGACGCGGGACGCCGCGCCGCCGCGCCATCGCCGCCCGAGCCCGCGCCCCTCGCCGCCCTCGGTTCCCGCGCCCGGCCGCGCCTCCCCGGTTCTCCAAGTCCGGCCACCACCTCCGTCCACTCCGGTGAAGATCCGGCTATCGTCCTCACCATCCTTGGCTTCCGCGCCGCCGTGCTACAGTGTTTTTCGCCGGATCCAGATCCAGTGAACAGTAAACCCTAGGTTGTTTTTTTCTTCCAAGTCTCGAAAATTCCAGATCCATGTGCCCATGTTCGTCGTGCCGTAACTTTGCATCCGTAGCTCCGATTCATGCATATAGCATATCAAAATGTTCATCTCAGAGTACATCATTTCATTCCGTTGCATCATTTTCATTTGAGCTCATCTTGATGCCGAAATACTGTTAGAAGAGGGCTACTTGAGTTAATTGTCAGATCTGCTACTCCATTTAGGTTTTTGTCATTTTTGCCATGATTAATGTGTGCATGATATGCCTTGATGTTCTACATATGTTTTGTTAAGGGTTTTGTTATCTTTCCAGAGGTGCAACCCATGTATTTTTGTGATGTGTGTGGTGACTATCACAAGCTTGCGAAGTGGTGCACTTGTTAATTCTGATTTCAGGGACTTAGCATTTCCAAGTCCTTGAGCTGTTTATCTCATGTTGCCATATGTT
Organism: Triticum urartu; assembly: GCF_056163025.1. NCBI lineage: Eukaryota > Viridiplantae > Streptophyta > Magnoliopsida > Poales > Poaceae > Triticum > Triticum urartu. Next base: position 343,473,069 of record NC_141874.1, read on the forward strand.
CATGTTGTTTCCTAGTGATCTGTGCCTCTTTTGAGGATGATCAGTAAGGATGTTTTGTTAATATTATAGTGCTCTATCCATCCATGTCTTTGTTTGCAATTATGGAGTACCCTAGCTTGAGTCAATCAAGCTCTACTTTTGCTACTTTGTGAATCTGGGCAGATTATCAACTTGTTTGCAATTTTGCCGATGATGTTGTAGTTGATTCGTGCATGCTATGCTATTGTTCTTGCCATGTCTAGCTTGAATTTTGTGTGTTCTTGATGGATGTATGCTTAGCTTATCATGACTTGCTCCGTATTAAGTGCATCGAGCTCGTAAACATGCCTACTTGATATCTGTTTTCAGCATGCTCCAGTTTTCACTAAGTCTGAGAACTGATTATGTTTTTTGCCATGTTCACATGCTTGCAATTGTATTTTATGATCCCTTTTGGCTCAAGGTCACTAAGGGACTTTTGTTAAGCTATTTTAGTAGCTCCATGCCATGCTTTACTTTGCCACATTCAGGTCCTGTAGCATATAGTTTTGTTGCTCCGAAGACTGCTACCTGATCTGAAATTCCAGACAAGTGTTAATTTCACTAAGTCTGAAATCTGTTTGCCATATGCATTTTTGCCATGCTTGTTTGAACCTGTCAATATATGAATTGGCCGTAGCTCAGTGCTAGACTTTTGTTAAGCATCTTGAATGAATCCCTTCCATGTATTTTGTTGCCATGTTTGGGTGCTGTAGCATGTTAATCTCATTGCATTTAGATGGCTACTTGCTGTAAATCGCAGACCGGTGTCATATTTGAATCGCTTGCCATTTCCAAACCGTAACTCCGATTCCGGTGTTCTTTATATCGTTTTCAAGCGATTTAATCTCATCTTTCCAGTGGCATGCTTGGATTTCCATGTTGAGGCCAGGTTCATGCATTCCCCATCACATCTTGCATATGCATCCCGCATCGCATCCCGCATAGCATATCATCCTTGCATCATCTTGTTTGGTCCTTGCACGTGGTTGATTATGTCCTTGTTGCTTCTTTGTCTTGTTTGGGTAGAGCCGGGAAACGAGTTCGCTAACTAGGAGCCCGTTGAGTTTGCTTTCAAGGATCCAGCCAACTCTGACAACTGTGCAGGCAAGATGATCATACCCTCGAAATCACTACTATCTTTGCTATGCTAGATTGCTCGCTCTTTTGCTATGACCAATGCTACGATGCCTACCACTTGCCTTCAAGCCTCCCAAATTGCCATGTCAAACCTCTAACCCACCATGTCCTAGCAAACCGTTGATTGGCTATGTTACCGCTTTGCTCAGCCCCTCTTATAGCGTTGCTAATTGCAGGTGAAGATTGGAGGCCATTCCTTGTTGGAACTTTTATTTACTTGTTGGGATATCATTATATTATCTTTTTATCTTAATGCATCTATATACTTGGTAAAGGGTGGAAGGCTTGGCCTCTCGCCTAGTGTTTTGTTCCACTCTTGCCGCCCTAGTTTCCGTCATATCGGTGTTATGTTCCCGGATTTTGCGTTCCTTACGCGGTTGGGTTATAATGGGGACCCCTTGATAGTTCGCCTTGATTAAAGCTTTTCCAGCAACGCCCAACCTTGGTTTTACCATTTGCCACCTAGCCTTTTCTTTCCCGTGGGTTCTGCAGACTCAAGGGTCATCTTTATTTTAACCCCCCCCCCCCCCCGGGCCAGTGCTCCTCTGAGTGTTAGTCCAAACTGTCAGCCGCCGGTGGCTACCAGGGGCAACTCTGGGCTGGCCTACCGGAAGTTTAGACAATCTGAGTGTGCCCTGAGAAAGAGATATGTGCAGCTCCTATCGGGATTTGTCGGCACATTCGGGCGGTGTTGCTGGTCTTGTTTTAACCTGTCGAAGTGTCTTGAAGAACCGAGATACCGAGTCTGATCGGAACGTCTTGGGAGGAGGTCTATTCCTTCGTTGACCATGAGAGCTTGTCATGGGATAAGTTGGGACTCCCCTGCAGGGATTTGAACTTTCGAAAGCCGTGCCCACGGTTATGGGCAGATGGGAATTTGATAATGTCCGGTTGTAGATAACTTTAACCTTAACTTAATTAAAATGAGCCAACTGAGTGTGTTACCGTGATAGCCTCTTCTCGGCGGAGCCCGGGAAGTGGACACGGTGTTGGAGTTATGCTTTCACAGGTTGTTCTCTAGTTTCTCGCTCGCGCTTTGCCTCCTCTTCTCGCTCTCTTTTGTGAATAAGTTAGCCACCATATTTGCTAGTCCCTTGCTGCAGCTCCACATATATTTGTACCTTGCCTTACCTATAAGCTTAAATAGTCTTGATCGCGAGGGTGCGAGATTGCTGAGTCCCTGTGGCTCACAGATTACTATTACAGCAGATGCAGGGCCCGATGATTCCGCTCCAGGAGACGCGTTTGAGCTCAAGTGGGAGTTCGACGAAGACTCTCAACGTTACTATGTTTCCTTTCCTGATGATCAGTAGTGGTGCCCAGTTGGGGGTGATCGGGACCGTGTCGCATGTTGGATTCTCTTTTATTTAGGCGCCGTAGTCGGGCCATGAGTGTTTGGATGATGTAATGTTATTTATGTACTTGATTGACGTGGCGAGTGTAAGCCAACTATGTTATCTCCCCTTTATTATTTATATTACATGGGATGTTGTGAAGATTGCCTAACTTGCGGCATACGCCTTCAATGCGATTATGTCTCTAAGTCATGCCTCGACACGTGGGAGCTATAGTCGCATCGAGGGTGTTACAGCCAACTAGAGTCCCATCCGGACACGAGACGAAGTCTTCAATCTTGTATCTTCAAAGTCTAACAGTCCGGCCAAAGGATATAGTCCGGCTGTCTGGAGCCCCCCTAATCCAGGACTCCCTCAGTAGCCCCTGAACCATGCTTCAATGACTATGAGTCCGGCGCGCAGTATTGTCTTCGGCATTGCAAGGCGGGTTCCTCCTCTGAATACACCATAGAAGAATTTGAATACAAGGATAGTGTCTGACCCTGCAAAATAAGTTCCACATACCACCATAGAGAGAATAATATTTCCACAAATCTAATCTGCTGACACGTTTTGGCAACACGACATTATGCCATGGCCCGGTAATTATTCGAACCGTTTCCTTTAACTAGCCCCGCACATAACGTGAGGCAGTTTTTTGACACGTCTTGTCAAAGCAGAGATCGTGTTCCCCTTATTACGGGATTCTCATCAATACGGGCGTGGGTAACACAACCGCGCCATCGATTACAATGCTTGGGGATAAGCGAGTTTTACCAGGCTAGTGGGGGCGCATAGTTTCGTCCGCCCATATAAAGGGATAAGGATTTACCTTTTCATCCATGCCTTCCTCCTCCTTTGCTCATCCATTTTCGCACACTCGAGCTCCAGCGCCCAAGTCTGCACTTTCCCACCTCAACCCTCTCCAACCATGTCCAGAGCGGGAGGCAGGTGGATGGTCTCCTCCGTCACGGAGGGACACATCAAGAAGCTGAGGAGAGCCGGGTACCTGCCCGACGACATCGCGCACCGGCTCCCAGATGAGGGGCAGCTCATCCCCACCCCCAGGCCCCATGAGAGGGTAGTGTTCCTTACCCATTTCCTCCGCGGACTGGGATTCCTTCTCCACCCATTCGTCCGGGGGCTCATGTTCTACTACGGCCTGGATTTTCACGATCTAGCCCCGAACTTCATCCTCAACATCTCGGCATTTATCGTCGTGTGCGAGGCCTTCCTCCGCATCAAGCCCCACTTCGGCTTATGGCTGAAGACCTTCAATGTCAAGCCGAAGGTAGCGAGCGGCCGCCAGGCGGAGTGCGGAGGCGCCATGGTGGGCAAGATGTCCAACGTCACATGGCTAGAGGGATCCTTCGTGGAGACCATAAAGGGGTGGCAATCGGGGTGGTTCTACATCACCGTGCCGCATGACCCTAAATGGGCAGCGGCCCCCGAGTTCCGATCTGGCATCCCCACGCGGCTCACCTCCTGGCAAGAGAAGGGCCTATCCTGGGGTAGTTCGGGAGAGCTGACCGGACTCCAAACATGTATTCAAAACATGGTGAACAAGAAGCTCAAACTCGTCAACGTAGTCCAGGTCATGCTCATCCGCCAGATCCTCCCGTGCCAACAACGGGCTTTCAACTTGTGGGAGTTCGACCCGGCCCAGCACCAAACTCTGAACAGGCTCTTTGACATAACTCACGAGGATGCCTGGAGGGTGCTATTCAAGGGTGCCGAGGTTCCCCCTCCCACTACTGAGGATCGCGGATTCTGCGCGAAGCGCCAAGCCAGCGCGGTAAGCTGTTTTACCTCTCACAGGATACTTGTTCTTCATAGTTTGACTCTATGCGGGATCTAAGCTCTCGGACCTTTGACAGGACTGGCAGGAGATGGCCAAACAGATCGACTGTCCTGCTCCTTTGCCCGAAGGCCCAGCAGACGCTCTCCTGACGAAGATGCTGACTCCGGCTCCTTACAAGGTGCCGGAGAAGACCAAGAAGGCCAAGGGAACCCGAAAGAGTTCCCGACGCCAGGCGTCATCGGACTCATCGTCCGGTAACTCTGCGACACACTCCTCCCCCGAAGACGAGGAGGAAGAATAATATGCTCCCCCTTCAGTTGGGGGAAACAAGAAGAGGAAGGCCGCCCCAACTGAGGGGGGCGAAGGGTCCAAGAAGGGAAGGACTCTCCTTCCGGACAGTTCCACCACCGTCGCCGAAGGTGGAGACGAGTGGTTGCCCAGGGCCAAGCCCCTGGGGAGGTCGTAAGTATTCGGATGCCAGAGTAACTCATAGCATTCCTTTGTCGCACTGCTTCCCCTAACGCCGAATATGATTATGCAGGCCGCCATGAGCCCGTATCGATGTATCGTCGGACGGCTCCCTGGGCTCGTCGGATATGGATAGCGGTCCACTTCCGACCGCCACCTCCCCTTGCCCTGCGGACGACGCCGAGGTATTGTCTCAAGAGGCACTGGGTCGAGGGGAGACAGTCCCGGAGGCGCCTCAAGGCGACCTTCCGGACTCCGGGAGTAGAGGGAACAAGGCCCTTGAGGGCTCCGAGTTTGGCCCTCAGCCGAACATCGCGCCAGAACCTCCAGTGGTTCCGGACTCGGGCAGGCGGCCTCCTTCCAAGAGGGGCGAGACGCCTGTGCCGGTGACCTCTGTCCATCCAGAGGCACCGGACAATCTGCTGGGAGCGCTTCGCAGTGCTTCCATCAACGAGGAGCACCGTACTATTATGAGTGCGGTGGTCCAGAAGGTTCAGTCCGCCCTTCTGAAGCCTGTGCCAGCCTTCTAACAGGCTTTGCGGTAAGTGTTTAAAATATAGGAAAAATATTACCGCATAGACAGTAGCCCCTGATGCTCTGTTCGGTGTTCACAAAGAAAAGCCGAACAGAGGATCAAACAATATCGCAGGAGTCTAATATAAGTATGTCAATATGCGTATGCAGGCTTCGCTGCTGGCATCTGCCGCACTGACTGCAGAGGTCACCGCACTGAAGCAGGACCTTAAAGGGTCCAAGGACGAGCTCGGCCTTGCCAAGAGGCAGCTCGAGGAGAACAAAGGTAAGTAGTACCTAGTCTATTGATATGTATAAAAAGAATGCGATTGCAAAATGACAGGGTCATCATGAATTTGCTAGGGGCCACGACCGAAGTGGCGACCCTAAAGCAAGCGCTGTCCGAGGCCGAAGATAAAGCGGCCAAGGAGTGCACCGAGCGGGAAAGGCAGGAGGCTCGGGTGGGCGAGGTGCAGCAAGAGCTCCAGGCTCTCGTGACGAAGCACGAGGCGTTGGAGCTTGACTCGAAGACGCGAGAGTCTGAGCTTGCCGCGGCCCTCGAGAGCGCAAAGAGTGCCAAGGCCGAAGCCCAAAAGGCCCTCCAGGAGATTGACGCGATGAAGAAAATAGCGGCGGGTAAGGCATTCTATATGCAAAGCAAGCATGTGAAAGTAAATTACCTGTTACTTACCCGAATCCGGAGCTCTCCAGGAGCATTCGCAGATTTGCCCCGCAGCGTGTCCGATGACGCACAATTTTACCAGGCCGAGGAGGGAAGCTCAACGGAGAAGCTGTTCTGGTATCAGTATACTGGGACCGAACACCCGGTGCCTATGAGCGACCAGCTGAAGCAGCTGGTCGAGCTACACAAGGCGGCCGAACAAGCCATGAAGGGCTTTATAGTTCGGCTGTGGCCTGGCGACGCCCTTCCGAACAGCTACTTCGGCCTGGTGAGGCGGCTTGTGGATGCCTGCCCACGGCTGGAAGTCGTCAAGCGGTCCGTCTGCATCGAAGGTGCACGCCGGGCTTTCGCCCGTGTGAAGGTGCAATGGGCCAAGCTAGACGTCGTGAAGCTGATCAAGGAAGGACCACCGCAGGGCAAGGAGCATCGCACCCCTGAAATTTATTATGAGGGTGTCCTGAAGGGTGCCCATCTTGTAGCGGACGAATGTTCAAAGGATGTAATATTTGAGTAAACTTGCTCGTGTGATCCTGTATGATGAAAACTTGTTTCATATGCGCTATGCAACGCTTGTTAGAATTTAAAATATTACCTTCTGTTTGGCTGTTTATCCAATCTGAGAGATGGCTAGTCCTCGGCTTCTGCCCCCATGCCGCGAGTGCTGGGGTGTTCGGGATAAACCTGAGCACTCTTGTTCCCATTTTTGGGTCCTTCGAGGGAGGTGCTCAGCACAGCGAACAAGGCAACCGGACTAATAATGCTTTATCACTCTCACTTAGCCATAGAATTCTATAATTTTAAATTTCGGCGAAGCCCCTGGTGTTCGGAAGGCCGAATTCGGGGCGCGATACACGCCTTTAAGCCGGACAGGACCGACTCCTCGCTCTAAGCGGCATAAGTCTTTAGGGACTCGAAAACCTCTTGAACAGTGACCAGTCTCTCGCCTTATCATGACAGTCAATTTTAGCTTTCTCTACTGAGGTGCTTAGCCCAGCATAACCGGGGCACAATCACAGTAGTTCTCCTAGTGCTACCTTAGCCGATAGAGCGGAACGTAAGGTACCAAAACATAGGAGCCGGGCAAACCCAACATTTGACCAAAGACATGATTCAGAGCTGATGCATATAATGCTATAAGTTCGGGGTGCCGCACTTGTGAAAGTGTTCGGACTTCTCACACCATATTGTGGGGTACTTAAGCCCCTGGTGTATTGGCCGTACCAAAGTGTACGGTTGCAAGGCGTCATTAATGAACACATATATATATAAAGGAAAAAATGCAACAATAGTCTTAATGCTATGCATTGTTTATTCAAAAGGGTGTGTTAAAGCAGAATGATACAGATAGTGTGATAAGAAAAAAGTAGGAGTATGTCCCTTCCAAGGGCAAGCTGAGGAATAGTATTAAAGCAAGTACTTCACTCGTTATCGTAATCCACCTGGGAGTTCCGTGGTGTGAAGTAGCTTTCTGCCTCCTTGGTTGCTGCATCATGTGTTCGGCAATCATGCTGCCGGACAGGATTTCCAGAGATTAAAGTCCTGAAAGAGAAAAATAACAAAGCGGGAAGCCCCTAGTGCGGTTTAGGCCGCGTCTTGGAGCGTGCCGTAGTCGTGCCCCTTCCCCCCCCCCCCTGTGCCCATGGTATTTTTAATGCGTAATTATGTACGCGTGGCACGGATTTCGCCGTTTGGCTGGGACTGGGGTGGGGGCACATTGCTACGTGAGCTCAGATCGTGCCAGGCGGTCCAGTTTCTGATTATTCCGAGCGCGCTTGAAGGTGTCCGGGTCTTGAAACGCCGAACTGGTGGGTTGCCTTGAGAGGCTGCTTTGCGCTTCTGCTGCGAGGGCCGCAGTGTGCTCCTCCGTGCGGAGAGAGCGCTATGTGTTTCCATTAACTGTGATGACCCCCCGAGGTCCTGGCATCTTGAGCTTGAGGTATGCATAATGCGGTACCGCATTGAATCTCGCAAATGCGGTTCACCCGAGCAGTGCATGATAGCCACTGCGGAACGGGACTATATCGAAGATTAATTCTTCGCTTCGGAAGTTATCCGGGGATCCGAAGACCACTTCCAGTGTGATTGAGCCTGTGCAATGGGCCTCTACACATGGAATGACGCCTTTAAAGGTCGTTTTTGTGGGTTTGATCCTTGAGGGGTCTATACCCATTTTGCGCACTGTGTCCTGGTAAAGCAGGTTCAGGCTGCTGCCGCCATCCATAAGGACTTGAGTGAGGTGAAATCCATCGATCATTGGGTCTAGGACCAGTGCGGCGAATCCGCAATGACGGATACTAGTGGGGTGGTCCCTGCGATCGAAGGTGATCGGATAGGAAGACCATGGGTTGAACTTTGGGGCGACTGGCTCCAACACATATACGTCCCTGAGCGCACGCTTCCGCTCCCTCTTGGGAATGTGGGTTGTGTATATCATGTTCACCGTCCGCACTTGTGGGGGGAACCTCTTCTGTCCTCCGGTGTTCGGCTGCCGGGGCTCTTCCTCGTCATCCCTATGTGGCCCCTTATCTTTGTTTTCGGCAATTAACTTGCCGGCCTGCTTGAATACCCAACAATCCCTATTGGTGTGGTTGGCTGGCTTGTCGGGGGTGTCGTGTATTTGACACGAGCGATCGAGTATGCGGTCCAAACTGGACGGGCCCGGAGTGCTTCTTTAAAATGGCTTTTTCCGCTGACCGGGTTTAGAGCCTTTGAATCTGGCATTGACTGTCGTATCCTCGGTATTGTCACTGTTAATGCGGCGCTTATGTTTGTTGCGACATGACCTGCTATTGCCGTCCATGGTGTCCGAAGTACCATGGTTCTTTGATATGTTATTACTACGAGCCAGCCAGCTGTCTTCTCCCGCACAAAAGCGGGTCATGAGTGTCGTGAGGGCTACCATAGATTTCGGCTTTTCCTGACCAAGGTGCTGGACTAGCCACTCGTCGCGGATGTTGTGTTTGAAAGCTGCTAGGGCCTCTGCATCCGGACAGTCGACGATTTGATTTTTCTTTGTTAGGAACCGAGTCCAGAATTACCTGGCCGATTCTTCTGGCTGCTGAATTATGTGGCTCAAGTCATCGGCATCTGGTGGTCGCACATAAGTGCCCTGAAAGTTGTCGAGGAATGCGGCCTCCAGATCTTCCCAACAGCTAATGGACTCTGCTGGCAAGCTGTTAAGCCAATGCCGCGCTGGTCCTTTGAGCTTTAGTGGGAGGTATTTGATGGCGTGTAAGTCATCACCGCCGGCCATGTGGATGTGGAGGAGGAAATCCTCAATCCATACCGCAGGATCTGTTGTGTTGTCGTATGATTCAATATTTACGGGTTTGAAACCCTCTGGGATTTGATGATCCATTACTTCGTCTGTGAAGCATAGGGGGTGTGCGGCGCCTCTGTACTGGGCTATGTCGCGACGCAGCTCGAATGAGTCGTGTCCGCTGTGGTCGGCCCGGCCGGACTTACTTTTACTGTATCCGGTGTGACGTTTATCGTCTTGCATAGTGGCGCGCCCTCGTGATCCATAGATCGATCTTGCATGTTTTGCTTTGTCCTCCAATACGTCTCGCAGGTCTAGCGTATTTCCCCATGCCTTTTAATTTGAATGGCATCGGGGTGCAGGTTGAGCTTTCGGCTGGAATGCCTCTCTATCGCGGCCACGGGGCGGCCGATCAGCCGCATCATACGCTTCTTCCTCCAGTCGAGGTAGCAACCTGCATTTTGGGTAACTCTTGGAGGGGCATTTGAGTTTATATTCCTCGGCCGCGAGGACTTCAGTCCATCTGTCAGCTAGCAGATTTTGATCAGCTTGAAGCTGCTGCTACTTTTTCTTAAGGCTATTTGCCGTGGCCATAAGCCGGCGCTTGAAGCGCTCTTGTTCGACGGGATCCTCTGGCACGGAGAATTCATTATCGTCGAGGCTTGCCTCGTTTTCAGAGGGGGGGCATGTAATTATCATCCTCCGCCTCTCCATCTGCCGCTCTCTCAGGAGGGCTGGCTCCTCCATCCTCCTGCTCTAAATCTTGCTGGAGGGGATTGTTGTTGTCTTCGGCACTATCCGGAGTGTTATTATCTCCTGTGCCGGTATCACCACTTTTGCTTTGGCGGGACTTAGAGTGGCGCCGCTGACGTCGGTGCTTGGGTTGCTTCTTGGAGGGGTCATCCTCCGATGTCTCGTCGCCATTTCCTTCTTTGGGTGTGTCCACCATGTATATATCGTATGATGAGGTGGCTGTCCAGTGCCCTGTGGGCAGTGGTTCCTCTTCATCTCCCGCATCATCGTCCAAACCGTCGATGTCTTCGGAGTCGAAGTTGAGCATGTCAGTTAGGTCATCGACAGTGGCTACTAAGTGGGTGGTGGTTGGGGCGCAAATTTCTTCATCGTCCGCATCCCAATCCTGCCGGACATAGTTCGGCCAGGATCCTCCTGACAAGGAGAGAGACCTTAATGAGTTCAGTATGTCGCCAAAGGGCGAGTGCTGAAAAATATCCGCGGAGGTAAACTCCATGATCGGCGCCCAATCGGATTCGCTAGGAATGGGCGCAGGCGGTTCGGAGTCCGTGGCCGGAGAAGGATCCGGCAGTCTGACAACACGGCTCTCATGCAGGGTAAGGTCGATGTTTGGCTCGATCGCCGCTGAGGGTAAGGCCTCCGTGGCGGGGTCCATCCACCCGTCCATGGACGGCGCAACTGGCTCCGAATTGAGGGTCGGAGCGGCTGCCGGTGCAATCTCTTGAACACTGTCTCATGGTAGAGCTAAATCGTACTCATCGCGACCGCGTGGCGCACAAGGCAGAGGCTCGAATCCGTCGAAGATCAAGTCTCCGCGGATATCGGCCTTGTAGTTTAAGCTTCCAAATCTGACCTGGTGGCCAGGGGCATAACTTTCGATCTGCTCCAGATGGCCAAGCGAGTTGGCCCGCAGTGCGAAGCCGCCGAACGCAAAGATCTGTCCGGGGAGAGAAGTCTCACCCTGGAATGCATCGCTATCGATGATAGAAGGATCCATCAAGCCTAACGGCGACGACACAGAGGAACTCTCAATGAAAGCACCAATGTCGGTGTCAAAACCGGCGGGTCTCGGGTAGGGGGTCCCGAACTGTGCGTCTAAGGCTGATGGTAACAGGAGGCAGGGGACACGATGTTTTACCCAGGTTCGGGCCCTCTTGATGGAGGTAAAACCCTACGTCCTGCTTGATTAATATTGATGATATGGGTATTACAAGAGTTGATCTACCACGAGATCGGAGAGGCTAAACCCTAGAAGCTAGCCTATGGTATGATTGTATGTTTTTCCTACGGACTAAAACCCTCCGGTTTATATAGACACCGGAGGGGGCTAGGGTTACACAAGGTCGGTTACAAAGGAGGAGATATACATATCCGTATTGCCTAGCTTGCCTTCCATGCCAAGTAAGTCCCATCCGGACACGAGACGAAATCTTCAATCTTGTATCTTCATAGTCTAACAGTCCGGCCAAAGGATATAGTCCGGCTGTCCGGAGACCCCCTAATCCAGGACTCCCTCACGAAAACCTTTGGCTTTGTCTTCACTCATCTTCTCCTTTATCTTGGCAATTTCTTTGTCATCCTTCTAAGCTTCTCGAATCTTTTCCGGCAATGTTGACTGCACTTCCATGGTTGTAACAAAACCTTTAGGAACTATCTCCAAATGAAGTTCTCTGAGATCCTCTGCTAACTCTTTTGACATTCCTCCGCTTACGAGGGTATTAACGTAACTCTTCTGGCTCAAAGCATCTGTTACGACATTGGCCTTGCCTGGATGATAGTGCAACTTCATATCATAATCTTTTATAAGCTCCAACCATCTCCTTTGCCTAAGGTTCAACTCATTCTGGGTGAAAATGTAATTCAAACTCTTATGATCTGTGTACACATCACAACGGTTACCGATCAGAAAATGTCTCCAGGTCTTGAGTGCATGCATTACAGCCGCTAACTCCAAATCATGTGTGGCATAATTCAATTCATGCAGTTTAAGTTGTCGTGAGGCATACGAAACAACCCGTCCGTCTTGCATAAGTACTCCTCCAAGTCCTAAGCGAGAGGTGTCGCAATACACTTGGAAATCCTTGCGTATATCCGGCAGAATCAGCACTGGGGCTGTAGTCAAACGTTTCTTCAACTCCTGGAAACTTGCTTCACATTCTTCAGTCCAATGGAACTTGTTGTCCTCCTTCAACAACGTCGTCATAGGTTTCACAATCTTAGAGAAATTTTCAATGAATCTCCGATAGTATCCCGCGAGTCCAAGAAAACTGCGGATCTCCCCAACTGAGGTGGGTGCCAACCACTCAGTGACTGATTTAACCTTGGTAGGGTCCACTGCTATACCTTCTCCTGATAGAACATGTCCAAGAAATCCAACTTCCTTCAACCAAAACTCACATTTGCTAAACTTGGCATATAACTGATGTTCTTTGAGCTTCTCGAGAATTAAACGCAAATGCTCCTTATGTTCCTCTTCCTTATTTGAGTATACCAAGATATCATCTATGAACACCACGACAAACTTATCCAAAAACTCTATGAACACCTTATTCATCATACTCGTGAAATAGGGGGGGCATTAGTCAATCCAAATGACATAACCGTATACTCATATGGCCCATGCCTTATGGTGAACGATGTCTTAGGTATATCCTTTTCTCGAATCTTCAACTGGTGGTATCCTGATCACAGGTCGATCTTCGAAAACACCTTTGCTCCTTGCAGCTGGTCAAACAAATAATTGATCATCGGCAGTGGGTACTTATTCTTGATTGTCACTTTGCTCAATGCCCTATAATCAACAACCATTCTTAGGGACTTATCCTTCTTCTCAACCAAGAGCACTGGGGCTCCCCATGGTGATGAACTTCGTTGAATGTAACCTTTCTCCAATAACTCCTTAATCTATTTCTTGATCTCTTCCAGACCATTTGCGGGCATCTGGTATGATCTCTTTGATATTGGCCCAGTGCCTGGCAATAGCTCTATCAAAAACTCTATGTCTCGATCTGGCGGCATGCCTGGTAACTCCTTCAGAAATACATCCGGGTAATCCTTCACGATAGGCACTTCCTCCTGAATAACTCTCGTGAGAGAATGTACTTGGGTTCTCCTTGGCGAATGCGTGGAAACATACTTGATCCTTTTTCCCTACGGGGTGGTAAGAGAATTGACTTACTCACGCAATCGATGTTTCCCCTATACATAGATAGCCAATCCATTCCTAGTATCACATCCAATCCTTGTGACTCCAAAATTATCAGGTCTGAGGGGAAAACATGACTTCCGATGGTCAATGGTATCTGAAAACATCCTTGACTTGCCATATACTCTGCTCCTGGCGAACTTACTAACATGGGTGTCCTAAGTACCTTAGTGGGCAACTTATACTTATCCACGAATCCCCTTGATATGTATGAATGCGGTGCACCAGTATCGAAAAGAACAATAGCAGTAAAAGACTTAACCAAAAACTTACCGATAACTACATCTGGCTGCTCCTCAACTTCCTCCATGTTCACATGGTTCACTTGTCCTCTGTTGAAAGGGTTGGGCTTCTTCCCAGCGCTTCCATTGCCATTGTCGTTCTTCAATTCCGGACGATCATTGGCATAGTGCCCAGTCTTCCCGCACTTGAAACAAGTAATGTGACTTTGATCCTTCTTGGAGGGTGTCGCTGGGTTAGAGCGGTTTTGATTGCTGCTTGCTCCATTCCCATTCCCATTCCATGGGCCATTTTGATTATGGGAACTTCCTCCATTGTGGGTGTGGCCTCCTGTTAGGGAACGTAGTAATTTCAAAAAAATTCTACGCACACGCAAGATCATGGTGATGCATAGCAATGAGAGGGGAGAGTGTTGTCCACGTACCCTTGTAGACCGAAAGTGGAAGCGTTAGCACAACGCGGTTGATGTAGTCGTACGTCTTCACGATCCAACCGATCAAGTACCAAACGTACGGCACCTCCGAGTTCAGCACACGTTCAGCTCGATGATGTCCCTCGAACTCCGATCCAGCCGAGTGTTGAGGGAGAGTTTCGTCGGCACGACGACATGGTGACGATGTTGATGTTCTACCGACGCAGGGCTTCGCCTAAGCACCGCTACAGTATTATTGAGGTGGACTATAGTGGAGGGGGGCACCGCACACGGCTAAGAGATCAATGATCTAATGTTGTGTCTCTAGGGTTCCCCCCTGCCCCTGTATATAAAGGAGCAAGGGGGGTGCGGCCGGCCAGGGCATAGGCGCGCCAGGAGGAGTCCTACTCCCACTGGGAGTAGGACTCCCTCCCCTTTCCTAGTTGGATTAGGACTTGGGAGGGGGGAAGAAGGAAAGAGGGGGGCCGGCCCCCTTGCCCTAAACCAATTCGGTTTGGTCCTTGGGGGGGCACGCCCCACACTTCCTTAGCTTCCCTCCTTTTCCACTAAGGCCAATGTAGGCCCATTAAGCCCCCGAGGGGGTTCCGGTAACCTCCCGATACTCCAGTAAAATCCCGATTTCACCCGGAACACTTCCGATATCCAAACATAGGCTTCCAATATATCAATCTTCATGTCTGCTCCTCAACTTCCTCCATGTTCACGTGGTTCACTTGTCCTCTGTTGAAAGGGTTGGGCTTCTTCCCAGCGCTTCCATTGCCATTGTCGTTCTTCAATTCCGGACGATCATTGGCGTAGTGCCCAGTCTTCCCGCACTTGAAACAAGTAATGTGACTTTGATCCTTCTTGGCGGGTGTCGCTGGGTTAGAGTGGTTTTGATTGCTGCTTGCTCCATTCCCATTCCCATTCCTTGGACCATTTTGATTACGGGAACTTCCTCCATTGTGGGTGTGGCCTCCTGTTAGGGAACATAGTAATTTCAAAAAAATTCTACGCACACACAAGATCATGGTGATGCATAGTAATGAGAGGGGAGAGTGTTGTCCACGTACCCTCGTAGACCGAAAGCGGAAGCATTAGCACAACACGGTTGATGTAGTCGTACGTCTTCACGATCCAACCGATCAGGTACCGAACGTACGGCACCTCTGAGTTCAGGACACGTTCAGCTCGATGACGTCCCTCGAACTCCGATCCAGCCGAGTGTTGAGGGAGAGTTTCGTCGGCATGACGGCGTGGTGACGATGTTGATGTTCTACCGACGCAGGGCTTCGCCTAAGCACCGCTACAGTACTATTGAGGTGGACTATAGTGGAGGGGGGCACCGCACACGGCTAAGAGATCAATGATCTAATGTTGTGTCTCTAGGGTGCCCCCCTGCCCCTGTATATAAAGGAGCAAGGGGGGTGCGGCCGGCCAGGGCATAGGCGCGCTAGGAGGAGTCCTACTCCCACCGGGAGTAGGACTCCCTCCCCTTTCCTAGTTGGATTAGGACTTGGGAGGGGGGAAGAAGGAAAGAGGGGGGCCGACCCCCTTGCCCTAAACCAATTCGGTTTGGGCCTTGGGGGGCGCGCCCCACACTTCCTTAGCTTCCCTCCTTTTCCACTAAGGCCAATGTAGGCCCATTAAGCCCCCGAGGGGGTTCCGGTAACCTCCTGGTACTCCGGTAAAATCCCGATTTCACCCGGAACACTTCCGATATCCAAACATAGGCTTCCAATATATCAATCTTCATGTCTCGACCATTTCGAGACTCCTCGTCGTGTCTATGATCACATCCGGAACTCCGAACAACCTTCGGTACATCAAAACATAAAACTCATAATATAACTGGCATCGTACCGTTAAGCGTGCGGACCCTATGGGTTCGAGAACTATGTAGGCATTACCGAGACACATCTCTGGTCAATAACCAATAGCGGAACCTGGATGCTCATATTGGTTCCTACATATTCTACGAAGATCTTTATCGGTCAGAGCGCATAACAACATACGTTGTTCCCTTTGTCATCGGTATGTTACTTGCCCGAGATTCGATCGTCCGTATCTCAATACCTAGTTCAATATCGTTACCGGCAAGTCTCTTTACTCGTTCTGTAATACATCATCCCGCAACTAACTCATTAGTTGCAATGCTTGCAAGGCTTAAGTGATGTGCATTACCGAGAGGGCCAAGAGATACCTCTCCGACAATCGGAGTGACAAAATCCTAATCTCGAAATACGCCAACCCAACAAGTACCTTCGGAGACACCTGCAGAGCACCTTTATAATCACCCAGTTACGTTGTGACGTTTGGTAGCACACATAGTGTTCCTCCGGTAAACGGGAGTTGCATAATCTCATAGTCATAGGAACATGTATAAGTCATGAAGAAAGCAATAGCAACAAACTAAACGATCAAGTGCTATGCTAACGGAATGGGTCAAGTCAATCACATCATTCTCCCAATGATGTGATCCCGTTAATCAAATGACAACTCATGTCTATGGTTAGGAAACTTAACCATCTTTGCTTAATGAGCTAGTCAAGTAGAGGCATACTAGTGGCATTCTGTTTGTCTATGTATTCACACATGTATTATGTTTCCGGTTAATACAATTCTAGCATGAATAATAAACATTTATCATGATATAAGGAAATAAATAATAACTTTATTATTGCCTCTAGGGCATATTTCCTTCAGTCTCCCACTTGCACTAGAGTTAATAATCTAGTTCACATCGCCATGTGATTTAACATCAATAGTTCACATTACCATGTGATTAACACCCATAGTTCACATCGTCATGTGACCAACACCGAAAAGGGTTTACTAGAGTCAATAATCTAGTTCACATTGCTATGTGATTAATACCCAAAGAGTACTAAGGTGTGATCATGTTTTGCTTGTGAGGGAAGTTTAGTCAATGGGTCTGCCACATTCAGATCCGTATGTATTTTGCAAATTTCTATGTCAACAATGCTCTGCACGGAGCTACTCTAGCTAATTGCTCCCACTTTAAATATGTATCTAGATTGAGACTTTGAGTCATCTGGATCAGTGTCAAAACTTGCATCGACATAACCCTTTGCGACGAACCTTTTGTCAACTCCATAATCGAGAAACATATCCTTATTCCACTAAGGATAATTTTGACCGTTGTCCAGTGATCTACTCCTAGAGCACTATTGTACCCCTTGCCAAAAACAATGTAGGGTATACAATAGATCTGGTACACAGCATGGCATATTTTATAGAAACCTATGGCCAAGGCATAGGGAATGACTTTCATTCTCTTTCTATCTTCTGCCGTGGTCGGGCTTTGAGTCTTACTCAGTTTCATACCTTGTAACACAGGCAAGAACTCTTTCTTTGACTGTTCCATTTTGAACTACTTTAAAATCTTGTCAAGGTATGTACTCATTGAAAAACTTATCAAGCGTCTTGATCTATCTCTATAGATCTTGATGCTCAATATGTAAGCAGCTTCACCGAGGTCTTTGTTTGAAAAACTCCTTTCAAACACTCCTTTATGCTTTGCAGAATAATTCTACATTATCTCCGATCAACAACATGTCATTCACATATACTTATTAGAAATGTTGTAGTGCTCCCACTCACTTTCTTGTAAATACAGGCTTCACCGCAAGTCTGTATAAAACTATATGCTTTGATCAACTTATCAAAGCGTATATTCCAACTCCGAGACGCTTGCACCAGTCCATAGATGGATCGCTGGAGCTTGCATATTTTGTTAGTACCTTTAGGATTGACAAAAACCTTCTGGTTGCATCATATACAATTCTTCTTTAATAAATCTATTAAGGAATGCAGTTTTGTTTATCCATTTTCCAGATTTCATAAAATGCGGCAATTGCTAACATGATTCAGATAGACTTAAGCATAGATACGAGTGAGAAATTCTCATCGTAGTCAACACCTTGAACTTGTCAAAAACCTTTTTGCGACAATTCTAGGCTTTGTAGATAGTAACACTACTATCAGCGTCCGTCTTCCTCTTGAAGATCCATTTAATCTCAATGGCTCGCCGATCAATGGGCAAGTCAATCAAAGTCCATACTTTGTTCTCATACATGGATCTCATCTCAGATTTCATGGCGTCAAGCCATTTCACGGAATCTGGGCTCATCATCGCTTCCTCATAGTTCATAGGCTCGTCATGGTCAAGTAACATGACCTCCAGAACAGGATTACCGTACCACTCCAGTGCGGATTCTCACTCTGGTTTACTTACGAGGTTTCGGTAGTAACTTGATCTGAAGTTACATGATCATCATCATTAGCTTCCTCACTAATTGGTGTAGTAGTCGCAAGAACAGATTTCTGTGATGAACTACTTTCCAATAAGGGAGCAGGTACAGTTACCTCATCAAGTTCTACTTTCCTCCCACTCACTTCTTTCGAGAGAAACTCCTTTTCCAGAAAGGATCCATTCTCGGCAATGAATATCTTGCCTTTGGATCTGTGATAGAAGGTGTACCCAATAGTAACTTTTGGGTATCCTATGAAGACGCACTTTTCTAATTTGGGTTTGAGCTTATCAGGATGAAACTTTTCACATAAGCATCGCAACCCCAAACTTTAAGAAACGACAGCTTACGTTTCTTGCCAAACCACAGTTCATATGGTGTCGTCTCAACGGATTTAGATGGTGCCCTATTTAACGTGAATGTAGTTGTCTCTAATGCATAACCCCAAAACGATAGTGGTAAATTGGTAAGAAACATCATAGATTGCACTATACCCAATAAAGTACGGTTATGACATTCGGACACACCATTACACTGTGGTGTTCCAGGTGGCGTGAGTAGTGAAACTATTTCACATTGTTTTAACTGAAGGCCAAACTCATAACTCAAATATTTCACCTCTGCGATCATATCGTAGAAACTTTTATTTTCTTGTTACGATGATTCTCCACTTCACTCTGAATTTCTTTGAACTTTTCAAATGTTTCAGACTTGTGTTTCATCAAGTAGATATACCCATATCTGCTCAAATCATCTGTGAAGGTTAGAAAATAACGATACTTGTCGTGAGCCTTAACACTCATCGGACCACATACATCAGTATGTATTATTTCCAATAAGTCAGTTGCTCGCTCCATTGTTCCGGAGAACGGAGTCTTAGTCATCTTGCCCATGAGGCATGGTTCGCAAGCATCAAGTGATTCATAATCAAGTGATTCCAAAAGTCCATCATCATGGATTTTCTTCATGCGCTTTACACCAATATGACCTAAACGGCAGTGCCACAAATAAGTTGCACTATCATTATTAACTTTGCATCTTTTGGCTTCAATATTATGAATATGTGTATCACTACGATCGAGATCCAGCAAACCATTTTCATTGGGTGTGTAACCATATAAGGTTTCATTCATGTAAACAGAACAACAATTGTTCTCTAACTTAAATGAATAACCGTATTGCAATAAATGCGATCAAATCATATTCATGCTCAACGCAAACACCAAATAACACTTATTTAGGTTCAACACTAATCCCGAAAGTATAGGGAGTGTGCGATGATGATCATATCAATCTTGGAACTACTTCCAACACACAACGTCACTTCACCCTTAACTAGTTTCTGTTCATTCTGCAACTCCCGTTTCGAGTTACTACTCTTAGCAACTGAAGCAGTACCAAATACCGAGGGGTTGCTACGAACACTAGTAATATACACATCAATAATCTGTATATCAAATATACCTTTGTTCACTTTGCCATCCTTCTTATCCGCCAAATACTTGGGGTAGTTCCGCTTCTAGTGACCAGTCCCTTTGCAATAGAAGCACTTAGTCTCAGGCTTAGGACTAGACTTTGGGCTTCTTCACTTGAGCAGCAACTTGCTTGCCGTTCTTCTTGAAGTTCCCTTTCTTTCCCTTTGCCCTTTTCTTGAAACTAGTGGTCTTGTTAATCATCAACACTTGATGCTCTTTCTTGATTTCTACCTTCATCGATTTCATCATCATGAAAAGCTCGGGAATCGATTTCATCATCCCTTGTATACTATAGTTCATCACGAAGTTCTACTAACTTGGTGATGGTGACTAGAGAATTTTGTAAATCACTATTTTATCTGGAAGATTAACTCCCACTTGATTCAAGAGATTGTAGTACCCAGACAATCTGAGCACATGCTCACTGCTTGAGCTATTCTCCTCCATCTTTTAGTTATAGGACTTGTTGGAGACTTCATATCTCTCAACTCGGGTATTTGCTTGAAATATTAACTTCAACTCCTGGAACATCTCATATGGTCCATGACGTTCAAAAATGTCTTTGAAGTCCCGATTCTAAGCCGTTTAAGCATGGAGCACTAAACTATCAAGTAGTCATCATATTGAGCTAGCCAAACGTTCATAACGTCTGCATCTGCTCCTGCAATAGGTCTGTCACCTAGGGGTGCATCAAGGACATAATACTTCTGTGCAGCAATAAGGTTAATCCTCAGATCACGGATCCAATCCGCATCATTGCTACTAACATTTTTCAACATAGTTTTCTCTAGGAATATATAAAAATTAAACGGGGAGCAACATTGCGAGCTATTGATCTACAACATAGATATGCTAATACTACCAGGACTAAATTCATGATAAAATAAAGTTCAATTAATCATATTACTTAAGAACTCCCACTTAGATAGACATCCCTCTAATCCTCTAAGTGATCAAGTGATCCAAATCAACTAAACCATGTCCGATCATCACGTGAGATGGAGTAGTTTCAATGGTGAACATCACTATGTTGATCATATCTACTATATGATTCACGCTCGACCTTTCGGTCTTCGTGTTCCGAGGCCATATCTGTTATATGCTAGGCTCGTCAAGTTTAACCTGAGTATTCCGCGTGTGCAACTGTTTTGCACCCGTTGTATTTGAACGTAGAGCCTATCACACCCTATCATCACGTGGTGTCTCGGCATGAAGAACTTTCACAACGGTGCATACTCAGGGAGAACACCTACACTTTGATAATTTAGTGAGGGATCATCTTATAATGCTACCGCCGAACTAAGCAAAATAAGATGTATAAAAGATAAACATCACATGCAATCAATATAAGTGATATGATATGGCCATCATCATCTTGTGCTTGTGATCTCCATCTCCGAAGCACCTCCATGATCACCATCGTCACCAGCGCGACACCTTGATCTCCATCATAGCATCGTTATTGTCTCGCCAATCTTATGCTTCGACGACTATCGCTACCGCTTAGTGATAAAGTAAAGCATTACAGGGCGATTGCATTGCATACAATAAACCGACAACCATATGGCTCCTGTCAGTTGCCGATAACTCGGTTACAAAACATGATCATCTCATACAATAAAATATAGCATCACGTCTTGACCATATCACATCACAACATGCCCTGCAAAAACAAGTTAGACGTCCTCTACTTTGTTGTTGCAAGTTTTACGTGGCTACTACAGGCTTAGCAAGAACCGTTCTTACCTATGCATCAAAACCACAACGATAGTTTGTCAAGTTGGTGCTGTTTTAACCTTCGCAAGGACCGGGCGTAGCCACACTCGGTTCAACTAAAGTTGGAGAAACTGACACCCGCCAGCCACCTATGTGCAAAGCACGTCGGTAGAACCAGTCCCGCGTAAGCGTACGCGTAATGTCGGTCCGGGCCGCTTCATCCAACAATGCCGCTGAACCAAAGTGTGACATGCTGGTAAGTACTATGACTTATATCGCCCACAACTCACTTGTGTTCTACTCGTGCATATTACATCAATGCATAAAACCTGGCTCGGATGCCACTATTAGGGAACGTAGTAATTTCAAAAAAATTGTACGCACACACAAGATCATGGTGATGCATAGCAACGAGAGGCGACAGTGTTGTCCACGTACCCTCGTAGACCGAAAGCGGAAGCGTTAGCACAACGCGGTTGATGTAGTCGTACGTCTTCACGATCCAACTGATCAAGTGCCGAACGTACGGCACCTCTGAGTTCAGCACACGTTCAGCCCGATGACGTCCCTCGAACTCCGATCCAGCCGAGTGTTGAGGGAGAGTTTCGTCAGCACGACGGCATGGTGACGATGTTGATGTTCTACCGACGCAGGGCTTCGCCTAAGCATCGCTACAGTATTATCGAGGTGGACTATAGTGGAGGGGGGCACCGCACACGGCTAAGAGATCAATGATCTAATGTTGTGTCTCTAGGGTTCCCCCCTGCCCCTGTATATAAAGGAGCAAGGGGGGTGTGGCCGGCCAGGGCATAGGTGCGCCAGGAGGAGTCCTAGTCCCACCGGGAGTAGGACTCCCTCCCCTTTCCTAGTTGGATTAGGACTTGGGAGGGGGGAAGAAGGAAAGAGGGGGGCCGGCCCCCATGCCCTAAACCAATTCAGTTTGGGCCTTGGGGGGCGCGCCCCACACTTCCTTAGCTTCCCTCCTTTTCCACTAAGGCCAATGTAGGCCCATTAAGCCCCCGAGGGGGTTCCGGTAACCTCCCGGTACTCCGGTAAAATCCCGATTTCACCCGGAACACTTCCGATATCCAAACATAGGCTTCCAATATATCAATCTTCATGTCTCGACCATTTCGAGACTCCTCGTCGTGTCTGTGATCACATCCGGAACTCCGAACAACCTTCGGTACATCAAAACATAAAACTCATAATATAACTAGCATCGTAGCGTTAAGCGTGTGGACCCTATGGGTTCGAGAACTATGTAGGAATTACCGAGACACATCTCTGGTCAATAACCAATAGCGGAACCTGGATGCTCATATTGGTTCCTACATATTCTACAAAGATCTTTATCAGTCAGACCGCATAACAACATACGTTGTTCCCTTTGTCATCGGTATGTTACTTGCCCGAGATTCGATCGTCGGTATCTCAATACCTAGTTCAATCTCGTTACCGTCAAGTCTCTTTACTCGTACCGTAATACATCATCCCACAACTAACTCATTAGTTGCAATGCTTGCAAGTCTTAAGTGATGTGCATTACCGAGAGGGCCCAGAGATACCTCTCCGACAATCGGAGTGACAAATCCTAATCTCAAAATACGCCAACCCAACAAGTACCTTCGGAGACACCTATAGAGCACCTTTATAATCACCCAGTTACGTTGTGATGTTTGGTAGCACACAAAGTGTTCCTCCGGTAAACGGGAGTTGCATAATCTCATAGTCATAGGAACATGTATAAGTCATGAAGAAAGCAATAGCAACAAACTAAACGATCAAGTGCTATGCTAACGGAATGGGTCAAGTCAATCACATCATTCTCCCAATGATGTGATCCCATTAATCAAATGACAACTCATGTCTATGGTTAGGAAACTTAACCATCTTTGATTAATGAGTTAGTCAAGTAGAGGCATACTAGTGACATTTTGTTTGTCTATGTATTCACACATGTATTATGTTTTCGGTTAATACAATTCTAGCATGAATAATAAACATTTATCATGATATAAGGAAATAAGTAATAACTTTATTATTGCCTCTAGGGCATATTTCCTTCACCTCCATGGTTATGGACAAGTCCTCCCGAGTTCGGGGTGAGACGAGGCTTCTGCTGAGCTCCAGAATTGTACTTTCCTTGTCCATATTTCCTCTTGCGGCTCTCTATCTGCTGTTGCTTCCCTTCAATCATAAGAGCCTTGTCTACTAACTCCTGGTAGTTGTTGAATGTTGCCACCATCAACTGCATGCTCATCTCATCATTTAGCCCTTCCATAAATTTCTCCTGCTTCGTGGCATCTGTGGCCACATCATCAGGGGCATAACGAGATAGCTTACTAAACTCATCTACGTACTGAGCCACAATACGATTTCCCTGGCACAAGTTGCGAAACTCACGCTTCTTCATGCTCATAGCTCCAGTGGATACGTGGGCTGTGCGGAATGCTTGCTAAAACTGCTCCCAAGTGACATTGGCTATAGGAAAAGTGGCTGTAATTCTCCCACCATGCGGCTGCTGGTCCATCCAATTGGTGTGCGGCAAAACGCACCTTCTTCGCATCTGTGCAACATGCGGTGGTCAACTCCCTTCCTATCCTGCGCAGCCAATCATCAGCAACTATGGGCTTGGTGCTACTGGAAAACACCGGCGGCTGCAGCCTCAGAAAATGGGCTAAGTTGTCAATTGGAGGTGGTGGCGGTGGGTTATTGTTGTTGTTGTTGTTGTTGCCTTGGTTCTAAACTAACAACTGCATCAAGGTATTTTGCTGCTGGATCAACTGAGTGAGCTCCGGTGGGAAAGCAAAACCGGGGTCACGTCTCGGAGGCATCTGATGGGTTTAGAGGGAAGAGTTTAGAATAGAATGAGGTCTAGTGAGATAGCACTACCCATATGCACATGAGACAAACACAATCATATCATTTCACTCAATCAATCAAGCAAGGGCATACAGACGATCTAGAACTATCGTTAAAAGTGCTCGGACTACTACTATTTACATGGGGGTAAAACTACTAGTCATATGGTGGTCATCTAGAAATATTGCTCGGTGGAAGACTCCATGATATCCGCTCCAGCTTCGTCTTCATAGTCATCATCACTATCGTCGGGGTCGGAGTCGGTGTCGTCGATGATGATGTAGTCTTCAGAACGAATCTCCTTAGGCTCGTCGTCTTCTCCTCCTGGCGCTGGGTCTCCCATGAAAACTCCTAGCTTCCTTGTTAGGTCGCCATTCTTCTCCACTGGTACGATGATTTCCTCCTCATAATCGTCGCATGTAGCCTTGAGTTCCTCCTCTAGCTTGGCGATCCTGGTCATTGCCTTCTGCGGATCCATCATGCTTGCACACATCTGGTTCTCCTGGCGTCGAATGTGTTGGTTTAGCTCCTGGATGAATGCTGCAATGGATCTATCCCTCCTGGTGCTGATCATCACCCATTGCTCATCTTGGCGCCCACATATCTGGTATATAGTGTCCTTCAGCGCTTGTTTGTAGACTTCTCCAATACATCCCATAGCAATGTGGGCTGCCATGCTCTTGCCTAGACTCCAAGTGGGTGCATCAAAGGAAAACTCTATAGAATCTGTAACTGGCGTGAACGTCCTTCCTGGAACTTGAACTCTAATCATCCAGCGCTCCTCTTCTGGTAAAGTGGCATTGTAGGTCCCGGCGAAGCTTGGTATTCCAATGTTCAGGTACCTAGTGAATTCCTTCAACTGTCGTCCAAAAGGTGTGTCTTCATCCGGTTGTGCAAACTTGTTCCTCGTATCCGCCATCCTAAAGAGTAGAAAATGGAGAGGAGTCAGAAATGAGTAGAGAAGAGTGACCTATGGCTTTTCTTAGTGGTCGTGTCGTACATTCAGCATGTGCTCTGATACCATCTTGTAGCGACCCGACCTCAAACGGTCAAGTCTCTGTGCTTCAGTGTCATCCCTGGATCGGTAACGCTGACACACACAGTACTCGAAGGATTTATAACAGAGTAGCAATCACACACTTATTACATCGGATGTCTCAAGAGAGAACTTATTATAATAAATATGGTTTAAGGCCATCTAATACGATAACAGCGGAAGGCTTGGAAGATAAAGTGAGTCCATCAACTCCAACGGCATAGCTGAGTGCATGACAAACGACCTATCGCGTCTTACTCCTCGTCTAAAAAGTCTGCAACATAATACGTTGCAGCCCGAAAACGGGTCAGCACATGGAATATGCTGGCAATGTAACACAGTAGAGCAATGAATATATAAATGTTATCACTACATGCATATATGGCTGGTGGAGGCTCTATGGTTACATGGTTTTTGCGAAAAGCTAATTTTTTCCTATAACAAAGGAATAAGTTTTTATTTAACTATCATGGTAGTTGAAACACTTGAGAATGGTGCCCCCATCTCAATCCCAATTAAAAGTAATTATCAACCCAACAAATTAATTTAGATTGATGAGATACACTAGGATAATCCAATTACTAGATACTCAAGTTGTCCATAATCGGGGACACGGCTAACCATGATTAGTTTGTACACTCTATAGAGGTTTGCGCACTTTTCCCCACAAGACCCGATCTGCTCCATTGGAATTCTTGCACTACATGATGTTTGAGAAACGGATGACCGAGTCACAGTCTTTCAGAAGCATTAACTCTTTACTCCGGGTGGACAGTTACACCTACTTTCCCTCTACATCTGCTAGCCCACCACTGAAAGAGGTCACGCAACTTACTCCACTATGACAGAGCCCATAATGGCTTGTGGCTGCACACGGAAGTTTCTAGCATGAATAATCTCATGATCCCTTTGAGCCTGGGTGGCGGACCGTAGGAGGATCGCACGGTAAATCCCCGGGATCTCCTAGGACAACACTGGTGTATCCCCAGGTGCCCAAAACAAGCAATCCACCCAGATGTGCATTAAAGTTGCCACCTTAAGTTGAACCATTAATTAACAATCTCACATCTGTCATGGGTCTGATGTAGGGTAGAACCCTAGTGGCCTGATCTTTCACGAAAGGAGCGGATCCCATGATGAACACGAAGAACACGAGGAGGGAAACGAGGGGAAAATCACGAGGGGAACATAAGAGAACACTCAAACCAACAAGAATGATCACACGTGCGCTGGATCCATGAACACAAAGGAAGATACAAGATCCAAAGTCAACAACGGATGATACAAAGGTAGCCAGTCTTCTCCGTGAGGAGGTCTTGGTGTTCTTCTCCGCAAGGAGGTCTTGAATCCAAAGGGATCTTCTCCGTAGAGGCCGCGGTCTCTCTCATGGAGTAGATCCGATGTGAATGAGCAATTGTCTATCTCTAAATATGAGAATAACCAATGCTAACCCTAACTAGGAGGAGGTGGAAGAGTATATATAGTCTAGGGACACGAAGGGGTAAGTGGGGGATACATGGGCCTCGGGCCCGATCTCTGTGCACAAACAGGCGCCGGTCGTCCGACGGGTACCGGACGTCCGGTGGCTCGTGAGGGTCCGGTCATCCGGTACTTGTCAAACGTCCAGCGTTTCGTCTCGGTTGAGGTGGCGCCGGATTTCTGGGGGTGGTCGGACGTCCGGACGCTGGAGTGTGTCGGACGTCCGGGACTTGTCGGACATCCGCTCATTTGGCTCGGGTGCAGGATCATCGGTCGTCCGGTCCGGGCCAGTCGTCCGGTTGGTCTTCAGGCGCCGGACGTCCAGTCCCGGCCGGTCGTCCGGTGGCTGGAGCTTCTTCCGTAGCCCTTCTTCTTGTTCCTCGCGCTTGGTGTCCTCTCCTTCTGGTCCATGGGCTTCCTCTTGGTTCCTGGACATGCATAGCACACAAGTTTGAGGTAGTAGCCATGTCTCACATGTGGAAAGTGAAAGTTCGGAGAGGAGCAAGTTCACCTTGTGTCCAATGGCGTATGTTCAAGGTCTCGTCATATGTCCTCTTGGGGCTTGGAGAGTAGTCGGAGTGTACATGGGGATGAACGTGGGATGCTCCACATCATCTCCCCCCTCCCCATTGGGAAGATCCGACCTCGGATCGTGATCCTCATCACCATGGAAATGGTTGTCGTGGACGGACTTGTAGTTGGATGGAGTTGAAGGCATGGCGCAATCCAAGTACTCCAAGGTGTCTCCGGTATGTGGTACATGCAAAATGAGCAAACATGAAGTACACTTGGAAATACAATGGTTAGCGCACATAAAGTGTCCATCAAGTAAACATGTGTCCGTGCGACAATATTGTTCATGACAAGGTGCATGAAGCTAATCCAAACGATATGGAAATGTATGCACAACATTCATGGGAGAAAAGGAAAGAATATGATCAATGCAACCACGGTGCAAAATGATGTCATAGTGAGATGGTTTATCAATAGCATGAATATGGTAATGGATGATCAATGTGATGTGATCATGCAATTGATGGTAGGCAATAAGATCACGATGTATGAATATGCCATCAAGAAAGATCACAACAAATTTGCTAAGGAAATGCACAAGCTCATATATCATGGATGACATGGGAATACAAGATGCAACAAGGCAATCATAATATGAGTCAATCCATGCATAAGATGCAAATTTGTCATGTGTGTGAGATGTCCATCGAGCATGACATGTGTGAGCACAATTAACAAATATGGATGTGTTGGTGTACCAAAGCTCGATGTCGTGGCATGAGTAGAGGTTCGAAGGTGCATCCAATAAGTCCGAGCGCTCCTCAATGTGAAGGTCCATAGAGCCAATCTCCAATGACACTCCTCCGTTCGCGAGATGTACCATGTAGACAACAAGAAGGAAACAACAATGAAAGAGTGACCCATCCAATATGCATATTTGAGGATGGCTCAAAGGGAAGGAGTTCACTTTTAGGAGATTCTCGCAAATGTTGGTGTTGCATATCGTGTATGCCTTCACATGACCAAATTGTCTCATGACGATATCGCCTTGTGAATCCTTCAAAATGAAAGAACATGACAAACACTCGAAAAAACAAATGAGGTTAGCGGAGATGCAAAACCTATCATTCGTGTGGTAAAATACCCAACAAGTGGATGCATCATGCTCATCATAAGAAAGGACAAGGGAGCATTTCATAGTATGGAGGCATATGATGCGAGAACAACCAAATACAATAGGCTCAATCAAGCAAGCATGCATCACAAGTAAAGTGTCCAAGTCTCCACGATCAATAAGCATAGATGCAACAATTGGAGGCAAGTGGCAATGAACAAAATATATCATGTGAGAGGCATGAACATATACATCATCAACCCAAGAAAGCAAGTAATAATGGAACATGGGTGATGCGACAAAGCAAGCAATCATAGCAATCAAGTGGTGTGAGCTAGTAGTGCGAAGATGCAACATACTAGAGGGAATCATAGCAAGCATGTCATGGGGGCAAATAGTGTGCATGAATAATTCACATGACATAGCACTAGCATGAAAGGAGGATATGAGCAAAATAGCATCAATAGCATGAGGCACATGATAAAGATGGCAATAGCAACAAGGATCTCCACCAAGCATGCAAATACACATAGGAGTAGCATAATGGTGAAACATGGGTAGATGCACGCAAGGGTCACAATTGCATGCCAAAGGCATAGAAGTAAGCATAGCATGCAAAGTGAACAGGGTAAAATGAGCATGAAGTGACAAGCCGTATATAGCCCATAGTCATGTGAGAGCCAAGTGAGAGAGATGCGCGTAGTCATTGCGAAGAGGGCGGTGGGAAGGATAGTTCACGGGATCCCAAGTCATCTTTGCTCTCAAGACCTCGTTTCATCAACTCTTGGGATTGAGAGGTTGACAAGTATACGTGAGTACCTACACAAAACAAAGACAAAGGGAAAATTTTGTGTGCGTGGTAGATGTACACATCATCCATCATGATGCGCACGTGCAAGTGTTGGTTAGCACAAAATAGCAAATGCTCAAATAAATGAGATGCGTGATATAGAAACATGTCATCCATCATGATAGGTTTGTTGTTATGTATAGCATAATGGAGACTCAAATTGTGTAAAGCATCATGGGAAATATCTAGAGCATTGTTATGCATGGGATGCATATGGTGCAAGCAATTAGGAGAATCATGCAATGTATGGAAGGCATCAAACTCTCCTAATATGTATGAGGAAACTATGGGGGTATCCTCATGATCATTAATGGAAACATCACACGGAGAATATTGACAACATCCAAAACAAAGCATATTTGGAACAATGTGATCATGGCATGGCATAGTAGATGAATTGGGCAAATCATGTAAAGGAAGCATGGCAATATCATCACATGAAAAACAAAAGCCAATGGCCATCATCTCGTCATCTATGCCATAAGTGCAAATGGGATTTATTTGAATGGGGCATGCATAGCTACTATGTTGAGATTGAAATGATGTGATATGGGAGATCTCATTCATAGCATATGACAAGTTCAAAGGATTATCAAACATGATGTGACCAATAGAATTTTCACATGATATCCTATGGAGCATAGCATCACAACTAGGCAAATCAACATGCTCGTCATCATATTCATCATAAATAGGTAAGTCATGACATGAAGAATTCGCACTAGCATGAAGCATGGTAATAGGTGTGTCAACATCATGCAAGCAATCATTCGCAAAATAGTCCACTAGTGGGACAAGAGAAGCACCATCACCTATGTTACCTTTGGAGCATCGCTCATGTGTTGTAGGTGAGGTGTCGAAGACCAAGTCGTGGTCATCTTCATCTTGATGGAACCATGTGGGGGTGCATCTTCTTCCACCATGGCCATCGTTGTCTCCATTGGAGATATGGACTCGTCGAGGATAGGCGTGTCATCATGTAGGAGACCTAGCACCAAAGAAGAAAACACACTCGGAGTAGAGGTTAGGTCGTTAGAAATCATAGTGGCCTCACATGCTGTGTCAACTACCTCACTCACTAAGTGTTGTGGCTCACTCACTCCCGGTAAGATGCTCTCACTCATATGGTTGGTGGAGTCACTTAAGTGGCTCTCGACCTCACATAGGATGCGTGGCATGCTCTCAAGTGTGGGGCTAGTGGTGGTCACACTCATCCTCTCATAGGAAATGCACTCAATGTCATATATGGTGGAGTCACTCATCTCACTCATGGGGTGGTGGCTCGCCTCACATGGCAATTGGGTCATCTCATGATATGTGGGTGTCAGAGAGATGTAGGTGCAAACGTCTCCATGCTCAATCATGTCGTAGTCATAGCCGTGGATGAAGGCCGAAGATGGCACATCATCACTCTCCTCTAAGACCGAAGATAAGGTCTCATGTGCGGTCTCGTAGCTTGGCTCGGAGTATGAGTCCAATATGGGCGCCGTCTTCATGTTGTTGAAGAGGTTCATGCTCGTTGCCGTGGTCGAAGGGGATGGCCCTAGCTCGACCGTCTTGTAGTCCTCTTGTTGTTGGAGGCCCATATGATGTGGCACCTCGTAGCTCGTCTCCATGACCG
The DNA here is from genome assembly GCF_056163025.1 of Triticum urartu. Lineage (NCBI taxonomy): Eukaryota > Viridiplantae > Streptophyta > Magnoliopsida > Poales > Poaceae > Triticum > Triticum urartu. The sequence goes on from NC_141874.1 coordinate 343,503,837, forward strand.
AAGGGAATTTCCCGTGCTCGGCCATCTTCCTTGAGGGGCTTCTGAAGATGGAAGTGTCGCCCTCGCTCGTAGGTGATCGCCTTGTAGGTGAAGATGTTTATGTAGGCGAACTCACAGGAAGTAGGCAAAGATGTCGTACATCCAAAGGCGAAGATGCCTTGATAGCACTTGGCGAAGATGCCGAAGTGGTTGGTGTAGCCGTAGCTCTGTCTTGGTGGTGCTCGTCTCGCGGTCTTCTCTTGTGCTCATGATGTTTGCACTTGGCATGAAGTAGGGCTTGTTGGGACTTGTAGGTAGGCGCTTGTGGAGCATCATCATGATGATGGTGTCGTTGTCGTGCTTGAGCTCGATGGCGTTCGTCGTCGTCGTGCACATGATGCTTGGAGGTGACTTGCCCTTCATGACGAGGTGGATCACAGACGTGATGGTGGTCGCCATGGAGATGTGGATGTGGACGACTTGCGCTTGTGTCGCTTGGGCACTCCGAAGATGATCGATTTGCTCGTCGCCGCCTTGAAGATGACGAAGGGCAAGTAGACTTGATCAAGGCCCGAATCTCCTCCATTCTTGCATCTTGCTCCTCATTTTGTGTGGAAAGCTTGTTGTCAATGTAGTCCCTTTTCCTCGCTTCAGAGTGGCGAATGTCGATGGAGAGGTTCTCGATGCGCTCTCGCAATCTTGATTGTGCGCCTTGCATTTGTCGTTGTAGATCGAAGATTGACGCTTTGGTGATGTATTTGCTCACGCCGTCGTTGTTGTCGAAGACCGGAGATGAAATGCCTTGCCTATCCATCACTCCAAGAGAAAAATGTGAGTGGTAGAAAGAGAAGAACGAATACCAAATGTACCTTGACCGAAGTTGAAAGTGGATCAATGATCACTCCAATGTGGACAAGCAAATAGCACAATTGGTACCAATTCTTGTCGGTTTCTCACACCTACACAAATAAGGCTTATGGTGGAGCTCGGTGAGGATAGTGGCACAACAATTTGATGCAAAATGTTAGAAAGAGTCAATAATGTTGAAAGAGATTCACAAATTCGCAAGTGAAACAAGTAGACCAATAGCAATGAATGGCACACGAAACGCACACACGGATAGATAAATGGGGTCGTGCAACCAAGGATGAGCACAGAATGTGGAATCCACGGAAAACGCTCGTGTTGCACAACTCAAGAGAGACTCTAGCACAATTGCTCAATAGGCGGATACGACACTTGTGCACAACCTATAAGATGCAAAATGTATCGACTTTCTATCCCAATTATGCTATATATGTATGATGATCCGGCGGTATGATCCAAGATGATCGGATATGACAATCTTATATGCAATGTGGTATGATGCTACGGCACTTGCTTAGAAGCTCTTTGTTCACTCTTTTTCTTTTGCTTAAAAGCTTATTCTTCTTTTTTTTTCTTTTTTTTTGTATGGCCACTTTTGCACAATGCACAAACCAAGATAGCAATTGTATATATGCGGGAACAAACTTGTGGCACAAAGGATGATATGATACCAAGATGATATCGATATGGTATGGTATGTATGCAATGTATGGTGTAGATCACTAATGTGCACAAGTTACTGCCCTTGGCGATGATGAGTGGCGGTGATCTTGATGGAGATACCAATATGATGGAGGCTCATCCCTAAGTAGCCAAAACACCTTAGGAAATGGAAAAAACGCGAACTCAAAATCTCAAATGTCAAATGGTGGTAGCGGGATGTGGTGGTGGTTGCGGAAGCTCAATGGGACTGCGGAAATGCCATGATGGGTTTTTCGAGTAGGCAATGAGGAAATGGAGGGCAGGGTGGTGGACTATACACGGTGTCGGAGTTGGAAGCATGGTCCCTAAGTAGCTGAAACACCTTAGGAGACACAACTCACAACACAAACAAAATTGGGTTAAATCGAGGTGGCGGAAGTGTATAGTGGTCAAGCCTATGCGGAAGTGGTGGTGGTGGTTGATGAAGAAGTAACCTTCCCTAAGTAGCCTAGACACCTTAGGAGACTCAAATCACTCCTCAAGCAACCACTAATGCGATGAGGAACAAAATTGGTTAGGTTGCGGAAGTCGGTGGTGGTGTAGCGGATGATGTGGTGGAAGCCCTAGGCAAAGATGCCAAAATTGTCAAACTTTGATGGAGTCAAAAGATGCTGGTGGTATTTTTGTGGGAAGGGGGATTTCAAGAGATTCTAGATGAGCTAAAGAACTCGAAAATCGGACGCCGGATGAATTAGTTATGGCCGAAACAAAAATCAGCTGAAATCTGAAACTACAGGTTACGGATGTCCGGACAAGGTCGGATGTGCGGGGGCCGGACATCCAGGTGAGCTCGGAAATCCGTAAATTCGGCTCGGGTTAGGGGTTTTAGTCTTCCGGAAAAGGTCGGACGTCCGATCGTTCCAGGGGCTCCGGACGTCCGTAAAAGGTCGGTCGTCCGGTCGGTCGGGCTCAACGTGAAATTTCATATCCGGGACGCGATTTTGGGCGGAATTTGGGAATTTTGGGGTCAAATAGAGGGGATTTCGTGGATGGAAAGTAGGGAAAATTGGGGAGATGCTAGATCCACTTGAAACCAAGCAAATCTATGGATCAAATCCAACAAAACTTGGTCAAACCAACAAATCACAAAAAAAAAATTGGGGCTATTTTTGGTGGGGATTTTTGAAATTGGGGAAGAACACAACAAAATCAAGCTAGAAAATAACGAGGGAGGCTCCAAAATCGTGATCAACGTGGCTCATGATACCAAGATGATGTAGGGTAGAACCCTAGTGGCCCGATCTTTCACGAAAGGAGTGGATCCCGCGATGAACACGAAGAACACGAGGAGGGAAACGAGGGGAAAATCACGAGGGGAACACTCAAACCAACAAGAATTATCACACACGCGTTAGATCCATGAACACAAAGGAAGATACAAGATCCAAAGTCAACAATGGGCGATACAAAGGTAGACGGACTTCTCCGTGAGGTCTTGATGTTCTTCTCCGCAAGGAGGTCTTGAATTCGAAGGGATCTTCTCCGTAGAGGCCGCGGTCTCTCTCGTGGAGTAGATCCGATGTGGATGAGCAATGCTCTATCTCTAAATATGAGCTAAACCAATGCTAACCCTAACTAGGAGGAGGTGGAAGAGTATATATAGTCTAGGGACACGAAGGGGTAAGTGGGGGATACATGGGCCTCGGGCCCGATCTCTGTGCACAGACAGGCGCCGGTCGTCCGACGGGTACCGGATGTCCGGTGGCTCACGAGGGTCCGGTCGTCCAGTACTTATCGGACGTCCGATGTTTCGGCTCGGTTGAGTTGGCGCCGGATTTCCGGGGGCGGTCGGACGTCCGGACGCTGGAGTGTGTCGGACGTCTGGGACTTGTCAGACATCCGCTCATTTGGCTCGGGTGCAGGATCGCCGGTCATCCGGTCCGGGCCGGTCGTCCGATTGGTCTTCAGGCATCAGACGTCCGGTCCCGGCCGGTCGTCCGGTGGCTGGAGCTTCTTCCGTAGCCCTTCTTCTTGTTCCTCGCGCTTGGTGTCCTCGCCTTCTGGTCCATGGGCTTCCTCTTGGTTCCTAGACATGCATAGCACACAAGTTTGAGGTAGTAGCCCTGTCTCACATGTGGAAAGTGAAAGTTCGGAGAGGAGCGAGTTCAGCTTGTGTCCAATGGCGTATGTTCGAGGTCTCGTCATATGTCCTCTTGGGGCTTGGAGAGTAGTCAGAGTGTACATGGGGATGAACGTGGAATGCTCCGCATCAGGATCTCCCAAACCAAACCACGTCTACGAGCATACCATAGCAATATATGCATAACGTAGAAGTAACTCCCAAGGTTTGAATAAAAGGGCAATAGGTTCTACCTCATCATCTACTTCCCAATACCCACAAGTTAATCACATCCTAATCATGCAATGTTTGGGGATTGAAACTAATGCATAAAAACTGGGTACGAAAGAAGTATGATCAATGTGTTACTTGCCTTGCTGATGATCTGCAAATCCTAAAGACTCGTAGTAGCACGCTTCGCACTCTGGGTGTTCTATCGCAAACAAACAATATCATAAATAAGAAATCAAGCAAAGTTGCACGGATAAGTCTCAAATAAGAAGAACTAACCAGAAAGTTCAACTTAAGAACTCCGGTTTGCAAAAAGAATCAAATCAAACGAAACAACGAAACTCAAACTGCGAAAGAAACAAGATCCGGTTACTAATCTGGACTAAAGTCAAATTTTATAGTACCAAAATCTTGTTCAAGTTGGTTAAACAAAAAGAGGGCTTCGAGACGAAGATCCAGGCACTTGAATCACCTGATTCCGATAAACGAGCGAAAAGATATACTAGATCAAAAATTAGGGCACATATCGCGATCGAAAATAATCACAGAAAACCCTGGAAAAAGAAAAACTAACGAACAGGCTAATGAACGAACGTTCGCTGTCTGCGGCTAATGGGTGAACGGTGTTCGTTAAAACGAATGTACGGACGAACGTCCGCAAAATAAGTAAACGGACGAAAAACCGAACCGATCTAGTAAATTAAATCGGAAACTAAAAGAAAACCGGGGTTAACCATGGAAAACCGACCGGTCAACGGCGGGGTCAACAGCGAGATCCGACGCGGCACCGGCGGCTCCGGCGACGGCGGGCGGCGGGCGGGTGGCGGCGCGGCGACGAGCGGCGCGCGGTAGCAGCGGCGGCGCTAGCTGGTGGCGGCGGCTAGGGTTCGGGGGTGGCACGGGGGCGGGCTGAGGCGGCGGGGTGGGTTGCGGGGCGGCTTATAAGAGGGGGCCGGCCTGGGGAGTCCTGGCCGGTTACGGCCCGAAGTCGGTTTGACTTTTTTCAAAAAAAAATATTCCGACGCGCAGAAAAAGAAATAAAAGGAATACTAAACGGACTCCAAAAATCCTGAAATAAATTTTCCCTGTCCTCTAAAAATAAGCTGGACAGGGTGAACATTTATTTGGGCCTATAATACAATTTTTTAAGAACGCAAATTTTCCTAATTCAATAAAATTGCAATAAAATCCAAATAAAAATTGCAAATTGATTTTAATATTTTTCTTCCAATATTTCATTTATTTCGGGGAAGTCATATTATCTCCTCTCATATACTTTGATATGAAATATTTTCAAAGAGAAAATTTATTAAAACCAAAGTGATCCTTGTTTCCATATTTGATGAAATTCAAATATGCAAAACGGCGAAATCCCCAACTCTCTCTGAGGGTCCTTGAGTTGCTTAGAATTTCCAGGATCGCAGAAAACGAAATGCACAAATATGATATGCATGAATGACATGTGTATAACATTCCAAATTGAAAATTTGGGATGTTACACCCAGCGAGCGGACATCCGGTCCAGATTGGACGACCGGTGCCCCTGCACCTAAGGCAAAGGAGCGTACGTCCGGCCCCGACGAGACGACCGACGCGACCACACCCGAGCCAACATCAGCAGAAGTCCGGAGCTACCGGACGTCCGGCACCCCCGTCACAGAACGAATCCAGCGGACGTCCGGAGGAGATCGGACGACCGGACGCTCATGAGACACCGGATGACCGGTCCCCAGCGGACGTCCGGTACCTGGCTATGTCCAGTTTCGGGCCCGAGGCCCATGTACCCCTACTTTCGCCCCCATTTGCACTTAGACTATATATAACCCTCCTATTCCTTCTAGTTAGGGTTAGCATTGGTATAGCTCATTTGAGAGATAGAGCATTGCTCATCCACATCGGATCTACTCCTCGAGAGAGACCGCGGCCTCTTCGGAGAAGATCCCTTTGGATTCAAGACCTCCTCGCGGAGAAGAACATGAAGACCTCACGGAGAAGACCGGCTACCCTTGTATCGTCCCTAGTTGATCGTGTACCGTGTGAACTCTTATGTATCCGAGGATCTAGCAAATGTGTGACTATCTTGTGTTGGTTTAGTGATTCTCCCGTGTTCTTCGTGTTCATCGCGGGATCCGCTCCTTTTGTGAAAGATCGGGCGATTAGGGTTCTACCCTACATCATCTTGGTATCATGAGCCACGTTGATCGTGATTTCGGAGCCGCGTTGTTGTGTTTCTAGCCTAGTTTTTGTTGTTTTTCATCCTAATTCGAAATTTCCCACAAAAATAGCCCCCCAAAAAATTTGTGATTTGTTGGTGTGTTGAGATTTTGTTGGTTTTGATCCGTGGATTTGCTTTGTTTTGAGTGGATCTAGCTTTTCCCCCTTGTCACCACCATTTCCTTCCACGAAATCGCCCGGAATCGACGAATTTCACATCATCCACATCGCCCACGTGCAGTTCTTCCCATGCCCGAACAGTGCCCAGGCACCGGACGTCCGCTAGCCACCGGACGTCCGACGACCGGACGACCGCTCCCCCACCAGACGTCCGAAGTTCCCTGACGAAACTGAATTTCTTCAGTTTAGTCACCACCACCGACCCACATTTCTGCATACGCACTCCTACCACCTATACACCATCACCACTTCCGCAAACCACCACCATTGCTTATCCGTTTCGCTCCCCGACACGTTTTCTACTTCCAGCTTTGAGAATTTGAGTTGCGGTATCGTATACTTTTGTGTTTCAGCTATCTAGGTACGGTTCGACATCGACAATCACCGCCGCTCATCTTCGCCATGGACGCGTCATCAACAATGACAACCTCGACTACACCTTGGTATTCATGCCACCATTTTGACACCATACCGTAAGCAAGAAATGGTTACCTCGTCTTGGTATTGGACATATCATTCTTGCAATTACATTGATAGCCATCATAGCCTTACTCCTTTGCGTTGCTTACCCATCGAGACTAGCCTTTGAGTATTGCCACAACGAGACTTGTGCACATTAGTGATCATAATTCCCATAGCATGCATACATCATAGGTGCATATATTGGTATCATCTCTTGTGTCACAACGTTGTCATTGCATACACAATTGCTATCTTGGTTCGTCAAGCATTGCATGAGCAAAGAGCTCAAACAACAAAGAGCCACACAAGCTTTTAAGCAAAAAGGAAAGATAAGCAAAGAGCTTTTAAGCAAGAACCATAGCATCATACAACATTAAGATTGTCATACTAGATCATCTTGGATCATATCATATAACCCCCTTGCATAGAGCATACTTGGGATAGAAGTCGTTGCATTTTTGCTAAATAGGTTGTGCACACGTTCTTGTATCCGCCTATTGTGCAATCGTGCTAGCGTCTCCCTAGTGTTGTGCAACAATAGCATTTTTGTGGATTCCACATTTTGGCTCATCCTTGGTTGCACGACCCCACTTATCTTTTTGTGTGTGTGTTCCCGTGTACCTTATATGCTTGGTCTACTTGTTGCATTGCATCGTGCGAATCTTTTCCAACATTATTGAAGCTCACTTACAATTGCATTAAATTTTTGTGCCACCATCCTAACCAAGCTCCACCATAAGCTTTTACTTGTGTAGGTGTGAGAAACCGACAAGAGCTAATACCAATTGTGCTATTTCCTTGTCCTACATTGGAGTGATCATCGATCCACTTTCAACTTTGGTCAAGGTACATTTGGTATTCGTTCTTCTCTTTCTACTACTCACATTTTCTTGGAATGATGGATAGGCCAAGTACTTCTACAAACCCACTATTCATTGAGCACGACGACATGAACTCCTACGTCACCAAGAGTCACCTCTTTGGTGCACAACGTGCTTTGCATCAAGAGCAACAAGCCATGAGTGAACGCATCGACAACCTCGCCGCCGACTTGCGACTCTCCGAGCAATGTACAAGGGACTACTTCGACCACAAGCTCGACAACCAGAAGCAAGAGAATGACGCAAGGATGGACGAGATTCGCGCTTTGTTGCTCAACTGCTATTCTTCCACTTCATCCTCTACAAGAAGGAGCCATTCAAGTCGCCACTCCGACTTCACCCTATCCAGCTCAAGTACACCGACATCGAACACTCTTCGACATGCCACGCGCAACGATCGTCAAGCAAGCCTCAATCCTCTATGCAACACCAACTCTCAAGAGCACCGACAACATCATACCCAAGAGGCTTTTGCGCTAGCACGAGAATGGCAACGACAACGCCAACATGAAGAGGAAGAGTGAGCGCGTCTAAACCAAGTTGCACAAGATGCCGAGGGACAATGACAAGAAAAACAACTCCGTGAAGCTCAAGCACTTGAGGCGCAACAAGCCCTCCAAAATTCAAGTCCTGCCGTAGCCAACCGAGGTTGACAAGCTCGTGAACATGAAGAAGCACTTCGCGAAGAAGCTCACGAACGAAGATTTCAAGCTCGTGTGCATCGTCAAGTTCCTCCTCGAGCTCGACAAGCTCCTCCACAAGCTCGCCAAGAACATCAAGTTCATCAAGAGCATGAAGACGATGGAAATCCTCCATGACAAGAGCAACATGAGGTTGGCAACCCTCCTCACCAGGAGCGACACGAGTTTGACAATCATCAACAACATGGGCGTCATCATCCTCGACCCCAACACAATGAAGAGCAACGCTACAGCAAGCTAAAGTTCACAATGCCCAAGTTCAACGGAAGCAACGATCCCGAAGGGTACCTATCATGGGCATTGAAAGTTGACAGGATCTTACGTTTGCACAACTACGATGAAGAGAAGAAGATCGTGATGGCATCCCATGAGTTCCAAGACTATGTCCTCATTTGGTGGGAACAAGTCATCAAGCGCCATGGGGCAAGAGGTCAACCACCCATCACTACTTGGGTGCAAATGAAGGATGTCATGAGAGCATGCTTCGTGCCTACCTACTACAACAGCGACCTCTTCAAGAAACTCCAACTACTCAAGCAAGGAACCAAGAGCGTTGAAGAGTACTACAAGGAGATGGAGATTGCCATGATAAGAGCCAACGTCACGGAAGATGATGAGAAAACAATGGCACGTTTCTTGAATGGACTCAACCATCCCATCAAGAAGATCGCCGACTTCCAACCATACTCGAACCTCATCGAGCTAGTGCATCAAGCTACCAAAGCGGAGCGTCAAGTGCAAGATGATTTCAAGCATACCAAGTTCTCATCCAAGTCCTACGGCTTCTCCAACACCCAAGCTTCAACGACTCCAACACTGTCTACCAAGCCTTCTACAAGCAATGTCGACAAGTCGAGTCACAAGAAATCTTCGTCAACTCCAAGTCATCCTCCTACTACAAGCAACTTCAAGCCAAAAGCTTCATCATCATTAACCCCCACCGATGAGACCGTCAAGACAAGTTCCTTCAAATGCTTCACATGCGGAGGCCGAGGCCACAAGTCCTATGAGTGCACCAACAAGCGGACCATGATCCTCAACGACGACGGCACCTACAACTCGATGAGTGAAGGAGAAATGGACGCTCTTGAGCAAGTCGCCATGCACCGGCAAGTGAACAATGAAGAAGAACAAGTCTTTTGCGATGAAGATTCAAGTCTCGCTCTTGTTGTCTCCAAGGTCTTGACTCTCCAACATCACCAAGAAGAAGACCAAAGATGCCACATATTCCACACCAAGGCCGGCATCAATGGACGCTCCGTCAAGGTCATCATCGATGGAGGGAGTTGTCATAACCTCGCAAGTGAAGAACTTTGCTCCAAGCTCCAATTGCCCAAGACAAAGCACCCACATCCATACAAAGTGCAATGGCTTAGAGACTCCGGCACTATCCAAGTCAAGCATTGAGTACAAGTCTCCTTCAAAATTGGCGCCTACGAAGACACCTTAGAGTGTGACGTCGTCCCAATGACTGTTTGCCACATTCTCCTTGAACGCCCATGGCAATTTGATAGAGGAGTCGTCCACAATGGCCGAACGAACCACTACATCTTCAAGATGAAGGGCAAGGAGTACGTACTTCGTCCCATGTCTCCAAGCCAAGTTGTCGCCGACAAACAAGCCACCCATCATGGAGATCATAGTGAGAGAGCGAGCCACCAAAAAGAGAGTGAGCTCCACAAGCCCAAATCGAGCACATCCACGATGAGCGAAAAGAAGAACTTAGTCCTATTTTCCACCAAAAGTGAGATAAGAGGAGTGTGTGAGAACCCCATCTAGTGTCCTACACTACGTCCTTTTGTGCAAGGACAATGAACCTCAAGCTAACACCTCTCACACTCTTCCTCTAGTGTTGTCTTCTCTTTTGCAGGAATTTCATTATGTTTTCCCCGACGAGCTACCTCCGGGACTACCTCCACTACGAGGCATCGAGCACCGCATCGACCTCATCCCCGGAGAACCGCTTCCGAACAAAGCTCCCTACCGCGTCAACCCTGAAGAAACCAAAGAAATACAAAGGCAAGTAAAGCATCGCATAGACCATGGACATGTGCGTGAAAGTTTGAGCCCTTGTGTCGTCCCGGTCATTCTTGTGCCAAAATGAGACGGTAGCTTTTGCATGTGCTCCGATTGTAGACCTATCAATGCTATCACCGTTCGTTATAGGTATCCCATTCCACGCCTTGACGATATGCTTGATGAACTTAGTGGTGCCACTACCTTTTCCAAAATTGATCTTAAGAGTGGTTACTATCCAATCTGCATACATGAGGGTGATGAATGGAAAACCGCTTTCAAAACCAAGTTTGGGTTGTATGAGTGGTTAGTCATGCCTATGGGTCTTTCGGAAGCACCGGGTACTTTTATGCGTCTTATGAATCATGTCTTTCGCCCTTACATTGGTATATTCGTTGTGGTCTACTTCGATGATATCCTTGTTTATAGCAAATATCTTAGAGATCATGTCACCCATGTTCGCACCGTTTTACAAACTCTTCAAAAAGAGCACCTCTATGCTAATATGGAGAAATGCCTTTTTGGCGTTGAGAAGCTCGTTTTCTTGGGTTTTGTTGTTTCCTCTAAGGGTGTTCATGTTGATGATTCCAAGATCAATGCTATCAAGACTTGGCCACAACCAACCAACTTGCATCAAGTGCGTAGTTTTCTTGGCCTTGCGGGTTTCTATCGTCGCTTTGTGAAGGATTTTAGCACCATTGCTTCGCCTCTGCATGCTTTGAGTAAGAAGAATGTGCCTTTTGTTTGGGGATCAACCCAAGATACTGCTTTCAATGAGCTTAAGAATTTGCTTACTCATGCTCCCGTGCTTGCATTACCCAACTTTGACAAACCCTTTGAGATTCATTCTGATGCTAGTGGTAATGGCATAGGAGGTGTGTTAACGCAAGATAAGCGCCCCATAGCTTACTTTAGTGAGAAACTCTCCGGCGCGCAACTCAATTACCCCATATATGACAAAGAGATATATGCTTTAGTCTGTGTTTTGCATGAATGGGAACACTATCTTCGCCCTCATGAGTTTATCATTCATACCGATCATGAAACGCTCAAGTATCTTAAAGGCCAAACCAAGTTGAACAAGCGTCATGCTAAATGGAGTGAATTTATTGAGTCTTTTCCTTATGTCATCAAGTACATTAAAGGTAAGAAAAATGTTGTGGCGGACGCCCTTTCCTGCATATGCATGCTTGTTACTCAACTTGAATTGGATGTCATTGGCTTTGAGCATATAAAAGACTTGTATGAGCATGATCCTACTTTTGCTACTCCTTATGCCAAGTGTTTGACGCACAACTCTTGGAAACGCTATTACATCAAAGATGGATATCTTATGAGAGCTAACAAACTTTGCATCCCCGAGTCTTCTCTTCGTTTGTTGCTTTTGCAGGAATCTCATGGCGGAGGCTTAATGGGACATTATGGGCGCGACAAGACTTTCACCACGCTCTCCAAGAACTACTTTTGGCCCAGGATGTTCCGCGATGTCAACCGCTTCATCAACTGATGCTCTACATGTCGCAAAGCTAAGTCAAAATCTCAATCCCATGGCCTTTACATGCCTCTACCAATTCCATATCAACCATGGGAAGACATTAGCATGGATTTTGTACTTGGCTTGCCTAGGACTAGAAATGGAATGGATTCGGTATTTGTCGTTGTAACACCCTCGATGCGGCTATATCTCCCACGTGTCAGAGCACGACTTAGAGGCATAACCGCATTGAACGCAATGCCGCAAGAGGGGTAATCTTTACACATCCCATGTACTGAATATGGAAAGCGGTACATAGTTGGCTTACAATCGCCACTTCACACAATAACATAAATAAATCATTACAATCATCCAGTTACAATCAAGGTCCGACTACGGACCAAAATAAAAGAAGACCACCCCTAATGCTACAGATCCCCAATCGCCCCAACTGGGCTCCACAACTGAACAACTGGAAACGAAACAACACAACTGTGACACCCCGAGACCGATGTGCCAGGTGTCCTCCGCTTATTTGCTGTTGTTGTCTTGTCATTTACTTGCTTGTTGCATCTTATCATGTCATCATGTGCATTGCATCATCATGTTTTCAAAACTTGCATCCGTTCGGGTTTCCCCAGTTCCATCCGTTGTCCGTTCTGAACCCAGACACACTCGCACGCGCCCGCGGCACGTCCGAATATTATTTTATAAGTGGTCGGATAATGTTCTTAGAATGGGACGAAAGTTGGCATCCGGTCTTATTTTAGTGTAGATAGACCGCCTGTCAAGTTTCATCGCATTCAGAGTTCGTTTGATAGCCCAACCGTTAAACTATAGCGGCATTATAGTCGGTCTAACGTCGGACGTTTTCGGTCTCCGGAAACCGTGTCGGGCTGCATCTCTCCCCTCTTCTCTCAGACCAACCCGCTCTTCACAATCCGCCAGACCCAACCTAACCCCTCTTTGCATAGTGCACTGACCCCTCCTCGCGCGCGTCCGAAATCTGTCCCGGACCCGACCCGGACAGTCGTTACCGCTGTGTCCGGATCATCCCCAAACATCTACAAAACTTCTCCATTTTGTTAATTGGGCTCCCTAACTATTTTTTTCCGTCCGTTCGATTACGATCGGAGGGACGAGATAGCCCCTAGTCAAACCCACCTACTATATATAGCTAGTCTAACCCTAGACCAAATCCCAAATTTCTAGGGATCCATCCCACCGCCGCCACTCTCTTCCTCGGGTTCCACACCGAACCAGTAGCATTCTCCCTGATCCCAGATTCCTCTCTCGTTCAAACACCAGCCAATCCAGAGCATAGCCCCTCCTCGCCTCGATCTGGATCGAGGAGCCCGAGCCCCTGCAGCCGCCCGAGGCCTCCACGGCTTGGCCCTCCTGCCTCCTCGCCGGACTCCTCGCGCAACAGCACCTCACCAAGCCCCGCGCCGCAGCCTCCTTCTCCCCGTTCCCGATGGCCATCTCCTCCCATGTCCTGGAGCTCGCAGTCGCGAAGCTCTGCGCCGCCAAGCTCCTTCCATGGCGCCCGAGGTGCACCTCGACCCCGTCGTCGACCCAGCCGCTGCCGGCGAGTAGCAGCAACCAGCAGGCCGTCCTCGCCGTCCCTGCTCTTTCTGTCAGCCCTTCTCTTCGATTTCCTCCCGTGGCTCTCCCTCTAAGCTCTGCCCTTGCCCTCTTCTTCGCAGGAAATCGAGCCCCACAGCGACGCCATGAGCCGTCGGCCACCAAAGAGCCGTCGCCCTGCCAGGCTTGTCCCGCCGCCGGAGTTCACCTCGCCGGGAACCTCTTGCCGACGCCTCCGCCACCCAGGGACCCGCCATGGCCTCCCCTTGGAGCTTCGCGTCGCGCCCGACCTCCTCATGTGCCACCCGTGCTTCTTCCCCAGACGCCCCTGCTTCCATCCTTCAAGCCACCGCCAAACCCGCTGATGCGGCCTCCTACATCGCCGGCGTCCTCTGCATCGAAGCAGATGCAGAGGAGGACGAGCCTCTCGACCCCCCTGTTTCGCTAGCACGTTGACTACGCCCTCTTTATCGAGTCGCCAGGGCCCAGCGCCCCTCCTGCAGCCTCCCTCCCGATCTGGGCCAGGCCCACTGGGTGAGAACCCCCCTGTGCACTTTGGGCCGGCCAGATTCGGCCCAGAGTCATTTTTTAGGCTCTGGTGACTTTGTCTTTTATCCAGAGTTGGCAGTTTTATAGAATACCCCCTGTTGTTCATGCATATCATATCTCTCAAATGGTGCATCATTTTAAAACACTTTATATATGAAAAATGCTTAAAATTGTGTCTAGTTTCATAATTTGCAACTTTCATCTATGTTTAAAATCTTTAAAATGCTGTTTGTTTAAATTTGCTTAAATAACTTGCTAAAACGGTTTAAATCATAACTAAATAACCGTAGCTCCAAACCTAACAAACTTTATATGTAAATGGGGTGGAAAAATGCCTAGTTTAACATGGTGGCCTCACTTTGCATGTTTAACAACTATAAAATATGGTTTAGGGCAGAACAGTACCATAACCAAAATATGCTCATGAGGAGTTTCCGGATTTGTTGTTTGTTGTTCCCGGCCTCATTTAAACTTGACTAGATGGGTAGTTTTACTTTGCATCACCCTCTTGCCATGCTAACAACATTTAATCTTGTTCGGTACATAAACGAGATCGAACTAAGTAACTCGAATGTGGTGTTCCGTCAATATGCATCCCGTTGCATATTGAGCTCCACTTAATTTGTAGGATTGCTTGTGCATTTTGCCATGCCATGCAATGCCTCTTTAAACCGGACATGCATCATACTTGTTTGCGCATCATGTCATGCTTATGTGATGCTTTTTTACCATGTTGTTTGCTTCTTTCCGGTGTTGCTTCTTCGGGTTAGTTCCGTTAATGTCGTGTTTGTGAGGACCCATTCGACTACGTCCGTTTGTCTTCTTCATGGACTCGTTCTTCTTCCTTGCGGGATCTCAGGCAAGATGACCACACCCTCGAAATCACTTCTATCTTTGCTTGCTAGTTGCTCCCTCTTTTGCTATGCCTATGCTGTGATGCCTACCACTTGCTTATCATGCCTCCCATATTGTTGAACCAAGCCTCTAACCCACCTTGTCCTAGCAAACCGTTGTTTGGCTATGTTACCGCTTTGCTCAGCCCCTCTTATAGCGTTGTTAGTTGCAGGTGAAGATTGGAGTTTGTTCCATGTTGGAACATGGATATTTTGTTGGGATATCACAATATCTCTTATTTAATTAATGCATCTATATACTTGGTAAAGGGTGGATGGCTCGGCCTTATGCCTGGTGTTTTGTTCGACTCTTGCCTCCCTAGTTTCCGTCATATCGGTGTTGTGTTCCCGGATTTTGCGTTCCTTACGCGGTTGGGTTATAATGGGAACCCTTTGACAGTTCGCCTTGAATAAAACTCCTCCAGCAATGCCCAACATTGGTTTTACCATTCGCCACCTAGCCTTTTATTTCCCTTGGGTTCTGCAGACTCAAAGGTCATCTTTATTTAACCCCCCCCCCCCCGGGCCAGTGCTCCTCTGAGTGTTGGTCCAAACTAGAGCCCTGTGCAGCGCCCCCTCGGGGAAACTCGAGGTTTGGTTTTAGTTGTATGGAGAGCTCATCGGAGTGTGCCCTGAGAACGAGATATGTGCAGCTCCTATCGGGATTTGTCGGCACATTCGGGCGGTGTTGCTGGACTTGTTTTACCATTGTCGAGGATGTCTTGTAACCTGGATGCCGAGCCTGATCGGATTGTCTTGGGAGAAGGAATATCCTTCGTTGACCGTGAGAGCCTGTGATGGGCTAAGTTGGGACACCCCTGCAGGGATTTGAACTTTCAAAAGCCGTGCCTGCGGTTATGGGCAGATGGGAATTTGTTAATGTTCGGTTGTAGAAAACCTGAAGTTTATCTTAATTAAAATACATCAACCGCGTGTGTAACCGTGATGGTCTCTTCTCGGCGGAGTACGGGAAGTGAACACGGTGTTGGAGTTATGCTTGACGTAGGTTGATGAGGACATGAATACCTTAGATACGACCAAAAATATTGCATACATGCATATTTGTCAGGTGATTTATAATGCAAACTATTCAATGATCTATTTATGTTATCCAGAACAAAAATACTTCACACATTTTTGTGTTTTGTCTAATTGCAGGTGTATGGGACATTTGTACAATCCACATATGAAGATAAGGGAAAAGGAGAAGTTTAGGTTGTGTTCAAAAAGTCCTCTCACGTCACTTTTGGGCCAAGAAAAGATAGAGTCCAAGTCTCTCACGTTCTGGATTCAGATTCGGACTGCACAGACATACCTGACTCAAAACGCCAACAACTTTTTCATACGGACTCCGAATTGGGTGATTCTTTTTTTGTTGGAAACTAGATTTCGTGCTCTTTCCAACCCAATTGGATTCACCTTCAAATTCGTCTGGAGCGTTGAGTTACGGACGAAACAATCTGACGTTGCAGCAGAATCCGAGTCAAACTACAAGCCCAAAGGTGTTGCATCACCTCCACTTGGGCCCATGAGCCTTGTACGACCTAGGGTTAGTTTTAGGCTGCCTTGGGACGTCCTCCCACCTCCTTGGCCGCCACCCCTTGCTCCTATATAAGTAGATCCATCTAGCAGCTTTTTCCTGGGGATTTGTTTACTTAAAAGTTAGCCATTGCAACTTTGTGTACTTCGTTTGTGTCCAACGACCAGACCAAGACCGCTTACGGATCCCCACCATTATCAATACCTCATATATATTTGCAATATTCAGATTGCTTTATCATATTCTTGCTCGTTCTTCGATTGCTTGCAGGAATAGACCTTCGTGGTCAGGCTGACCGTGCTTCCGGCATCGTCAGTAACCTCAGGAGATTGGTTTAGCGATTGCTAAGGCGCAACGTCGTGCACGTTTGTAGTCGGATCATCAAAGTCGTCTCCACCAAATCGATAGTTATCATCTCATCGAAAGATCGGGACCCTCGCCTCTATCAAGTGGTATCAGTTTTCAGGTTGCTCGGTGAGAATTTCCAGTTTTCCTAGATTAGATTTATTTTCTTACCTATTGTCCAAGAAAAAGCCACAAAAAAGAGTTAGATCTATTCATCCTTGGTCCAAGCTAGTCTGAGCCTTTGCAATTTTCTTTTCATTGCTTGCATAGTTGAATTATCGGTTGTATCGTCGTGTCGAGTTGCTGGTCTTAGTGTCTAGTTCGTTTAGAGTTTCGAGTTCTGTTCACATTAGTCACGCCACCGCTACATCATTATCTCTTCCGCTGTCCACCACCCATCCATCAATTTCCACCACGTGTTACCCACCATTCATTGTTATAATAATAGTTGAGATCGTTCACATCTTCACTTACTCCAATCTACATCTTATCTAGTTTGTTTTGGAAAGAGGGAGAACAAAAGAGAGAAAAAAACGAGATAAAAAAAGGAGAAAAAAAAGTCAGAGAAAAAAAAGGAGAGAAAGAAAAAAAAAGTGTGAGGAAAAAAAAGAGAGAAGGAAAAAAAACAAAAAAATCGGCACAAACTTTTTCAGAGGAAAGTTGGAGACAAAGTTGTTGATATATCCTGCTTGGCTGTTGTTTCACCTCATTATCTTTACTGCCGTTGTGATCTTCACTTATATCTTGCTGTCCAGAGCTACTTAGTATCCTTCATTGATGCTAGTTGTGCTACGACGTGACCTCATTAGTGTTCTAGGCTCGCGTCTCTAGTTTGGTCTAGCCTAGGACCAGCACAATACCGTCGTTGAGCGTTTATTCAACATCGCATCTCTGAATTGATTATTGCTAATATTTTGCTACCATATATAGCCAACCCAGCTCCACATATTTCTACACCGTGTATACGTACGTTCCCCTGGCAATCGCTTTACACAATCTTCAGAGTTATTTGACAGCGCTGGTTGCCTGTCACCACCTGCTGCTTGGTAAGAACTTGTAAGATATTGATATTTGCTTTACTGTGAGCGCTTTACCACCACACTCTAGTAGTTCATAGGAACATTATTCTTGAATTTTGTTTCTTGTTTCTACTAATCATGACAGGTTCCGAAGATAGAAGTTCTTGGATGACGGACACATCTTCACCATCATGAGAGTTGGGACAACACACACAAGCACATGGTCAGGTTATCTTTTTACCGTCATTTGAGGGTAGATTTAATCCTACTACATATCTAGCTTGGGAGCTTGAAGTAGAACAAGTTTTTAGTCACCATGACTTTTCTGAACTTGAGCGAGTGCGAGCAGCCACTAGAGCATTTGCTGATTTTGCTTCTGTTTGGTGGAGTGTACATTGTAAGAAAAACATTGATAACCAACCCACAACTTGGAAAGTTTTGAAAGCTGTAATGAGACAACAATTTTTCCCTCCTTATTATCGTCGTGAATTGCTTCGCAAATTTGAACAATTTAAACAAGGCAACAACACTGTTCATGCTTACTACCAAGAGTTCAAATCTTATATGCATCATTGTGACATAGAAGAATCTGAGAATGATACAATGAATAGATTTTTTGGTGGTTTGAACCATGATATCCAGGCAAGATTTCAGTATATTCCTCGTTGCATTACTGGTATGTATGTCCGTGCTTGTACCTTTGAGAGACAGATAAAGGAGGATGCATTAGGTGACTACAACAACTACTATTCCAGTTCATGCTCGCCACCGCCGGTGGGTTCCTCCATCATTGCACCTCGGATTATGAGCGCGGCATCATCTCAAGGGTATGGTACATTGTCAACGTCCGTACCTACATCAGCTACATCTTTGCCACAAGGTAACAGTAAAGGTATTGATGGTATAACTTCACATGAGAATGATGCATGCCTAGTTAACTTGAATGCGTCATGTATTGAGTTACCTGTTGATTTGAGCACACCACCTATTTTAGAGAATCTTGTTACTGTCATGAATGCGTCATGTGATCAAACAACTGAAATATCAACAATTTTGAGTGCACCCATTGAATTAACTGTTGATGCAAAAGAACTAATGTTTAATCATTTTGATATGGCCTCCAATCTTGGTGATGATTCTGTGTCCAATGACTTATTGCATGTTTGCTTATTTAAGCATGTTGTAGCATGTAAATTTGATGCAAATAAGGTTTATTCACCAAAGTTGGGATGGTTTAAGGATGAACATTGCGAATCTTTTGAAATGAATAAGAGCTTCACTTATATGTGCAAACTGAGTTCTAATATTTTCATGCCTTCTACTTCTTGTGATAATTTTTTGGCTTTAGTTTTTATGAACTATGAAAGTTACTCATGTATACATGTGTCATACGTGCAAAAATCAAGGGAAGTTAAACTGGATGACATATACATATACAACATGTACACCTTGTCTCTTTTGTTAGCCACATTTCAGATTAAGCAACGCCGAGGACGGCTTTGTTTTCAAAAAGGGGAGGATGATGAGGACATGAATACATTAGATACGACCAAAAATATTGCATACATGCATATTTGTCAGGTGATTTATAATGCAAACTATTCAATAATCTATTTATGTTATCCAGAACAAAAATACTTCACACACTTTTGTGTTTTGTCTAATTGCAGGTGTATGGGACATTTGTACAATCCACATATGAATATAAGGGAAAAGGAGAAGTTTAGGTTGTGTTCAAAAAGTCCTCTCACGTCACTTTTGGGCCAAGAAAAGATAGAGTCCAAGTCTCTCACGTTCTGGATTCAGATTCGGACTGCACAGACATACCTGACTCAAAACGCCAACAACTTTTTCATACGGACTCCGAATTGGGTGATTCTTTTTTTGTTGGAAACTAGATTTCGTACTCTTTCCAAAACAATTGGATTCACCTTCAAATTCGTCCGGAGCGTTGAGTTACGGATGAAACAATCTGACGTTGCAGCAGAATCCGAGTCAAACTACAAGCCCAAAGGTGTTGCATCACCTCCACTTGGGCCCATGAGCCTTGTACGACCTAGGGTTAGTTTTAGGCTGCCTTGGGACGTCCTCCCACCTCCTTGGCCGCCACCCCTTGCTCCTATATAAGTAGATCCATCTAGCAGCTTTTTCCTGGGGATTTGTTTAGTTAAAAATTAGCCATTGCAACTTCGTGTACTTCGTTTGTGTCCAACGACCAGACCAAGGCCGCTTACGGATCCCCACCATTATCAATACCTCATATATATTTGCAATATTCAGATTGCTTTATCATATTCTTGCTCGTTCTTCGATTGCTTGCAGGAATAGACCTTCGTGGTCAGGCTGACCGTGCTTCCGGCATCGTCAGTAACCTCAGGAGATTGGTTTAGCGATTGCTAAGGCGCAACATCGTGCACGTTTGTAGTTGGATCATCAAAGTCTTCTCCACCAAATCGATAGTTATCATCTCATCGAAAGATCGGGACCCTCGCCTCTATCAAGTTCTAGGATCACTTCTTGATCATAGTTTTATCGACTGTGCCTTGCCTTCTCTTCTCGCTCTCATTTGTGTATGTTTAGCCACCATATATGCTAGTCGCTTGCTGCAGCTCCACCTCATACCTTTTACCTTACCCATAAGCTTAAATAGTCTTGATCACGAGGGTGCGAGATTGCTGAGTCACCATGACTCACAGATACTTCCAAAACCAGCTTGCAGGTGCCGTTGAACCATGCAGGTGACACAACCAAGCTCAAGGAGGAGCTCGATGAAGATCTTGTCCTTTGTGTTGTTTCGTTCTAGTTGATCAATAGTGGAGCCCAGTTGGGGCCGATCGGGTATCTGTGTAGCATTTGGGGTAGTCTTCTTTTATTTTGGTTCCGTAGTCGGACCTTGAGTGTATTTGGATGAATGTAATGCTTTATTCATGTATTGTGTGAAGTGGCGATTGTAAGCCAACTATGTATCTTTTCCCTTATTGTATTACATGGGTTGTTTGCGAAGATTACCTCACTTGCGACATTGCTTTCAATGCGGTTATGCCTCTAAGTCGTGCTTCGACACGTGGGAGATATAGCCACATCGAGGGCGTTACAAGTTGGTAATCAGAGCCTTCCCCGACCTTAGGAGCCCCCTGCTTGATCGAATCGCTGGCGTTATTGAGTCTAGAAATGTTTTGAGTCATTTAGGATTATATATATCGGAGAGTTAGGACTTATTTTTACTCCTTGGTCCCTTCGTCGCTCTGGTGAGGCATCCTGACGTAGAGTTTTGCCTCTTCTCTTCTCAAATTTCACAAAAAAAATTAGGATCACGTGGGTATCTTGGAATCGTTCCGATCGATTTGTGACGAGAACATTGTTCTTGGTGCCTCCTGTCATTTAGGGGTTGTGGCAGTGTCCCGGGGAGTTGAGCTCCGAGGTGTTGTCGTCACAATTTTATCGTTGCAGTTCTGGAATACCTGAGTTTAGTTTCGCCGACATCGAAAATCTCTTTTATGCAGTTGTTGGTGAGATAACCTTGACGCCACCCAGTACTGGGGCGGGAGTTCGGGAGTATTGCCATAACTCGTATAATGGATGCTTTTCAAAGGTTGAGGTAAACGATTTCCGAAGGTTTCTTGGTTATGTGTTGAAGGATGGATACAGCTGGATGTAGGATTTGCTAGTTTTGGGTGAGATATTATGCTTCCCCTGTATCCCCAACACCCGATTGCATAACCGGAAAGTTTTGGGAGTTTATAAGTGGGAAGTCAAGTAGCTGTTAGGATATCTTTCCGACAGATGTATGATATGAAATTGGGGTATGACGTCTAGTGGTCCGCCTATCCACGGTTGGTTTTACAGTGGTTTCTTTGTGTCTTAAAGAGTCCTTGGCTATGCCGACTCAGGGACGCTTCGTATGTCATGTGCACTGCCTTGTACATGATGGTGATGTACGATCGAGCCCGTGTAGGCCCCACCACGAAAACTTTGGACGAAATCTCTATCATATGTTTGTTCCGGCTTATTTGCAAGCCAATCCTTTGTTTTGTTTTGAGTTGTGGTATTCGAGTTGCTTCGAAGTCAAATGTTGATTCCATACCTTTCCTAAGTGGTGTTCTCATATTCCTATGTGAATACTAATCCTTCTTGATAATTGAGATTGTCATGTAAATCTTGTTCAACCAGTGTGTTTTCTCTTCAAGCGGATCCGTTCATTTTCAACATCCACAAGATTCAATCTCAACTTTCTCAACGTTGTTCGTTTCGTCCATCCCAAGTTGTCTTTGTTTTTCCCACCCACCCACCCACCCTTTTTCTTCAAGGACTCAGATTTCTTAATCAAGTATCATTTGATTCTTTGATTCATGTGAAGTCTCTCCATTCTTTTCCTTCATGTTCTTACCCGGTGATTCTCATGAAGATTCTAACGGAGCTTCAAGTTCATCGTTCTTCGTTCTTTTTCTTCTCCAGTGGATTCAAGTCAAGTTTTGTTGATCATACCTTTTTTTCCTCGTTTCAATGCTTTCTCATGCCAGTGCACCTCATTATCATTCCACTTCTCTCTATTTATTATTCCGGAGTGTTGAAGATATCTCGAAGATTCGTGTTTCCACTCTACATTCGTTCAAGCTCTTTCGAGGATGTTCCCTCACTCAAGTCATTTAATTCAACCGGTGCTTTCTCTCTTTTGAATCATTCTACGATGTTTCTTTTGAGTGGGCCCTAACCCACAGGTCTTTTCCAGGATCTTACCTGACTCTTCTATTCTCCCGGAGATATCCTTAAAATTCTTTTCAAAGTTTGACGTAAGAATGAGTTATCATCAGTCAAATGTCTTCTCCAAGATCTGTCAAAATCTTTTCATCGTTGGCTCAACCTCTTCGTTTTGATTCTTCCGGAGTGTCTAAATAATTCATGGTGGTGTTTTCTCATCATCATTCTCTGCATTTGAAGACCGAAGAAGAGTTTTACCTCCATATCTTATCCGTTCTCCCAGAGATTCGTGGTTCTAGTTCAAGGCCATCCTCTCATAATTATTTTCGATTGTGGGAATTCTTTTCATCCTTCTGGAGCAATCCAGTAGTCTTTTCAGTCTGATTATCCGGAGCCCATCATCTCAGAGTTATTCATTCCAGCTTTCAGCTCTCATTCTCTAAATTTTACCCGTGCATCGATCTAATATCCTCTAATCAGTGCATGATCTCTTCGTTCTCTCATATATAAATTCTCTCAAGCACCTTCATTCATTTGCTAATTCTTCCCGGTGTTTTCTTTATCTTCTCTTCGTTCATTTTAATTCTTACGGTGGTTCGTTCAAGAATTCTCGTCATTCGTTATCATATCAATTTATTCGTTGTTTTCAATCCTTCCGGTGGTTCGTTGAAGACTTTCTCAAGTTTGCGCTATATCTATCTTAATCCTTTCTACGAGAATAAGTAGTATGCCAAATCCATTGTTTGTCATCAATTTAATTGGTGAAGGATGAGCATAAGGTAATTCTTATTCTTGTTTCATCCAAGTGATTAATTCCTTACTCCGGAGGTTCATCAAAATTATTGTTTTTCTTTTGATCATCTTTTCTTTCTCGGAGATCCAAGCTCTAATTATCACGGAGATCCATCTAAATCATTACAAGGTTTCACCTTGTGTTTTCAACTTCGCTTTCTTTTCGTTATCCTTTTGTTACCGGAGTTCTTCATGGAGGTTCTACATGATGGTTCATCAAGGATTTAATTCCTTCTCGAAGTGTTCATTGAGTTTCTCTTCAGAGGAGCTCAAGTATTCCTCTTCTTGCATTCGATAGTGCAATTCTTTCTACAGTATCATTTGAGGTGGTGTTATGTCATTCTTGATAATTTTCTTTCATGTTTCATGATTCAAAAGTTGTCGGGAATGAGATATTTAAACCCATCATTTTCTCCCTTGGAGTTATTTTGGTATATATTTCACCTAAAGCCTTCCTTTGGGATTGTTGCTAATTATGGTGCTCATAAATGACCCAAATTCTTCAGTTACCCTCCTAGTGAATTAAGTTTCTCGTATCCTTGTTCATATCAATCCAATCTTTTATTTCCGTTAGTGGCAGAATTTCACCTCAGTTTTGAGATGTTTTCCTTAAGCCCACATCAAGCTTACTCTTTTCGTTGTTGGTTTTTTCCAACAACTCCGTTCGACTCTTCTCCTAAAGATGCTTTTCAAGCTCTTTTGAGTTAGAAGATGTTGTTTTCTCCTCCGTTCTTTTGATTCCATTCTTACTTTTGTTCCGGGGGCATTGTGATGTTGCTCTCTTCAACCCATCATCTTGTTTGTCAAGATCATCTTCAGTTCCTTCCATTTTCAGTCAAAGTGCTGCCCAAATTATACCATTCTTTTCCCTCTCTATCTTGTTTTTAACCAGAGTGTTGTGCCCTTTCCTCAACTTCTTTTCGTTTTATCAAGTCTTTCATCTCTTTTCAACCGGAGTGGTCCGAATTTGTTGTTCCTTGTTCCTCTTTTGCTAACGGAGTGTTTTCAACTTCGTCATCTTCGTTGTATTCTTTTGTCGAAATGGCTTAACCTTTTCAAGGTTCCTTGGTCTCACTCGTTTGTCGTAGAAGCAACTTAGTTTTACCTCTCCTCTTTCTTTTTTCGTTTTCCCTCCGGTGCCATTCTAGATCTCGGGACGAGATCCTCTCGTAGTGGTGGAGTGTTGTGACGCCCCGAGACTGATGTGCTAGGTTTCCTCCGCTTATTTGCTGTTGTTGGTTTGTCATTTGCTTGCGTGTTGCATATTATCATGTCATCATGTGCATTGCATCATCATGTTTTCAAAACTTGCATCCGTCCGGGTTTCCCCTGTTCCGTCCGTTGTCCGTTCAGAACCCAGACACACTCGCATGCGCCCGCGGCACGTCCGAATATTATTTTATAAGTGGCCGGATAATGTTCTCGGAATGGGACGGAAGTTGGCGCGCGGTATTATTTTAGTGTAGATAGACCACCTGTCAAGTTTCATCGCATTCAGAGTTCGTTTGATAGCCCAACCATTAAACTATAGCGGCATTATAGTCGGTCTAACGTCGGACGTTTTCAGTCTTCGGAAACCATGTCGGGCTGCATCTCTCCCCTCTTCTCTCAGACCAACCCACTCTTCACAATCCGCCAGACCCAACCTAACCCCTCTTTGCATAGTGCACCGACCCCTCCTCGCGCGCGTCCGAAATCTGTCCCGGACCCGACCCGGACAGTCATTACCGCTGTGTCCGGATCATCCCCAAACATCTACAAAACTTCTCCATTTTGTTAATTGGGCTCCCTAACTATTTTTTCCGTCCGTTCGATTACGATCGGAGGGACGAGATAGCCCCTAGTCAAACCCACCTACTATATATAGCTAGTCTAACCCTAGACCAAATCCCAAATTTCTAGGGATCCATCCCACCACCGCCACTCTCTTCCTCGGGTTCCACACCAAACCAGTAGCATTCTCCCTGATCCCAGATTCCTCTCTCGTTCAAACACCAGCCAATCCAGAGCATAGCCCCTCCTCGCCTCGATCTGGATCGAGGAGCCCGAGCCCCTGCAGCCGCCCGAGGCCTCCACGGCTTGGCCCTCCTGCCTCCCCGCCGGACTCCTCGCGCAACAGCATCTCACCAAGCCCCGCGCCGCAGCCTCCTTCTCCCCGTTCCCGATGGCCATTTCCTCCCATGTCCTGGAGCTCGCAGTCGCGAAGCCCTGCACCGCCAAGCTCCTTCCATGGCACCCGAGGTGCACCTCGACCCCGTCGTCGACCCAGCCGCTGCCGGCGAGCAACAACAACCAGCAGGCCGTCCTCGCCGTCCCTGCTCTTTCTGTCAGCCCTTCTCTTCGATTTCCTCCCGTGGCTCTCCCTCTAAGCTCTGCCCTTGCCCTCTTCTTCGCAGGAAATCGAGCCCCACGGCGACGCCATGAGCCGTTGGCCACCAGAGAGCCGTCGCCCTGCCAAGCTCGTCCCGCCGCCGGAGTTCACCTCGCCGGGAACCTCCTGCCGACGCCTCCGCCACCCAGGGACCCGCCATGGCCTCCCCTTGGAGCTTCGCGTCGTGCCCGACCTCCTCATGTGCCGCCCGTGCTTCTTCCCCAAACGCCCCTGCTTCCATCCTTCAAGCCGCCGCCAGACCCGCTGATGCGGCCTCCTACATCGCTGGCGTCCTCTGCATCGAAGTAGATGCAGAGGAGGACGAGCGTCTCGACCCCCCTGTTTCGCTAGCACGTTGACTACACCCTCTTTCTCGAGTCGCCAGGGCCCAGCGCCCCTCCTGCAGCCTCCCTCCCGATCTGGGCCAGGCCCACTGGGTGAGAACCCCTCCTGTGCACTTTGGGCCGGCCAGATTCGGCCCAGAGTCTTTTTTTAGGCTCTGGTGACTTTGTCTTTTATCCAGAGTTGGCAGTTTTACAGAATACCCCCTGTTGTTCATGCATATCATATCTCTCAAACGGTGCATCATTTTAAAACACTTTATATATGAAAAATGCTTAAAATTGTGTCTAGTTTCATAATTTGCAACTTTCATCTATGTTTAAAATCTTTAAAATGTTGTTTGTTTAAATTTTCTTAAATAACTTGCTAAAATGGTTTAAATCATAACTAAATAACCGTAGCTCCAAACCTAACAAACTTTAAATATAAATGGGGTGGAAAAATGCCTAGTTTAACATGGTGGCCTCACTTTGCATGTTTAACAACTATAAAATATGGTTTAGGGCAGAACAGTACCATAACCAAAATATGCTCATGAGGAGTTTCCGGATTTGTTGTTTGTTGTTCCCGGCCTCATTTAAACTTGACTAGATGGGTAGTTTTACTTTGCATCACCCTCTTGCCATGCTAACAACATTTAATCTTGTTCGGTACATAAACGAGATCGAACTAAGTAACTCGAATGTGGTGTTCCGTCAATATGCATCCCGTTGCATATTGAGCTCCACTTAATTTGTAGGATTGCTTGTGCATTTTGCCATGCCATGCCTCTTTAAACCGGACATGCATCATACTTGTTTGCGCATCATGCCATGCTTATGCGATGCTTGTTTACCATGTTGTTTGCTTCTTTCCGGTGTTGCTTCTTCGGGTTAGTTCCGTTAACGTCGTGTTTGTGAGGACTCGTTCAACTACGTCCGTTTGTCTTCTTCATGGACTCGTTCTTCTTCCTTGTGGGATCTCAGGCAAGATGACCATACCCTCGAAATCACTTCTATCTTTGCTTGCTAGTTGCTCGCTCTTTTGATATGCCTATGTTGCGATGCCTACCACTTGCTTATCATGCCTCCCATATTGTTGAAACAAGCCTCTAACCCACCTTGTCCTAGCAAACCATTGTTTGGCTATGTTACCACTTTGCTCAGCCCCTCTTATAGCGTTGTTAGTTGCAGGTGAAGATTGGAGTTTGTTCCATGTTGGAACATGGATATTTTGTTGGGATATCACAATATCTCTTATTTAATTAACGCATCTATATACTTGGTAAAGGGTGGAAGGCTCGGCCTTATGCCTAGTGTTTTGTTCCACTCTTGCCGCCCTAGTTTCCGTCATATCGGTGTTATGTTCCCGGATTTTGCGTTCCTTACACGGTTGGGTTATAATGGAACCCCTTGACAGTTCGCCTTGAATAAAAATCCTCCAGCAATGCCCAACATTGGTTTTACCATTCGCCACCTAGCCTTTTATTTCCCTTGGGTTCTGCAGACTCAAGGGTCATCTTTATTTAACCCCCCCCCCCCCCCGGGCCAGTGCTCCTCTGAGTGTTGGTCCAAACTAGAGCCCTATGCAGCGCCCCCTCGGGGAAACTCGAGGTTTGGTTTTAGTTGTATGGAGAGCTCATCTGAGTGTGCCCTGAGAACGAGATATGTGCAGCTCCTATCGGGATTTGTCGGCACATTCGAGCGGTGTTGTTGAACTTGTTTTACCATTGTCGAGGATGTATTGTAACCTGGATGCCGAGCCTGATCGGATTGTCTTGGGAGAAGGAATATCCTTCGTTGACCATGAGAGCTTGTGATGGGTTAAGTTGGGACACCCCTGCAGGGATTTGAACTTTCGAAAGTCGTGCCCGCGGTTATGGGCAGATGGGAATTTGTTAATGTCCGGTTGTAGAAAACCTGAAGTTTATCTTAATTAAAATACATCAACCGCGTGTGTAACCGTGATGGTCTCTTCTCGGCGGAGTTCGGGAAGTGAACACGGTGTTGGAGTTATGCTTGACGTAGGTTGTTCTAGGATCACTTCTTGATCATAGTTTTATCGACCATGCCTTGCCTTCTCTTCTCGCTCTCATTTGCGTATGTTTAGCCACCATATATGCTAGTCGCTTGCTGCAGCTCCACCTCATACCTTTTACCTTACCCATAATCTTAAATAGTCTTGATCGCGAGGGTGCGAGATTGCTGAGTCCCCGTGACTCACAGATACTTCCAAAACCAGCTTGTAGGTGCCGTTGAACCGTGCAGGTGACGCAACCAAGCTCAAGGAGGAGCTCGATGAAGATCTTGTCCTTTGTGTTGTTTCATTCTAGTTGATCAGTAGTGGAGCCCAGTTGGGGCCGATCGGGGATCTGTGTAGCATTTGGGGTAGTCTTCTTTTATTTTGGTTCCGTAGTCGGACCTTGAGTGTATTTGGATGAATGTAATGCTTTATTCATGTATTGTGTGAAGTGGAGATTGTAAGCCAACTATGTATCTTTTCCCTTATTGTATTACATGGGTTGTTTGCGACGATTACCTCACTTGCGACATTGCTTTCAATGCGGTTATGCCTCTAAGTCGTACTTCGACACATGGGAGATATAGCCTCATCGAGGGCGTTACAACAGCGAACACGATCTTCATCAAGCTCCTCCTTAAGCTCGATTGAGTCACCTGCATGGTTTCATCGGCACCTGCAAACTGGTTTTGGAAGTAAACTGTGAGTCACGGGGACTCAGCAATCTCACACCCTCGCGATCAAGACTATTTAAGCTTATGGGTAGGGAAAAGGTATGAGGTGGAGCTGCAGCAAGCACTAGCATATATGGTGGCTAACTTAAGCAAAAGAGAGCGAGAAGAGAAGGCAAAGCACGTTTGAGAATCTATGATCAAGAAGTGATCCTGGAACTACTTACGTTCAAGCATAACTCCAACACCGTGTTCACTTCTCGGACTCCGCTGAGAAGAGACCATCATGGCTACACACGCGGTTGATGCATTTTAATTAAGATAAGTTTCAGGTTTTCTACAACCGGACATTAACAAATTCCCATCTGCACATAACCGCGGGCGCGGCTTTCGAAAGTTCAAAACCCTGCAGGGGTGTCCCAACTTAGCCCATCACAAGCTCTCACGGTCAACAAAGGATATTCCTTCTCCCGAGCAGACTCGATTAGTCTCGGAATCCCGGTTATAAGACATTTCGACAATGGTAAAACAAGACCAGCAAAGTCACCCGAATGTGCCGACAAATCCCGATATGAGCTGCACATATCTCGTTCTCAGGGCACACCGGATTGTCCAAACTTCCGGTAGGCCAACCTAGAGTTGCCCCTGGTGGCCACCGGCGGCTGACAGGTTGGACCAACACTTAGAGGAGCACTGGCCCAGGGGGGTTAAAATAAAGATGACCCTCGAGAGAGCAACTCCCAAGGGAAAAAAGGCTAGGTGGCAAATGGTAAAACCAAGGTTGGGCATTGCTGGAGGATTTTTATTCAAGGCGAACTGTCAAGGGGTTCCCATTATAACCCAACCGCGTAAGGAACGCAAACTCCGGGAACACAACACCGATATGACGGAAACTAGGGAGGCAAGAGTGGAACAAAACACCAGGCATAAGGCCGAGCCATCCACCCTTTACCAAGTATATAGATGCATTAATTAAATAAGAGATATTGTGATATCCCAACAAAATATCCATGTTCCAACATGGAACAAACTCCAATCTCCACCTGCAACTAACAACGCTATAAGAGGGGCTGAGCAAAGCGGTAACATAGCCAAACAACAGTTTGCTAGGACAAGGTGGGTTAGAGGCTTGACATGGCAATATGGGAGGCATGATAAAGCAAGTGGTAGGTATCGCAGCATAGGCATAGCAATAGAGCGAGCAACTAGTAAGCAAAGATAGAAGTGATTTCGAGGGTATGGTCATCTTGCCTGAGATCCCGCAAGGAAGAAGAACGAGTCCATGAAGAAGACAAACGGACGTAGTCGAACGGATCCTCACAAACACGACGTTATCGGAACCAACCCGAAGAAGCAACACCAGAAAGAAGCACACAACATAGTAAACAACCAACACATGAACATGGCATGATGCACAACCAAGTATGATGCATGTCGGTTTAATGAGGCATGGCATGGCAAAATGCACAAACAATCCTACAAATTAAGTGGAGCTCAATATGCAATGAGTTGCATATTGACGGAACACCACATTCAAGTTATTTAGTTCGATCTCGTTTAGGTACTCAACAATATTAAATGTTGCTAAACATGGCAAGAGGAGAGCATAAGGAAATTATCTATTTAGGCAAGTTTAAATGAGGCCGGAACGCCAAACAACAATTCCGGTAAAACCCCATATGCAATTAGCAATTTAAAGCAGACAACAATTTTAAACATCCTTGATGTTGTTACCATGATGCGGATGACATGTGCAAAATTATGCAAGTTTTAAAGAAAATGTTGATAAGAGCATTATATGGAGCATTTGTCATCGTGGCGGAAAGAAAGGGTGCCACGGCGACGATAACGGAAACGGTGCCACGGCAACGTTCCGGTTCCGAAAACTCGATTGAGATACCGGTGGAAAAGAACAAGTGTGACGGGAGCGTGTCATGCGAAGAACGGTGGGGTGCTCCCGGTTACCGGGTTCCCACGTGTCGACGGCATGGCAACGAGGAGGAACAACTAAGGTTCACGCGCGAATACAACAACCAACCATGCATCTCATACAACACATGCATTCGGTCCACGGGCTTCGTCCCGGGGTTATACCTTCTGAGCGTGCAAAGGGGACGGTTCTCGTTCGTAGAGGGAGGTAGGCGTTCTCGCAACGGCGGTAGTGAAAGTAGTCGTTCTTGCATGCTCTAGGGTCGACGGTAGAGGTTCTCGCGATCTCGACGACGGTAGTGGGACACGTTTTGGAGGGGAAGTAGAGGTTCACGTTTCGTGGTCGTTTGGGGTCGCCGATAGTTGTACACATTCGTTGTTGGACTTGACGGAGTGGTACATGTTCCGTTTTTTGGAGAGGTACTTGACGAATCCATGTCGACGGTAGTCATACACTTGGTCTTGTCGGATCCACAACAACGGTAGTTGTTCTAGGCATCGGGCGTCGGGGTACTTGGCGTTTCTGAAGGCGGCGGTAGAGGTACACGTTTTCGTAGATGTTCAAGTCATCGGTACAGGAACTTGGCACATCCAAGGTCTTCGAGCGTAGTGGTACACATGCCATCGGGGTACTTGTCGGATTCGATAGGTACTTGGCAACGGTAAAGGTACATGCGGTCTTCAGACTTGCCGGTCTCGACGAAACGAAGGGGTACTTGGTACAATCCGCATAGTCATGCACTTGTCGTCGAGGGACTTGGCGAAAATCCTGGTCTCAGGTTCTGTAGTCGTCCACAAGGTCCAACTTAGGGTCTTGGCAAAACCCAGGGTGCATCTTGCCAGGCATCGAGGGTGGTGCTGGCCTCCAGCAGAGGAGCAACAAGGGTTGCAGTGGCGATAGGGGCTCAAGGAGAGGTCGGCTGTGGATGCGAAGCTGGGACACGGGAGGATCTGGAGGCGCTGCCAGCCCAGGAGTGGTCAACGGGCCTCGTCCCTTCGATGCATGGAAGCAGGGGATCGAGCTCGTGCTCGACAGAAGGCAGCAACATCACAGGGACAGCAACGGCGACGGGGGTCCTCTGGATCCGGACAGGAATGGGACGCCGGTGAGCGGGGTCCAGCGAGGAGCGGAGCGGTTCCCGGTTCGGCTCGACGTCGAGGTAGAGGAGGCGCTCAGGGCGGAGCAGATCACAGCAGCGGCGAGGTGTGGATGGCGGCGCTCGTGAAGTTGGCCGGAGACGGCAAGGGGCGGCTCGGCGGGGAGCCGTGGCCATGGCAGGAAGGCGAGGGCGACAGTGGAAGGGGTGCACGCAACGCGAGAGGAGGTGGCGGAGCTCCATGGCGCGGCGGG
Source organism: Triticum urartu (assembly GCF_056163025.1). Taxonomy (NCBI): domain Eukaryota; kingdom Viridiplantae; phylum Streptophyta; class Magnoliopsida; order Poales; family Poaceae; genus Triticum; species Triticum urartu. Next base: position 343,535,685 of record NC_141874.1, read on the forward strand.
AGGAGGGGGGAGCGTGGGAGGCGGCACTCCGGCTGTCATGTGGTTGCGCGAGGACGACGGGGCAGCAGGGCGCGAGGGTCTCGCGGTGGAGGCGACGAGGGGATTGGGCGTCGAGGGGAGCTCCTCTCCCTGTCCCGATGCGCGCGTGGTGAGAGTGGCGGCGGGAGGAGGAACGAGGAGGAGGGGTCGAGGAGAAAGAGTGCGCGTGGGGATCGGCTAGGGTTACCAGCGTCGGCGCTGGGCCTTGGGCCACTGGAGGCTGGGCCTAGGTGGGCCGCAGGGAAGGCCCGGCTGGCAGCATGCCAGGCTGTTGGTTGGCCGGCCTGGCGCTGCTACTGCTATTACTTTTCTTTTACATTTCTTCAGACAGAAATACAAAAAGGAAAGAGCAGGGGGTAAAGGAGAGGATCTAGAGAAATATAAAAATATTCTCATGATCCTGAAAATGAGCTCTATTTGATAAAATTGGTTTGGACATTTTTAGGGGTAGAAAAATAAAACAAGTTTGAATATGATTCAAACTTGAGGCATTTTTGAACCTAACCAAAACAACTCCAAAGGATCTTAAATTTGACAGAGAGGGTTTAGGCATAGTGAACTAGCATCCGGAAAAGAATGAACATTTCTCGAGGAGGGGAAAAGGTCACTTGTCAAAATGAAAGAAAGAAGAAGGAAGGGGAGGTGATGATGCATGATCATACATGGAGCATCCAACAAAGTGACATGCATGAATATGACAATGCACATGATGATTATGAGAATGCAAAAATACAAGAGGCACAAATGCAACATGACAGTGATGGGCATGGCAATGCAATAAACCAAAAGATGAACATGATGCAAGAAGCAAAATATGACAATGACACTGATCCGATCAAGGCAACAAACAGTTCAAACACACAACGACAACAAGATAAAAGGAAGGCGTCTGAAGCTCCGGTCTTGGGGCGTCACAGTCGTTGTGGACCGTTTCTCCAAGATGGCACATTTCATTCCTTGCAACAAGATAGATGATGCTTCACATGTTGCCAATCTCTTTTGTAGGGAAATATTGCGTCTACATGGAGTGCCAAAAACGATCGTCTCGGACAGCGACGTCAAGTTCCTTAGCTACTTTGGAAGACACTATGCGCCAAGCTCGGAATCAAGCTACTCTTCTCCACGGCGTATCATCCACAAACCGATGGCCAAACGGAAGTTATCACCCGCACACTCTCCGCTCTACTTCGAGTACTCATCAAGAAGAACATCAAGGAGTGGGAGGAGTGCCTACCTATCGCCGAGTTCGCCTACAACCGAGCAAGACACTCAACAACCGGCAAGTCCCCCTTCGAGGTCGTCTACGGATTCAACCCATTGTCACCATTGGACATTCTTCCTCTACCACTCCAAGAGCGCATCAATTTGGACACAAGTGCATGAGCGACACATCTCAAGAAGGTGCATGAAGATACAAGAAACATCATCGAGCACCAAGTTCAACGCCTTGTGACCAAGCTCAACTTCAACAAGCAACCTATGGTATTGAACTTCAGAGACCTCGTGTGGCTACACCTTCGCAAGGACCGCTTTCCACAAGAACGCAAGTCCAAACTTCGACCATGAGTGGATGGACCCTTCAAGGTGCTCGCACGCTACAACGACAACGCTTACAAGATTGACATCCTGCGCGACAAGTACAACGTGAGCGACATCTTCAACATCAAAGATCTCTCCCCCTTCCATGGTGATGAAGAATTTGATCCGAGGACGGATCTTCCCCAAGGGAGGGGAGATGATGCGGAGCATCCCAAGGTCATCCCCATGGACCCAACTACATCTCCTACGACACCACTCGGACCCATGACACGAGCACGCGCAAGAGCTCTTGAAACCGAGGTGACATCTCTCCTCTCACAATTCCACTTCGATGCACATGAGACATGGCTACTACCTCATATGGACACATTGTGCATACTCATGTATCAAGGAGAAGCTAAGGAGCGAGGAGAAGAAGGAGAGGAAGATGGACGTGAAGACAGAGATGAAGAAGAAGGGGTGCAGGAAAGGTCCCAGCCACCGGACGACCGGCCGGGACCGGACGTCCGGCGCCTGAAGCATCAGCCGAGCCCCAGCGAGCGGACGTCCGGTCCCGACCGGTGCCCCTGCACCCGAGGCAAAGGAGCGGACGTCCGGCCCCGACCGGACGACCAACGCGACCGCACCCGAGCCAACATCAGCGGAAGTCCGGAGCTACCGGACGTCCGGCACCCCCATCACAGAACGAATCCAGCGGACGTCCGAAGAGACCGGACGACCGAACGCTCATGAGACACCGAACGACCAGTCCTCGGCGGACGTCTGGTACCTGGCTGTGTCCAGTTTCGGGCCCGAGGCCCATGTACCCCTACTTTCGCCCCCATTTGCACTTAGACTATATATAGCCCTCCTATTCCTTCTAGCTAGGGTTAGCATTGGTTTAGCTCATTTGAGAGATAGAGCATTGCTCATCCACATCGGATCTACTCCTCGAGAGAGACCGCGGCCTCTTCGGAGAAGATCCCTTTGGATTCAAGACCTCCTCGCGGACAAGAACATCAAGACCTCCTCACAGAGAAGACCGGCTACCCTTGTATCGTCCCTAGTTAATCATGTACCATGTGAACTCTTATGTATTTGAGGATCTAGCACATGTGTGACTATCTTGTGTTGTTTTAGTGATTTTCCCGTGTTCTTCGTGTTCATCGCGGGATCCGCTCCTTTCGTGAAAGATCAGGCGATTAGGGTTCTACCCTACATCACCATGTCAAATTCCTGGCTCCGTCCCTGCTCCTCTGCACGCGCACTCTACGACCTCCCCGCCACCTAGGACTGCGCCAGGAGCACCGACGCCGTCTGATGCTTCCTCCCCGGCCACGAGGTCGAGTTCTATGCCACTACATCAACTGGATCGACCACGTCTTCATCGCTACTGTTGTCGGCGTTCTTCCTCAACTTTGACACCTCTGCTACTCCTAGTCACTCACCGGGCCTCCTTGCGCCTCCTTGCTGAGCTACCGCTTGAAAACCCCCTCTCAGTTGGTTGATGCAAGTTTCAATTAAATCGAGAAAAACTCTTAATTTAGGAAGGACATGCGGATGCTATAAATGGATTTGTGGGCTGCCCTCCTAATTTAGATGGGATGGAGTAATGAACATGGCTGACGGATGGTACGAAGAAGGGGGTCCGGCTTGCCTGCTCCCTTCCCATGCTCCCATCCGTGCTCCCACCTCATCCAACGGTTGTTTTTTTTTCTTTTTTCTTTCTAATCTAATCATCTCCCCTTCTGATTTTAAAAGGATGGGGCCGGACCTTATTTTGTTCCAATCAAATCAAGCCACATATGCGGGAGTACGGATGGGCACACGGGAGGGGAGCAGGCAAGTCTCGTCCCGAAGAAGGGACATGCACGACTGCTGATTTGGCTGATTTGGCTAGCTAATTAAATGGGATCCTTAGGAACTAAGTCAGCGTTGCATGCAGGAACAGCGGGGAAAAAAAGAGAAATGGATCAGATCGTGCATGCATGCGCGGGTGTGCACACACGTGAGCTCTAGTGCGAGATCAATTCCGCTCATTAAACTATATTGCTCGATTTTTCCTTCTAAAAAATCCCAAACGGATTTTTCCTTTTTGACGAATCTCGGACAGAGTTGTGAGCGTTATTTTTGAATTCCCAAGAAGCTTCAGCGAGGGGCGCGCGTGCATGCGCTGGGGTTGTTGCTGTAAGCCAGTTCATCCATTTTTTTTAACACAGCTAATCTATTTTTTCAAGAGAAAAAAAAGTGCGTAGATTGGACAGTGGGCTGGTTCAAATTCTTGAGATAGCCCCAAGAAACTAAAAGGGATGAACCGATGAAGTAGATTTCAGTCTAGGTTTTGTTCAACTTTGATTTATTCATGGATGGTCTCAATAAACTGTCAAACAACAATCGTACCAAAAATATCCACGTTTACCAGGATTTTTAATGCTGGACTAATGTGCATTTCTACTAGACCTCGGCATACACCTTCCGGTTGCCGCCAGCTTGTGTCGTTTGGATATTATAGTGTCACATTGATGAGTGTTTTGGTAGACATTTCAATTGTTTTTTCCGTTGCAACGCACGAGTATATGTGCTAGACTAATTCTTCCAAACCTTGGTGTTGCAGAATCGGTTGTCATAAACGCTTGGTATATACGGTGGCAGAGAGAATTTATGAAAGAACACCCAGTGGCTTCGCCTGGCAGGACAACATTCTCTATCGACGCAATCAAATCAAACTTTACAGCTGCTCAGAGCATTATACAGCCACATACAGCTACAAGATGAACGTGGACTATCATTGCAGAAACCTTCGGCTGATAGCTACTCCCTCCGTTCCTAAATGTAAGTCTTTATAGAGATTCTAATAAAAGACTACATATGGATGTATATAGACATATTTTAGAGTGTTGATTTATTTATTTTGTTTCATATATAGTCATTTATTGAAATCTTTAAAAAGACTTATATTTAAAAACGGAGGGAGTACAAAATGAACGTGGACGCATCTTTTTTTCATGATGGGTCGGGAGCAACAGCAGTGATTCGAAATTGCAAGCAAGGCAGTAGCAGGTGGCTCATGGCTTCTGAATAATGCGTATGATGCTAGCACAGCTGAAATAATAGTTGTGCAAAATGCTTGAAAATATAGGATGCAATGTTATCATGGAGTCTCACTGGAATTAATTCAAGCTTGGACTAGTATGAATGAAGTTTTGAGCTCGGCCACGGCAATACTTGCAGATTGTTTCCAGCGAGCAAAGACTAGGTACAGTTAGCTTTCAGCACTGTCCGTGGCCATACTTGCAGATTGTTTCCAGCAAGCAACAAGACTAGGTGGCCACTTGTAGATTGTTTCCAGCAAGCAACAAGACTAGGTACAGTTAGCTTTCAGCACCATCCTAGTAACACCAATAGGGTCAAACATAATTTAGCTAAGCATGTTTATGATTCTAAAGTTGTACTCCCTTCATTCTCAAATATTTGTCTTTCTAATGATTTCAACAAATGACTACATACGAAGCAAAATGAGTGAATACACATTCTAAAATATGTCTACATATATTCGTATGTTATAACCATTTGAAATGTCTAGAAAAACAAATACTTGGGAACGGAGGGAGTAGTTTTTGAGGACGGTGATCCTCCTAGCTTTTTTCTTCCACACATCATCTTCGATGTAACTATTATTTGAAAACAATAAAGTGTGCCCAAGGGCATTTCCCCTCAAAAAAAGAACTTGTTAGAGGAAGTGTCAGACGTAGTGTAAAGGTTATTTGTTACGCATATGATCAACCGATCAGGCCATCAAATTGGCAGGTTATATGAATCCTCATGAAAAGTTAGCAAACATAAAATTTCTAAGCTCTAGTACACCAATCAGTTTACACATTCTTCTCGGCAACGAGCCATAAATAATACATGGCTGCGACGGGGCAACTCTACAGGGCCCCCGGTGAGCTGTGAGAAGTGAACTAAAACATCATCTGCTAAAAGCACCTTGAATCGATGATGGGTGTTGTGGTTAGATAAAGGAACACCACATCTCATCTCTGTCACTCCCTCGTGGGGTCTCTCACCTAGGGTTAGCCTCCAGTTTGTGGCTGCCACCTACGTACTTCCCGTTGCTGTTATTATTAGCCTTCTTATGAAGTTTACCCTCATCATCGTGCTGCTGCACTTTGGGCGCTGCGATGCTCATGCCCAGTGTGGTTGTGACTGCAGCAGGTTCCTGAGACTGAATCATTTCACCATTCAGAGTTAGAATACCATCAGGGCAAGTACTACCAAGAATGAAATTGGCATTCCTCATATGTACATATGGCAAAGTATGGGCGGAGTGCCATGTGCTCACCATTAGTTGTGCATTCTGTGCTTCCATATCTTCACAGGCCTTCTTAAGCTGGTCAAGCTCAGTTCTGAGGGCGTTGTTCTCAGTTGTCAGCTCAGCAACCTTCCTGGATAATTCCTCGCACTCTTGCTGATAAACAGTGGAAAGAATCATGTCAATGCAAAAGGATTACTTATAATTAGGACCTTTATTGCAAATGTAAGTACTAAGATGCCACCGCAAAGGATTCAAAGGGAATAGTAATTTTATGTCCCAGCAAGTCACTATGTACAGCTCTGCTTAGTCATACTATTCATGGCTGTGTGTGATGGCATTCCAGAGGAGAGTAGAAAAGAGATGGTCAGCACCTTACCCCATCAACAAAATTTCAAAGGGATAGATTATAGTTTTATGAAGCTGATTTTCAGAGTTTGAATTATGTTTTACAACAAAATTCCTGGTGTCATCTCTAAATTTCTTCTACTGCGGTTGCATGCACACCTCATCAATGGAAACATGCAAGTAAGAAATCAACAAAAATTTAGCTGCCTGGACCAAATTCTAGAGGTGAAATATATAGCAAATATGCAACTATCGCCAATAGTTTTGAGTCCGCTTTACCCTTCTGAGATATTATGAGTGTCAACTCTTCACCCATTTGGGCGACATGGCTGCGTGCACGGACAAATGAGAGTTCAAAACGGACAAGCGCAGACACCATCTGGACGCGTCCAAGTTATAAGGGGCCAAATAATCCCATTCCAGTTGTAGATGCTCTTACCACCCAGAACTTCCCCCTGCGACCGATTTCAGTTACATGATGGCCACGATGTTGAAACCACTCCCAAAACAACCTCAAAGGATGAAGTGCCAAGTGTTGGAAGCTCAGGTGGTTAAGCAAACCAAAAAATTTAAGGGGGTAATTGCACATTTGTGGGCCATTTCTTTTACTAGAAGTGCAAAATAACATGAATGTTCAATATTCGTTCTGCATCTACTCACTTCAGTATTCCGCTTACAAAACAGAAGGTGTGGCTTATGCAGCTGTCACAACTGGTGTCTTTCCTGGAAGGCAATTTTGACGGCAAATTTGACTGAGTTTCAGTACAACAAACATTTCAAAATGTGTGGGAAGGATAGGCAGCCCAGTCAAAAACTGGTATGCCTGCAGTTGTAAGAAAATTGCCTGATTTGATATGTAGTATTCAGCTTATTTTCCAAGTACAAGAAACTAGCATAACCAGAATACAAATTATATATTAAGCAACCCACATTTATTGAACTACTGGGCTTTGCAATGCATAAGGAATAGCCCGGTGATTCAGGTGACAAAAGTCAAGCCCACCTAGAGGCCAAACACTAGCATGTCTGCATGTGCATATCATTACTTGACTGGTTTCTGCTTTCTCCCTAGGGAAAGAAGATACGATACTTTTTGAAGAATGCAATCCCCGCATTCCGGCCCTGCTCTGCAAATCAACATCTGAAGATCTACGGGTCACCATAGTCTTCTGATCCACTAATAAGATTCCGCGCTCGAGATGATGTGATCCATCAACTGGTGGCTCGTGGTGAGCTGTGACCATTCAACTGCAACAAGGCAGCATCTGGTGAGGAGGTGAGATCATGCCAAATCCTTCCTGTGGCCTCCGACAGCGAGATGGCGCACTAAATCCCTCCTGCCAGTAATATGGCAGCATCCAGTTGAGAAGGTAGTTTTTTTGCAGGTTCCTCATCTAACTCCCTAATCCACTGTTAGATTTAACTTGACAGTTAACTAAAATGATGAATGCATGATGCATATCCATCCTCTTTGTGGTTCTGTATGCTTCCTCCGTAGAGGTGAATACCAAACCTAAAAAAGGGGGGGGCTGTTACATATGCTACTTCTACTTTACTGAATTTTGAACGTGGTATGCTGAAACCGATTTTCGAAAATACACAATAAAGCTAAATCATACTCCGTCCGTTCCATAATGTAGTGCATACATATATTTTTAAAACTCAAACTTTCAAAGTTCAACCAAGTTAATCGAAAAAACTATTTATATCTACAGTATCAAATATATATAATATGAATATGCGTCTCATGATGTATCTAATAGTGTCAAAAATGATATTCTAGATGTAGATATTTTTCTCTATAAACTTGGTCAAACTTTGTATAGTTTGACTTAGTATTAAGTATATATACATATGTATATATATATATATATTACATATATATATATAGGAAAATAGTTGTATACTCCTGAGAGTACGTACTCCCGCTCCTCATATACCACATAGATGAATCTTTTATACCTCTTTATTATTTTTAATATACTTCATTATTAACTACTAGATACCTTAAAATGATTTTCATGAAAAAAATTATGTGAGTCTACATATTTTGAAAGGTTTACATATATACTGATTTGTTCGTATGTGAAAAAGGTATATTGCAAAAAGTACGTCAAAAATGATATTTTTTTTCCACAAAACTCGTATTGGGGTATCCTAGAATATTTAATGAAGTATATTGAGAATGATAAAGAGGTATAATTAATGCGTCTACAGGGTATATTGAAGATGGGAGTACATACTCCCGGGAGTATAGAAAATTAGTCCTATATATATGGAACGGAGGGAGTATTATGATATGCACTAGTACACTGCAGGTTTGAACAACCATCAGAGACGTCGAACAGTGATGATTTGAGGACAAATGCTAAGCAATGAAATTCACTTGGCAGGGACAAGAGATTCAGGAGAGAGGTACATAGTGGATCTGGAACTTTCTTAAGCCATTTGCTGAATAGAGAGATGGCAGATATAACACAGATAAAAAACAGAGCTAAAGGATAATAGAGAAAAGATAAGGTTAGCATACTGCTAATCCCCTATCCGACAAACTAATTGCTCCCTATCTCTTCTGCATGCCACTGCAGGCATGTGTGACTGCTGCTGCCGAAGAGTTATCACACTGTGCAACTGCTCATGTTTTCAATATGCTTAACAATACCAACAGTAGGGAAACCTGGGTACAGTAATTTTTGGCATAAAACTGCAATATCATAGTTTAAGTCTCCAAGTTCCTTTCACGGTAAAAATAAGTGTTTACCAGGTTCATCACTAGTACCATCATAATTGATACAAATTAAGAAATGAAGAGAAGCAGCAGCATTTATTGTTCACATGTATTTTTGCAATGAGGTGTAATAGTTCCATTACTACCTGCTTGCGTAACCTTGATCTCCTCGCAGACTCCCTATTAGATTGTTTTCGCCTCTCCCTCTTAATTTCACGCTCATCCTGCCAAAATAGGAATGATTAAGAGCAGTAGAATCAGATAAGTAACACAGAAACATGGAAAAAAAATCTGTGAGACCAGGTCTCACAGGCCAGCACGTGAGGTCCGCCCCGATGAATGATACGTGGCATTCACAATCTTAAAGAGCTACTCCCACTTTGCCCATTAATTACCAAATTCCTGAATGCAATTCCTACGCTTGAACAGGTACGTATACGTACACAAGTACACAGCGATTTAGGATTTGCTTGTTCTCGCTCTCGTTGATGACGGCCAAGCAAAAGGACTTCATCGCCTGTGGCCGCTCGGAACGACACATTGACAACTACTCGTCCATGGTCGTGCCGAATGATCTCGTCACCAGTATCCGCGCGAGACGGCCCTGTGGAGACTTCCTGTCAGTGGCCACGCTGGAAGACCTCGCCACCGGCGTTGCTGGCTGGGCGGACTTTACGTTGGTCACGCGCCAAGACGCCAATGCCGGTGGCTGGGTGGAGACCTCGTCGATGGCGGCTATGCTGGAAGACGACTCCTTGTTGATGGTGGTCACGCACCAAGACGTCCTCGCCGAGGGCGGGACTAACTCCTCAACGCCGGCTGGGTGCCAAGACGTATGCAGCTGCTCGTCATCAACACATTCCTTTCCTGCTGCAAGCGCGGCGATGTGTTGGTGCACGACCACCATATGTTCTTCTTGGCTTTGGAGTTGTATATAACCTTCATAGTTAGTAGATTAATTACTTTCAAGTTTCAGTATGAGCTATCTGAAGATTGGTTTAGCCAGCGAACTACTGTACTCGCTCAACCAGCCTAACTTTGCATGGATCACTCACCGGGAGTGGAAGAGTCCTAGACGAACAAGGCATGTTAATTAGCTGACACTAGAACCACCGGCCGGGAGTCCAACGTCTTGGACGAGTGCGGCGTCACATAGCAGCTGGATGCATCTTGTCGCACGGTTACCACTACGCGTCTACCGGCGGCGAGGTCTTTCAATACGGCCATGGACAATAAGTCATCATAGGATCGTGCCACACAACCACCGGCAATGAGATCCTTTGGGGCGACCATGGCTAGGAGTCGTGGTAGCATGAAGCCACGCGGCCGCTAGCGAGGTGGTTCGGCGTGGCCATCGACGACAAGTCTTGGTTGCGTAGTACCGTGCAGCAGCCAGCGATGAGGTCATCCGGCGCCGCCATGCATGAGAGCAGCATGTGAGCCCTAGCTCATGGGGTGCGAGTTGTAGGTATCCCATACAACACGTTAGATACGTATACATGATTGGAGTCGGGAATGTGTAATGTAATTAGGCAAAGTGGGATTACACGTGCTTTGGGATTGGCATCGTGACATGTCATCCATCGGGACGGGTCTCACATGCTGGCCCGTGAGACCTGGTCTCATAGAATTTTATTCCCAGAAACATGGTCTTTAAACATGTATTGTAAGACAAAAACCATTCACGCCGTGACTTTCGAGGCATTCCAAAACAGGCGCACATCAAAAAATCACTTTCTGGATGCTGCCATAAAAATTAGAAAAAAAGAATCTCCATACCAGCTGACCAACACCATCACATCGGGCAAGCGCCAAGCCAGGATTTGCTTCCCCCTGCACTGGGATCACAGCTAAGGATTGAGAAGCACTCCAAAGATCAATCCCTATGTTCAGATTTGGCGTGGCATTGGGAAGTGCTGCCCGCCCAGGCGCAGAAACTGGAAGCTTTGAGGCAGACCTCCCCTTCAACTGATACGGTGACTCGACAGCAGCATATGGAACAGCAGCAGCTTGAGACGGTTCACCTGGCAAATACCAATGTAATTATTCAATCTTCTAAAGGAACAACTGAAGCTACCAAATAGTTGAGCATCCGATGACCCACCTTCCGCTGAGGTATTACCAGATTTCCTCTTCTTAGGTGCAGACGAATCCTGAAGAGAGCCAATATAAACCACATAATAAAGTCATAAACATAGTAATTGCAAAAAAACAAGCAACTTTAAAATGCGCCCTTGCGTCACAGCAAGTTCTTCTGTACCTTTTGGTCAGTGTCATAATCTCTCGTGTCTGAAGACTCGTCACTGCCGCTCCCACAGCTGCACAAGAAAATTTAAATCCTAAATAATTTTTTTAAACTACATTAACAGATAGGTGAGGGAGAACAAAAAAGTACCTCTGCGAAGCGTCGTCGCCAGAGGGCGCAGCAGAACTGCCCTTCTCAGGAGACACGTCACCGCCCTTAGCCTTGCCCTTTCCTTCTGCCACAACTGGCGCAGCTGCGGCAGCAGCAACAGCTTCAGCAGTCGGGTAAGGAACACCCTGCGCAGAGGCAACGATTTCACCACCAAAAATCCCGCCAAATCCAAGTCCAATTCCCCCGATTGAGCATGAAACCGACTAGAAACGGAGACTTGTGCACTCACCGCGGCCATGGACGCGTGGGCGTAGTACGCCATCGCGGCCCCCGGGTGGTACATGGGGAACTGCACCGGCGCGCCGTACGATGTCCCTGAGGCCGCCGCCGCCGCCATCAGCTGCTGAATCAGAGGAAAAGCAACAACCTAGTCAAACACCCCGGCCTTTCCCCTCCTCGCCCAGCCCAAAATTGGACAATCTCGTACCTGCGCGGGCCAGGCGGCGTAGGGATGCCCCCCGGAGGCGTAGAACGCCTGCATCGAGGCGGCCCAGTCTGCGTGGGACTGCGGCGCGGCGGTGGCCACAGCCACGGCGGCCGCGGGAGGCTCGGGCGGCTTGGGCTGCTCATCGGAGGAGGAAGCCATGCGCGCTCGCGGGAGAGATCTAGGGTGTTCTGCACCTCCCCTGCACGAGAAGGAAGCGGCGGAGGTGGTGGGTATAGCGAGCCACCGGCGGTGGAGCTACCTGGGCGGTGTGGGGAAGCAGCAGCCGAGCAGGAGGGGCGAGCAGTGGGAGAGCAAAAAAGGCTAGGGTTTGGTGTCCTCTTACTGCGTGTACACCTCCCGGGTACACATAGCAATACCGACAAAAACGTGGCACGCGATGATTGGCTGCAGTGGAGGTGTGGCCCGCCAGAACGTAAGACTGGTTGTAAGGCTAGTCGTAATGGAAGTATCATAACTAGTACTCCCTCCTTCCATCAATATAGGGTCTAATGCGTTTTTTAAGATCGTCTTTGACTATTGACAAGATTAATAATACATGACATGCACAACGTGAAAATTATATCATTGAAAGCTCCTTTCACGCACGAATTTAACGATGTGCTTTGTGTAAGTTGCATGCCATATATTATTACTCTAATATTTGGTCAAAATTAGCCTCGAAAAACGCACTAGGCCCTATATAGATGAAAGGAGGGAGTATCATGCATGCCAAGTAGGCATTTTTTATGATGTGGCATAACATTAAATGAAGAAAGAGATGGTTGAGTATCATACTCCCTCCGTCACAGTTTAGAAGGCACAGTTAAATTTACGTGCGTTTCCATAATAGACAAGGTTTAGGGCGCATTGTATTTATTTCTAGTAGCTAATTAGTACTCCGATATACTATTTCTATATGCATGCGTAGTGTGAATGCTATTTTTTAGCTCATCTCACAACCAATAGATAACCACCTAGGTCCTAGAGAATTTTCAAGCGCGCCTTCTAAACCGTGACGAAGGTAGTATCATGATACTGTATCATAATAAATGCAATGCTACTATGTGTCATGCATGGCAATAAATAAAGTCATCTATGAAACTATGCATTAGAGGGGTAGTATCACACACTAGTATCATATGCATGATACTAACTTATGATATTACCCATTACAAACAGCCTAAGGCTGCTTGTAATGGAGAGTATCATATACTAGTATCATGCATATGATACTAGTTTATGATACTACATCTGTAATGTATAGTATCATATGTTAGTATCATAGAGGATTACATTTATTGCCATGCATGACACAAAGTAGCACATCATTTAATATGAAACAGTATCATAATATGATACTCAAACATCTCTTTCTTCATTTAATCCTATGTCACATCATCTAAATTGCTTAGACTACCCACATTGGGAGTAATATAGACAGTAACATCACACATATCTAGATAAAATAGATGATGTGGCAATCAATAAATGAAGAAAGAGAGGTATGTAGTAACATAGCTAGTTACTACTAGTATGAGTAACATCACACATATCAAGGCAAGATGAGTCTATAGCCTAATAAATGAAGTGTTGTATGTTACTACACATATGTTACTCCCCACTATAGAAGTACTAACATAGAGTAGTAACATGGGCATTGTTACTGGTCTATGTTACTATCCATTGTGGCTAGTCTTAGTTGGCATGCATGATACTATCTATTATACTTTCATTACGGGCAGCCTAATGGGGAGTATCATATACTAGTATCGTGCATATGATACTAGTGTATAATACTATCTCCCTAATACATAGTATCATATATTAGTATCATGTAGAACTCTATTTATTGTTATGCATGACACATAGTAGCATAGCATTTATTATGATACATTATCATGATATGATACTAAACCCTTCTTTTCTTCATTTAAGTCTATGACACATCATCAAAATTGTCTAGTTAACATGCATGATACTAGCTATGATACTACTATTACGACCAGCCTAAAAAGGAATGACACGTCGAGTTTCTTGGATCCTGGGTCCATGTGTGGGCTTCCTTAAATGCAAATCGGTGCGTCCGGTGCGAGGCACCCAAACGAATCTTTATCTTTACTAGCAAAAGAGTCTGTGCGTTGCAACGAGAAAAAATACCACATGTGAAACAACATCATATTCAGATTATACACATTTTTCTAATCAATTTTCATATATAACATGCTAAATTAAAGTTAGGGTTTAAAAGATATGAATATTTTCTAAAGCATTTGAATCTATACTTAAACGTCATTTAAAAATGGTTAACGAGTAAAAATAACGTCATATCAATATTGTACAGATTTTTTAATCAATTTTATACCATGTTAAATTCGAATTACGGTCTAAAAGATATGAATATTTTCTAAAACATTCAAATATGTTCCTAAACCGAATTTAAAAAATGTTTGACTTGTAAAAGTAATGTCATATTCATATTCTACACATTTTTCTAATCAATTTTCATATATAACATGTTAAAATCGGAGTTACGGTTAAAAAGATATGAATATATTTTTAAACACTTAAATATGTTCCTAAACCGAATTTAAAAATGGTTGACGTGTAAAAATAACGTCATATTAATATTCTACACATTTTTATAATCAATTTTCATATATAATATATTAAAACTATCGTTATGGTTTAAAAGATATGGTTATTTAAAAAAAGATATTTATTTTAATAGACTGTGGGGTGATTAACGCATATATCGGGGTTTATGTAAAATGGCAAAAACAATTCGGAGTGACTTAATGTGGATCGTGGGTTAATTAGCATGAAAGTTAGGGGCTTTTGTGTAAAATGCGAAAAAACGATTCGTTCTCACTTAGAACGGGACAACAAGTTGAATTCTTTGAAACTAATGAACTTTTCTGCAAAATACCATGACGGACGACCAGAAGTGTTAACTGCTTTATTATTAGGAAAGATTTTTATCTTTATACTATAATAAATCACGCATTGTTTCCGTCAGGTTCATCGTCGCGCCTTTTTTAAATCCTTCTAATTTTGGGTATTCAACCCGCAATCAGTATTCAACCCACGATGCATCATGCACATTCACGTGCTGGACTAAAAAAACACACCTTCATGTACTGGAATTTTCCCGTATGTAACAATAACACGTAGTGGGCTTCCCGATTGATCCATTGTCTATGTCACGCACCGTTTACAATTTGAGGGTTAATTCATCTATTGAAAATTTAATAGTCTCACATCGCTATTTTAATTCTAATTATTCCAATTTATATACTCATTTGAATTTTCTGAGATATCAATAAGGAGAAGTTAAGGATTGAGGATTCTAGAGAGTGTGACGAAGAGATCAGGAAAGAAGTGGGCTGATTAAACCAGAGTGCAGATCGGACAAAGGAATAATGAGAAAAGAGAGGGCTAATCAAATCGGACGATCGATGGGCAACGGCAGCAGATGCGTGGCCTGCCAGATGAGGGAAGGTCGGGGTAGCTGCAGGAGAGGAAGCAGGGTGCGCAGGTGGCTCGAGGCGACGACAGCGGCGGGGGGGGGGGCATACGGCGCACCATGGCGGCTGCTCGTGACACTCGGTGAGTCGGTGCAGGAGTTGGCCGCCGCCCCGTGGCGTAGAGAACAGGGGACGGAGGGAAGCTGCCTGGTGAAGGTTGGCTCGCCGGCCAGCTAGGTCGTGGCTCTGGTGGGTGGGAAGCGTCGAGGGGGTCGAGGGCCTCCCTAGTGGCGTTGTGTGTGCGCGTGTAAGAGGCGGGATAGGAGAGGGTGAGAGGGGATCGGGCGTGGGAAAGGAGAGACGAGACAAGGGGTCGATTGGAGTTGCTCGACCGGTTAGGGTTAGGGGAGAATTTCTGCTCGGCTTGCTCAATGGAGGTGGGCAGGCTGTTGGGCCTAGAGGCTGCCGTGAAAAGAGAGAGAGAGTGAGAGTTGGGTTGGCCTAGCTGCAGTAAAATGACTTTTAGGCAGCGGGATCCATCTACCTGCTTTTCTTCTAATACAAAATACAACACTTTGTTGCTGTGTTTTGAGAAAAAGGGTATGTGTATGCTTATATTATCCTGGAATCTTATTATTCTTGCATGTTTTAACTTGTCAACGGAACATCAACTATAGCACCAGTGATGAAAGCAAAGGATGTTGGAAATATGCCCTAGAGGCAATAATAAATTGGTTATTATTATATTTCCTTGTTCATGATAATCGTTTATTATCCATACTATAATTGTATTGATAGGAAACTCAGATACATGTGTGGATACATAGACAACACCATGTCCCTAGTAAGCCTCTAGTTGACTAGCTCGTTGATCAATAGATGGTTACGGTTTCCTAACCATGGACATTGGATGTCGTTGATAACGGGATCACATCATTAGGAGAATGATGTGATGGACAAGACCCAATCCTAAGCATAGCACAAAGATCGTGTAGTTCGTATGCTAAAGCTTTTCTAATGTCAAGTATCATTTCCTTAGACCATGAGATTGTGCAACTCCCGGATACCGTAGGAATGCTTTGGGTGTACCAAACGTCACAACGTAACTGGGTGACTATAAAGGTGCACTACAGGTATCTCCGAAAGTGTCTGTTGGGTTGGCACGAATCGAGACTGGGATTTGTCACTCCGTGTAAGCGGAGAGGTATCTCTGGGCCCACTCGGTAGGACATCATCATAATGTGCACAATGTGATCAAGGAGTTGATCACGGGATGATGTGTTACGGAACGAGTAAAGAGACTTGCCGGTAACGAGATTGAACAAGGTATCGGGATACCGACGATCGAATCTCGGGCAAGTATCGTACCGCCAGACAAAGGGAATTGTATACGGGATTGATTAAGTCCTTGACATCGTGGTTCATCCGATGAGATCATCGTGGAACATGTGGGAGCCAACATGGGTATCCAGATCCCGCTGTTGGTTATTGACCGGAGAGTCATCTCGGTCATGTCTGCATGTCTCCCGAACCCGTAGGGTCTACACACTTAAGGTTCGGTGACGCTAGGGTTATAGAGATATTAGTATGCGGTAACCCGAAAGTTGTTCGGAGTCCCGGATGAGATCCCGGACGTCACGAGGAGTTCCGGAATGGTCCGGAGGTAAAGAATTATATATAGGAAGTGCTATTTCGGCCATCGGGACAAGTTTCGGGGTCATCGGTATTGTACCGGGACCACCGGAAGGGTCCCGGGGGTCCACCGGGTGGGGCCACCTGCCCCGGGGGGCCACATGGGCTGTAGGGGGTGTGCCTTGGCCTATATGGGCCAAGGGCACCAGCCCCAAGAGGCCCATGCGCCAAGAGAGAAAAAAAAGGGGAGAGTCCTAAAAGGGGAAGGCACCTCCGAGGTGCCTTGGGGAGGATGGACTCCTCCCCACCCTTGGCCGCACCCTTCCTTGGAGGAAGGGGCAAGGGCTGCGCCTCCCCCTCTCTCTTGGCCCTATATATAGTGGGGAAAAGGAGGAGCAAACCAATCTAAGGCCTGGCGCCTCCCTCTCCCTCCCGTGACACATCTCCCTCCTCCCGCAGCGCTTAGCGAAGCCCTGTTGGAATCCCGCTACTTCCACCACGCCGTCGTGCTGCTGGATCTCCATCAACCTCTCCCTCCTCCTTGCTGGATCAAGGCGTGGGAGACGTCTCCGTTCCGTACGTGTGTTGAACGCGGAGGTGCCGTCCGTTCGGCGCTAGGATCATCGGTGATTTGAATCACGACGAGTACGACTCCATCAACCCCGTTCTCTTGAACACTTCCGCGCACGATCTACAAGGGTATGTAGATCCACTCCTCCCTCGTTGCTAGATGACTCCATAGATAGATCTTGGTGACACGTAGGAAAATTTTGAATTTATGCTATGTTCCCCAACAAAGGACACTCGATCCACTTGTTGTCTTGTGGGGCTGCTGCTTTTCGTTCTTTCACTTCTTTTGCACATGTGTGCGTTGCGCCACACAACAAATCGTTTTTAGCCAAAGGGTGACTTTACCACTCACTTATGGTTCCAATGGATATGGGTTAGATGGATGGAGTCTTGCTTAGTGAAGTGGTCAAGGCAAGCAACTCCTCTCGAATAGGCTGATCAGTGATACGTGATTTTGGAATAAAAGCTAGACGACTTAGCCCTCTTCTCATCTTAAAGCTACCACTGCTTCCCCAGCCAAGCCATACTTCTCATTGTTTGCTTGAATCCATAAAAAACATTTTTTTTGTCGAGTTTCCTTTGCATGTGTTGATTGACCTTGAAGTCCATATATAGATTCATGTAGTTCATCTCAACTTGACCAACCATTGAGAATGGAACAAATAGGGATATGGAATTCTTCTATATTGTCTTTCAACCCCTGCTCTTGCCTTGGCTTCGCCTTCCACCTTCAGCTAAGCACCTAACCCGTGGGACGGGACCTTCGGTCTAGCCTTTGTTCGAGTATGGGACTGACCTCGGATTCTTCCATCCGAGTGAGTACCCCCCTTCTGATTTGGTTTGAGTACAGGATCGACCTTCTCTTTTGTTTGTAATTGGGCTTGCATAAAACAAAGGAACCTTAGTGTGAGAACCCACCCGAGTTGGTAACCCAACATTTCCACGTGCAGTTTCTCCCTCGTCTTCTTTGCCTAGCCTTTAGCTTCTTTCTTGTCTGATATTAGAATTTGTTGTTAGGAAATAGGGCATTACCTATCAATTTGCCTTTCTATGAAGGCCCTTCGCTTAGTTTTCCTTTCTACTAGAACTTCCCTTTAGCAATTCTTGAACACCTATAGTATGCTTGAATGTCGACATTTTTCTATATTTTCTTCCTCCTTGTCCATCCGTCCATTTCCTTTCCTTAATGAAATCTGCCCCCTCCATCTTTCGAGAACAACAAGAGGGCATTCTCAAGAAGGCGTATTCTTCTTCACTTCCTAAGAATGCATTTTCTTGCTAACAAGCCATTCTGGCAAACAAAAAAGATACCTTTATCAATGAGGAGCAAAGGTTAAGTGAAACTCCTTCCTTCATGTCTTCTTCCCTTTTAAGCTTGTTGGGGGAATCTGGGCTCTTTTTCAGCCCCTAAGGAGTGCTACTTTTATGAATGAGGCCTGACAGTCTTAATTCCTAATGCTACTCCTACTGATATTGCTATTGCTACTGTTTTCAGGAATTGGCATCTTTCTTCATAGGGGCCTAGCCAAGGAAAGCTTTCCCACTAAATGAATGTGCTTGTGTACTCTTCGATTCCTGCGGGAAGTGTGGAACTAATTGAATTTCGTTCTTGTCTGCTAAGAGAATTATTCTTCCTTACAACTTGCATTCCATGCATCCACCATACTAAGAGCTCCTTCTTGAAGAACCAATTATGTAACAACCTGTAGGATCGAAAGTATGTCTAGAGGGGGGTGATTAGACTACTTGACCAAATAAAAATCCAGCCTTTTCCTAATTTTAAGTCTTGGCAGATTTTAGCAACTTAGCATAAGTCAAGCAATCAACCTACACATGCAAGTCTAAGGGTATAGAAGCAGAATGTAAAACATTGCACATGAAGGTAAAGGGAGGAGTTTGGAGGGAGCAAACGCAATGTAGACACAGAGATTTTTGGCGTGGTTCCGATAGGTGGTGCTATCATACATCCACGTTGATGGAGACTTCAACCCATGAAGGGTAACGGTTGCACGAGTCCACAGAGGGCTCCACCCACGAAGGGTCCATGAATAAGAAACCTTGTCTATCCCACCATGGCCATCGCCCACGAAGGACTTGCCTCACTAGGGTAGATCTTCACGAAGTAGGCGATCTCCTTGCCCGTACAAACTCCTTGGTTCAACTCCACAATCTTGTCGGAGGCTCCCAAGTGACACCTAACCAATCTAGGAGACACCACTCTCCCAAAGGTAATAGACGGTGTGTTGATGATGAACTCCTTGCTCTTGTGCTTTAAATTATAGTCTCACCAACACTCAACTCTCTCTCACTGATTTGGATTTTGTGGAAAGAAGATTTGAGTGTAAAGCAACTTGGAGAAGACTAGAGATCAAGATTCATATGGTTGGAATGAATATCTTGACCTCAACACGTGAGTAGGTGGTTCTCTCTCAGAAAATATGTGTTGGAAGTGTAGGCATGTTCTGATGGCTCTCTCCATGAATGAAGAGTGGGTGGAGGGGTATATATAGCCTCCACACAAAATCTAACCGTTACACACAAATCACCAAACTCGGTGGGACAGAATAATGAAACTCGGTTAGACCGATTCAGTTCAAAATGTGAACGTTAGGATTTTCGGTGGGATCGACATTTCAACTCGGTGTGACCGATTTCATTAGGGTTAGGGCATAACGTAATCTCGGTGAGACCGATTACACAAACTCGATGGGACCGATTCGCTCATCTCGGTGAGACCGAAACGTTACGAAAGGGAAATAGAGATTTTGCATTGCGAACTCGGTGGGACCGATCGCTCATCTCGGTTGGACCAAAGCGTTACGAAGTGAAACAGAGAGTTTGCAATCCCATCTCGGTGAGACCGAGATCCCTATCGGTATGACCGAAGTGACTAGGGTTTGTAGCAGTGGCTATGTCAAATGAACTCGGTGGCGCCGGATAGAAGGTTTCGATGGGGCCGAGTTTGACTTTTGGTTTGGGACATATGTGGATATGAGAAAGTGGTTGAGGGTTTTTGGATCATATCACTAAGCATTTTGAGCAAGCAACCCATTAAGCAACACCTCATCCCCTTTTAATAGTATTAACTTTTCCTATGGACTCAATGTGATCTTGGATCACTAAAAGTAAAATGTAGAGTCCTGAGCTTTAGATCTTGAGTCAATCTTTTGTCCTTAGCATTTTGAGGGGTCCACATTCCTAATCCATGCCATGCCAATAATTGAGCTTTCCTGAAATATTTATCTTGATATATCATTAGCTCAATGAGCTATATGTTGTTAATATTTATGAAAACCACACAGGGATAGTTGCACTTTCAATCTATCCCTTTTTGGTAATTGATGACAACATATAGATCAAAGCTTCGACAAATGATCATAAGATTGAAATACATCGTCGCTTTGAGAAGTATGTGATAAGCAAGAGCTCCCCCTAAATTTGTGCATTATTTAAAATTTGCTTTTGAATGCAAATGCACAATCGATTAGGATCATGGGTTACACATACATCTTGGTGGAGCGCTCAAAATGACATAAATTAAAAGGATGCACTCATCACCAAGCAAAGTGAATGATCATATATGATATATAAGAGATAGTATCATCTAGGCAAGCATTAAAGTAGCATATGATCAAACAAGTATCTCAAATATACATAGAGTATCAACCAAAAGCAAGAGTGACAAAGAAGCAAAAACACACTCTCTCGAAGCCTATGATCTATATATTTCTGCCCCTTTGGCAACAAGTTACCAAAAAGTTCGAAAATGCATAGTGCTATGCGTCTCTCAGGCTCGGTCTTCGGGAGGTGGTGTAGAGAGAACTCCAAGAACGAAGGCATCTGTTGATGTAGTTGGAGCTGGTGGAGTGGGTTATGGAGGTGGCACTGAAGCTGTAGCTGATGGTCCTGACGATGTAGCTCTAGAATCTGGTACTGGCACTGCAGCAGACCTCCGACCTCGTGGCACTCGCTGAAAAGCATCCGTAGTTGCCTTCCCTCTCCTCTCCTCAGCTTCCTCCTGGAGCTGCTCAATAGTTGTCTGTATCTCAGTGACCTTCAGGTCAAGATCATAAAATTTTGTCTCAACAATCCTCTCCAAGCTCTCCTGATTCTGAGTCTGGGTGGCCAAGCCCTTCTCAATCCTCAAAGTAGATTGGATCAGATATGCTAGGTGATCTTGCTTGCTCTTCAGGAACACCTGAGATGCTTCCTCTATACTTAGCATCCTTGCAGCTTTCTCTGCCTTTGCTTTTGATTCTCTTCTCTTGTGCTTGTGCTAATGAAGGTTCATCCTCATTCATCAAAACTGTGTTGTCTTCAAATTCAGGGTACAGAGGTAGATGCTCCTTGTCCAACAAGTAAGTGCTTGTGCCCATCTTGGAGTTGATGAGCACCTAAATATGTGGAGCATACCCACATGATCTCTTCTGGTCAACATCTGTCCTCTTGATTGTCTCTACAATCAGACTCATGACCTTGAATTTTTGAGGCACATCAAATATTTGTAGCAAGTTGATGGAATGTCCCCTAATCATCTTGTGATCTCCAGACTTGGGTAGCAAAGCATGCCTTAAGATGGTGTTAAATAGTAGGCAGACCAGACAACAAATAGTGCACAGATCCAAGCTTGTCTGTCTCCAAAGCTTTATCAGGGATCTCTTTGTACATGTTTGCCATAGAGTTGTGGTCTTTCTTCTTTTTGGCATACACATCCAAATCATCATCATGTTCCTCTGGGGCATTGATCAACTTGGCCCACTCTTCAACAGTAGATTGGTACCTTGTACCTGTAGACATCCATACTATCCTTCCATCTGGATAGAAATGAGCAGTGGAGTAAAATTTCATAACTAGCTCATCATTTCGTTTGGTCAACTTTTGACCCACAAACTCATCAACTCCACAAGCTTTGAAGCTGTCTTGTACACTTGGGAAGTGATCTTCATTTTCTTTGATGTATTCCCAATCAACCCATCTCATGTGACAGACAATTGGCTTCTTGTCAAGCAGAATAGTCTCATAGAAGTCTTGTTGTTCTTTTGTGTGGAACCTATAGTCAACAACGGTTCTCCTCCTCACAGCATAGGGATCTGACTGTCTCTACAATCTCAGTCCTGAATCCTTCCTGATATGCATGTCCTCAGCCACATGATGAGCATCATTGTGGTCTGGAATCTTGGGTTTCGGTCTTCTTAGCACAAGGGCTTCATCATCCTCTTCTTCAATTGGATCTTTAAACATGGAGGATCTCCCAAGGGCTCTGGCAGTGGTCTTCTTGACCCTCTCCTTCCTCTTCTTGCCATCTCCAGCCTCTTTGGGTTCAAGTGTGAACTCCATAGTTTCTTGAGTGGAGGCTCTGGCTTTAGACATAGGAATCCTTTTTGCAGGTGCCTTCTTATTCAACCCTGGCTTAGTTATTGCAGCTGTGCCATACTCTTTCTTCAGCACCTTCTTCTTGGAGCTGACTTCCTCCTCAGTAGCCACATAGTCCTCATCTTCAGAATATGAGGTTTTCTTCTTTCTTGACCTGGTGGCTGCCTTTGGCAAATTACTGGGAGTGCTCTTGCTACCATCATCTGAGGTACTTGAGGGACTAGTGCCCTCACTCAACTGCACTTGCTCTTCTGACCTGTTCTGGTTGTCACTCTGGTCAGACATCTTGGCAACCAAACTGACAATAAACCCTGTGAATAGATATAGATGAGGTAGAATGGATGAGCATCACAAAGTACAGAGTTTTTGCAAAACAAATGAGTCAAAAACTTAGAGTTAGTTCTCCATAAAAAGCATTTCGGAGCTATCGATTTGTTAAACTCAGTGATACCAAAGCAATTTTGGAACCTAAACTAGTGAACTCGGTGAGACCGAGTCACAGTTCGGTGGCACCGAGACTGCTAGGGTTTCACAGAGAATCAAACTCGGTCACACCGATTTGCAATTTTTGGTCAGACCAAAAACACATGTGCAATGGCCTAAGCCAAATCGGCGAGACCGATTTTTACAACTCGGTCGGTCTGAGATGAGTTCGGCGGAAACCTAACCCTAAATTTTCGAATAAAACTTAACCTAAAGGATGTTTTCTCTGGATAGAGTGTTCTCATACGTGGTAAAGATCATGGCAAAGCAATGTGCTACGAATCAGAGTAAGGAAATAGCACAAAGAGTCGAACCCATACCCTAGTTCGGCGGGAGTTCGCTACAGCGACAATGGCGGAGCAGAATTCCCTTGACGGTGACGGAAACCATCGGTGGGAGGTCGCTGGCGGCGAGGAGACGATCCGGAGACCCGAGGAGGCAGAGCAGGACACGCGCGGGCTGAGAGGTTTTGAAGAAATTTCCAAAATCTCACCCTTGGGTTTATATATCCCGACCCTGTCGGTGTGACCGAGTGGAACAACTCGGTAGCATCGAGATGCAGAATCGCAAGCGGTTACTGCAACTCGGTGTGACCGAAAAGTTCAAATCGATTGCACCGAAATTGAAAACCTAGATGAACTTAGTGAACTCGGTGTGACCGAAGTGGATGACTCGGTCATACCGAAATGCACAAAGAAGTTTTGGAAGTTTAAGTCTATGACGAATCGGGGACTCCGAGTGCTCCTCACATAGAGTGGTTCAAATCTGACTTAATCAAACTTTGTGATGTAGCATGAATAGAGTTTGAGGCGAGCAAAGCATAAATAGCTAAAGGAGGTTCTTAGGCATTCTTGTCCATCCACTTGGCAAAATAGAAAACGCCAAACAATCTAAATAACAAGTGGATGTTCTCCAATGAGTAAAATATGCAATCAACATGCTCACACAATAAAATGGCAGATGAAATATGTGACAAAGCATGCACAAACACTCTAGCATCTATCAAGCAATTGGTGATGACTAGGTCATCTATATATATATGAGTATATTGACTGAGGAGTCAAATGAGAACATTTGATCGTAGGTCATACTCATCATTTAAGCACAAGTGGGGTTACCACTTTTACATAAAACATTGTTGTGCTCACACCTTTAGAGTTGCTTTAGCTCAATTGATTAGAGTAAAGCTCCCCCTAGATGTGATATCCCCCCTAAGAGGGATGAACTAACCTTGGGTTTTGTCGATGATGACTTCATGTAGGTGTTGAAGATGTAGATGCTCAATGTTGATGTAGATCATTCGGAGCAAACCATTGGAGTGAGTTGCACTTTCAATACCTACACAGGTTAGTCCCATAAGGAACAAACAAGGATATCCATAGACATAGAGTGATGTTCACATAAGATGTTGTCCATGAAAGCATTAGGTTACCTTGTCCCTTGTCTTACCAACAAGAGGGTTTGTGACTCCTAGAACTAGTGCAAAATGTGGAAGTTGTTTGCACATGTGATAACCCACAAGTATAGGGGATCGCAACCGTTTTCGAGGGTAGAGTATTCAATCCAAATTTATTGATTCGACACAAGGGGAGCCAAAGAATATTCTCAAGTATTAGCAGCTGAGTTGTCAATTCAACCACACCTGGAAACTTAATATCTACGGCAAAGTATTTAGTAGCAAAGTAATATGATAGTAGTGGTAACGGTAGCAAAAGGTAATGATAACAAAAGTAATGTTTTTGGTATTTTGTAGTGATGATAGCAATAGCAACGGAAAAGTAAATAAGCGAAGAACAATATATGGAAAGCTCGTAGGCAATGGATCGGTGATAGAGAATTATGCCGGATGCGGTTCATCATGTAACAGTCATAACCTAGGGTGACACAAAACTAGCTCCAATTCATCAATGTAATGTAGGCATGTATTCCGAATATAGTCATACGTGCTTATGGGAAAGAACTTGCATGGCATCTTTTGTCCTACCCTCCCGTGGCAGCGGGGTCCTAGCGGAAACTAAGGGATATTAAGGCCTCCTTTTAATAGAGTACCGGACCAAAGCATTAACACATAGTGAATACATGAACTCCTCAAACTACGGTCATCACCGGGAGTGGTCCCGATTATTGTCACTTCGGGGTTGCCGGATCATAACACATAGTAGGTGACTATAGACTTGCAAGATAGGATCAAAAACTCACATATATTCATGAAAACATAATAGGTTCAGATCTGAAATCATGGCACTCGGGCCCTAGTGACAAGCATTAAGCATAGCAAAGTCATAGCAACATCAATCTCATAACATAATTGATACTAGGGATCAAACCCTAACAAAACTAACTCAATTACATGATAAATCTCATCCAACCCATCACCGTCCAGCAAGCCTACGATGAAATTACTCACGCACGGCAGTGAGCATCATGAAATTGGTGATGGAGGATGGTTGATGATGACGATGGCGACGGATTCCCCTCTCCGGAGCCCCGAACAGACTCCAGATCAGCCCACCCGAGAGGTTTTAGGGCTTGGCGGCGGCTCCATATCGTAAAACGTGATGAATCTTTCTCCTTGTTTTTTTTCTCCCCGAAAGTGAACATATAGAGTTGGAGTTGAGGTCAGAGGAGCTCCAGGGGGCCCACAAGGTAGGGGGGTGCGCCCAGGGGGGCAGGCGCGCCCCCACCCTCGTGGCTAGGGTGTGGGCCCCCTGGTCTTGATCTTTTGCCAGTATTTTTTATTATTTCCAAAAATATGCTCCGTGGAGTTTCAGGTCATTCCGAGAACTCTTGTTTCTGCACATAAATAACACCATGGCAATTTTGCTGAAAACAACGTCAGTCCGGGTTAGTTCCATTCAAATCATGCAAGTTAGAGTCCAAAACAAGGGCAAAAGTGTTTGGAAAAGTAGATACGACAGAGACGTATCAACTCCCCCACACTTAAACCTTTGCTTGTCCTCAAGCAATTCAGTTGATAAACTGAAAGTGATAAAGAAAAACTTTTACAAACTCTATTTGCTCTTGTTGTTGTAAATATGTAAAGCCATCATTCAAGTTTTCAGCAAAGATTATGAACTAACCATACTCACAATAACTCTTAGGTCTCATGTTTACTCATATCAATGGCATAATCAACTAGCGAGCAATAATAATAAATCTCGGATGACAACACTTTCTCAAAACAATCATAATATGATATGACAAGATGGTATCTCGCTAGCCCTTTCTGAGACCGTAAAACATAAATGCAGAGCACCTTTAAAGATCAAGGACTGACTAGACATTGTAATTCATGGTAAAAGAGATCCAGTCAAGTCATACTCAATGTAAACTAACAGTAATGAATGCAAATGAAAGTGGTGCTCTCCAACTGGTGCTTTTTAATAAGAGGATGATGACTCAACATAAAAGTATATAGATAGGCCCTTCGCAGAGGGAAGCAGGGATTTGTAGAGGTGCCAGAGCTTGGTTTTGAAATAGAGATGAATAATATTTTGAGCGGTATACTTTCATTGTCAACATAACAACCAAGAGATGGCGATATCTTCCATGCTACACACATTATAGGCGGTTCCCGAATAGAATGGTAAAGTTTATACTCCCCCTCCACCAACAAGCATCAATCCATGGCTTGCTCGAAACAGCGAGTGCCTCCAACTAACAAGAGTCCCATGGGGAGTTTCGTTTGCAATTATTTTGATTTGATTTGCATAAAGCATGGGACTGGGCATCCCGGTGACCAGCCATTTTCTCGTGAGTGAGGAGCAGAGTCCACCCCTCTTGAGAATAACCCACCTAACATGGAAGATACATACAGCCCTAGTTGATACATGAGCTATTCGAGCATACAAAACAGAATGTTTATTTGAAGGTGTAGAGTTTGGCACATACAAATTTACTTGGAACGGCAGGTAGATACCGTATATAGGTAGGTATGGTGGACTCATATGGAACAACTTTGGGGTTTATGGGATTGGATGCATAAGCAGTATTCCCGCTTAGTGCAAGTGAAGGCTAGCAAAAGACTGGGAAGCGACCAGCTAGAGAGCGACAACAGTCATGAACATGCATTAAAATTAATCAACACCGAATGCAAGCATGAGTAGGATATAATGCACCATGAACATAAATATCATAGAGGCTATGTTGATTTTGTTTCAACTACATGCGTGAACATGTGCCAAGTCAAGCCACTCGAATTGTTCAAAAGAGGATGCCATCCTATCATACCACATCACAACCATTTTAATAACATGTTGGCATGCAAGGTAAACCATTATAAGCTCCTAGCTAATTAAGCATGGCATAAGCAACTATGATCTCTAATTGTCATTGCAAACATGTTTATTCATAATAGGCTGAATCGGGAACGATGAACTAATCATATTTATAAAAACAAGAGAGGTCGAGTTCATACCAGCTTTTCTCATCTCAGTCAGTCCATCATATATCGTCATAATTGCCTTTCACTTGCACGACCAAATGATGTGAATAATAATAATAGTGCACGTGCATTGGACTAAGCTGGAATCTGCAAGCATTCAATAAAACAGGAGAAGACAAGGCAATATGGGCTCTTTTGTCAGATCAACAATAATGCATATACGAGCCACTTCAACAATTTAATCATGGTCTTCTCCTATCGACCCCCAAAGAAAAGAAACAAAACTATTTACACGGGAAAGCTCCCAACAAGCAAAAGAAGAACATGAAATCTTTTTGGGTTTTCTTTTTAATTACTACTACAAGCCTGGAAATTAAAAGTAGCTAAAAGCTACAACTATTTTTTTTGTTTTTCTTAAGGTTTATCAAACACACAAGAAGAAAGCATAAAATGAGAAAATAAACTAGCATGGATATTACAATGAAAGAGTATGAGCACTAACATCTAGCAATGAGTGTGTGAACATAAATGTAATGTCGGTGAGAAATACGTACTCCCCCAAGCTTAGGCTTTTGGCCTAAGTTGGTCTAATGCCACGGATGGCCTGGCGGATATCCAAAGTTGTAACTGGGGTCATACTGTGATGCAGCAGTCATTGCATCGTGGGCTGCATCTTGGAGGCGAGCTATCTCAGCTCTCCTCTTTTACTCTTCCGCCTCCTCTCTGGTTATAGAATATCTCCCTTTTGCCTGAAAGTCAAAGAAAGTAGTGAAGGAAATATGCCCTAGAGGCAATAATAAAGTTATTATTTATTTCCTTATATCATGATAAAAGTTTATTATTCATGCTAGAATTGTATTAACCGGAAACATAATACATGTGTGAATACATAGACAAACAGAGTGTCACTAGTATGCCTCTACTAGACTAGCTTGTTAATCAAAGATGGTTATGTTTCCTAACCATGGACAAAGAGTTGTCATTTGATTAACAGGATCACATCATTAGTTGAATGATCTGATTGACATGACCCATTCCATTAGCTTAGCACCCGATCGTTTAGTATGTTGCTATTGCTTTCTTCATGACTTATACATGTTCCTATGACTATGAGATTATGCAACTCCCGTTTGCCAGAGGAACACTTTGTGTGCTACCAAATGTCACAACGTAACTGGGTGATTATAAAGGAGCTCTACAGGTGTCTCCAAAGGTACATGTTGGGTTGGCGTATTTCGAGATTAGGATTTGTCACTCCGATTGTCGGAGAGGTATCTCTGGGCCCTCTCGGTAATGCACATCACTTAAGCCTTGCAAGCATTGCAACTAATGAGTTAGTTGCGGGATGATGTATTACAGAACGAGTAAAGAGACTTGCCGGTAACGAGATTGAACTAGGTATGGGATACCGACGATCGAATCTCGGGCAAGTAACATACCGATGACAAAGGGAACAACGCATGTTGTTATGCGGTCTGACCGATAAAAGATCTTCGTAGAATATGTAGGAGCCAATATGAGCATCCAGGTTCTGCTATTGGTTATTGACCAGAGACGTGTCTCGGTCATGTCTACATTGTTCTCGAACCCGTAGGGTCCGCACGCTTAAGGTTACGATGACAGTTATATTATGAGTTTATACATTTTGATGTACCGAAGGTTGTTCGGAGTCCCGGATGTGATCACGGACATGACGAGGAGTCTCGAAATGGTCGAGACATAAAGATTGATATATTGGAAGCCTGTGTTTGGATATCGGAAGTGTTCCGGGTGAAATCGGGATTTTACCGGAGTACAGGGAGGTTACCGGAACCCCCCCGGGAGCTATATGGGCCTAAGTGGGCCTTAGTGGAAAAGAGAAGGGGCAGCCCTAGATGGGCCGCGCACCCCTCCCCTCCCTTGGTCCGAATAGGACAAGGAGAGGGGGCCGGCCCCCCTCTCTCTTTTCCCCCCTCCGCGAATCCTATTCCAACTAGGATTGGGGGAGGGGGAATCCTACTCCCAGAGGGAGTAGGACTCCTCCTGGCGCGCCTCTCCTAGGCCGGCCGCACCCGCCCTTGAGCCTTTATATACGGAGGCAGGGGCACCCTAGAGAAACACAAGTTGATCCACGTGATCATATTCTTTGCCGTGTGCGGTGCCCCCTTCCACCATAGTCCTCGATAATATTGTAGCGGTGCTTAGGCGAAGCCCTCGTACATCAAGATCGTCACCACGCCGTCGTGCTGACGGAACTCTTCCCCGACACTTTGCTGGATCGGAGTCCGGGGATCGTCATCGAGCTGAACGTGTGCTAGAACTCGAAGGTGCCGTAGTTTCGGTGCTTGATCGGTCGGGCCGTGAAGACGTACGACTACATCAACCAAACGCTTCCGTTGTCGATCTACAAGGGTACGTAGATCATACTCTCCCCTCTCGTTGCTATGCATCACCATGATCTTGCGTGAGCGTAGGAAATTTTTTGAAATTACTACAAAACCCATCAAGTAGAAGCAGGGAGAGCAACGTGATATGTGCGTCGTCTGTCAAAGATTAATCGATACTGGAGGAACTGATCGTTCCTCTCAACAAACTGATGACGAACCATAGCCTCATAATCCAAATAAGCAGGGGGCAACTCAATATCATCCTCACATATGGTTATACCAAGAAAATCAGCTATGCGGGTTGCATAAATTCCACCGAAGAAATCTCCATTAAATCTATTAAGATGCAACCTACGTGCAACAATGGCTCCCAAATTATAAGATTTATCTCCTAACACAACACTTCTAAGAATACTAAGGTCAGGGACACACATGTGACATGCTTCATCTTTACCGTTAATGCATCTACCTATGAAGAGAGCAAAATAATGTATAGCAGGAAAATGAATGCTCCCTATGGTAGCTTGTGCTATATCTCTAGATTCCCCCACAGTTATACTAGCGAGAAAATCTCTAAATTCAGATTTGTGAGGTTCACAAGTACTACCCTATTGTGGAAGTTTGCAAGCAGTGGTAAAGTCCTCTAAGTCCATAGTGTAAGAATTTTCATAAAGATCAAACGGGACAGTTTGAGAATTACGTGAAGATGAAAATTCAAACCTCCTCACAAAGGAGCTAGTGAGATAGTGGTACTGAAGGCATTTTTCTTCCTCGAAGCTCACAAGATCAGTGTTACGCAAATATGCGTTAAATTCTTCCTTAATTCTTGCTCGATCCATGAAGTCCTCTGAAGGCCATTCACAAGGCCGCACTGGAGCGTCCCTTGGTGGCTCATCATCAGCATCACGCATTGCAAGCCTGGGTCCTTATTTCCTTGAAGAACCACCTTGGTACATTTTCCTAAGCATATTTCTTCCCTTGAAAAATTTCTGAAATTTTTAGTAACTTCAAAATAAAAGTGAACCAAACTCAACAAAATTGATAGCAACTACTCCTACAAGTGCCTAGAGCCTATATCATGCATCAAAACTACTTGGAACCATATAAATTTGACATGCAAGCTCAAGAACAGGGTCACCTAAGCAGCAAAAATATGCAATGAATAAAGCACTAGAATAAAAACTAATTGGACCAATGGAGGAGTCACATACCAAGGAACAATCCCCCCAAGCAGTTTTGTGATAGGCGCTTTGAGCAAGGAGATCGAAAATGGCAGCAAAATGAGCTTGGACTCGGGTTTGAACTGGATAATGATGTTTGTGGGAGGAAGAAGGAGTGTGTGGGTGCAGGAATAAGTGGAGGAGGTCCACCATGGGCCCACGAGGCAGGGGGCGTGCCCAGGGGGTAGGGCGCGCCCTCCACCCTCGTGGCCAGGTGGATGCCCCCTGTTGTGTTCTCAGTGCGAAATATTCTCAAATATTCCAGTAAAAATCATATTTAAATTTCAGGGCATTTGGAGAACTTTTATTTTCGGGGTATTTTTATATTGCACGGATAATTCAGATAACAGACAGAAAATACTATTTTTACTTTATTTAATATAAATAACAGAAAGTAAAAATAGGGTACAGAGAGTTGTGTTTTCTAACTTCATCCATCTCATGATCATCAAAAGGAATCCATTAACAAGGTTGATCAAGTCTTGTTAACAAACTCATTCCGAATAACATGGAACCGGAGAATTTTCAAATAACACTAGGTTACCTCAACGGGGATATGCACATCCCCAACAATAAGAATATCATATTTCTTCTTGAC
Organism: Triticum urartu; assembly: GCF_056163025.1. NCBI lineage: Eukaryota > Viridiplantae > Streptophyta > Magnoliopsida > Poales > Poaceae > Triticum > Triticum urartu. Next base: position 343,567,563 of record NC_141874.1, read on the forward strand.
ACTATGAAGAGGAAATTCAAAACCTCCAAAAATAATTGATGGAATTTTTCCAATAGAATTAATACTGTGGACTTGAGGTTGCTTCCTCGGAAAGTGTACCGTATGCTCATTACCATTAATATGAAAAGTGACATTGCCTTTGTTGCAATCAATAACAGCCCCCGCGGTATTCAAAAAGGGTCTTCCAAGAATAATAGACATACTATCGTCCTCGGGAATATCAAGAATAACAAAGTCTGTTAAAATAGTAACGTTCGCAACCACAATAGGCACATCCTTACAAATACCGACAGGTATAGCAGTTGATTTATCAGCCATTTGCAAAGATATTTCAGTAGGTGTCAACTTATTCAAATCAAGTCTACGATATAAAGAGAGAGGCATAACACTAACACCGGCTCCAAGATCACATAAAGCAGTTTTAACATAGTTTCTTTTAATGGAGCATGGTATAGTGGGTACTCCTGGATCTCCAAGTTTCTTTGGTATTCCACCTTTAAAAGTATAATTAGCAAGCATGGTGGAAATTTCAGCTTCCGGTATCTTGCTTTTATTAGTAACAATTTCTTTCATGTACTTAGCATAAGGATTCATTTTAAGCATATCAGTTAATCGCATACGCAAAAAGATAGGTCTAATCATTTCAGCGAAGCGCTCAAAATCCTCATCATCCTTTTTCTTGGATGGTTTGGGAGGAAAAGGCATGGGTTTTTGAACCCATGGTTCTCTTTCTTTACCGTGCTTCCTAGCAACAAAGTCTTTCTTACCATAACGTTGATTCTTTGATTATGGGTTATCAAGATCAACAACAGGTTCAATTTCTATATCATTATCATTACTAGGTTGAGCATCAACATGAACATCATCATTAACATTATCACTAGTTTCAGGTTCATTACCAGATTGTGTTTCAGCATCAGAAATAGAAATATCATTTGGATTCTCAGGTGTTTTAGTAATAGGTTCGCTAGAAGCATGCAAAGTCCTATCATTTTTCCTTTTCTTCCTTTTAGAAGGACTAGGTGCATCTATATTATTTCTCTAAGAATCTTGCTCAATTCTCTTAGGGTGGCCTTCAGGATACAAAGGTTCCTGGGTCATTTTACCAGTTCTAGTAGCCACTATAATAGCAAAATCATTATTCTTACTATTCAATTCATTGAGCAAATCATTTTGAGCTTTAAGTACTTGTTCTACTTGAGTGGTAACCATAGAAGCATGTTTACTAATAAGTTTAAGTTCACCTTTGACATTAGCCATATAATCACCCAAGTGTTCAAGCATATCAGCACTGCATTTTAATTCTCTACCAAAATAAGCATTGAAGTCTTCTTGCTTAACCATAAATTTATCAAACTCATCTAAGCATGGACTAGCAAACTTAATAAATGGGATTTCAGCTTTATCATATCTATAGAGAGAATTTACCTTTACTACCTGTGTCAGGTTATCAAGACCATGTGTTTCTTCAATAGGAGATGAATTAAAATTATGCATTTCTTAGACAGGCGGTAAATTAAGACCATGTAGTTCTTCAATAGGAGGTAAATTCTTAACATCTTCAGCTTTAATACCCTTTTCTTTCATGAATTTCTTTGCCTCTTGCATATTTTCAGGACTGAGAAATAGAACACCTCTTTTCTTCGGAGTTGGTTTAGGAATAGGCTCAGGAGCTGGCTTAGGAAGTGTCCAATTATTTTCATTAGTCAACATATTATTCAATATAATTTCAGCTTCATCCGGTGTTCTTTCCCTGAAAACAGAACCAGCACAACTATCCAGGTAATCTCTGGAAGCATCGATTAGTCCATTATAAAAGATATCAAGTATTTCATTTTTTCTTAAGAGGATGATCAGGCAAAGCATTAAGTAATTGGAGAAGCCTCCCCCAAGCTTATGGGAGACTCTGTTCTTCAATTTGCACAAAATTATATATATCCCTTAAGGCAGCTTGTTTCTTATGAGCAGGGAAATATTTAGCAGAGAAGTAATAAATCATATCCTGGGGACTATGCACACAACCAGGATCAAGAGAATTAAACCATATCTTAGCATCACCCTTTAATGAGAATGGAAATATTTTAAGGATATAAAAGTAGCGAGTTCTCTCATCATTAGTGAACATGGTGGCTATATCATTTAATTTAGTAAGATGTGCCACAACAGTTTCAGATTCATAGCCATAAAAAGGATCAGATTCAACCACAGTAATTATATCAGGATCAACACAGAATTCATAATCCTTATCAGTAACACAGATAGGTGAATTAGCAAAAGCAGGGTCAGGTTTCATTCTAGCATTAAGAGATTGCTGCTTCCATTTAGCTAATAACTTCTTAAGATCACTTCTATCATTACAAGCAAGAATAGCTCTAGCAGATTCTTCATCCAGAACATAACCCTCAGGAACAACAGGCAATTCATATTTATTAGGGGGAGAGTCTTCATCATCACTTTCATCAATATTATCAGTTTCAATAATTTCATTCTCTCTAGCCCTAGCAAGTTGTTCATCAAGAAATTCACCAAGTGGCATAGTAGTATCAAGCATATAAGTAGTTTCATCATAAGTATCATGCATAGCAGAAGTGGCATCATCAATAACATGCGACATATTAGATTGAATAGCAGGTGTAGGTGTCGCAAGCTTACTCAAAACAGAAGGTGAATCAATTGCAGAGCTAGATGTCAGTTCCTTACCTCCCCTCGTAGTTGAGGGATAAATCTTGGTTTTAGCGTCTTTCAAGTTCTTCATAATGATAAGCAGATATAAATCCCAAGTGACTCAAAGAATAGAGCTATGCTCCGCGGCAACGGCGCCAGAAAGTAGTCTTGATAACCCACAAGTATAGGGGATCGCAACCGTTTTCGAGGGTAGAGTATTCAACCCAAATTTATTGATTCGACACAAGGGGAGCCAAAGAATATTCTCAAGTATTAGCAGCTGAGTTGTCAATTCAACCACACATGGAAACTTAATATCTACGGCAAAGTATTTAGTAGCAAAGTAATATGATAGTAGTGGTAACGGTAGCAAAAGGTAATGATAACAAAAGTAATGTTTTGGGTATTTTGTAGTGATGATAGCAATAGCAACGGAAAAGTAAATAAGCGAAGAACAATATATGGAAAGCTCGTAGGCAATGGACCGGTGATAGAGAATTATGCCGGACGCGGTTCATCATGTAACAGTCATAACCTAGGGTGACACAAAACTAGCTCCAATTCATCAATGTAATGTAGGCATGTATTCCGAATATAGTCATACGTGCTTATGGGAAAGAACTTGCATGACATCTTTTGTCCTACCCTCCCGTGGCAGCGGGGTCCTAGCGGAAACTAAGGGATATTCAGGCCTCCTTTTAATAGAGTACCGGACCAAAGCATTAACACATAGTGAATACATGAACTCCTCAAACTACGGTCATCACCGGGAGTGGTCCCGATTATTGTCACTTCGGGGTTGCCGGATCATAACACATAGTAGGTTACTATAGACTTGCAAGATAGGATCAAGAACTCACATATATTCAAGAAAACATAATAGGTTCACATCTGAAATCATGGCACTCGGGCCCTAGTGACAAGCATTAAGCATAGCAAAGTCATAGCAACATCAATCTCAGAACATAATGGATACTAGGGATCAAACCCTAACAAAACTAACTCGATTACATGATAAATCTCATCCAACCCATCACCGTCCAGCAAGCCTACGATGGAATTACTCACGCACGGCAGTGAGCATCATGAAATTGGTGATGGAAGATGGTTGATGATGATGGCGACGGATTCCCCTCTCCGGAGCCCCGAACGGACTCCAGATCAGCCCTCCCGAGAGGTTTTAGGGCTTGGCGGCGGCTCCGTATTGTAAAACACGATGAATCTTTCTCCTTGATTTTTTTCTCCCCGAAAGTGAATATATAGAGTTGGAGTTGAGGTCGGAGGAGCTCCAAGGGGCCCACGAGGTAGGGGGCGCGCCCAGGGGGGCAGGCGCGCCCCCACCCTCGTGGCTAGGGTGTGGCCCCCCTGGACTTGATCTTTTGCCAGTATTTTTTATTATTTCCAAAAATACGCTCTGTGGAGTTTCAGGTCATTCCGAGAACTTTTGTTTCTGCACATGAATAACACCATGGCAATTCTGCTAAAAACAGTGTCAGTTTGGGTTAGTTCCATTCAAATCATGCAAGTTAGAGTCCAAAACAAGGGCAAAATTGTTTGGAAAAGTAGATACGACGGAGACGTATCAACATATCCTTGCCAAAGAATATGAGTGAAGTATGTTGGTGGAGTCACCCTCAAGGACTGATGAGGACATCAATACCATTGTTACACCCACAGCCCCTACTGCTATACATACTGGACCAATTACTAGAGCTCGCGCACGCCAATTGAATTATCAGGTACTTTTGTTTCTTGGTAACGATTCTAATGTTCATGAGAATATGATGCTGCCTAAATTGGATACATTTGTTTTGCTTACAAATGAAGGGCCTAGCTTGGACAAGAAAGATGAACCTTGGAGCAAGTCCAAGCATGGAGATGATGGCATGCACAAGGGGAACAAGAACGGAGTTACAAGTGATGATTCCAGGACTCTGAAGCCACCATAATGAGTGCATGAAGCATGGGACGAAATATACAGATGCCACTTCATAAATTTCGTCCAGAGGCTATTCTAGGTGTTGCGTCACCTTATTATTGGGCCAGATCCATGTATTTTCGAAGTACTTAAGTATAGGCTGTTTTTAGAGTCCGTATGTGTGGGGAAACAAGAGTTAGGGTTGGTTTCGGACCCCTCCACCAAGGGCCACGAAATTCCCCCTCTCTCCTCCATATATACAGCCCTTAGGGCATCGTTTAGACTTTGGGTTTTGTTTAGATTAAAAGTTCGCCATAGCTGCAACTTCGCGTACTTCGTTTGTGTCCAAAGACCAGACCAAGACGTCACAGAACCCCACCTTGATCAATAAAGATTTCATCTTATATTCGCAATATCCAGATTGCAATCTCAGTTTCTTGCTTGTTCTTTGTTTTCTTGCAGGAAACAGACCCTCGTGGTCAGGTTGATCGTGCTCCGGTGTGGTCAATAACCCCTCAGAAGTTGGTTTAGCGATTGCTAAGGCGCGACGTCTCGCATGTTCGTAGTCGGATCGTCAAGGTCGACTCCCACAGAAACGATAGCCACCATCTCATCGAAACATCGGGACACCTTGCCTCTATCAAGTGGTATCAGATTTCCAGGTTGCTCGGTGAGATTTTATAGTTTTTCGTAGTTTAGATCGAGTCTGTTCTTCATACCTACAGTCACGAAAAAAAAGCCAAAAAAAATTAGGGTTAGTTCATCATATCCAAACCAATCTAAACCTTTGCATAGTCTTTTCAGTATTTTGCTTTGTTGAATTTGCGGTTGCATCGTCGGGTCTAGTTGCTGGTCTTAGCGTCTAGTCTTTTAGAGTTTCGAGTTCTGGTCATAAGTTGTCACGCCGCCGCCGCACCATCATCATCGCCCCTGCCATCTACCACCACCGCTTATCCGCCACCAATCCGTCTCCATATACCATCACCAATCCGTATCCATATACCACCACCAATCTGTATCCATATACCACCACCGCTGCCATATCCTACCATCATATATCCACCACCAATCCGAGTTCCTTTCATATTAGATTTGTTTTCGAGGTCCGTCTAATTTCTGATTCGTGTTTCCTTGCCTGAGTAGGTTTCGGAAAAAAAAGTCTGGAGACCCCCGGGCAGTTTTTAGGCCAAAATTTTCACAGGCAAATTTTTTCCCTATCCTATTTTTAGGCTTTTCTAAGTCTTTTGAGCCACGTGCCATCATAGTGATTTTTTGGCGCACTTTTTCGTCGTCGCTGCCCTAATTTTGGAAAAAAAGTCGAATTTTTTTCGTGCCCATCCTGTCAGTTTGACGAGGGAAGAGTTTTGAGACACTCGCCATTATAGTGATTTTTCGCAAAAAAAAGAGGAGCGCGAAAAAAAGAGCGAATTTTTTTGAGTGTGATTTTCCCTTGTTTACGCGCAGCGCCGTGATTTTTGTTAGTGTTCTAGGCTCGCGTCTCTAGCACGGTCTAGCCTAGGACCAGCACAGTACCGTCGTTGAGCGTTTATTCAACTTTGCATCTCTGAATTGATTATTGCTGACCCTTTTTGCTACCATATTATAAGCCTTCCTAGCTCCACATATATCTACGTCGTGCGTTTGGCTCTCCCTGGTAATCGCTCTATCCAAGCTTTGAGAGTTTTGACTACGACGGTTGCCGATCACCGCCTGCTGCTGGGTAAGAACTGGTAAGAATTTGAGATTTGCTTGACGGATTTTTGACACTCCACCACCGCCATTTTCTAGTAGTCTGTAGGATCATATTCTTGTGTGTTTCTATTACTGCTAACCATGGCAGGATCACAACCCGACGCGATTGACTGGGAGAACATGACGAACAAAGAGTTACATGATAAGTTTCAGCAAATGATGAGTGGACAGGTGGAAGATGTACTAAACAGATTTGAAGAGGCCATGGAGAAGATAGATGGCATTGAGAAGGCGTTCAAAACAAAGCTCGATAACAAGTTTAATGAATTGCTCGCGCGTCTTCCACTGCCCGCTGCACCTGTCGCACCTCTACAACAACAACAACATCGTCTTCCAAATCAAGTGGGACGAGCACAACGCGTTCCCATTGAGCCTGGTCAAACTTCTGGTGTTGTTGTACCTATTGTTAGTGCTTCTGTCGCTCCTGCTGCTACTGCAGAGGTAGAGGACCATTACGAGGATGAGGTTGATCGAAATCAGAACTACGTGCAACCTCTAGCACCACCACCACCAGGTCGTCCTCATGCATATCATCGCAACGGTAGGGCTGCACCACCACCTGAGGTACATGACCATCTTCCTAAACTAAAATTGAATATTCCACCATTTGAGGGTAGATACGTTCCTGATATATATCTTACTTGGGAGTTAGAAACCGAACAATGATTTGCATGTTTACAATATCCTGAGGAGAGACGTGTTCCTGCTGCTGTCTGTGCTTTCACTAGCTTTGCATGTGTTTGGTGGTCTGAACATTGTAGATTATATCCTATTCCAGCTACTTGGACTGCTTTGAAAACTGCTATGCGTACTCGTTGGGTTCCACCATATTATCAACGTGAATTACTTCAAAAATTGTAGCGCGTAAGACAGGGGAAAAATTCTGTAGAAGAATATTATCAGGAATTACAAACTAGCATGATTAGATGTGGTATTATTGAGGAGAATGAAGCTATGCTTGCATGTTTTATGGGTGGATTAAATAGAGAGATTCAGACCATTCTAGAGTATAAGGAGTATACTACTATCACTCGTTTATTCCATCTTGCTTGTAAAGCTGAACGTGAAGTGCAGGATCGACATGCATTGGCGCGAACTAACTTTTCTGCAGGTCAATCTTAATCATGGACACCATGTGCATCCTCTACTTCCACTCCACCAGCACCTCCATCAAGTGCCACCTCCAGCCGTGATACAAGAAAGCAGGCACAATCACCACTATCTGCCAAGAGCACACCTGCTGGGCCTGCACAGAGCTCTTCTTCTTCCATGGCATCAACAGGGCACACAAGTGATATTATTTGTCGTCGTTGTAAGGGAAAAGGACATTTTGCGAGAGAATGCCAGTCTCAGCGCGTGATGATTGCTACTGAGGATGATGGGTATGAGTCCGCTAGTGATATGATGAGGAGACGTTGGCTCTTATTGTTGGGGAACGTAGCAGAATTTTAAAATTTTCTACGCATCACCAAGATCAATCTATGGAGTCATCTAGCAACGAGAGAGAGGAGTGCATCTACATACCCTTGTAGATCGCGAGCGGAAGCGTTCAAGAGAACGGGGTTGATGGAGTCGTACTCGTGATCCAAATCACCGATGACCGAGCGTCGAACGGACGGCACCTCCACGTTCAACACACGTACGATTGGAGAAGACGTCTCCTCCTTCTTGATCCAGCAAGGGGGAAGGAGAGGTTGATGGAGATCCAGCAGCACGACGGCGTGGTGGTGGAAGCAGCGGGGATCTCGGCAGGGCTTCGCCAAGCTCAGCGAGAGGGAGAGGTGTTACGAGGGGAGAGGGAGGCGCCAGGGGCTAGGGTGCGGCTCCCATGCGCCTCCCCACTATATATAGGGGTGGAGGGGGCTGGTTTCTTGCCCTCCAAGTCCATTGGGGCGTTGGCAAAGGTGGGGGAAAGAAATCCCATCATTTCCCTTCCCCACCGATTGTTATCCCCCCTTTTTAGGGATCTTGATCTTATCCCTTCGGGATATGATCTTATTCCTTCTAAGGGGGGATCTTGGTGCGCCTTGACCAGGGGTGTGGGGCCTTGACCCCACTACCCACGTTCATGTGGGTCCCCCCATGCAGGTGGGCCCCACTCCGGAACCTTCTAGAACCTTCCCGGTACAATACCGAAAAATCCCGAACATTTTCCGGTGGCCAAAATAGGACTTCCCATATATAAATCTTTACCTCCGGACCATTCTAGAACTCCTCGTGACGTCCGGGGTCTCATCCGGGACTCCGAACAACTTTCGGATTACCGCATACTAATATCTCTACAACCCTAGCGTCACCGAACCTTAAGTGTGTAGACCCTACGGGTTCGGGAGACATGGAGACATGACCGAGACAACACTCTGGCCAATAACCAACAGCGGGATCTGGATACCCATGTTGGCTCCCACATGTTCCACGATGATCTCATCGGATGAACCACGATGTCGAGGATTCAATCAATCCCGTATTCAATTCCCTTTGTCCAGCGGTATTGTACTTGCCCGAGATTCGATCGTCGGTATCCCGATACCTTGTTCAATCTCGTTACCGGCAAGTCTCTTTACTCGTTCCGTAACACATCATCCCGTGATCAACTCCTTGGTCACATTGTGCACATTATGATGATGTCCTACCGAGTGGGCCCAGAGATACCTCTCCGTTTACACGGAGTGACAAATCCCAGTCTCGATTCATGCCAACCCAACAAACACTTTCGGAGATACCTGTAGTGTACCTTTATAGCCACCCAGTTACGTTGTGACGTTTGGCACACCCAAAGCACTCCTACGGTATCCAGGAGTTGCACAATCTCATGGTCTAAGGAAATGATCCTTGACATTAGAAAAGCTTTAGCAAACGAACTACACGATCTTGTGCTAGGCTTAGGATTGGGTCTTGTCCATCACATTATTCTCCTAATGATGTGATCCCGTTATCAACGACATCCAATGTCCATGGTCAGGAAACCGTAACCATCTATTGATCAACGAGCTAGTCAACTAGAGGCTTACTAGGGGCATGGTGTTGTCTACGTATCCACACATGTATCTGAGTTTCCTATCGATACAATTCTAGCATGGATAATAAACGATTATCATGAACAATGAAATATAATAATAATAACTAATTTATTATTGCCTCTAGGGCATATTTCCAACACTTATTACACATGAAGAACACGGTGGAGACGATTCTGATCATGCGACGCAATACATGGCTGCTGAAGATGCTGACAGGTATGAATGTTTAGTTGCTCAATGTGTTTTGAGTGTGCAGGTTACACAAGCTGAGCAAAATTAGAGGCATAATTTGTTCCATACAAAGGGAGTTGTGAAGGAACGTTCTGTTCGCGTCATCATAGATGGAGGGAGCTGCAATAACTTGGCTAGCATGGAGATGGTGGAGAAGCTATCTCTCACCACAAGACCACATCCACATCCTTACTACATCCAATGGTTCAACAACAACGGCAAGGTTAAGGTCACACGTACTGTTCGTGTGCATTTTAGTATCTCTACATATGCTGATTGTGTTGATTGTGATGTGGTACCTATTCAAGCATGTTCCTTATTACTTGGTAGACCATGGCAAATTTGATAAAAAAATTGTACACCATGGTAGAAACAATTAGTATACTCTTGTTCATAAAGATAAAAATATTACTTTGCTTCATATGACTCCTGAATCCATTTTGAAAGATGATATTAATAGAGCTAATAAAGCAAAACAGGAGAAAAATAAGAGTGAAAATCGGATTGTGGCAAAAGAATTTGAGCAACAAATGAAACCTAATAATAAACCATCTAGTGTTGCTTCTGAAATTGAAAAGTGCATGTTTACTTGCCACAAAATCTGATATTGATGAGCTAGATTTCAACAAATCTGTTTGCTATGCTTTTGTGTGCAAAGAGGCATTATTTTCTTTCGAGGACGTGCCTTCCTCTTTGCCTCCTGCTGTCACTAACATTTTGCAGGAGTTCGCTGACGTCTTTCCAGAAGATGTGCCATCGGGATTACCACCTATTCGAGGGATTGAGCATCAAATTGACTTAATTCCCGGTGCATCATTACCCAACCGTGCACCATACCGTACCAATCCAGAGGAGACGAAGGAGATTATGCGTCAAGTACAAGAACTGCTCGACAAAGGTTATATACGCGAATCCCTTAGTCCTTGTGATGTTCCTGTCATTTTAGTGCCGAAAAAGGATGGTACGTCGCGTATGTGCGTTGATTGTAGAGGCATTAATAATATTACTATTCATTATCGTCATCCTATTCCTAGGCTAGATGATATGCTTGATGAATTGAGTGGCTCTACAATATTCTCCAGAGTTGATTTGCGTAGTGGATACCATCAAATTTGTATGAAATTGGGAGATGAATGGAAAACAACATTTAAAACTAAGTTTGGATTATATGAGTGGTTAGTTATGCCTTTTGGGTTAACTAATGCACCTAGTACTTTCATGAGATTAATGAACGAAGTTTTACGTGTTTTCATTGGACGATTTGTGGTAGTTTACTTTGATGAAATATTGATTTATAGAAAATCTTTGGAGGAACATTTGGAACATTTACGTGCTGTTTTTATTGCTCTACGTGATGCACGTTTGTTTGGTAACCTTGGAAAGTGCACCTTTTGCACTGACCGCATATTTATTCTTGGCTATGTTGTTACTCCACGGGGAATTGAAGTTGACAAAGCCAAGATTGAAGCTATTGAGAGTTGGCTGTAGCCCAAAACGGTCACACAAGTGAGGAGTTTCCTTGGCCTCGCTGGTTTCTATAGGCGTTTTGTGAGAGATTTCAGCACCATTGTTGCACCTCTCAACGAGCTTACAAAGAAGGATGTGCCTTTTGTTTGGGGTACCGCACAGGAAGAAGCCTTCATGGTATTGAAAGATAAGTTGACACATGCTCCTTTACTCCAACTTCCTGATTTTAATAAGACTTTTGAGCTTGAATGTGATGCTAGTGGAATTGGATTAGGAGGTGTGTTATTACAAGATGGCAAACCTGTTGCATACTTTTCTGAAAAATTGAGTGGGCCTAGTCTGAACTATTCTACTGATTATAAAGAATTATATGCTCTTGTTCGGACCTTAGAAACATGGCAACATTATTTATGGCCCAAGGAATTTGTTATACATTCTGATCATGAATCTTTGAAACACATTAAAAGTCAAGCAAAACTGAACCGTAGACATGCTAAATGGGTTGAATTCATTGAGACTTTCCCTTATGTCATTAAACACAAGAAGGGTAAAGAAAATGTTATTGCTGATGCATTGTCTCGTCGTTATACTATGCTTTCACAACTTGACTTTAAAATATTTGGTTTGGAGACCATCAAAGCTCAATATGTTCATGATGCTAAATTTAAAGATGTATTGCAGAATTGTAAGGAAGGAAGAACTTGGAACAAGTTCATTCTTAACGATGGATTTGTGTTTCGTGCTAACAAGCTATGCATTCCAGCTAGCTCCGTTCGTCTTTTGTTGTTGCAGGAGGCGCATGGAGGAGGATTAATGGGACACTTTGGCGTCAAGAAGACGGAGGATATACTTGCTACACATTTCTTTTGGCCAAAGATGAGACGGGATGTTGAGTGTTTTGTTGCTCGCTGCACTACATGTCAAAAAGCTAACTCATGACTCAATCCTCATGGTTTATATATGCCTTTGCCTGTACCTTGTGTTCCTTGGGAGGATATGTCTATGGACTTTGTTTTAGGTTTACCTCGAACAAAGAAGGGGAGGGATAGCATATTTGTCGTCGTGGATAGGTTCTCGAAAATGGCACACTTTATACCATGTCATAAAAGCGATGATGCTGTTAATGTTGCTGATTTGTTCTTTCGTGAAATTATTCGCTTGCATGGTGTGCCAAATACTATTGTTTCAGATCGTGATACTAAATTTCTTAGCCACTTTTGGAGATGTTTATGGGCTAAGTTGGGGACTAAACTGCTTTTTAGTACTACTTGTCACCCCCAAACTGATGGACAAACTGAAGTAGTCAATAGAACATTGTCTACTATGCTTAGGGCTGCTTTGAAGAATAATAAGAATATGTGGGAAGAATGCTTGCCTCATATTGAATTTGCTTATAATCGTTCATTGCATTCTACTACTAAGATGTGCCCTTTTGAAATTGTGTATGGTTTCCTACCTCGTGCACCTATTGATTTGTTGCCTCTTCCATCTTCGGAGAAGGTTAATTTTGATGTTAAAGAACGTGTTGAATTGATTTTAAAAATGCATGAGTTAACTAAGGAAAACATTGAGCGTATGAATGCTAAATATAAAATTGCTAGAGATAAGGGTAGAAAACATGTTGTGTTTGCACCTTGAGATCTTGTTTGGTTACATTTGCGTAAGGATAGATTTCCTAATTTGTGCAAATCAAAGCTAATACCACGTGCTGATGGTCCTTTTAAGGTGTTAGAGAAAATAAATGATAATGCATATAAACTTGAGCTGCCTGCAGATTTTGGGGTTAGTCCCACTTTTAACATTGCAGATTTGAAGCCTTACTTGGGTGAGGACGATGAACTTTCGTCGAGGATGACTTCATTTCAAGAAGGGGAGGATGATGAGGACATCAATACCATTGTTACACCCACAACCCCCGTTGCTATACATACTGGACCAATTACTAGAGCTCGCGCATGCCAATTGAATTATCAGGTACTTTCATTTCTTGGTAACGATTCTAATGTTCATGAGAATATGATGCTGCCTAAATTGGATACATTTCTTTTGCTTACAAATGAAGGGCCTAGCTTGGACAAGAAAGATGAACATTGGAGCAAGTTCAAGCATGGAGATGATGGCATGCGCAAGGGGAACAAGAACGGAGTTACAAGTGATGATTCCAGGATTCTGAAGCCACCATAATGAGTGCATGAAGCATGGGACGAAATATACAGATGTCACTTCATAAATTTCGTCCAGAGGCTATTCTAGGTGCTGCGTCACCTTATTATTGGGCCAGGCCCATGTATTTTTGAAGTACTTACGTATAGGCTGTTTTTAGAGTCCGTATGTGTGGGGAAACAAGAGTTAGGGTTGGTTTCAGACCCCTCCACCAAGGGCCACGAAATTCCCCCTCTCTCCTCCATATATACAGCCCTTAGGGCATCGTTTAGACTTTGGATTTTGTTTAGATTAAAAGTTCGCCATAGCTGCAACTTCACGTACTTCGTTTGTGTCCAAAGACCAGACCAAGACGTCACAGAACCCCACCTTGATCAATAAAGCTTTCATCTTATATTCGCAATATCCAGATTGCAATCTCAGTTTCTTGCTTGTTCTTCGTTTGCTTGCAGGAAACAGACCCTCGTGGTCAGGTTGATCGTGCTCCGGCTTGGTCAATAACCCCTCGGAAGTTGGTTTAGCGATTGCTAAGGCGCGACGTCTCGCACGTTTGTAGTCGGATCATCAAGGTCGACTCCCACAGAAACGATAGCCACCATCTCATCAAAACATCGGGACACCTTTGCCTCTATCAAGAACTCTCTAGTTCTTCTTCTTTGGGATCCACATCATCTTGATGGGAATCCTTGGAGTTCTAGTTGTACCTGATGTAGTAGAACTTGATGCAGTCTTGGGAACCCACTTGACCAAGGCCTTGGGAGCTTCTTCAAATGCATCAATCTCCTCTTGAAGCTTGTCCTTCCCTTTTAGCTTGTGGTCTTGTGGTGGAAGATCATCTTGAGTTTGTGTCCCTTGAAAAGAAGTAGGATCATACTTCTCTTGTTGAGGAACAAACTTCGTCTTGGGGTATTGATCTTCTTCCCACTCAACTCCATTGGCATTGAACTTCCGTTCAAAATCAATTCCTTGATTCTTCCGGTGCCTTCCTTGCTTGCGTACAATTTCCACAAATTGCTTACTTCCGGCAAGGCTCTTGTAAACACCTTTCTCTATAATTCCCTTCAATAAGCTATTTTCTTGCTCAAGTGTAACTTGGCTAAGAGAATCATTAGTGGAATCAAGAGAACTACTAAAGGCAACAACATTGGATTTAGCATGATTATTGTTGCTACTAGAAGAAGAATCTTTCTTACTCTTGTTGCTAGATTTAACTTGTGGCATATTAGTAGACAAGAGTAAATGCTTGGCAATGTAATAAGAACTTTTCTTGCAAAGATCATCATTGATTGCTTTTAAGAACCCATGCTCTTGCTCAAGGTTGAGCTTTTCGAAGCGTAACTTCTCATGAGTCTTTAAAAGCTCTCGATGATTTTCCAAGGTAGTTTCATGAGCTAACTTAAGAGTGTTTAGTTCTTTAGTTAGATGCTCAATATCCTTCTTATCATCATCATTCGTTTTATCTTGATTAGCATGATTAATAGCAAGTTCATCATAGTTTTCATCACTAGAGTTGTCAACAAGTAAATCATCATCACCTAGCAAATCATCTTCATAATTATTGAAATCAACATACTCGGGGTGTGATACCTTTGGGCCTTTATCCATGAAGCATCTTCCAATTCCTTCATTTGGTGAGTCGAATATGTCGTAGGAGTTTGTTGACACAAGTGCTAGACCAGCAACACCTTCATCTTGAGTATATTCGGAGTCGGAGTGATAACTTCTCTCGGGGTGATTATCGGAGTTGGAGCCAGATACCCATTCACCAACGTGAGCTTGATGTCTTCATTTTGTATAGCTCCTTGATGACTTGTCCTTCCTTTCTGAATCCTTGCTTCTCCGTGATGTTCTCCATTCATAACGATCATCTCTACCCCTTCTCTCTCTTGGTGGTGATTTTTCTCTTCTACTTCTCCTTTTGGGTGAATCTTCTATTCTTTTGTAGGGGGTCGTACACTCATTGGAGTAGTGTCCGGGTCTTCCACAATTATAGCAATTTCGTTCACAACTCGAAGATCTTTTGTCATTGTAGGACCTTGACTTGGAACTTCTTTCTTGCTTCTACTCTTGTAGAACTTGTTGAAGTTCTTCACCATCAGGCTCAATTCTTCATTGAAGGCTTGTTTCTCACTTGATGATGTAGGAGCATCACATGAGGCTTTGTAAGCACCACTTGACTTGTTGTGAAGCTCTTCCTTATCCTTGAGTGACATCTCATGAGCAACAATTCTTCCAGTGACTTCCGTTGGCTTGAGATCTTTGTAGTTGGGCATCATTTGAATCAATGTACACACGGTATCATATTTTCCATCCAAGGCTCTTAGGATCTTCTTGATGATGAATCTATCGGTCATCTCTTCACTTCCTAAGCCGGCAATCTCATTTGTGATGAGAGCAAGCCTAGAGTACATTTCAGCGACACCTTCACCATCCTTCATTTTGAACTTGTCAAGCTGACTTTGAAGCACACCCAATTTGGATTCCTTGACGGAGTCGGTTGATAATCCCCAAGTGCAGTGAATCATCGTAGCAATTTCCAAAGGTGGAAGTGATAAGTATGGAGTGTCGAACCCACAAGGAGTTAAAGGTAAGATCAATATTCTCTCAAGCCCTATCTGCCACTGATACGACTCTACGTACACAGAACGTTTGCTTCCAACTAGCAACGAGAAATAAAACTATGTTGTGGTATGAAGTGGATAACTTTGTATTGTATCGGAGAGCTAAAATATTAAAGTAGGCGCTGTTATCATACTTTAGAATATATTACTAAATATTATAAATAGCGAGTGTGGAATAATGGTGGATCGGTGTGCGAAATTGTCCTAGGCAATTGTTAACAAGACCGGTAATCACTATTGCAGTTTCATATGAGGGAGAGGCATAAGCTAACATACTTTCTCTTATTGGATCATATGCACTTATGATTGGAACTCTAGCAAGCATCCGCAACTACTAAAGATCATTAAGGTAAAACCCAACCATAACATTAAAGTATCAAGTCCTCTTTATTCCCATACGCCATGTCCCGCTTATCCGTGTTTGTGTTTCAGTCACTCACGCAACGCAGACAATAAGCAAACCATGGACATATTGCAACACCCTACAGCGGGAATCCCTCACGCTTGCGTGACACGGAGAGCACCATAGGATAGCACCAAAGTAAAACATACAACTCATACCAATCTAGATCATCAATCAACCCAAAGACAAAGGATATCTACTCAAAACATCATAGGATGGCAACACATCATTGGATCATAATATGTGGCATAAAGGACCATGTTCAAGTAGGGATTACAGCGGGGTGTGAGAGAGTGGACCACATAAAAGAGATGAGGATGGTGATGATGATGGTGATGTTGATGAAGACGATCACCGCGACGATGATTCCGCTCCCGATGGCACTCCGGTGCCACCGAGGGAGAGAGGAGGAGAGGTTCTCCCCCTTGTGCTTCCTCCTCCATGGCCTCCCCCTGGATGGGGAGAGGTTCTCCCTCTAGTCCTTGGCCTTCATGATGATGATGGCCCCTCCAGGATCCTTCTCCATGCCCTTCGGTGATGATGGCCCCCTCCGGCAGGGTGCCAGAGAGGGCCTAGATTGATTTCTCATGGCTATAGAGGCTTGCGGCGGCGGAACTTCAGATCTAGGTTATTTTCTGGAGGTTTCTGTATTTATAGGAATTTTTTGCGTCGGTCTCACGTCAAGGAGATGCCCGAGTCGTCCACGAGGTAGGCCGACGCACCCGGGGGGTGGGCGCGCCCCCCATCCTCGTGGACGGCCCGAGACTCTTCTGGCCCAACTCTTTTACTCCGGGTTCTTCTTTTGGTCCATAAAAAATCGTCCAAAAATGGCACGTCAATTGGACTCCGTTTGGTATTCCTTTTCTGTAAAACTCAAAAATAAGGAAAAAAACAGAAACTTGCACTGGGCACTAGGTTAATAGGTTAGTCCCAAAAATCATATAAAATAGCTTATAAATGCATATAAAACATCCAAGGTTGATAATATAATAGCATGAATACTTCATAAATTATAGATACGTTGGAGACGTATCATAGGTACCATCGTGCATATCAATCAAAGTATCCCAAATTTCCTTTGCATTCTCAAGACGGCTGATTTTGTTGAATTCTTCGGTGCACAATTCATTGAAGAGGATATCGCAAGCTTGAGCATTGTATTGCATCATCTTCAACTCTTCCACGGTAGCTTCACGGTTTGGTTCTCTCCCATCAAAGAATTCACCTTGCAGGCCAATGCACACAATAGCCCAAACGGCGTGGTTATGTCCAAGAATATGCATTTTCATCTTATGCTTCCAACTAGCAAAATTAGTACCATCAAAGTAAGGACCTCTACGGTGGTAATTTCCTTCACTAGACGCCATACTCTCCTAGGTTGTGAAACCAAGGCTGTGATCACCAAACGCTATGGAAATCAAGGCAAATGGAAACCTGGCTCTGATACCACTTGTAGGATCGAAAGTATGTCTAGGGGGAGTGGTTAGACTACTTGACCAAATAAAAATCTAGCCTTTTCCCAATTTTAAGTCTTGGAAGATTTTAGCAACTCAGCACAAGTCAAGCTATCAACCTACACATGCAAGTCTAAAAGTATAGCAGCGGAATGTAAAACATTACACATGAAGGTAAAGGGAGGAGTTTGGAGGGAGCAAACACACTGTAGACACGGAGATTTTTGGCGTGGTTCCGACAGGTGGTGCTATCGTACATCCACATTGATGGAGACTTCAACCCACGAAGGGTAACGGTTGCGCGAGTCCACGGAGGGCTCCACCCATGAAGTGTTCACGAAGAAGCAACCTTGTCTATCCCACCATGGCCATCGCCCACGAAGGACTTGCCTCACTGGGGTAGATCTTCACGAAGTAGGCGATCTCCTTGCCCGTACAAACTCCTTGGTTCAACTCCACAATCTTGTCGGAATCTCCCAAGTGACACCTAACCAATCTAGGAGACACCACTCTCCAAAGGTAATAGATGGCGTGTTGATGATGAACTCCTTTCTCTTGTGCTTCAAATGATAGTCTCCCCAACACTCAACTCTCTCTCACTGATTTGGATTAGGTGGAAAGAAGATTTGAGTGGAAAGCAACTTGGAGAAGGCTAGAGATCAAGATTCATATGGTTGGAATGGAATATCTTGACCTCGACACATGAGTAGGTGGTTCTCTCTTAGAAAATATGTGTTGGAAGTGTAGGCATGTTCTGATGGCTCTCTCCATGAATTAAGAGTGGGTGGAGGGGCATATATAGCCTCCACACAAAATCTAACCGTTACACACAAATCACCAAACTCGGTGGGACCGAATAATGAAACTTGGTCAGACCGATTCAGTTCAAAATGTGAACGTTAGGATTTTCGGTGGGACCAACATGTCAACTCGGTGTGACCAATTTCATTAGGGTTAGGGCATAACGTAATCTCGGTGAGACCGATTACACAAACTCGGTGAGACCGATTTTGGTAATAAGCTAACCAGAGAGTTGGTCACGCAAACTCGATGGGACTGATTCGCTCATCTCGGTGAGACCGAAACATTACGAAAGGGAAACATAGAGTTTGCATTGCGAACTCGATGGGACCGATCTCTCATCTTGGTTGGACCGAAACGTTACTAAGGGAAACAGAGAGTTTGCAATCCCATCTCAGTGAGACCGAGATCCCTATCGGCATGACCAAAGTGACTAGGGTTTGTGGCAGTGGCTATGTCAAATGAACTCGGTGGCGCCGGATAGAAGGTTTCGGTGGGACCGAGTTTGACTTTTGGTTTGGGACATATGTGGATATGAGAAAGTGATTGAAGGCTTTTGGAGCATATCACTAAGCATTTTGAGCAAGCAACCCATTAGGCAACACTTCATCCCCTTTTAATAGTATTGACTTTTCCTATGGACTCAATGTGATCTTGGATCACTAAAAGTAAAATGTAGAGTCTTGAGCTTCAGAGCTTGAGCAAATCTTTTGTCCTTAGCATTTTGAGGGGTCCACATTCCTAATCCATGCCATGCCAATCATTGAGCTTTCCTGAAATATTTATCTTGAGATATCATTAGCTCAATGAGCTATATGTTGTTAATAATTACCAAAACCACCCAGGGATAGTTGCACTTTCACAACCCCAAAGGAGAATATATCTAAATAAACCTAAAACTCCCATTATGATTTGAGATTGCCTTGCCGTTGCGCCCCTTGCCTTTCTTACTGGCTTTCTAGTTGATGGGGAAGGCTTGACAAAGAAGCTTCTGTCGGAAGAGAAGTGGAAAACTAAGTTGTTCGGGGGGCAAAATCCCCCACCCCCTATATTGTATGGTTTGAAGACTGTAGTACCTTCGACATCATTATTTGTCCTCATGGTAATGATCAGGGCGGACCCAGGACAAAAATGACCTCGGGTCCCATGTCTATCATATATATTTGGATATCAAGTACTAATGTAGCTAAAAGTAACAAAGTTAACAATACAATATACCTAGAATATAATATAACCATGAATATGCTTACCAAGGATCCAAAATAAAGAGTTTACTTGGAATATTAGTTGATCGTCTAACGGACCAACATTTTCTTCTTACAGTGAGGTTCTCCACTTTTTAAGAAACCTTTCCGTAAACTAAGCTTCTCCTCTTTTTTAGAAACCTTTCCATAAACTGAGCTTCTCCTAAAATTTGCAATTTATTCAGATAATTAAAATTTTCATGAAAGAAAAGAACTATGAATCACGTGTACGTACATAATACTTGAGTTACAATTGCACGATTGTAATATAGAACATACTTGACATGGTGCCGGTGCTTCCAACCGTCCTCGAGTATTGCAATATTAGTATTCACTGGGTGCACATTTATCTGAAATAGTCTAATTACTCAATACAGGCAAAATCTCTAGTATTATCCAACACCCCTAATTAACTATGGTTAGGGAAACAAAGCAATAATTAGAACAAGATTTACAATAGAGGCTGTGGCAGAGGCACATCAAATTGGGTGTTTGATGCAGCGTACCTGTGCCATCTTTTTTCAATGATTCAGTGACTTGCCAAGATCTGTCGATAGGAGGCGAGTATAGCATACAGGGATACAAAGGAAGGCGAAAGAGCAAGGGCATGAAGCGCAACGTCCAGCAGACGAACAAGCGAGGCGATGGGCTACAGGAAAGTACCAATCCATTGATGGATCGATGTACTCCTCACATCCCTGGACAGGCTGACTGGGCCTTTGTGGGTTCGAAGTCACGCGCCGCTACAACTGGGCTGCACTTGGGTGATGTTGAGCGGAGCCTGGTTGTAAGGGTGTTGTTTAGGAAAATTAGGGTGTCCCATTGTATATGGTCTCTATATCTATAAGGTAAGAGAGTTTTTTACCCAGTGTCATGTGCTACCTGTTGGGTTAATGTGGGCTCGCCCTGGTAATGATCTCAATTATCACGTGCTTCCAAGTTTATGATGTGGGAAAAAATGGAGTGAGATGTATGCAGAAAGCTATGTTGCGTGCACTATACCACTACAGTTTTGTTAAGGTGTTGCTAAACTCATGTTTGCTCTCCTATAATTTATATGGTTACTCATATTCTTGCCATGTTTGAGGCACTTCTATATTATTTGGAGCAGAATGTTCCCTTTGTAGCATTCAGACAAGATCAATGTTACTCTGTGCATGAGGACACTTTGGTTGATTCTCTCCAATGTGTTTACCATGAACCAAAGGTACGATAGAGTTCAAGTACAACATAATATGATTGAATCGTACCATTTGCAACTTCTAAGGGCAATGGAGTGAAGATTCTATTGGATCAGCCTTAAATTACTCTGGATAAAGTATAATATGTCCTTTCACACACATGGTGGAAGCTCAATTTCTTGGTTCTACAACACTATGACCACTAATAGAATGCACGTGTGTTGCTATGAGATATAATGCATATAGATAAATAAAACAAATGATTGAGGTCATCTTCAAAGTCGAAGCTCATTTCTCCCTCAAATGTCCAGGCGTGTTCGGACATTAAACAGGCCCTGAGCGGGCTCTCCATAATCCAACTAGATAGTTCGGACTCCCCCAAATCCAGCCCCTATATTGGGGAGTGATACGTTCATTTTGCATCATGTTTTCCTGTTGCTATTTATTATGTTTTTATGCATAATAATGCTTTGTGGAGTAATTATAATGCCTTTTCTCTCATAATATGCAAGGTTTACACAAAGAGAGAGAATGACGACAGCTGCAATTCTAGACCTAAAAAAGCTACGTCGGAGTTACCTATTTTGCACATCTCCAAATGAGCTGAAATTTTACGGAGAATTATTTTGGAATAAATAAAAAATACTGGAGAAAAGAGTTACCAAAGGGGGGCTGCCGGGCCCCCATGAGACACCAGGGCATGCCAGGCCCCCCAGGCGCGCCCTGGTGTGTGGTGGGCAGCCCAGCCCACCTCCGGTGCCCATCTTCTGGTATACTAGTTAACCCGTTGCGCCAACTGGCGCAGAGACCCGCTGAAGACATGCTATCGATGAAAATAGTTTCATGCTGCAAGGACCTTCTGCTAAATCATGCAATTTTTTTAAACATGTTTATTACGTTGTGAAATAATAGCTTGGGAAAAGGGAAATTGCATAATATGAATATGTTCAGTTTGAAAATATGGTCACTATGATGAGAGAGTAAAGTTGGCATGGTTGTGTTTTTTTGGCAATGGGTTTGGAAAAAGAAAATATTTGTGTGACATGAATAGGCTTAGCTTGAAAACATGGTTATCATGGTGAGAAACTTGGTTGTGCATCTTTGTCATGCAAAAAAGGAAAAAAAGATAAGAAACCTAGGGAAAAAACATCTCTTTGTTGTGCATATACGGAGATATAGGCATCAAAAGGTATTAGGATAGCCCATATGCTATTTAGCCCAGCCCACGTAGAGCGATGCTTGTGGCCCGTGGGGAGGAGAATATGAAGCGGCAGGGGGCGGATCGAGCGAAGACTGTCTGTCCCTTTCCTTTCTCTCTCGGTTCCTCAACTGCGTTACAGAGGCGTTTCCTCAGCCGCCGATCGGTGCGATTTCTTGCCTCTTTTGATTTCGGATTTGGCTGCATGCATGGATTTACTTTCCATTTATCTCGATCTTGCATCTCCCCTACATTTTGAAGGTGAGCTCACTCGCATGCATCGTACACACCCCAAACCCGTTGCGCCAAATGGCGCAGAGACCCGCTAAAGCCATGATAGCGATGAAAGTAGTTTCCTTTAGTAAGAACATATTCCATTTTGATAGTAGTAAGCCCATGTTTAAATCATGCTATATTGAAAATTTGTTTATTACGCTGAGAAATATGATCCTCATGTATGAGAAAAAACATATTTTTACATGTATAAACCAATTAAGGAGGTATTTTTAGCAGTGTTTGTGCAAAACTTTTATTTTCATATGCATGAAAAAACCCTCCCTTTGTTGTGCATATGGAGGCATAAGTATTCGAAAAGCCCATATGCTACCTAGTCCGACCCATGAACAATTCTCTGGGTGTCCCGTCCGAAGTAGAATATAAAGCGGCAGCAACTGCATCTATCTGCCTATTTATCTCTTTTTCTTCCTCGATGGCTCATTTTGGCGAGAGAGACGTTTCCGGCAGAGAGGTACCCAACTGGTGGGATTTCTCCTTTCCTATTACTATGTCGAATTTCTTTGCATGCATGGATTTAGTTCTCATTTATCCAAATTATACTTCTCCCCTCTTTTTGTGGTGATTTTTACCAAGTGGCGCAGAGACTCGCTAAATCTATAATTTAGTTGGTTTTGTTGTGGGCAAGCACATATGGTAATAAAATTTACGCTCTATAATAATAATAATAATAATAATAATAATAATAATAATAATAATAATAATAATAATAATAATAATAATAAAGAATTGTGGCTTGTTGTCTACAATTAGATGCACACACACATTTAAATTTGGCAACACAAAGTCCCACCGAAAACCAGTTGGTCTGAAAATATGACTGTTGCCCCAAATGGCACATAATCCCATTTAATACCATGTGCGTGTTTGAGAATATTTGTTCATAATTTTATGTTTGAGCAAGCATAGGGCATGAATTGTGAACCTTTACATTGAGGTCTGTCTTTCAAAATCTAAACTTGCATGCATAATTTGTCATATTATATGGGTAACAGAGATCCATATTTTTCTTCAATTTTTATTCATTGGTTATGTAGCATTTAAGCCCATCTTTTTTACAAATCCTAATTTTTTAGGGCTGACAGTCCAAGTGAATCCAGCCCACAGACGCCAAATGGCGTAGAGACCCATTTGAAACCATGGGCGCGTCAAAAATATTTGCATTTTCTCAATAACTTTATTCTTGAGGAAGCGATTTAAGATTAAAAATATTTGACTTCATTGGTAGAAGTAAGTTTTAGCAGCCACTTAGGATACTTATTCAAACCATTTAAAATGGAAAATGAAGGATAATTCAACTTTGAAAACATACACTTAAGCATGTGTATTTTGTTATCTTATTCAGGTAACATAGAGCCAAATGGCGCAAGGTTGGCATATCATCATATGATGAAAGTGCAGCACTGTCGCTGTTTCCACACTAAGAATACTCATAACCTATCCCAACCTGAGTGGATATATAAATTCAGAGGGAAAAATCACAAACTATACTATACCGATACAGCTAGATATCAAGATTCTCAGGACACAATGTCTAAACTAAATTACCCAACAAACAGTTTGAATCATGAATAGAATATAGTTAACATAAACCCCATGCAAACGGTCATCACGTATCAGCTAGTAAGAAAGGAGGGAACAAATCTTGATTAACAGAACAATGGAGCACCATCTTTAGAGATTGTACAAACTGTAAAACAAAAAAAAAGAAATCGGTCAGAGTAAAAAAACATGACTGGATATATATACAGCTGGATATCAAGATTCTCTGGAGAAATGCTTAAACTAAAATATTAATAAAAACGAATCATGGGCCATTCAAAAACAACTTCATATACCCAACAAAGAGTTTGAATCATGAATATGCAATGCACATCGCTGACATGACCCACCATGCAAACGATCATCATAAATACCTTTGGAACCCACAACTCAACATAAACATGACAAAGACAAACATGTATACCAAATAGCATCTGAAAACATATCAGGGAAGATAATTTTCTGGCAGAACCAAGCATGCGTATGCAACTATCTAAATATATGTGCTAAACAGCCACTGGAAACATTGCTATAGAACAGACCAGATAAAGCAATTTCCACACAGAACAATGCATGCATGTTTGCACAACCAATCAAACACATGTATAGAATAGATACTGACAAACAATTAGTCTAGAAAGACTAACTATGCCGGAGCAAGTTGATCATGAAACTCCATACCAAGACATCTCCAGATTTTTCCGGAAATGAGAGTTCAGTAAGCTACTACCTTCAGCCTCCTAACTGATTTGAGAGCAGCATTTATTGGTTTTTAGAAACCTGAAAAAAACATTAGGCACATTTGAATAAACATTCAAGAGAAGGGAACTGCAAAACAAAATTCAGTAAACAGAAACGCCGCTATAGCTCATGACTAAATTGACTATCTTTCAGCAAAAAGTTGGAAAACCTTAGTAAAAAAAATAGAATGAGCATGCTACCATGCCCTTGCGCAGGTTCAAGCTACATTCGAAGAAGGGACGTCTATTGAACAAAAACTGGGTCGATAGTATTTTGCAATAGCTAACTATGCAACTTTTCTCCACAAACATGAGATAATTTAAATGGCAGGATCATGTTTGTTTTCCCCTTATTTTCAGTTGGATTGTAATAACTCAGAAGCAAAGAGTACACCACAGTGGTTTAGTCTACCAATCTGATTCAATTCAAGAATGGGTAGCCTATTCTCTTGTATATGTCAGCAAGCTCTTTTTTGTACTCAAGTCAAAACTAAGCATAAATACCTACTCACCTACATAAGTTGCTGTTGCACATGCCCATGTATTTGGTGCAAGTTGAGGCCTCCTTTAAGTAACATTATGACCACTCTTCAAGTCTTCATACCTACAAACACCATCAAAGTATGAAGTCAAAGCGAGGTGGAACCGTGTAAGGACTAAAGAAAGGGAAAGTGTCCAATTCATAAGCAAAGAGAGCAAGAGACCGAACTTTCAGAACATTTAGGTTTATTAGTAAGGAAATAGTGGTAACATTTTCTTAGTAATTAAGCTCGATGGAAATAAAGGTACTTTTCATGTATGACGCCCAAAAAAAGTTTAAACATCTTTTCCTTTTGCTGTACCATGACCATACCACAATGTGAGCTGCAGACAGGGAAAAGTTCAGATCCAAAATCATATCTAATAGATATGTTTGTACATTAAGGAAAAGAAAAACATTAATGAGCATTCTGCAAAAACACATTAAGAAATGGAGCTTTTGGACCAGTGAATTACACTGGTATTCTCAAAATACCACATCTACAATCTCACTGGTGAGAACCAGTGCAGTATTAAGAAATTATCTATGTCTATAAGCTTTTTATGAATGATGCCAGACTTATTTTTTTATTGCAAGAATCAATGCTAGCAGGCTGTTTTGTAGAGTTACTCGGCGGAAGATGCCGCAACCAATAGAAATTTGCAGTAGATTTCATCTATGCCTGCTGCTCCATCCTGTAGTAATTATTTAGAACAACAAATAAGATGATTGTCAGATTAGAGAAGGCACACTTCTTGCATAAAAAAGAGAAGGCCACACTAAATAAGCATGTTCCTAGTATGTATCTATAAACATAGAGATGCTACTGATAAATATAACTGAACTATTTCCCACAGCAAAAGGAAAACATGCGTGTGGCTAGAAAGAATAAGCATGTAGCTAGAAAGAAGGAAACAAACATCAAGCAGCAGAACATAGTTACAGCAAAGCAGGAGATCAAGATGCAGCAACAAAGGAGATCCTAGAACCAGCTAAATAAACGGTAGGCTGATGCCACACTACTCACCCTCACTCCACTCGGTGGCCTTGAAAAAACAGTTAGCACTGGATGTCACCAAATAATGCACCCAACTGCGCACTGGACACCGGCTCATGTCTGAGTTATCCCATGATCTCATGGGTACGCAACAGTTTAGGCAGAAAATATAGTTTGAATTGGATGTCAGGGCGATGTAAAAAATGCAGACCATTTTTGTATGTCTACAAAAATATGTTCAATTCAAATTTTTACTGAAACTTTGACTGAGCAAAGTGAAACATCATCATATAATGTGGTAGCCAAATCTACACAAGATGCAGGCTGCAGATCTGGTACCATGAACTGCACGAACAAAACAGACTGAATGGTTCAAAAATTGCATCAAAACTGTTTCACAATTAACATATTCAGGAAAGGCTAAACATCCTTGACTTGTAAACCAAAAAATGGAGCAAAAATGGTGTGTTGCCTACACCTTTATCAACTAAAACTGCTTACTCATTTGTTCACCGCATAGAAGCAGGTAATCAACTACTAATCTCCTACAAGAGGTACACCTTTATCAACTATCTCCTACTCATATATCGAGCTTTCAAAGTATATCTAATTTTCAGGTCTGGACAGATTCAAGCAACTCAAAGCATATCACCCTTTTTGGTTAAAATTAAATGGCCCAATCCTCCATCAGATTTACATGGGGCATAGAGTTTAGAACAGACTTACAGTTGGATAATGCAATACAGCGATACCTGTAGAATAATAGTGCAATACCTGTAGTTAAATCCATCAGTTTTGGCACATTTTTAGAAACATGTTTCTCCGCTGCTCTGCAATCATTTGTTAACACACCTTTTGTCAGTATGAGCAACCAACATCAGCTAAAAGAAATCGTACAAATGTAGGTACCACAACTCTCTATAATGTAAACAGTTCATAGCAGAATACGCACATCGCCATGAGCAGATGTTGAAAGCGCAAGATCTTATACAGAAGGTTTTAACCGTGTAATGTTGAAAAGCATAAGATATTAACAGTATGTTGTAGATAGAACAGTACACCGCGGAATAATGCCGTAAACTTAAATACTAACTTAAAAAAAATCATTAGAAAGAACAGTACACCGTAGAAAAATAATGCAATACATATAGACAACCTACCCACTCCAACTTAAAAAGAATCAAGTTCCAACTCCACAACACATATGACCATTAAAGAACCATTTTTCAGTACCACCATTCTGGCCTTACCGTTACATGGCAACCAAACTAATCCTCATTTATTTTAGAAAAAACAACTACTCGACTGATCCTTCGTAGGCACAACTCAATTAACCGGCTGGTTAGCAAAGCATTTTGTGCCTGCTGCAATCTTCAAGTATATACTGTAACCAACTTATTTGTTGATACTAAGAGATGTAAAATTTAGCTAGGGTAGCCAAGGTTTAGATGTTGTACCAGTCAGCAAATCTGCACTGCTCTGCTTGGAAGAGCGTCAGATGGATCCAGCCATCATTGGACAGAGACGCACCAAAGTACAACCTTACAGCCCTTTTTCATCTCCTCTCGCCTCCTCAGACATTAAAAATATTGCATATTTAAATTTCTTCTTTAGCAATGGAAAGCATAAGGAAAGCTCAATGAGAATTGAATAACTTCCAAGAAATAAATAAGTGACAACTAAACGAGGCACACAGCCAAGGCAAAAACTTCATGATTTGTATGCCTTCATTTCACTGACGGTTATGCTTACTTTAGTGTAGCCCGAGTGATAAAGAAAATAAACTTGTGCCTTATCGATCAAAATGTCACTACCTAGACTAATGGTCCAAACAAAATCACCTCTATGGACAAAAGAACCAATGGATAATTGGCTGTAATGTGTATGATGAATCATGCATATCTGGCTCTATATTTGGTGCGACCGTCGACAGAAAATCGATGGTACAAATAATTTGCCCAATCTTTCACGGTGTGATGTCACCTGAAACGACGTGGCGCTCGCGATCTTGTAGATGCAATCACCACAGCAACAACACGCACACCCTAGAGAGGAAGTACGTGGACGATCTTCAGCAGACCAGCGGAAACTGAAATTCTGGAATCAATCTCACGCCAAAATCACAAAGCCCCAAGAGCTATTCAACAAATATCAAACAGCGGCTCGGAGATACCCCGAGTTACCGATCTATTCATCTCTGGAAAATAACTTCAACCAAAGCTATCCCGTACATGGCCGAAGCCGGCCTTTTATATAGGCGAGAAAAACGACCAGGCTAAACCGACTTAAACAAGAAAAATACTACACGGACTCTCTCTCTCCTATCTTTCTAATCACATCTTAACTAATTTAATTATCCGGCACGTTGATCACAAAAGACAAAACAGACTAGTACTTATTGAAAAGGAAACGAACTAGGACTAAGGAAAACGCATGCATCCTCCTGAGTCCTTAACTTGCATCTTCCCCTCCGTATCATGATTGCATGGGGTTCGAAAAGTGGGCTTCACTTCCTTCGGCTGTACAATTTGAAACGTCATCGTGCCAATCTGTAATACCTGTATCTCCGGAGCGATGTGCGTCATGGCCAGACTTTGTTTATGTATTGAATCAATAGTAACAAATTGATTTCCTTTTCCAGTGCGTTTAGCTCGTACGACATACTTCTCCGGCAATGAAATATTTGTCTCCATAGGCAGTGTCACATCAATATTAGCATGTCAGGGAAAAAAATCAAGAGATTAAAGGCAATATATCTCAGGGGATAAGATGTGTTAGAGTTATATTATAAGTCATGTACCCCTTTGTATTTATCCCGTTATATAAGGGGTTTCCTGCATATGTTTCACATCTGTACATGTATATATATCGGCCTATGGCCTCATGGGAATACAAGTTGCATATTCCTAACATGGTATTAGAGCTAGGTTAACTTTTTTGCACGCTGCAACTCGTGCGATTGATCCATCTCTCCTCCCGATAGAGGCCGCAGCCTCGATCTCCTTGTCCCGCTCGGATCCCGTCCTGGATCGAAACGGGCCTCCTCTCCCGTTCTCGATCCTATAAGGATCGCTCGCAGCCCCTCCCCCGATCGATCGCTCGCAGCCCCTCACCCGATCGAGAAGGACGCTCCCGCTCGAGCTCGCCCTTGTCCCGACTCGCACAGGCCCCTGCTGGATCCCGCCGCTGCCTCCAGCTGCCAGTCGCCCCTTGGTCTGGATCGACTGCCTGCTGCTCCCCCGATCCCGTCCTGTTGCCGATTGGAAGCTGGTGGTCTCGTCCCTGCTGCTCTCGTCGGATTCTGCTGATTTTGGATCTCTGCTAAAAAAAAAAGATATGTCTACTGCATCGGGCTATGTTGCTGTCCCTCGCTGTCCGGTGATTTTCGATGGTACTAACTACACCGAGTTCACTGGCTTTATGCGCATTCACATGCGTGGCATCCGTCTCTGGGGTGTTCTTTCTGGCAAGGTCTGCTGTCCGCCACGTCCGGTTCCTCCGGTGGCCCCTACTCCGCCGACTCCACTGGTTCTTGCTCCGGATGCTAATCAGGCCACCAAGGATGCGGCTAAGCTTGCTGATGAGGCTGCTGATCGTGCTTATGATGAGAAGGTTTTGGCTTATGAGGAGGCTCTTCAGATTTATCATGGTGCTCTGTCTGCTTACACCCAGTGGCTTGATGATGATGCTCGTGCTGCTGCTGTTGTCACTGCTAGTGTTCTGCCTCAGTTTGCTTCTGAGTTTCTGGGTCTTCCTACTGTCTTTGAGATGTGGACCCGTCTTCATCAGCGCTATCAGCCCTCTGGTGATGCCTTATACCTTTCTGTGGTCCGTCAGGAGCATGCTCTTCAGCAGGGTGACTCTACTGTTGATGACTTCTATGCACAGAGTTTTGCTATCTGGCGCCAGCTTGATTCTCTCCGCAGTGCTGGTTGTCGTACCTGCCCCTGTTGCCAGGCTGTCCAGGCCAATTTGGAGTTTCATCGCGTCTATGAGTTCCTGTCTCGGCTCCGTAAGGAGTTTGAGCCCCGGCGTGCTCAGTTGTTTGCTTGTGGCCGTATTTCTCTCATGGAGGCGCTTTCTGAGATTCGTGCTGAGGAGACTCGCTTACGTGGTGCTGGTTTGCTGGAGGTTCCCTCTGTGCTCGCTACTCGTGCTCCTACGCCACCTGCTGCACCGACCCCTTCTCGCTCGAGTGCTCCGCCGCTCTTGCCCACTCCTTCTGGAGGCTCAGGTCGCCCGCGTCCACATTGCGACTACTGCAACAATGATGGTCATCTTGAGTCTCAGTGCTACACGAAGAAGAAACACCTGCGCAAGGCGCGATAATCATCTTCAGGGACTTCGTCATCTACCTCGACAGCTTCAGCCATTACTTTGAGCAGGATATTCTGAGACTTAAGCGTCTGCTCGCGGCTTCAGGTTCTTCCTCGACGGGTACTGCTGATTCTGTGACTGATGCTTCCCGCACTGAGCAATCACCCTCTACATAGTCAGGTACATCCCCATGGGTTCTGGACTCTCGAGCTTCTTTTCATATGTCTTCTCATTCTTCCATTTTGTCCTCTCTTCGCTCGCTGGATTCTCCTGTTCATGTCCTCACTGCTGATGGTACTCCACTTTCTGTCGTTAGTAGAGGCACTCTTACCACTCCTTACTCTGTTCCTGATGTTGCTCATGTTCCTCGACTCACCATGAATCTGTTTTCTGCTGGTCAACTTACTGATTCTGGTTGTCGCGTCATCCTTGACGTTGACTCTTGTTCTGTCCAGGACCGTCGCACGCACACTCTGGTTGGCTTCATGTTCCTTCTGCTGCCACCACTATCGCCAGTTCCTCCGCTTCAGTCGCCTCTGTTACTGGTTCCTTCAAGCAGTGGCATCATCGACTTGGTCATCTGTGTGGTTCTCGGTTGTCGTCTTTAGTTCGTCGAGGCCTTCTGGGGTCTGTCTCAGGAGATGTCTCTTTAGAGTGTCAGGGTTGTCGTCTTGACAAGCAGATTCAGTTACCATATTCACATAGTGAGTCAGTGTCTAAGCGTCCTTTTGATTTAGTCCATTATGATGTATGGGGTCCGGCTCCTTTCGCTTCCAAAGGTGGTCATAAATACTATATTATTTTCATAGATGACTTCTCCCGTTACACATGGCTTTATTTCATGACTTCTCGTAGTGAGGTGTTGTCTATATATAAGCGTTTTGCTGCCATGGTTCATACTCAGTTCTCTTCACCCATTCGTGTTCTTCGTGCTGACTCTGCTGGCGAGTATATCTCTAAGATGTTGCGTGGTGTTCTTGCTGAGGAAGGCACTCTCTCTCAATTCTCTTGTCCTGGTGCTCATGCTCAGAATGGTGTGGCTGAGCGAAAGCATCATCATCTTCTTGAGATGGCTCGTGCATTGCTAATTACTGCCTCTCTCCCGCCTCATTTTTGGGCTGAGGCCGTCTCCACCTCCACCTATCTTATCAATCTCCAGCCTTCTGCTGCTCTACAGGGTGGTGTTCCTTTCGAGCGTCTTTTTGATCGTTCTCCCGATTATTCGATGCTTCGCTTGTTTGGTTGTGTTTGCTATGTTCTTCTTGCCCCTCGCGAACGCACCAAACTGACCGCTCAGTCTGGTGCTCATGCTCAGAATGGTGTGGCTGAGCGAAAGCATCATCATCTTCTTGAGATGGCTCGTGCATTGCTAATTACTGCCTCTCTCCCGCCTCATTTTTGGGCTGAGGCCGTCTCCACCTCCACCTATCTTATCAATCTCCAGCCTTCTGCTGCTCTACAGGGTGGTGTTCCTTTCGAGCGTCTTTTTGATCGTTCTCCCGATTATTCGATGCTTCGCTTGTTTGGTTGTGTTTGCTATGTTCTTCTTGCCCCTCGCGAACGCATCAAACTGACCGCTCAGTCTGTTGAGTGTCTTTTTAGGCTACAGTGATGAGCATAAGGGCTATCGTTGTTGGGATCCTATCGGTCGTCGGATGCGTATCTCTTGAGACGTGACTTTTGATGAGTCTCGTCCCTTCTACCCACGCCCATCTTCCTCGACCTTTTCAATGGAGGATATCTCTTTCCTCACTTTTCCTGACTCACCTATCACCCCCTCGAGCCTGTGCCTATTCGTTCCGCTCCCTCTGCTTCTCCACCTCTAGTCGATTTGATGCCACCATCTTCCACGGTCTCCTCATCTAGCATGTCACCGGATTCTACACCTTCATCTCCGGTGACTTCTTCGTCGCCACCCCTCGATTCTACCTTGGCGATTCCTCCTTCTATTGTTCCATCTTTTCCTCAGTATTACACTCGTCGTTCACGTCCTGTGGATGCCTCCGTGGATGTGTCGTCATCTTCCTCTCAGCCTACTTATGGCTTGCGTTCTCGTCCTCGTCCGCCTGTTGATCGCTTTGGATTTCCCACCGCTGGTGCTGCTGTTCTTGAGCCGACTTCTTATCGTCAGGCTGTTGTTCATCCTGAATGGCATTTTGCGATGGCAGAGGAGATTGCTGCTCTTGAACGCACTAGTACCTGGGATCTTGTTTCCCTTCCTCCCGGAGTCCGTCCCATCACTTGTAAGTGGGTCTACAAGGTTAAGACTCGCTCCGATGGTTCTCTTGAGCGTCACAAAGCTCGTCTTGTGGCTCATGGTTTTCAGCAGGAGCATGGTCGTGCTTATGACGAGACTTTTGCTCTTGTGGCACATATGACCACTGTTCGTACACTTCTTGCCGTTGCCTCTGCACGCCACTGGTCTATATCTCAGCTTGATGTTAAGAATGCTTTTCTTAATGGTGAGCTGCGTGAGGAGGTGTACATGCAGCCACCACCTGGGTATTCTGTTCCTGATGGCATGGTCTGTCGTCTTCGTCGCTCTCTCTATGGCCTTAAGCAAGCCCCCCGTGCCTGGTTTGAGCGTTTTGCCTTTGTGGTCACTGCTGCTGGTTTTTCAGCAAGTGCTCATGATCCAGCATTGTTTATTCACCTTTCTCCTCGTGGTCGGACTCTTCTTCTTCTCTATGTTGATGACATGGTCATCACTGGGGATGACCCCGAGTATATTGCCTTTGTAAAGGCCTGTCTTAGTGAGCAGTTTCTTATGTCTGATCTTGGCCCTCTTCGCTACTTTCTTGGGATTGAAGTCTCTTCTACCTCTGATGGCTTTTTTATATCCCAGGAAAAGTATATCCAAGATCTTCTTGCTCGTGCTGCTCTTACTGACGAACGCATTGTTGAGACTCCTATGGAGCTCAATGTTCACTTCCGTGCTACTGATGGTGATCCCCTCCCTGACCCGACGTGTTATCGTCATCTTGTTGGCAGTCTTGTCTATCTAGCTGTCACTCGTCCGGATATCTCTTATCCGGTTCATATTCTGAGTCAGTTCGTCTCCGCTCCCACATCGGTCCACTATAGTCATCTCCTTCGTGTTCTCCGATATCTTCGGGGCACAATCTCTCACCGTCTATTCTTTCCTCGCTCCAGTTCTTTACAGCTTCAGGCTTATTCGGATGCTACATGGGCTAGTGATCCTTCAGATCGCCGTTCACTTTCTGCTTACTGTGTTTTTCTTGGTGGTTCTCTCATTGCCTGGAAGACGAAGAAACAGATTGCAGTTTCCCTTCGAGTGCCAAGGCTGAGTTGCGAGCAATGGCTCTTTTGACGGCAGAGGTGACTTGGTTACGGTGGTTACTTCAGGATTTTGGTGTTTCTGTCACTACACCGACTCCGCTCTTATCTGACAGTACAGGTGCTATTAGCATTGCGCGTGATCCTGTGAAGCATGAGCTCACCAAGCATATTGGTGTTGATGCTTTCTATGTACGCGCTGGTGTGCAGGATCAGGTTATTGCTCTTCAGTATGTGCCTTCCGAGTTACAGTTGGCGGATTTCCTGACGAAGGCCCAGACTAGAGCACAACATGGCTTTTATCTCTCCAAACTCAGTGTTGTTCATCCGCCATGAGTTTGAGGGGGGGGTGTTAGAGTTATATTATAAGTCATGTACCCCTTTGTATTTATCCCGTTATATAAGGGGTTTCCTGCATATGTTTCACATCTGTACATGTATATATATCGGCCTATGGCCTCATGGGAATACAAGTTGCATATTCCTAACAAGATGCATCTTTCACATCTCAGTTAAAAAAAGCCCCAACATCACCAGTAAAAGTGTGTCTTTGGTTCAGTTTTCCCGACTTCCCCAAGTGCTTGTATAGTTGAAAAATATATCATAACTGAATACAATGAAACAACAAGAAGAAAATAGTAAGAAACTTGAAATGGTGTAGCAATTAAGTACTACAACAAATCGAATAGGAACAGACCAAATATAAACAAAGAAGTGCAATGCCCTTATCCTTATGGTGGTATTCCTTAGTGTAACATACAAACCAACCATGTCACCTATTTTTGTGCTACATATAGACTGAAACCAAGCAAGATAATGTAACCTCACAAGAAGTATAGTATAGCCGATTTAGAAATTGAGAACTGGCCATTCCAAACAAAAACAACATTGCTGGTGCTGCAAAAATGGATAATCCAGCGCCAAATAGTGATGCCTCCATCAATAAAATCCCTAGGAATTTTCCTGCAGATAGCAACAGAAAAAAACTAATCTCAGAACACGGTACCACTCAGTAGAAATCCAAAAACCGCACTGGGCAATGCCATCAAAAAAAGTCACCCCACCGACCATCATTACACCATACTGTAAATTTTGCATTTTCAGTGTTACGATCGTTCATACATATATCATCTACACTGCAGTTCTCCAGAAATAGACTGAGTTAACCATTCTATTCTACAAAAATATCTAAATCACCACTGCCGAGTATCCACGCTCAAACTAAAACAATTCGTAGCTAATCCCCAAATACAGATAGTAATCTGACGAAACCAAAACACCGCATTCACCAAATATAGAGATCTGAAGATCGGAAGGGTGGCGTAAATGCATACAACACACACGCATCAAGCAGGGCTGTAGGACCATGGAGAGCAGGGATTTGGAGGAAGTTACCTTGTCGGGAAGGGATTCCTGGCGGCAACGGTGGAGCTGACTCGCGGCGGGGACGGAGGTGACTCGACGCGGCGGCTAGCGAATCCAAGTGCAACGGCGGTGAGGCTAGGGCGCCCTCGATCCAATCCGTTGCCCTGCTCCTGTCAATCGAGCGAATAGGGTTAGGAGTGGGTTTCTGCTGCGCTCCGGCTGAGCTCCGTCGCTGCGTATCCCCGACGTGTCGACGGCGTACCTTACGGCGCATCGAGGGCGGCTGCGTTGTAGAGGAGGGAGCGGGGAGGAGACGAGTTGGAGGCGGCGCGGGCTCGAGGGCAGCGTCGTGGGAGAGGAGGGAGTAGGGAGGAGACGAGGCAGAGGGGCCGCGCGCTTGACGAGAACTGGCGGCTAGGGTTTTGACCCTTTTGCACGTTCCGCAGGGCGAGCGCAGCGCACGGGCGATTCCCGACCGCGACGAGACGCGCAGCCAGGGCCACCGACGAATGGGACCAGGAGCAACTTCGGTCCACCTGTCATCACTATAGGGCAGACGCGGGTGCATAAGCCGGCTACACACGCATTGGCCCATCCCTGCGCAACTGCTCCCCGTAACGCACGACGCGGGCAGCGTGTGTTTGACACACGACGTGACGCGGTAGGCAACGCTCACACGAAAAAGGCACAGCCATTAGACTGGCGTGTGGGACCAAGGAGCAGGTAGACCCACTTGTAGCTGCACCAACAGGCGAAAGAGAGGGGCGAGCGGGAACCGGGAATGGCACAGCGCCCACGACGTGCACACGCGGCACGGCAGGGGAGGCTGCATGCGCACCCAAAAATGTGAAACCCAGCCAATTGGATCCCGCCTCGAGCCCACAGGTCATTCTCTGTCCACAATTCACCGCGCGGTCAAAACTGCACCAACGTTTTCTAGCGACGATCGAACGGCCATCAGCGAAAAAAAGACTGTGTTGACCAAAATCGAACGGCTAACGAAGGCTAAAATCGGGGGAGCTCCCTGGGAGCGAGTTGCCACGCCTCTGTTTTGTTTTAAATAAGTCGTTTTGACCTAGGAAAAATAAGAAGAGGACTTTCGGGACGGAGTGCCGCCGTCTCGAGGCAGAACTTGGGCAGGAGCGCTTTTGCCCTCCAGCAGAGCAATTCCGCCGGGGGAACTTCCCTCTCGGAAGGGGAAATCAAAGCCACCGTCATCACCAACAACCCTCTCATCTTTGGGAGGCCAATCTCCATCAACATCTTCAACAACACTATCTCATCTCAAATCCTGGTTCATCTCTTGTGTTCAATCTTTGTACCGGAACCTCAGATTGGTACCTGTGGGTGACTAGTAGTGTTGATTACATCCTGTAGTTGATTACTATATGGTTTATTTGGTGGAATATCATTTGTGAGTAGTTACTTTTGTTCTTGAGGTCACGGGAGAAGTCATGTTGCAAGTAATCATGTGAATTTGATATGTGTTCGATATTTTGATAATATGTATGTTGTGATTTCCTTAGTGGTGTCATGTGAACGTCGACTACATGGCACCTCGTCATCTTTGGGCCTAAGGGAATGCATTATGGAGTAGTTATTAGATGATGTTTAATGCTATGGTTAGATTTTATCTTAATACTTTTTTCGTAGTTGCGGATGCTTGTAAGGGGGTTAACCATAAGTGGGAGGCTTATTCAAGTAAGAACAACACCCAAGCACCGGTCCACCCACATATCAAACTATCAAAGTAGCGAACATGAATCAAACCAACATGATGAAAGTGACTAGATGAAATTCTTGTGTGCCCTCAAGAACACTTTGCTTATTATAGGAGACCGTTTTGGCCCGTCCTTTGATACAAAAAAGGATTGTGCTACCTTGCTGCACTTTATTTACAGCTACTGTTACTTGTCCGTTACAAATTATCTTGCTATCAAACTAACTATTACCGACAATTTTACTGCTTGCAGAAATTACCTTGCTGAAAACCACTTATCATTTCCTTCTGCTCCTCATTGGGTTTGACACTCTTACTTATAGAAAGGACTACGATTGATCCCCTATACTTGTGGGTCACCAAGACTCTTTTCTGGCGCCATTGCTGGGGAGTGAAGTGCTCTCGGTAAGTGGAAATCGGTAAGGAAAAATTTATACTATGTGCTGAAATTTATTGTACTTGCTACCATGGAAAACAATTCTTTGAGGGGTTTGTTTGGGGTATCTTCACCACGATCGGAAACACAAAGAGTTGCTCCTCAACCTTCTTCACCTACTGAAAATATTAGCTATGAAATTCCTTCAGGTATGATAGAACAACTGCTAGCTAATCCTTATGCAGGAGATGAAACAGAACATCCTGATATGCACTTGATCCATGTGGATGCAATTTGTGGATTATTTAAGCTTGCAGGTTTACCCAAAGATGAAGTTAAGAAGAAGGTTTTCCCTTTATCTTTGAAGGGAAAAGCATTGACATGGTATAGGCTATGCAATTATATTGGATCTTGGAACTAGATTCGATTGAAATTGGAATTTCACCAAAAAAATATCCTATGCATCTAGTTCATCGTGATCGGAATTATATATATATTTTTTTGCCTTGTGAAGGAGAAAGTATCGCTCTATCTTGAGGGATGCTTAATTCAATATTATATTCATGCCCCAAACATGATCTCTCGAGAGAATTATTATTCACAATTTTTATGCTCTTTCTTGTGATAATCAATCTATGCTCAATACTTCTTGTACCGGTTCTTTTATGAAGAAGACTATTGAATTCAGGTGGGATCTTTCAGAAAGAATTAAACCCAACTCTAAAGATTGGGAGTCGACGAAGGTAAAGAGTCAGGTATTAAGCTTGAGCATGATTGTGTTAAATCTTTTATGAATATCGATGCTTTTCACAAGTTTAGCACTAAATATGGATTTGACTCTGAGATAGTAGCCTCTTTTTGTGGATCATTTGCTACTCATGATGATCTCCCTAAGGAGAAGTGGTTTAAATATCATCTCCATATTAAAGAAGAAATTAAAGAACCGGTTAAAGTTAATGATGAAACTATTGTTTACAACGTTGATCCAGTTGTGCCTACTGCTTACATTGAAAACCCCACCTTTCCCTGTTAGAATAAAGGAACATGCTAAGGCATCAACCGTGGTTCGCAAAAGTAATATTAAAGCACCTAAACCCTCTGAGCAAATTAAAGTAGAACCTAGTGTTGCTATGGTTAATATCTCTTGGTAGAAAATATTGATGGGCATGTTATTTATTTCTGTGATGAAGCTGCTAGAATTGCCAAACCCGATGAAAACGATACAGGTAGCCCCGTTGTTGGAATGCCTCTTGTCTCAGTTAAAATAGGAGATCATTGTTATCATGGTTTATGTTACTTAGGTGCTAGTGTTAGTGCCATCCCTTTTACCCTATATTAAGAAATTATGAATGATATAGCACCCGCTCAAATAGAAGATATAGATGTTACTATTAAACTTGGAAACAGAGACACTATCACACCAATAGGGATTGTTAGAGATGTTGAAGTCTTGTGTGGGAAAATAAAATATTCTACTGATTTTCTAGTTCTTGGTTCCCCACAAGATGACTTTTGTCCCATAATTTTTGGTAGACCTTTCTTGAACACTGTCAATGCTAAAATAGATTATGAGAGAGAAACTGTCAGTGTAAGCTTTGGTGATGTGTCTCATGGTTTAATTTCTCTAAGTTTCATAGACAAACTCATGATAAAGAATTAGCTAATAACGATGAAATAATTGGTCTTGCTTCTATTGTCGTACCTCGTACCGATCCACTAGAACAATATTTGCTAGACCATGAAAATGATATGCATTTGCATGAAAGAAATGAAATAGATAAAAATTTCTTTGAACAAGAACCACTCCTTAAACACCATTTTCCTATTGAAACTCTAGGAGGTCCTCCTCCACCTAAAGGTGATCCTGTGTTTTAACTAAAGCAATTGCCTGACACTCTGATATATGCTTATCTTGATGAGAAAAAGATATATCATGTTATTATTAGTGCTAACCTTTCAAAACATGAATAAGAGAGATTATTAAAAATTCTGAAGAAGGACTATGCTTCTATTGGATATACTCTTGATGATCTTAAGGGCATAAGCACAATATTAATACGGAACTTGATGCTAAACCTGTTGTTGATCATCAACGACGTTTGAATCCTAAGATGAAAGAAGTGGTAAGAACTGAAATACTAAGCTTTTGGAAGTAGGTACAATCTATCCCATAGCTGATAGAAGATGGGTAAGTCTTGTTCACTGTGTCCCTAAGAAAGGAGGTAATACTGTTGTTCCTAATGATAAAAATGAACTCATTCCGCAAAGAATTGTTAGTGGCTATGGAATGGTAATTGATTTTAGAAAATTCAATAAAGCTACTAGAAAAGATCATTACCCTCTACCTTTTATTGATCAAATGTTAGAAAGACTATCAAAGCACACACACTTTTGTTTTCTTGATGGATATTCTGGTTTCTCTCAAATACCTATTTCACAACCTGATCAAGAGAAAACCACCTTTACTTGTCCTTTTGGAACTTATGCCTATAGACGCATGCCTTTGGTTTATGCAATGCACCTGCTACCTTTCAAAAATGTATGACTGCTATATTCTTTGATTTTTGTGAAAAGATTGTTGAGGTTTTCATGGATGATTTTTCCATTAACAGAACTTCTTTTGATGATTGCTTAAGCAGACTTGATCGAGTTTTGCAGAGATGTGAACAAAATAATCTTGTCTTGAATTGGGAGAACTGCCACTTTATGGTTAATGAAGGTATTGTCTTGGGGCACAAAATTTTTGAACGAGGTATTGAGGTGGATAAAGCTAAAGTTGGTGCAATTGAGAAAATGCCATGTCCTAAAGATATCAAAGATATTCGTAGTTTCCTTGGTCATGCTGGTTTCTATATGAGGTTTATTAAAGATTTCTTTAAAATTTCTAGACCTCTTGCAAATCTTTTACAAAAGGACGTTCCATTTGTTTTTTGTGAGATTGTGTAGAAGCCTTTGAAACACTTAACTTCCGCACCTTTTGTTCAACTACCTGATTGGAACTTGCACAACTACAGGATGCTGCTAACACGACACTACGATCAGAGACCCTTTGACGAAACTGTGTGCGATGCATTAATCGCAATCAGTGATGTAAAAAACTGTCAAAAAAGACGCAAAACGTTTGCAATGGCGAAGACATCAAACATGGTTCAGATTTTAGTTGCGTGTGCGATGCAGGGCACACGGTTGATCCATACGAACTATTTGCAATGAGAAGAATAATAGAAACGGGCAGCCGTATCAAGGTTTGTGCGATATACGACATACAGTTCGCTCAGATGAACTGTTTGCTATTAGGGAGTGCAACAGAAATGGTTAGCCAGATCAAGGCGTGTGTGATATACGACATACGATTCACTGGGACGAACTATTTTTGATTAGGGAACACAACATAAATGGTTCAGCTTAACAAGATGTGTGTGATATGCGGCATACAGTTCACATAGATGAACTGTTTGCTATGAGCCAAAAGAACACGAACGAGTCGTGTAAACAAGATGTGTGTGATATGCGGAAAACAGCCCACTCGGATGAACTATTCGCAATGAGAAATTACAACACAAACGGTTACTACAGTTAATTCGTGTGTGATTCTATGTGTACAAAGAACTTTGAATATTGCAAACTAGTTGCTTGCGGTGGCTAGGAGCATCGCACACCATGCGTCTGCGAGTACTCGTGTGCGATGGTTAGTAACTTACACATATGTTTCCTTATGCTAACACATATGTGAATTTACAATATGGACAATTAATATGCAAATGCCTTCTGGACATAAGCGCTGATCGCCACGTCCAAAACATGGGCGTCCTCTACTCTACCGCTCTACCGGGCACACGCTTAAACTCAATGAACTGTGTACAATATTAATACTTTCCATGGAAATTTAAGAACTTGGCTAACAACATTTGAGTAATATATATATATAGTGGTTACACTATTCGACAAAAGGAGGATCTTCGTAACACGGTTTTGACAACCATATGGTCCATATCTAAATACTTAACTGGTGTAGGGTGGAACCCTAAGTGGAGATCTTTCACGAATTGGAGGGGGGATCCCCAATAACAAGATGAACACAAGAGGGAAAACAAGAGGAACACTCAAGAACAAGTCCAAATCACACATCCACTAGACAATCAAACACACAAGATCCACAAGGTACATGAACAATCAAAGGGAAATAAGATACATGGTAGACTTCATCCCAAATCCTATGAAGGAGATGAGGGCTTGATGATCTAGATAGATCCTTCCCTCAAGAGGGGTCTTCATCCACTAGGGATCTTCTCCAATGGAGGCCTTGAACTCCAATGGAGTGTCTCTCTCTCAAGAGGAATCCCACAAGGGGAGATACATGAGCTAAGCTCTAGTGTTTAGATATATTCTTAGCTAGGTCTAAATGGAGGAGATGAAGGAGTATATGTAGGTCCAAGGGATGAAGGGGTAAGCAGGGGCGAAATGGGGATTACATGGGCAAAGCCCGCAGCAACAAACAGGGGGCCCCGTGTGCACGGGGTAAGTGGAGCCCGTGCGCACGGGGTATCCAGAGACTTGATGCAAGGGACCATGCGCACGGGGTCCGTTGGGCCCGTGGACACGGGGGTCCCGTGGGCACGGTACACGCCCGTGCGCACCGGGGCTTCAGGACCGCCAGCCTGAGAGGCCCGTGGGCATGGGGTTGCCTGGGAGCTGTTGCCTTCTTCTTGGCGCTTCCTTCTCCGCTTCCAGGCTTCCCTCTTGGATGGTGTAGATGTTCTCTTATTCTTTGACTCCTCATCGATGAATGTGTAGGTCCGCTCACACCTATGTATGCACACGAGAGAGGGGTCAAGTAGTATACCATCCTCGAGAGGTACAAGTGGACACGTTTAAAGGAGATGATTCACCTTTGTATGTATGAAGTAGATGTGGCACGTGTCACTTGCCAAATGGACTCTTGACATGGTGATGTCCAGAGGATGCTCCGCATCATCCCCTCCCCCTTGGGAAAGATCCAACCTCGGATCGAAATCCAAATCACCATGGGAAAGAGATGATGTTGCTGTGTAGTAGTGGACGATCACCAAGCATTCATCATCTTGTAGTTCCAAATGGGCACACTCCGATGTCATACCGTCTTGTAATTCCTTCAAAAGGAGAAAAGATAACAAGCACTTGGAAAAACAAATGTGGTTGGCGTAAGAGCAAAACCAAGCATTCAAGAGGTTATTCACCCAACAAGTGTTGTCATCAAGCATAGCATATGGTTTGACAAAGAAGTGTGGCATGGCATTTAAGCATATAAGGTGAGCACAATCAAGTACATCATGGAAACAAGTATGCAAATGGGAGGTCGATATGCAAATATGTGTGACAAGTGAACAAGCATCTACCTCACGGTCATAGCAAGCATGCATAAAGCACTCAACAAATGGTCTATGGTATGCATAGGAATCATTCACGACACCAAATATAATGAGATGTCGAAACACATGGGGAAAGTGCAAGACAATCCAATCATAATG
This sequence comes from Triticum urartu, assembly GCF_056163025.1. Taxonomy (NCBI): domain Eukaryota; kingdom Viridiplantae; phylum Streptophyta; class Magnoliopsida; order Poales; family Poaceae; genus Triticum; species Triticum urartu. The sequence goes on from NC_141874.1 coordinate 343,610,355, forward strand.
TGCATATGGTGTGGTGAAGATATCATGGCACTCAACACAAAGGAAGGAGCAATTGTTCAATATGTGTGAGGCAATCAAGTCAAGCATGTAGCAGTCAATGGGACATGGCATATGTGAAGTGATGACATTGTTGCAACCAAACATGTGATAGGAGCAAGTAATCCAAGAATTGAAATGCAACACACAAGGCATATATATCATGATGCATGGAATTGTGAAAATGACAAGTGGAAGCAAGATCTCTAACATGTGCGCAAGCAAGGGGTCCAAGATGACAAATAAGTCGCATGGTGCAAGCAACACAAGTAGTATGATCGATGTCAGTGTCAAAACCAGCGGATCTCGGGTAGGGGGTCCCGAACTGTGCGTCTAGGCCGGATGGTAACAGGAGGCAGGGGACACGATGTTTTACCCAGGTTCGGGCCCTCTTGATGGAGGTAAAACCCTACGTCCTGCTTGATTAATATTGATGATATGGGTAGTACAAGAGTAGATCTACCACGAGATCAGAGAGGCTAAACCCTAGAAGCTAGCCTATGGTATGATTGTATGTTCTGGTTGTTGTCCTATGGACTAAAACCCTTTGGTTTATATAGACACCGGAGAGGGTTAGGGTTACACAAGGTCGGTTACAGAGGAGGAGATATTCATATCCGTATTTCCTAGCTTGCCTTCCACGCCAAGTAGAGTCCCATCCGGACACGAGACGAAGTCTTCAATCTTGTATCTTCATAGTCTAACAGTCCGGCCAATGGAGATAGTCCGGCTGTCCGGAGACCCCCTAATCCAAGACTCCCTCAGTAGCCCCTGAACCAGGCTTCAATGACGATGAGTCCGACGCGCAGTATTGTCTTCGGCATTGCAAGGCGGGTTCCTTCTCCGAATACATCACAGAAGAATTTGAATACAGGATAGTGTCCGACCCTGCAAAATAAGTTCCACATTCCACCGTAGAGAGAATAATATTTTCATAGATCTAATCTGCTGGCTTGTTTTGACAGCATGACGTTACATCATGGCCCGGTGATTATTCGAACCGTTTCTTTTAACCAGACCCGCACATAACGCGAGGCAGTTTTTCGACACTTCTTGTCAAAGCAGAGATCGTGTCCCCTTATTACGGGATTCTCATCAATACGGGCATGGGTAACCCAACCGCGCCATCAATTGCGGCGCTTGGGGGATAAGCGAGTTTTACCAGGCAAGTGGGGACGCTTAGTTTTGTCCGCCCATATAAAGGGATAAGGATTCACCTTTCTATCCACGCCTTCTTCCTCCCTTATCCATCCATTTTCGCACACTCGAGCTCTAGCGCCCAAGTCCGCACTTCCCACCTCGACCTTCTCCAATCATGTCCGGAGCGGGAGGCAAGTGGATGGTCTCCTCCGTCATGGAGGGAGACATCAAGAAACTGAGGAGAGCCGGATACCTACCCGATGACATCGCGCACCGGCTCCCCGATGAGGGGCAGCTCATCCCCCCCAGGCCCCATGAGAGGGTGGTATTCCTCACCCATTTCCTCCGCGGACTAGGATTCCCTCTCCATCCCTTCGTCCGGGGGCTCATGTTTTATTACGGCCTGGATTTCCATGATCTGGCCCTGAACTTCATCCTCAACATCTCGGCGTTTATCGTCGTGTGCAAGGCCTTCCTCCGCATCAAGCCCCACTTCGGCTTATGGCTAAAGACCTTCAATGTCAAGCCGAAGGTGGTGGGCGGCCGTCAGGCGGAGTGCGGAGGCGCCATGGTGGGCAAGATGCCCAACATAACATGGCTCGAGGGCTCCTTTGTGGAAACCATAAAGGGGTGGCAATCGGGGTGGTTCTATATCACCGAGCCGCGTGACCCCGCATGGGTAGCGGCCCCCGAGTTCCGATCTGGCATCCCCATGCGGCTCACCTCCTGGAAAGAGAAGGGCCTGTCCTGGGGTAGTTCAAAAGAGCTGACCGGACTCCAAACATGTATTCAAAATATGGTGGACAAGAAGCTCAAGCTTGTCAACATAGTCCAGGTTATGCTCACCCGCCGGATACTCTCATGCCAACAACGGGAGTTCAACTTGTGGGAGTTCAATCCGGCGCAGCACCGAACTCTGAACAGGCTCTTCGACACGACTCATGAAGACGCCTGGAGGGTGCTGTTCAAAAGTGCCGAGGTCCCTCCCCCTATTACTGAGGATCGAGGATTCAGCGCGAAGCGCCAAGCCAGTGCAGTAAGCTGCTTTACCTTTCACAGGATACTTATTTTTTATATAGATTGACTCTATGCGGGATCTAAACTCCCGTACCTTTGACAGGACTGGCAGAAGATGGCCGGACAGATCGACTGTCCGGCTCCTTTTCCCAAAGGCCCCTCAGACGCTCTTCTGGCGAAGATGCTGACTCCGGCCCCTTATAAGGTGCCGGAGAAGACCAAGAAGGCCAAGGGAACCCGAAAGAGTTCCCGACGCCAAGCGTCGTCGGACTCACCGTCCGATGACTCTGCGGCGCACTCTTCCCCCGAAGACGAGGAAGAAGAAGACGCTCCCCCACCGACTGGGGGAGACAAGAAAAGGAAGGCCGCCCCAACTGGGGAGGCCGGAGGGTCCAAGAAGGGAAGGACTCTCCTTCCGGACAGTTCCACCGCCGCCTACAAAGGCGAAGGTGAGTGGTTGCCCAGGGTCAAGCCCCCGGGGAGATCGTAAGTATTCGGATACCAGAGTAACTCCTAGGATTCCTTTATCGCATTGCTTTCCCTAACGCTGAACGCAATTATGCAGGCCGCCACGGGCCAGTATCGATGTATCATCGTACGGCTCCTTGGGCTTGTCGGACATGGATAGCGATCCAGTCCCGACCGCCACCTCCCCTCATCCTGCCGACGACGCCGAGGTGTTGTCTCAAGAGGCACCGGATCGAGGGGAGACAGTCCTGGAGGCACCTCAAGGCGACCTTCCGGACTCCGGGAGCCGCGGGGACGGGGCCCCCGAGAGCTCCGAGTTTGGCCCTCAGCCGAACACCGTGCCGGACCCTCCAGCGGTTCCGGGCTCGAGTAGGCGGCCTCCTTCTAAGAGGGGCAAAACGCCTGTGCCGGTGACCTCTGTCCATCCAGAGGCACCGGACAATCTGCTGGAAGCGCTTCACAGCGCTTCCATCGACGAGGAGCATCGCACTATCATGAGTGCGGTGATCCAGAAGGTTCAGTCCGCCAAGAGCGGATTGACTGAAGCCTATGCCAGCCTTCTAACATGCTTTGAGGTAAGTGTTTTAAAATGTACTAGAAATATTACCGCATAGACAGTAGCCCCTGATGCTTTGTTCGGTGTTCACAAAGAAAAGCCGAACAGAGGATCAAATAATATCGCATGAGTCTAATGTAAGTATGTCAATATGCATATGCAGGACTCCCTCAATCCACAATATGCATGCTCATGGTTTGGGGGTTCTCAAAAGAGAAGGATATCACCTTGAAAGCATGTTCTTGTGCGTCCTTCACAATGCCAAAGTACAAGCAAGTGTGATGTAGAATCATCATGGTAGAAGGTGGTTCGCTCTCAAGAGCTCAGATTGTCAACTCACGTGACGTGGAAGTTTACACGAAGTCCAAGTATCCTACACATGCACACAACAAAAGAAAGAACATATGCACATGGTAGATAAACACATCATCCATCATGATGGTTCTCTTCTCTTGCACATAATCATTAGAAGCACAAGTGCGTGAAGAATATGATGCAACAATGGCAATATTCATGGCACTAGGTATATGGTGCAAAGAGGTAAGACAAGCATGCTTCATAAGGAATATGTCAAAATCTCCAAATATACGTGAGAATGCTATGGGGGCAAACTCATTATCAAGACTAAAGGCATAATTGCACTCAATACATGGCAAATCATCTAGCATGAGAGAGGAAACACATGGAGATATATGACAAGAAGCAATAACAATCATATGCAAAGCATGTAAATGGTTGTCATCAACCGCATGAAGTGAGCAAGTATGAATCATCGGTGATGCAATAAGGCAAGCAATCATAAGAATCAAGTCGTGCAAGCTAGTAGTGCGAAGATGCAACATACTAGAGGAAATCATGGCAATCATGTCATGTGAGCAAATAATAAGCATAGGCAATGCACATGGCATATCACAAGCACAAACACAAAGCAAGATGAAAGTATCATCATAGGTATGGGGCACAAAGCAAACATGGCAATAACAAGCAATGTCTCCACCAAGCTTGCAAATACACATACAAGTATGAGAATCAATCATCATGTGTAATGCAAAGCATGGGTCACGAATGCATGGCAAAGGCATCGTAATGAACATATCATGCAAAGTGAACATGGCAAGATGGGCATAGAATAGGTAATGGATAATAACCCATAGCCAAGGGAGGGCCATGTAGAAGAAATGCGCGAAGAGAGCGGTGGGAAAGACAATCCATGGGATCCCACGTCATCGTTGCTCTCTAGAGCTCGTTTTGTCAACTCGTGGGATTGCGAGGTTGACAAGAATTCATGGGTACCTACACAAAGGAGACACAAACGAAAGAAATTGTGTGTGTGGTAAATGTACACATCATCCATCATGATGTGTATGTGCACGTGAGAGTTAGCACAAGATAAGCATCGCTCAAAGAAATTTGATGCATGGTATAAGAACATGTCATCCATCATGAAAGAATAGTTATTATGTATAACATGATGGGGATGCAAATTGAGCATACAAGTATAAGGATCATGCAATGGATGGGATGAATCAAAATCTCCTAAAATGTATGAGGAAACTATGGGGGTCTCCTCATGAGCAATGTTGGAAACGTCATATGGAGAAAATGGACAACATCCAAAACAATGCATATCCGTAGGTAGATGGTTATGGCATGGCATATGAGATAAATAATGCAAAGGTAGCATATCAATATCATCACAAGAAAAACAAATGCCAATAACCATGGGCTTGTCATCTATGCCATAAGTGCAAATTGGGTTAATCTTAATGGCATATGCATAGTCACTATGAAGAGATTGCAAATATGACATGTGGTCGATCTCATGCATAGCATATGACAAGTCAAGCGGATTGGCAAACATGATGTGACCGAGAGAATTAGCACAAGAAATCCTATGTAACATGGCATCACAACTAATAGACTCCACATGGCAATCATCATACTAATCATAAATGGGTAAATCATCGCATGGGGAAGTCACACTAGCATGAAGCATGGAAATAGGTTGATCAACGTCATGCAAGCAATCAATGTCATGATAGTCCACTAGTGGGACAAGAGCATCACCTTCACCTATATTACCTTTGTCATTCTACTCAAGTGGTGTAGGTGAGGTGGTAAAGACCAAATGGTGGTCATCATCATCATCAACTTGATGGAACCATGTGGGGGGGTGCATCATATTCCACTATGGCCATCGTCTTGTCCAAAGGTAGGACGTAGTCATCGTGAATCGGCGTGTCATCATATATGGGACCTAGCACCAAATGAGAAGACACAATAGAGATAGAGGTCAAGTTGTTAGTGTTGAAAGTGGCCTCACATGCCCTATCAACTACCTCACTCTCTCTATGTGGTGGTTCACTCACTCCCTCACAATAGGTGCACTCAAACTCACATATGGTGGAGTCACTCTTCTCACTCAAGAGGTGGGGGTTGTGGCTCTCCTCACATGGGAATTGTGGAAGCACATCATATATGGGGCTAGTGGTGAAGTCACTCTCACTCTCAATATGGTGGCAAAAGTCACTCAAGTCATCATGCGTCGCCGTGGTCGAGGTGACATACTCAACCATCTCATCGCCGTCGCCATGGATGAAGGCCGAAGATGGCACATCATCACTCTCGCCTCCTAAGATGGAAGCATCATCCTTGCTCGCCACCGTGTCGCTCGCCTCCAAAGCTTGGTTGTTGAAGGTCTCCGTAGTTGAACTCGTCACCGCACCGTTTTGAAAAAGAGTCATAGGAGACTCGACATCATCAATGCCACAAAGAGGGATGGCGGTGAAGTCGAACTTGGGAGCATCGTCCTAGAGCTCGTCGGGCTTGGACATCGTGGTGGTACTAGCCTCATGCTCGTCGTGTTGGAGATTGGTCTTCGAGAAGTGTGCTTGGGGTGGAGAAGCCTTGGCCGTCATGAGTTCTTGTTCCGCCATGAGAGCACCAATGTAGTTGTCGTCGAGGGACTTGTAGTTCTCGAGGAAGATAGGCTTGGAGATGTCGTTGTTCAATCCCATCATGAAGTGGAACTTCATTGACATGGGGTCATCCACGCCGGCACGTCGCAAGGCATGCTTCATCTCCTTGAAGTACTCGTCGATGGACTTGGATCCTTGGATGGTGTTCATCAATTGGCATAGAAGTTGTTCCGTGTAGGCTGGAGGCACGAACTCTCGCCGCAAAACTCTCTTCGTCTTGGGCCAACTCATGTCGTAGCTCTCCGAAGGTGTGTGAAGCCACCATGTGGACGCGTAGTCGTGGAAGTTTCTTGAGGCACCACACTTCACTTGATCTTCGGGAGGGACTTGATGTAGCTTGAGGTAGTCGTCCATCAAACGCTCCCACTCGAGATACTCCTCGGGTTCTAGAGTCCCATAGAAAGGAATCTTGTGGTTGGTGTCGAGGTCGTAGTAGCTCGAGGGAGTAGTGGACTTGAGCTCGTGGAGTAGGCGAAGATGTCGTACGTCCAAAGGCGAAGATGCCGTGAAGTCACTTGGCGAAGATGCCAAAGGTGTTGAAGAAGCCGTAGCCTTGTAGTCGATGTTGTTGTACTGTATGGCCCATGCGCACGGGGGTGCTGTAGGCCGTGTGCACGGGGTCCCATGTGCACGTGGGTTGAGGGCCCGTGTGCACGGGGGTGGCAGATAAGCCAACTCTCGTCTAGTAGGTCGCTCTTCATGGTCTTGTCGATGTCGATGCTTGTGTGTACTTGCCGGAGATGGTAGCACGAAATTCTTTGCACTTGAGCGTCTTCTCAAAGATGAGGAAGACCGCTTGCGGTTCTTGATGAGGGCCTTGAGCTCCTCCATTTGCTTGTCCATGTTGGCGTCGATGACGTTCTTCATAGCATCGAACTCGTCGTCATGGTTGTAGACCGGAGGTGAAATGCCTTGCCTATCCATCACAAAACTCGAGCAAAGGTGAGTAGGAAATGAGATAAACAATACCAAGCTACCTTTTCCCAAAGTTGAGGATGTATCTCGTATCACTCAACGTGAGATGAAAGAATAGTGGAATTGGTACCGGACTTGTTCACTCACACCTATCAAGTAAAGCTTAAGGAGGAGCTTGGTGAGGATAGTGGCACAAAAATTTGATGCAAAGTGTTAGCAAGAGTCAATAATGTTGGAAAAGATTCAAAAATTCGCAAAGTGAAACAAGTAGACCAATAGCAATATGTGGCACACGAAAACACACATACGGATAGATAAATGGGGTCGTGCAACCAAGGAATGAGCACAAAATGTGGAATCCCCGAAAAATGCTCGTGTTGCACAACTCAAGAGAGATGCTAGCACGATTGCTCAATAGGCGGATACGACACTTGTGCACAACCTATAAGATGCAAAATGTATGAGCTTTCTATCTCAAGTATGCTATGTGTATGATGTTCCCGTTGTTCTTCTCAAGGTGATCCAAGATGATCGGATATGACAATCTTATGCGCAATGTGGTATGATGCTATGGCACTTGCTTACAAGCTCTTTACTCTCTTTTCTTTTGCTTAAAAGCTTATTCTTTTTTTTGATATGGCCACTATGCGAAATGCACAAACCAAGATAGCAATTGTGTATATGCGGGAACAATCTTGTGGCACAAGAGATGATATGATGATACCAATATGATATGGTATGTATGCAATGGAAGGTGTAGATCACTAATGTGCACAAGTAACGTTGCCGGCAATACTCAAATGGCTAGTCTCGATAGGCAAGTGACGCAAAAGGGGCTCGGGGTTATCAATGCAATTGCAAGGGGAATGTACAATGGTGTCGTCGAGGTTACCGTCCTTGAAGATGGCGAGTGGCGGTGTTCTTGATGTAGATACCAATATGATGGAGATTCGTCCCTAAGTAGCCGAAACACCTTAGGAAACGGTAAAAACCACGAACTCAAAATCTCAAGGGCAAAAGTCAAATGGTGGTAGTGAAGATGGCAATGTGGAAGTGGTGGTGATGGATGATGAAGAAACAACCGTCCCTAAGTAGCCGAAACACCTTAAGAGACTCAAGTCACCACTCAAACAACCACAAATGCTAAATGGAGCAAAAAGGGTTAGGTTGCGGAAGGCTATGGTGGTTTTGCGAATGATATGGTGGAAGGCCTAGGCAAAGATGCCAAAATGTCAAAATGTTGATGGAGTCAAATGGTGTTGGAGCCTATCTATGTGGATGGGGGATGTCCATAGCTACTCATCGAGCTAAAGAACGCGAAAATCGGACTCCGGATGTGGAAGTTATGGGCGAAATGGTGAAGTACTCGCGGCTGCTGTAGGGGGGGGGGGGCGTGCGCACAGGGTCTAGGGCCCGTGGGCACGGGGTGCCGTGCGCACGGTACACACACCGAGGGCACGTGGTCACCTGGGACACACGGGTTTGGCGGATTTCTTCCCGATCTGGGCTCCAAATGGATGGATCTCGTTGCTTTGGTGTAGCTGGGGGTATGGTGGTGGTATGGGAGGGTGGGAGGTCGAAGGGACAGTGGCCGAAGCGCACTAGAAGGGTTGCGCGCACGGGGTCTGTCTGACCCGTGCACACGGGGTCCCAATGGCCCGTGTGCACGGGGTGCTCTGTGAGCGGACGAACTGCTCCGGATCCGTGGGTAATCTCGAAATTGGGGTCAAAATCGAAGGATGGAAGGTAAGGGAAGGTGGAGAAAAGATAGATCCACTTGAAACTAAGAAAATCCATGGATCAAATCCAACAAAACATCATCAAAACCAACAAATCACAAAAAAAAATTGGGGCTATTTTTGGTGGGGAAATTTTCGAATTTAGGACGAAATCAACAAAACTAGGCTAGAAAACAAAGAGGGGGCTCCAATTTCGTGAGAAACCTTGGCTCATGATACCAAAATGGTGTAGGGTGGAACCCTAAGTGGAGATCTTTCACGAATTGGAGGGGGAATCCCCAAGAACAAGATGAACACAAGAGGGAAAACAAGAGGAACACTCAAGAACAAGTCCAAATCACACATCCACTAGACAATCAAACACACAAGATCCACAAGTTACATGAACAATCAAAGGGAAATAAGATACATGGTAGAGTTCATCCCAAATCCTATAAAGGAGATGAGGACTTGATGATCTAGATAGATCCTTCCCTCAAGAGGGGTCTTCATCCACTAGGGATCTTCTCCAATGGAAGCCTTGAACTCCAATGGAGTGTCTCTCTCTCAAGAGGAATCCCACAAGGGGAGATACATGAGCTAAGCTCTAGTGTTTAGATCTATTCTTAGCTAGGTCTAAATGGAGGAGATGAAGGAGTATATATAGGTCCAAGGGATGAAGGGGTAAGCAGGGACGAAATGGGGATTACATGGGCAAAGCCCGCAGCAACACACAGGTGGCCCCGTGTGCATGGGGTAAGTGGAGCCTGTGCACACGGAGTATCCAGAGACCTGACGCAAGGGCCCGTGCGCACGGGGTCCGTTGGGCCCGTGGACATGGGGGTCCCGTGGGCACGGTACACGCCCGTGCGCACGGGGGCTTCAGGACCGCCAGCCTGGGAGGCCCGTGGGCACGGGGTCGGAGGGGCCCGTGCGCATGGGGTTGCCTGGGAGCTGCTGCCTTCTTCTTGGCGCTTCCTTCTCCGCTTTCAGGCTTCCCTCTTGGATGGTGTAGATGTTCTCTTCTTCTTGGACTCCTCCTCGATGAATGTGTAGCTCCGCTCACACCTACGTATGCATACGAGAGAGGGGTCAAGTAGTATACCATCCTCGAGAGGTACAAGTGGACACGTGTAAAGGAGATGATTCACCTTTGTATGTATGAAGTAGATGTGGCACGTGTCACTTGCCAAATGGACTCTTGACATGGTGATGTCCATAGGATGCTCCGCATCATTAACGTAGTAACAACTATCACATTTTAAGAGGCTGAGGGCCAACAACCATATCGTCCATATCTACATACTTAACATAGTAACACCTAGCACATTTTAAGAAGCTGAGGGCTAACAACCACAACTATCCACTGGAAGCAGCCTGATCACGTCGACTCGGCATCTCGTCAATGAAAAGGAAGAGCCCTCCTGTGCCTTGCACTACTAGGGAAAACCTTATACACAGAATCTTACCAGCAACGCGGTTTAAAATAAGGCGCTGCTGCTACTTAGCAGTAGCGCGCGTAAAAAACCGCGCTGCTACTACACACGTAGCAGTAGCGCGTTAGAAAAGAAAGCGCTACTACTACAAATGCCACGACGTTGCCACCGGAGTAGGTTTAGTAGTAGCACCGGTTCTCTAGTAGCGCTACTGCTATTGAACTTAGCAGCAGTGCTTTTCGCCCACCCTCGCTGGTGCTATGTTTAGTCCACTCATTTGCAACTAATTTAGTCCCACCTCGCTCCGCAAACAGGGTGTTTACCACCTTAAATATGTTACTTCTCAAACCATCACAACCACTTGGTCTTCATTGAACTCTATGTGTAGGATCTGTGGTCGCAATAGGAATCTTCGCAAACCGGGGAAGATTCCTATTGATAATTTAGATTCTACACAAAAAGATCACTGATGACCAATGTATTTTTGATGTTTTTTGTATGCTTAGCCCTAGCAGTAGCGCTTTTTCCCACAAGGCCCTGCTGCTATTGGGATAGCAGTAGCGCTTCTCTAGTGAAATGCGCTACTGCTATGGTGTTTAGCGGTAGCGCTTTATCCCAAAGCGCATTGCTGCTAAGCCAATCCTATCTTCTCCAACCGGCCGCGCACCCCTCTCACTCTCACTCTCGCATTCCGCCGCCGCCGCCGTCGACGTTCGCCCCTCCCCCACCGCCGCATTGCCGTCGCCCCCAGGGTATCCTCTCTATCTCCTCCTCCTCCCCCTTCTCTCCTCCCTCCGGCGGCCCTCCTCCCCCTCCTCTCTCCCCCTCCAGTCACTGCCCCACCTCCATACGCCACCCCTCCTCCATCCTTTCCTCCCCCTCCATCTGCCGCCATCTCGGCCTCCTCCCTCTCTCCTCCCTCCCTCCCGCCTCCCTCCCTCCCTTCGTCCCTCCTCCCTTCCTCTACAAGTTTGTAATTAGGTATAGAAATAGTTTTAGTAATAGAAAGTTTTACTATAGAACTAGTTTATTTTTAGTAAGAAAATTAATGGAACTAGTTTATTTTTAGTAAGTGCTTAGTCGAACTAGTTGAATTAATAGAACTAGTTGAATTTATGCCATTATCACTTTATCATCAAAGAATGCTATATGAGATTTGATGATCTAATTAAAATTTTACTCAGTGGAATATGCAGGCTTTGTAGAGTCGTGTCTCCTTGAAGTGATCATCATCCGAGCTACCTCTACTTCCTCTACACCCGAGTCGGTGAGCTAAAAGTACACCTACTCCTTCTCTACTCCTCGGTGTTGAATAGAGTAGAACTAGGGTATTTAGTTATGCTTCTTAACCAAATGAAATGTTCAGGTTATAAGATATATTGAAATGCTCGGGTGCGAATGCTTATGATAATTGATTCAAATATATGAGAGAAGGGACATATTTGTATCGCAGGAAAAATCCAAGTGGCCTATGTTTTGCCGGAGTGTTGATTCATTTCCGTTCCTACAAATTTCAGGCGCTCGATATGTCCTATTTTAGCAAAGGTCATGCCGGATTTTTCTGTGAATTTAAGCATGACTTGTGTTAGAATATGTAGGAAATATTGAGTGCCCCAGATTTTCTATAAAGAGAATTAAACGACATTTCGTGTTGACTTTAAGTCTGTCGGGGCTCCATACATGACAGTCAAAACATCGGTGAGGGAGAGTCTCCACCATACACTGGTATGCATCGGTGCTATACAAACGGTTTTTAACCCCTTTCCGCGATGACATTTGGAACCGTCGCCTAGTGAGTGACGGTGATAGGGGGGTCCTTCCCACACGACCCAGAAACCGTCGGGGATAGGGAGCCTTGATGCATACAGTCGTCCCTATATAACCATTTCCGATATCTCGAATATCCCAAACGCTTCTCCATGCTACTCGTTTGTGCTCGCATTGCCATCGCAGTCGGAGTTTTGTGGTTTTACCTAAAACCAGGCAGATTCCAGGCACAAGAGCTTTCCAGGCACAGGAGTTTTACGATGCCTGGCACATCACAAAAAGTTCATGATTATGAACCGTGTACGATAGGTAGACAATCACACACACTTAGTTTTCCCGCACCATATGTGATAGTGTCTGACATCACACACGCTTTGCAAATGACAACTATGTGCATTGTTACACACGTTCCCTCTCCGTTAACCGTGTTGGATTATGATGTACATCGCACACGCTGTGCTTTATTAACCGTGTGCGCCGTAATGACCTGCACACTGTAATTTCGCCCTAATTTAATTGTTGCTATTTAAAATTGTACCTAATTTAAACTTGAAAGTAGGCTATAGCTTTATTCATATCCATCAGGTTCAAACAACCAATGCATTATTCGATTCACAGGTACATATGTTTAAGAATTACATAAGCACCAAATAAAGAATGATGAACCAGGGTTCTATACTTGTACTATTACAGATGGTAAAGAAAGAGGCGATAGACATTCCGGTTGCTGAACAAGGTGATGAGGACATCAATACCATTGTTACACCCACAGCCCCTGCTGCTATACATACTGGACCAATTACTAGAGCTCGCGCACGCCAATTAAATTATCAGGTACTTTCGTTTCTTGGTAATGATTCTAATGTTCATGAGAATATGATGCTGCCTAAATTGGATACATTTGTTTTGCTTACAAATGAAGGGCCTGGCATGGATAAGACGGATGAACACTGGAGCAAGATCAAGCATGGAGATGATGGCATGCGCAAGGGGAGCCAGAACGGAGTTACAAGTGATGATTTCAGGACTTTGAAGCCACCATAAGGAGTGCATGAAGCCTTGGACGAAATATACAATATGCCACTTCATAAATTTCGTCCAGGGGCTATTCTAGGTGCTACGTCACCTTATTATTGGGCCAAGCCCATGTATTTTCGAAATACTTATGTATAGGATGTTTTTAGAGTCCGTATGTGTGGGGAAACAAGAGTCAGGGTTGGTTTCGGACCCCTCCTCCAAGGGCCACGAAATTCCCCCCTCTTCCTCCATATATACAGCCCTTAGGGCGTCATTCAGACTTTGGGTTTTGTTTAGATTAAAGTTTGTCATAGCTGCAACTTCGCATACTTCATTTGTGTTCAACAACCAGACAAAGGCGTCACAGAACCCCACCTTTTATCAATAAAGCTTTCCTCTTATATTCGCAATATCCAGATTGCAATCTTAGTTTCTTTCTTATTCTTTGTTTGCCTGCAGGAAACAGACCTTCGTGGTCAGGTTGATCGTGCTCCGGCGTGGTCAATAACCTCTCGGAGTTGGTTTAGCGATTTCTAAGGCGCGATGTCCTCGCACGTTCGTAGTCATATCGTCAAAATCGACTTCCCCCAAAACAATAGCCACCATCTCATCGAAAGATCGGGACCCTCGCCTCTATCAAGTGGTATCAGATTTCCAGGTTGCTCGGAAAGATTTTATAGTTTTTCATAGTTTAGATCGAGTCTGTTCTTCATACCTATAGTCCACGAAAAAGCCAAAAAAATTAGGGTTAGTTCATCATATTCGAACCAATCTGAGCCTTTGCATAATCTTTTTAGGGTTTTGCATTGTTGAATTTGCGGTTGCATCGTCGTGTCTAGTTGCTAGTCTTAGTGTCTAGTCCTTTAGAGTTTCAAGTTATGTTCAAAAGTTGTGATGTAGGGTGGAACCATAATCGACCGATCTTTCACGAAAGGAGCGGATCCCGCGATGAACACGAAGAACACGAGGAGGGAAACGAGGGAAAACACAAGGGGAAACACAAGAGGAAACACTAAACCAACACGAATAAGTCACACATGTGCTAGATCCTCGAGTACATAAGAAAAGATACACGATCCACAGACAACTAAGGACGATACTGAAGGAAATATGCCCTAGAGGCAATAATAAAGTTATTATTTATTTCCTTATATCATGATAAATGTTTATTATTCATGCTAGAATCGTATTAACCAGGAAACATAATACATGTGTGAATACATAGACAAACAGAGTGTCACTAGTATGCCTCTACTTGACTAGCTCGTTAATCAAAGATGGTTATGTTTCCTAACCATGAACAAAGAGTTGTTATTTGATTAACGGGATCACATCATTAGATGAATGATCTGATTGACATGACCCATTCCGTTAGCTTAGCACCCGATCGTTTAGTATGTTGCTATTGCTTTCTTCATGACTTATACATGTTCCTATGACTATGAGATTATGCAACTCCCGTTTGCTGGAGGAACACTTTGTGTGCTACCAAACGTCACAACGTAACTGGGTGATTATAAAGGTGCTCTACAGGTGTCTCCAAAGGTACATGTTGGGTTGGCGTATTTCGAGATTAGGATTTGTCACTCCGATTGTCGGAGAGGTATCTCTGGGCCCTCTCGGTAATGCACATCACATAAGCCTTGCAAGCAGTACAACTAATGAGTTAGTTGCGAGATGATGTATTACGGAACGAGTAAAGAGACTTGCCGGTAACGAGATTGAACTAGGTATTGGATACCGACGATCGAATCTCGGGCAAGTAACATACCGATGACAAAGGGAACAAACGTATGTTGTTATGCGGTCTGACCGATAAAGATCTTCGTAGAATATGTAGGAGCCAATATGGGCATCCAGGTCCCGCTATTGGTTATTGACCAGAGACGTGTCTCGGTCATGTCTACATTGTTCTCGAACCGTAGGGTCCGCACGCTTAAGGTTTCGATGACAATTATATTATGAGTTTATGAGTTTTGATGTACCGAAGGAGTTCGGAGTCCCGGATGGGATCGGGGACATGACGAGGAGTCTCGAAATGGTCGAGACATAAAGATCGATATATTGGACGACTATATTCGGACATCGGAAAGGTTCCGAGTGATTCGGGTATTTTTCGGAGTACCGGAGAGTTACGGGAATTCGCCGGGGAGTATATGGGCCTTATTGGGCCATACGGGAATAGAGGAGAGAGGCCAAAAGGAAGGAGGCCTGTGCCCCCCCTCTGGTCCGAATTGGACAAGGGGCGCAGCCCCCTTTTCCTTCTTTCTCTCCCCTCTTTCCCCTTCTCCTACTCCAACAAGGAAGGAGGGAGTCCTACTCCCGATGGGAGTAGGACTCCCCTTGGCGCGCCCCTCCTAGGCCGGCCGCCCCCTCCCCCTTGCTCCTTTATATACGGGGGCAGGGGGGCACCCCATGACACACAAGTTGATCTTCGTGATCGTTCCTTAACCGTGTGCGGTGCCCTCCCTCCACGATATTACACCTCGGTCATATTGTAGCGGTGCTTAGGCGAAGCCCTGCGACGGTTGAACATCAAGATCGTCACCACGCCGTCGTGCTGACGGAACTCATCCCCGAAGCTTTGCTGGATCGGAGCCCGGGGATCGTCATCGAGCTGAACGTGTGCCAAGAATTCGGAGGTGCCGGAGTAACGGTGCTTGGATCGGTCGGGCCATGAAGACGTACGACTACATCAACCACGCTGTGCTAACGCTTCCGTTGTCGATCTACAAGGGTACGTAGATCACACTCTCCCCTCTCGTTGCTGTGCATCACCATGATCTTGCGTGTGCGTAGGAATTTTTTTGAAATTACTACGAATCCCAACAGTGGCGTCCGAGCCTAGGTTTTATGTGTTGATGTTATATGCACGAGTAGAACACAAGTGAGTTGTGGGCGATATAAGTCATACTTTGGTTCGGCGATATTGTTGGACGAAGCGGCCCGGACCGACATTACGCATACGCTTACGCGAGACCGGTTCTCCCGACGTGCTTTGCACAAAGGTGGCTAGCGGGTGACAGTTTCTCCAACTTTAGTTGAACCGAGTGTGGCTACGCCCGGTCCTTGCGAAGGTTAAAACAACACCAACTTGACAAACTATCGTTATGGTTTTGATGCGTAGGTAAGATTGGTTCTTGCTAAGCCCGTAGCAGCCACGTAAAATTTGCAACAACAAAGTAGAGGACGTCTAACTTGTTTTTGCAGGGCATGTTGTGATGTGATATGGTCAAGAAATGATGCTAAATTTTATTGTATGAGATGATCATGTTTTGTAACCGAGTTATCGGCAACTGGCAGGAGCCATATGGTTGTCGCTTTATTGTATGCAATGCAATCGCCTTGTAATGTTTTACTTTATCACTAAGCGGCAGCGATAGTCGTAGAAGCATAAGATTGGCGAGACGACAACGATGCTATGATGGAGATCAAGGTGTCGCGCCGGTGACGATGGTGATCATGACGGTGCTTCGAAGATGGAGATCACAAGCACAAGATGATGATGGCCATATCATATCACTTATATTGA
Organism: Triticum urartu; assembly: GCF_056163025.1. Taxonomy (NCBI): domain Eukaryota; kingdom Viridiplantae; phylum Streptophyta; class Magnoliopsida; order Poales; family Poaceae; genus Triticum; species Triticum urartu. The sequence goes on from NC_141874.1 coordinate 343,626,935, forward strand.
TTGCATGTGATGTTTATCTTTTATGCATCTTATCTTGCTTTGATTGACGGTAGCATTTTAAGATGATCTCTCACTAATTATCAAGAAGTGTTCTCCCTGAGTATGCACCATTGCGAAAGTTCTTCATGCTGAGACACCACGTGATGATCGGGTGTGATAGGCTCTACGTTCAAATACAACGGGTGCAAAACAGTTGCACACGTGGAATACTCAGGTTATACTTGACGAGCCAAGCATATACAGATATGGCCTCGGAACACGGAGACCGAAAGGTCGAGCGTGAATCATATAGTAGATATGATCAACATAGTGATGTTCACCATTGAAACTACTCCATCTCACGTGATGATCGGACATGGTTTAGTTGATATGGATCATGTGATCACTTAGAAGATTAGAGGGATGTCTATCTAAGTGGGAGTTCTTAAGTAATATGATTAATTGAACTTTAATTTATCATGAACTTAGTCCTAGTAGTATTAGCATATCTATGTTGTAGATCAATAGCTCGCGTTGTTGCTTTCATATGTTTATTTTGATATGTTCCTAGAGAAAATTGTGTTGAAAGATGTTAGTAGCAATGATGCGGATTGAATCCATGATCTGAGGTTTATCCTCATTGCTGCACAGAAGAATTATGTCCTTGATGCACCGCTAGGTGACAGACCTATTGCAGGAGCAGATGCAGACGTTATGAACGTTTGCCTAGCTCAATATGATGACTACTTGATAGTTTAAGTGCACCATGCTTAACGGCTTAGAATCGGGACTTCAAAGACGTTTTGAACGTCATGGAGCATATGAGATGTTCCAGAAGTTGAAGTTAATATTTCAAGAAAATACCCGAGTTGAGAGATATGAAGTCTCCAGCAAGTTCTATAGCTAAAAGATGGAGGAGAATCGCTCAACTAGTGAGCATGTGCTCAGATTGTCTGAGTACTACAATCGCTTGAATCAAGTGGGAGTTAATCTTCCAGATAAGATGGTGATTGACAGAATTCTCTAGTCACCATCACCAAGTTAGTAGAACTTCGTGATGAACTATGATATGCAAGGGATAACGGAAACGATTCCCAAGCTCTTCGTAATGCGGAAATTGATGAAGGTAGAAATCGAGAAAAACATCAAGTGTTGATGGTAGACAAGACCACTAGTTTCAAGAAAAGGGCAGAGGGAAGAAGGGGAACTTCAAGAAGAACAGCAAGCAAATTGCTGCTCAAGTGAAGAAGCCCAAGTCTGGTCCTAAACCTGAGACTAAGTGTTTCTACTGCAAAGGGACTGGTCACTGGAAGCGGAACTACCCCAAGTGATTGGCGGATAAGAAGGATGGCAAAGTGAACAAAGGTATATTGGATATACATGTTATTGATGTGTGCTTTACTAGTGTTTATAGCAACCCCTCGGTATTTGATACTGGTTCAGTTGCTAAGAGTAGTAACTCGAAACAGGAGTTGCAGAATAAACAGAGACTAGTTAAGGGTGAAGTGACGATGTGTGTTGGAAGTAGTTCCAAGATTGATATGATCATCATCACACACTCCCCTATACTTTCGGGATTAGTGTTGAACCTAAATAAGTATTATTTGGTTTTTGCGTTGAGCATGAATATGATTTGATCATGTTTATTGCAATACGGTTATTCATTAAAATCAGAGAATAATTGTTGTTCTGTTTACATGAATAAAACCTTCGATGGTCATACACCCAATGAAACAAGTTCATTGGATCTCGATCATAGTGATACACATATTCATAATATTGAAACCAAAAGATGCAAAGTTAATAATGATAACGCAACTTATTTGTGGCACTGCCGTTTAGGTCATATTGGAGTAAAGCGCATGAAGAAACTCCATGCTGATGGGCTTTTGGAATCACTTGATTATGAATCACTTGATGCTTGCGAACCATGCCTTATGGGCAAGATGACTAAAACGCCGTTCTCCGGAACAATGAAACAAGCAACAGATTTGTTGGAAATCATACATACTGATGTATGTGGTCCGATGAATATTAAGGCTTGCAGCAGGTATCATTATTTTCTGACCTTCACAGATGATTTGAGCAGATATGGAGATATCTACTTGATGAAACATAAGTCTGAAACATTTGAACAGTTCAAAGAATTTCAGAGTGAAGTGGAAAATCATCGTGACAAGAAGATAAGGTTTCCACGATCTGATCGCGGAGACGAATATTTGAGTTACGAGTTTGGTCTTCAATTAAAACAAAGTGGAATAGTTTCACAAATTCATGCCACCTGGAACACCACAGCATAATGGTGTGTCCGAACATCATAACTGTACTTTATTGGATATAGTACAATCTATGATGTTTCTTACCGATTTACCACTATCGTTTTGGGGTCATGCATTAGAGACAGCTGCATTCACGTTAAATAGGGCACCATCAAAATCCATTGAGACGACGCCTTATGAACTGTGGTTTGGCAAGAAACCAAAGTTGTCGTTTCTTAAAGTTTGGGGTTGCGATGCTTATATGAAAAAGTTTCATCCTAATAAGCTCAAACCCAAATCGGAGAAATATGTCTTCATAAGATACCCAAAGGAGACAGTTGGGTACACCTTCTATCACAGATCCGAAGGCAAGACATTCGTTGCTAAGAATGGATCCTTTCTAGAGAAGGAGTTTCTCTCGAAAGAAGTGAGTGGGAGGAAAGTAGAACTTGATGAGGTAACTGTACCTGCTCCATAATTGGAAAGTAGTTCATCACAGAAATCTGTTCCTGTGACTCCTGCACCAATTAGTGAGGAAGATAATGATGATGATCATGTAACTTCGGATCAAGTTACTACCAAACCTCGTAGGTCAACCAGAGTGAGATCCGCACCAGAGTGGTACGGTAATCCTATTCTGGAGGTCATGTTACTTGACCATGACGAACCTACGAACTATGAGGAAGCGATGATGAGCCCAGATTCCGATAAATGGCTTGATGCCATGAAATCTGAGATAGGATCCATGTATGAGAACAAAGTGTGGACTTTGGTGGACTTGCCCGATGATCGGCAAGCCATTGATAATAAATGGATCTTCAAGAGGAAGACGAACACTGATAGTAGTGTTACTATCTACAAAGCTAGAATTGTCGCAAAAGTTTTCGACAAGTTCAAGGTGTTGACTACAATGAGAGTTTCTCACTCATATCTATGCTTAAGTCTGTCCGAATCATGTTAGGAATTGCCGCATTTTATGAAATCTGGCAAATGGATAAACAAAACTGCATTCCTTAATGGATTTATTAAAGAAGAGTTGTATGTGATGCAACAAGAAGGTTTTGTCAATCCTAAAGGTGCTAAAAAAATATGCAAGCTCCAGCGATCCATTTATGGACTGGTGCAAGCATCTCGGAGTTGGAATATACGCTTTGATAAGTTGATCAAAGCATATAGTTTTATACAGACTTTCGGTGAAGCCTGTATTTACTAGAAAGTGAGTGGGAGCACTACAACATTTCTGATAAGTATATGTGAATGACATATTGTTGATCAGAGATAATGTAGAATTATTCTGCAAAGCATAAAGGAGTGTTTGAAAGGAGTTTTTCAAAGAAAGACCTCGGTGAAGCTGCTTACATATTGAGCATCAAGATCTATAGAGATAGATCAAGACGCTTGATAAGTTTTTTCAATAAGTACAAACCTTGACAAGATTTTGAAGTAGTTCAAAATGGAACAATCAAAGAAAGAGTTCTTGCCTGTGTTACAAGGTGTGAAATTGAGTAAGACTCAAAGCTCGACCACGGCAGAATATAGAAATAAAATGGAAGTCATTCCCTATGCCTCATCCATAGGTTCTATAAAGTATGTCATGCTATGTACCAGATCTATTGTATACCCTACACTGTGTTAAGCAAGGGAGTACGATAGTGATCTAAGAGTAGATCACTGGACAGCGGTCAAAATTATCCTTAGTGGAATAAGGAAATATTTCTCAATTATGGAGGTGACAAAAAGGTTCGTCGTAAAAGGTTACGTCGATGCAAGTTTTGACACAGATCTGGATGACTCTAAGTCTCGATCTAGATACATATTGAAAGTGGGAGCAATAAGCTAGAGTAGCTCCGTGCAGAGCATTGTTGACATAGAAATTCGCAAAATACTTACGGATCTGAATGTGACAGACCCGTTGACTAAAATTATCTCACAAGCAAAACATGATCACACCTTAGTACTCTTTGGGTGTTAATCACATAGCGATGTGAAACTAGATTACTGACTCTAGTAAACCCTTTGGGTGTTGATCACATATCGATGTGAACTATGGGTGTTAATCACATGGTGATGTGAACTATTGCTGTTAAATCACATGGCGATGTGAACTAGATTATTGACTCTAGTGCAAGTGGGAGACTGAAGGAACTATGCCCTAGAGGCAATAATAAAGTTATTATTTATTTCCTTATATCATGATAAATGTTTATTATTCATGCTAGAATTGTATTAACCAGGAAACATAATACATGTGTGAATACATAGACAAACAGAGTGTCACTGGTATGCCTCTACTTGACTAGCTCGTTAATCAAAGATGGTTATGTTTCCTAACCATGAACAAAGAGTTGTTATTTGATTAACGGGATCACATCATTAGATGAATGATCTGATTGACATGACCCATTCCGTTAGCTTAGCACCCGATCGTTTAATATGTTGCTATTGCTTTCTTCATGACTTATACATGTTCCTATGACTATGAGATTATGCAACTCCCGTTTGCCGGAGGAACACTTTGTGTGCTACCAAACGTCACAACGTAACTGGGTGATTATAAAGGTGCTCTACAGGTGTCTCCAAAGGTACATGTTGGGTTGGCGTATTTCAAGATTAGGATTTGTCACTCCGATTGTCGGAGAGGTATCTCTGGGCCCTCTCGGTAATGCACATCACATAAGCCTTGCAAGCATTACAACTAATGAGTTAGTTGCGAGATGATGTATTACGAAACGAGTAAAGAGACTTGCCGGTAATGAGATTGAACTAGGTATTGGATACCGATGATCGAATCTCGGGCAAGTAACATACCGATGACAAAGGGAACAAACGTATGTTGTTATGCGGTCTGACCGATAAAGATCTTCGTAGAATATGTAGGAGCCAATATGGGCATCCAGGTCCCGCTATTGGTTATTGACCAGAGACGTGTCTCGGTCATGTCTACATTGTTCTCGAACCGTAGGGTCCGCACGCTTAAGGTTTCGATGACAATTATATTATGAGTTTATGAGTTTTGATGTACCGAAGGAGTTCGGAGTCCCGGATGGGATCGGGGAAATGACGAGGAGTCTCGAAATGGTCGAGATGTAAAGATCGATATATTGGACGACTATATTCGGACATCGGAAAGGTTCCGAGTGATTCGGGTATTTTTCGGAGTACCGGAGAGTTACGGGAATTCGTCGGGGAGTATATGGGCCTTATTGGGCCATACGGGAATAGAGGAGAGAGGCCAAAAGGAAGGAGGCCTGCGCCCCCCCCCTCTGGTCCGAATTGGACAAGGGGCGCAGCCCCCTTTTCCTTCTTTCTCTCCCCCTCTTTCCCCTTCTCCTACTCCAACGAGGAAGGAGGGAGCCCTACTCCCGACGGGAGTAGGACTCCCCTTGGCGCGCCCCTCCTAGGCCGGCCGCCCCCTCCCCCTTGCTCCTTTATATACGGGGGCAGGGGGGCACCCCATGACACACAAGTTGATCTTCGTGATCGTTCCTTAACCGTGTGCGGTGCCCCCCCTCCACGATATTACACCTCGGTCATATTGTAGCGGTGCTTAGGCGAAGCCCTGCGACGGTTGAACATCAAGATCGTCACCACGCCGTCGTGCTGACGGAACTCATCCCCGAAGCTTTGCTGGATCGGAGCCCGGGGATCGTCATCGAGCTGAACGTGTGCCAAGAACTCGGAGGTGCCGGAGTAATGGTGCTTGGATCGGTCGGGCCGTGAAGACGTACGACTACATCAACCACGTTGTGCTAACGCTTCCGTTGTCGATCTACAAGGGTACGTAGATCACACTCTCCCCTCTCGTTGCTGTGCATCACCATGATCTTGCGTGTGCGTAGGAATTTTTTTGAAATTACTACGAAACCCAACAGATACAAGGGTAGCCGGTCTTCTCCATGAGGAGGTCTTGAGTTCTTCCCTAAACGGGGTCTTGAATCCGCTTGGGGGATCTTCTCTGGTGGAGGCTCGAATCTCCAAGGAGAAGGTATCCAAGTGGATGAGCAAAGCTCTCACACAAAATATGAGCTAATCCTTTGCTAACCCTAGAAAGTAGGACGAGGAGGAGTATATATAGTCTAGGGGGGTGAAGGGGTACACGGGCCTCGGCCCTTCATTGTGCGCAGACAGGGGAGGCCGGACATTCGGGCGTTGGGCCGGATGTCCGGGCTTTCACGCGAGGCCAGATGTCCGGGCTGAGGAGGCCGGATGTCCGGGTTGGAGCGACTGGTTTGTTGCTCTCGGGTTCGGAGGCGTCAGAATTTCTGGGCTAGAGGCCGGATATCCGGGGGCTTGGGAAGGGCCGGATGCCCGGGCTGGCGAGGCCGGATGTCCGCGGCCTGTAGTGTCCTGGCGGCTGAGTGGCTGTGGTGGGTGAAGCTCCAGGGGCCGGACGTCCGGGGTCGTGGCCGGATGTCCGGGGCCTGGGAGGTGTCCTTGACTCCTTCCGTTGGTTTTCTTCATCCGTGAACTTGGGGGCTTGTACATCTTCATGTGCATCTCCGGGAGGATCCTTTTGATACCTAATCATGCACAACAACTCGGACTTAGGTAGTAGCCATGTCTCATGCATCGAAAGTGGGAGTTCGGAGAGGAGTGAGTTCACCTCATCTTCGATAGCCTTGGCTCGGGCTCTTGTCATTGGTCCAAGTGGTGTCGTTGGAGGTGTAGGTGCATACATGGGGATGATCGTGGGATGCTCCGCATCATCTCCCCTCCCTTGGGGAAGATCCGTCCTCGGATCGAAATCCTCATCACCATGGTAGGGTGAGAGATCTTTGATGTTGAAGATGTCGCTCACGGAGTACTTGTCACGTGGGATGTCGATCTTGTAGGCGCTGTTGCTGTAGCGTTCGAGCACCTTGAAGGGTCCATCTGCGCGTGGTCGAAGTTTGGACTTGCGTTCGTTGGGGAAGCGGTCCTTGCGAAGGTGTAGCCATACAAGATCTCCATTGTTGAATACCATGGGGTGCTTGTTGATGTTGAGCTTGATCACAAGTCGTTGTACTTGGCGCTCGATGTTGAGCCTTGTATCTTCATGCACCTTCTTGAGATGGTTCACACGTGCACTTGCGTCCATATTGATGCGCTCTTGTAGTGGTAGAGGGAGAATGTCCAATGGGGACAAAGGTTTGAATCCGTAGACGACCTCGAAGGGGGACTTGCCGGTTGTTGAGTGTCTTGCGCGGCTATAGGCGAACTCAGCGATAGGTAGATACTCCTCCCACTCCTTGATGTTCTTCTTGATGAGTACTCGAAGCGGAGAGTGTGCGATTGGTCACCTCCGTTTGGCCGTCGGTTTGAGGATGGTAAGCCGTGGAGAAGAGTAGCTTGATTTCGAGCTTGGCGCATAGGGTCTTCCAAAAGTAGCTTAGGAACTTGACGTCGCGGTCCGAGACGATCGTCTTTGGCACTCCATGAAGACGCAATATTTCCCTACAAAAGAGATTGGCAACATGTGAAGCATCGTCTATCTTGTTGCAAGGAATGAAATGTGCCATCTTGGAGAAACGGTCCACAACGACAAATACCGAATCCTTTCCATTGCGAGTCCTAGGCAATCCAAGTACAAAATCCATGGTAATATCTTCCCATGGTTGGTATGGAATTGGTATAGGCATGTAAAGGCCATGGGATTGAGCTTTAGACTTAGCTTTGCGGCATGTAGAGCATCGGTTGGTGAAGCGGTTGACGTCACGAAACATCTTGGGCCAATAGTAGTTCTTTGAGAGCGTTGCGAACGACTTGTCTCGTCCAAAATGTCCCATTAAGCCTCCTCCATGAGATTCCTGCAAAAGCAACAAACGAAGAGAAGACTCGGGATGCAAAGCTTGTTAGCTCTCATAAGATATCCATCTTTGATGTAATAGCGATCCCAAGAGGTGTGCGTCAAACACTTGGCATAAGGAGTAGCAAAAGTAGGATCATGCTCATACAAGTCTTTTATATGCTCAAAGCCAATGACATCCAATTCAAGTTGAGTAACAAGCATGCATATGCGGGAAAGGGCATCCGCCACAATATTTTCCTTACCTTTAATGTACTTGATGACATAAGGAAAAAACTCAATAAAGTCGCTCCATTTAGCATGACGCTTGTTCATCTTGGTTTGGCCCTTAAGATACTTGAGCGTTTCATGATCGGTATGAATGATAAACTCATGAGGGCGAAGATAGTATTCTCATTCATGCAAAATGTGGACTAAAGCATATAGCTCTTTGTCATATATGGGGTAGTTGAGTTGCGCGCCGGAGAGTTTCTCACTAAAGTAAGCTATGGGGCGCATCTCTTGCATTAACACACCTCCTATGCCATTACCACTAGCATCACAATGAATCTCAAAGGGTTTGTCAAAGTTGGGTAAAGCAAGCACGGGAGCATGAGTAAGCAAATTCTTAAGCTCATTGAAAGCGGTATCTTGGGATGGTCCCCAAACAAAAGGCGCATTCTTCTTGCTCAAAGCATGCAAAGGCGAAGCAATGGTGCTAAAATCTTTCACAAAGCGATGATAGAAACCCGCAAGGCCAAGAAAGCTATGCACTTGTTGCAAATTGGTTGGTTGTGGCCAAGTCTTAATAGTATTGATCTTGGACTCATCAACATGAACAACCTTAGAGGAAACAACAAAACCCAAGAAAACGAGCTTGTCAACGCCAAAAAGGCATTCTCCATATTAGCATAGAGATGCTCTTTTCGAAGAGTTTGCAAAATGGTTCAGACATGGGTGGCATGCTCTTTGAGAGACTTGCTAAAAACAAGGATATCATCGAAGTAGACCACAACAAACACAACAATGAAAGGGCGAAAAACATGATTCATACGACGCATAAAAGTAGCCGGTGCTTCCGGTAGACCCATAGGCATGACTAACCACTCATACAACCCAAACTTGATTTTGAAAGGGTTTTCCATTCATCACCCTCTTGTATGCAGATTTGATAGTAACCACTCTTAAGATCAATTTTTGAAAAGATAGTGGCACCGCCAAGTTCATCAAGCATATCATCAAGGCGTGGAATGGGATACCTATAACGAACGGTGATAGCATTGATAGGTCTACAATCGGAGCACATGCAAAAGCTACCGTCTTGTTTTGACACAAGAATGACCGGACGACACAAGGGCTCAAACTTTCACGCACATATCCATGGTCTATGAGATGCTTTACTTGCCTTTGTATTTCTTTGGTTTCTTCGGGGTTGACGCGGTAGGGGGCTTTGTTCGAAAGAGGTGCTCCAGGGATGAGGTCGATGCAGTGCTCGATGCCTCATAGTGGAGGTAGTCCCGGAGGTAGCTCGTCGGGGAAAACATCAAGAAATTCCTGCAAAAGAGAAGACAACACTAGAGGAAGAGTGTGAGAGGTGTTAATTTGTGGTTCATTGTCCTTGCACAAAAGGACATAGTGTAGGACACTAGATGGGTTCTCGCACACTCCTCTTATCCCACTTTTGGTGGCAATTAGGACTAAGTTCTTCTTTTCGCTCATCATGGAGGTGCTTGATTTGGGCTTTTGGTGGCTCGCTCTCTCACTATTATCTCCATGATGGGTGGCTTGCTTGTTGGCGACAACTTGGCTTGGAGACATGGGACGGAGTACGTACTCCTTGCCCTTCATCTTGAAGATGTAGTGGTTCGTTCGACCGTTGTGGATGACTCCTCTATCAAATTGGCATGGGCGTCCAAGGAGAAGGTGGCAAACGGTCATTGGGACGACATCACACTCTAAGCTGTCTTCATAGGCGCCAATTTTGAAGGAGACTTGTACTCGATGCTTGACTTGGATAGTGTCGGAGTCGCTAAGCCATTGCACTTTGTATGGATGCGGGTGCTTCGTCATGGGCAATTGGAGCTTGGAGCAAAGTTCTTCACTTGCGAGATTATGACAACTCCCTCCATCGATGATGACCTTGACGGATCTTCCATTGATACCAGCCTTGGTGTGGAATATGTGGCATCTTTGGTCTTCTTCTTGGTGATGTTGGAAAGTCAAGACCTTGGAGACAACAAGAGCGCGACTTGAATCTTCATCGCAAAAGACTTGTTCCTCTTCATCATTCACTTGCCGGTGCATGGCGACTTGCTCAAGAGCGTCCATTTCTCCTTCACTCATCGAGTCGTAGGTGCCATCGTCATTGAGGATCATGGTCCGCTTGTTGGTGCACTCATAGGACTTGTGGCCTCGGCCTCCGCATGTGAAGCATCTGAAGGAACTTGTGTTGACGGTCTCATCAGTGGGGGTTGATGATGATGAAGCTCTCGGCTTGAAGTTGCTTGTAGTAGTAGGATGACTTGGAGTTGACGAAGCTTTCTTGGAACTCGACTTGTCGACGTTGCTTGTAGAAGGCTTGGTATACAGCATTGGAGTCGTTGAAGCTTGGTTGTTGGAGAAGCCGTAGAACTTGATGAGAACTTGGCATACTTGAAATCGTCTTGCACTTGACGTTCCGCATTTGTAGCTTGATGCACTAGCTCGATGAGGTTCGAGTATGGTTGGAAATCGGCGATCTTCTTGATAGGATGGTTGAGTCCATTCAAGAAACGTGCCATTGTTTGCTCGTCGTGTTCCATGACATTGGCTCTTATCATGGCAATCTCCATCTCCTTGCAGTACTCTTCAATGCTCTTGGTTCCTTGCTTGAGTAGTTGGAGTTTCTTGAAGAGGTCGCGGTTGTAGTAGGTAGGCACAAAGCGTGCTCTCATGACATCCTTCATTTGCGCCCAAGTAGTGATGGGTGGTTCACCTCTTGCCTCTCGACGCTCGATAACTTGTTCCCACCAAATGAGGACATAGTCTTGGAACTCAAGGGATGCCATTGCGATCTTCTTCTCTTCTTCAAAGTTGTGCAAACGGAAGATTTTGTCGACCTTCAATGCCCATGATACGTACTCTTCGGGGTCGTTGCTTCCGTTGAACTTGGGCATGGTGAACTTGAGCTTGCCGTAGCATTGCTCTTCATTGTGTTGGGGTCGGGGATGATGATGCCCATGTTGTTGATGATTGTCAAGCTCGTGTTGCTCTTGGTGAGGAGGGTTGTGAACCTCATGTTGCTCTTGTCGTGGATGAATTCCATTGTCTTCATGCTCTTGATGAACTTGATGTTCTTGGCGAGCTTGTGGAGGAGCTTGTCGAGCTCGAGGAGGAACTTGACGATGCACGCGAGCTTGAAATCTTTGTTCTTGAACTTCTTCGTGAAGTGCTTCTTCTTGTTCACAAGCTTGTCGACCTCGGTTGGCTACGGCTCGACTTGAATCTCAGAGGGCTTGTTGCGCCGCAAGTGCTTGAGTTTCACGGAGTTGTTGTTCTTGGCGTTGTGCCTCGGTATCTTGTGCATCTTGGAGTAAACACGCTCGCTCTTCCTCTTCATGTTGGCGTTGTCGTTGCCGTTCTCGTGCTAGTGCAAAAGCCTCTTGGGTTTGACGTTGTTGGTGCTCTTGAGAGTCGGTGTCGCGTAGAGGATTGAGGCTTGCCTGGCGATCATTGCACGCGGCATGGCGAAGAGTGTTCGATGTCGGTGTACTTGAGCCGGTGAGGGTGAAGTCGGGGTGTCGACTTGAGCGGGTCCTTCTTGAAGAGGACGAAGTGAAATAAGAGCGGTTGAGCAGCAAAGCACGAATCTCGTCCATCCTTGTGTCATTCTCTTGCTTGCGATCGTCGAGCTTGTGGTCGAAGTAGTCCCTTGTACGTTGCTTGAAGAGTCGCAGGTCGGCGGCGAGGTTGTCAATGCGTTCACTCATTGCTTGTTGCTCTTGATGCAAAGCACGTTGTGCACCAAAGAGGTTGCTCTTGGTGACGTAGGAGTTCATGTCGTCGTCGTGCTCAATGAAGAGTGGGTTGGTAGAAGTACTTGGCCTATCCATCATTCCAAGAAAAATGTGAGTGGTAGAAAGAGAAGAACGAATACCAAATGTACCTTGACCGAAGTTGAAAGTGGATCGATGATCACTCCAATGTAGGACAAGGAAATAGCACAATTGGTACTAGTTCTTGTCAGTTTCTCACACCTACACAAGTAAAATCTTATGGTGGAGCTTGGTTAGGATGGTGGCACAAAATTTTCTGCAATTATAAGTGAGCTTCAATAATGTTGGAAAAAATTCGCAAGATTGCAATGTAACACGTAGACCAAGCAATAAAATGTACATGGAAACACACACGCAAAAAGATAAGCGGGGTCGTGCAACCAAGGATGAGCCAAAATGTGGAATCCGCAAAAATGCTCTTGTTGCACAACACTGGAAAGACGCTAGCACGATTGCACAATAGGCGGATACAAAGACTTGTGCACAACCTACTAAGCAAAAATGCAACGACTTCTATCCCAAGTATGCTCTATGCAAGGTGTTTCTATGTGATGATCCAAGATGATCGAGTATGACAATCTTAATGTTGTATGATGCTATGGTTCTTGCTTAAAAGCTCTTTGCTTATCTTTCCCATTTGCTTAAAAGCTTGTTTGGCTCTTTGTTGTTTGAGCTCTTTTCTCGTGCAATGCTTGACGAACCAAGATAGCAATTGTGTATGCGATGACAACTTTGTGACACAAGAGATGATACCAAGATATGCAACAATGATGTATGTATGCTATTTGAAGTATGATCACTAATGTGCACAAGTCTCATTGCCGGCAATACTCAATGGCTAGTCTCGATGGGTAAGCAATGCAAAGGAATAAGGCTATGATGGCTATCAATGTAATGGCAAGAATGATGTATCACGATACCAAGACGAGGTTACCCTTCTTGCTTACGGTATGGTGTCAAAATGGTGGACCGAATACCAAGATGTAGTCGAGGTGGTCGTTGTTGATGACGCGTCCGTGGCGAAGATGAGCGGTGGTGATGTTGATGTCGAACCGTACCTAAATAGCCGAAACACAAGTAGGACACGGTAACGCAATTCAAATTCTCAAATCAAAGTTGGACCAAAATTGTCGTAGTTGGAGTTGTTAAGCGGTGGTTGTGTATGTGGTATATGGTGGTGCTATGAGGAAGTGGTGGAGGTCTGCGGAAGTATATGTGGGAACCGGAACACAATTTGGCGAAAAATGGACAGAAAACAGGCGGTGGAGAGGAAGTGGTGCTGCCAGGGGCCGGATGTCCGGGCCTGATGGCCGGATGTCCGGGCTTGTAGGGCCGGATGTCCGGGCTCTGGATCCGTGGATGGATTCGAAGATCTTCGCGAGGAGAGGTCAAATCTGGGCAAAATTCAGAGAAATTTGTGGATAGAAATTGGGGAAAAGTGGATAGAAAGCTAGATCTACCTGCAACACACGAAATCCACGGATCAAATCCAACAAAACTTCTTCACACCAACAAATCACAAAAAAAAATTTGGGGGCTATTTTTGCGGGGAATTTTTGAATTAGGGACAAAATCAACAAAATTAGGCTAGAAAACAAAGAGGGGAGGCTCCGAAATCGTGATCAACGTGGCTCTTTATACCAAGATGATGTAGGGTGGAACCCTAATCAGCCGATCTTTCACGAAAGGAGTGGATCCCACGATGAACACGAAGAACATGAGGAGGGAAACGAGGGAAAAGACAAGGGGAAACACAAGAGGAAACACTAAACCAGCACAAATAAGTCACACATGTGCTAGATCCTCGAGTACATAAGAAAAGATACATGATCCACGGACAACTAAGGATGATACAAGGGTAGCCGGTCTTCTCCGTCTTTCGATGAGATGGTGGCTATCGTTTTGGAGGAAGTCGACTTTGACGATCTGACTACGAACGTGCGAGGACGTCGCGCCTTAGCAATCGCTAAACCAACTCCGAGAGGTATTGACCACGCCGGAGCACGATCAACCTGACCACGAAGGTCTATTTCCCGTAGGCAAACGAAGAACAAGCAAGAAACTAAGATTGCAATCTGGATATTGCGAATATAAGAGGAAAGCTTTATTGATAAAAGGTGGGGTTCTATGACGCCTTTGTCTGGTTGTTGAACACAAATGAAGTATGCGAAGTTGCAGCTATGACAAACTTTAATCTAAACAAAACCCAAAGTCTGAATGACGCCCTAAGGGCTGTATATATGGAGGAAGAGGGGGGAATTTCGTGGCCCTTGGAGGAGGGGTCCGAAACCAACCCTGACTCTTGTTTCCCCACACATACGGACTCTAAAAACATCCTATACATAAGTATTTCGAAAATACATGGGCTTGGCCCAATAATAAGGTGACGTAGCACCTAGAATAGCCCCTGGACGAAATTTATGAAGTGGCATATTGTATATTTCGTCCAAGGCTTCATGCACTCCTTATGGTGGCTTCAAAGTCCTGAAATCATCACTTGTAACTCCGTTCTGGCTCCCCTTGCGCATGCCATCATCTCCATGCTTGATCTTGCTCCAGTGTTCATCCGTCTTATCCATGCCAGGCCCTTCATTTGTAAGCAAAACAAATGTATCCAATTTAGGCAGCATCATATTCTCATGAACATTAGAATCATTACCAAGAAACGGAAGTACCTGATAATTCAATTGGCGTGCGCGAGCTCTACTAATTGGTCCAGTATGCATAGCAGCAGGGGCTGTGGGTGTAACAATGGTATTGATGTTCTCATCATCCTTACTACATCCAATGGTTCAACAACAGTGGCAAGATTAAGGTAACACGTACTGTTCGTGTGCATTTTAGTATCTCTACATATGCTGATTATGTTGATTGTGATGTGGTACCTATGCAAGCATGTTCCTTGTTACTTGGTAGACCATGGCAATTTGATAAAAAATCTGTACACCATGGTAGAAACAATCAGTATACTTGTGACGCCCCCAATTCAATCGTACACTAATCATACACGCAAACGTGTACGATCAAGATCAGGGACTCACGGGAAGATATCACAACACAACTCTACAAATAAAATAAGTCATACAAGCATCATATTACAAGCCATGGGCCTCGAGGGCTCGAATACAAGAGCTCGATCATAGACGAGTCAGCGGAAGCAACAATATCTGAGTACAGACATAAGTTAAACAAGTTGCCATAAGATGGCTAGCACAAACCGTGACACATATCGAAAGAGGCGCATGCCTCCTGCCTGGGATCCTCCTAAACTACTCCCGGTCGTCGTCAGCGGCCTGCACGTAGTAGTAGGCACCTCCCGAGTAGTAGCAGTCGTCATCGACAATGTCGTCTGGCTCCTGGACTCCAACGTCTGGCCGCAACAGTCGGATATAGAAAGGGGAAAAGGGGGAGAAAAGCAACCGTGAGTACTCATCCAAAGTACTCATAAGCAAGGAGCTACACTACATATGCATTGGTATCAATGGAAGGGGGTAGTATATGTGGACTGAACTGCAGAATGCCGGAATAAGAGGGGGGTAGCTAGTCCTGTCGAAGACTACGCTTCTGGCCGCCTCCATCTTGCAGCATGTAGAAGAGAGTAGATGGTAAGTTCACCAAGTATCATCGCATAGCATAAACCTACCTGGTGATCCTCCCCTTGTCGCCCTGTGAAAGAGCGATCACCGGTTGTGTCTGGCACTTGGAAGGGTGTGTTTTATTAAGTATCCGGTTCCAGTTGTCATAATGTCAAGGTACAACTCCGGGTTGTCCATTTACCGAGGGACACGGCTATTAGAATAGATCAACTTCCTTGCAGGGGTGCACCACATTTCCCAACACGCTCGATCCCCTTTGGCCGGACACACTTTCCTGGGTCATGCCCGGCCTCGGAAGATCAACACATCGTAGCCCCACCTAGGCACAACAGAGAGGTCAGCACGCCGGTCTAAATCCTAAGCGCGTAGGGGTCTGGGCCCATTGCCCATCGCACACCTGCACATTGCGTACGCGGCCGGTGAGCAAACCTAGCAACCTCCATTACAAAGGAAGTTGCGTTACGCGGTCCAACCCGGCGCACGCCGCTCAGTCGCTGACATCACGAAGGCTTCTGCTGATACCACGACGTCGAGTGCCCATAACTGTTCCCGCGTAGTTGGCTAGTGCGTATAGGCCAGTGGCCAAACTCAGATCAAATACCAAGATCTCGTTAAGCGTGTTATATTGAAGTAACCGCGTACGCCGACCAGGGCCAGGCCCACCTCTCTCCTGGGTGGTCTAAACCTGCCCCGTCGCTCCGCCACAAAGATCCACCCAGAGGGCCGTCGGGGCAAAGGTCCTTTCAGCCCCCAATCTGTGAATCACTCGCGGGTACTCTACGAGCCGACCAGTCTTTAGTCACCATCTGTATAACATATAATAGTGTAGTATGTATATACCCGTGATCACCTTCCGAGTGATGACGGCCCGATAGTATAGCATAGCAGACGGACAAGAATGTAGGGCCACTGATGGGGTACTAGCAACCTATACTAAGCATGTAGGATTGCACGTAAAGGTATCAACAATTGTAGCAACAATGATAGGCTATGCAGCAGAATAGGATTAATCAAAAGCAGTACATGCTACACTACTCTAATGCAAGAAGTAGAGAGAAGGAGTAGGCGATATCTGGCGATCAAGGGAGGGGGGCTTGCCTGGTTGCTCTGGCAAGAAGGAGGGGTCGTCGTCGATGTAGTCGAACATAGGGGTATCGGCAGCAGTCTCGGGGTCTACCGAAAAGAAGTAACGGAGGGGAACACAATAAATAATAGAGCAATCAAAGCATCAGAAAGCATAACATGGCAATACGCGGTGCTAGTGGTGACCTAACGCAGTGCTACACGATACCGAGGAAGGGGGAACCCATCCGGGAAAGTTTTCCCTGTTCCGGACAAATGTCGGATAGGTGATCGGAGGGGGAATGTTCCAGGTTCGAATAGTTAGAGGTATCCGGCGGGTATGTGGGTAGCGTATGCTGATTCGACTCGTCGTTCTGAGCAACTTTCATGTAGAAAGTTTTTCGATCCGGGCTACGATTGAATTCCTATGAATTTCCAAAGTTCTATAAAAATATCTGAAATTCTGCTATGTCTGAGAAGCCCTTAGTTTTAAACACCACTTAGCCGTTTTCCGGAGGCTATTGCTATTGATCTGTACATTCTATGATTTTGTGCCTTATATCAGTTGTGAGCATTTTTCTGCGATCTACATGTTAGTATCACTTTTATCCATATTAGAGTTTGTTAGCTTAATCATCAACAACTCTAAAGTAGCCATGAAAATAGAGCTGTTTTCAGTCTTTCACTTAACAGAACTTAGACTTTTGTCATTTTCATAGCATTTAAACCTCACACCTTTTGAATTTGGTCCAATGAAATGTTTTGAACCTTGACAAGTGTACTACATATCCGTATAATTTTTTTCCATGTCCGGAAAAGTTTTGTTGTTGTTTTGATGATTTACAAATTGGCAACCAGTGTAGATTTGCAAAAGCTAGCATGCGCTACAGTGCACACACCAAACACACAGCACGCACACACTCAACGCACACAACACGTGCGCACACATGCTAGCCATGGCCATGGCCACTAGAAGCAACAAGCAGCGCACAACAGCGGCATCGTAGTAGCAAAACTAGCAGCAAGTAGAGGCAGCGGCGCAGCCGCATTAGAGTAGAGCAGCGACGTCATTTGAGCAGCAGTCAGTAGCAGCGAACAGCAGCAACTAGCAGCGGACGATAGAAAAACACAGCAGCAGCAAAGCATCAGCAGAAGCAGCGGCTAGGCAGCGACCGGATGGGCATGCGCACTCGCGTGCGTGGGCGCGCGCCATCGGCAGCAGCCGTGCGTGGGTGCGGGCTGGCGCGCGCGGGGCGCAGGAGGCTGCGGCCGGTCGCTACCTTGGGCGCACACGGGCGTGGACAGACCTCGGCCGGGGCACGGCTGGGGAGGCTCGCGGGGCTGGTTGCGGTCAGGGGCTCGTGAGCGCGAAGCTGTGGCGGGCGAGCACAGCGGGGGTGGTTGCCCATGCGGAGGTGGACGAATACGACAGCAGCGTTGATGTCCAATGACAGCGGTGGCTTAGCTCCGACGAACTCGAGCATACGGCCACGAGTTTGATGGACAGAGTGGGTTGATGGCGTCTAGCTAGCTCCAAGAGCACACACGCATCGATAGAGGGAGCTAGGGGAAACGGCCGTGATGAGCCCGCTGGCCGCGGCGGACGGCCGAGCCGGAGCTCATGGGGATAAGTGCTAGGCGACGAGATTGATGGCGGTAACAGAGGGGGAACCACGTGGTGCTCACATAAGTGACGAGGAGCAGCTTGGTGAAGCCGGAGTGGGTCGAACGGCGGCGGATCGAAGCGACCGACGACGGCGATCCGAGGACAAAGACGATGTGGGTGATAGAGATGGGGGTTCCCGGCTCCAATCCGGTGGTGAAGGTGCCGTAGCGGACGATGAAAATCCTCCTGGACATGCTGCGGAGGCGATTCGAGGACGGTGTCCACGCGGGTGAGCAGCGGCGGTGACGACCATCTCTCGGGCGACGGGAAAAACAACGAGGGTGAGTGAGAGGGGAGAGGTGAATGAACTAGGGTTCGCAGGGGCGTTCGCGGCGTCGTTCTTATCTCCCCCGCAGGTCCAACGGATGCCCGACGCGTGTGCATCGCCGACCATGGCACCGGACGATGAGCGCCACGCCCTCCTCTGTGAACAGGAGGTAGGAGGCGATGGAGGTGGGCTGGGCCTGCTTAGTAGCAGAAGGCCTAAGTGCACAGTAGGATAGGTCTTTTCCTTTTTCTTTAGTCTTTTTTTTGTTTCTTTCAATTAGCTTCTGTTTTCTTTTAATGCCAAAAGCAAATGACTTTTATTAATTAAAAGACTTGGCCCAAAATTATTCATGCAATTTTTGTCACCGCCACAAAAAGTTTGGGATTACTTGAATTTATTTTAATTTTGTTTAAAAAGAAAAGATTTATTTTGGGGCTGTTTCGTCCAGTTTAACATACGGTAATGGCATTTTAATAATTCAAATAATGTAGGTGTATTCATGAAAATTAGTTAGTGAATTTTTGCAACCCAGCGAACATTTTTTTACTGTTTGTAGAAATAATTTATTTGGCTTTATTTTAAACTTCAAATTGAATTGGGTTTCGATCAAAGAGAGGTTTAGCAAAAATAATTGTGATGACATGGCACCATTAGCAGGGGATTACTTTAGCTTAATTATCCGGGCGTTACAATTCTCCTCCACTATAAGAAATCTCGTCCTGATATTTAGGAGGTGGGTAAGGGGAAAGAATTGGTTACGAAATTCTAACGAATCTTCTCGATCTTGGTTGCTCTTCCCGAAGTAGTCGATCCTTTGAGTTGATGTCTTTCGTTCTCTGCTTCAGGGAATCGTGACGAAGTTGTTATTCTTCCTTCAGGATCTCCATCGTACTTACCGAAAAGATAAGGGAGAAAACTCGAGAAGGCGGAGCTCAACACATGTTAGGTACTTGGGGGTTATCTCCGTGAACGGGGCATAGAGTCATCTCTCGAGTTGAGATTCAAGAAAGTCATCGCGAGCAAAATAAGAAAGTATAAAAAGAAGTTTCAATCGTATAGATAATCGTTCGATGTCTGAAACAACGTGTGAAAGGGTCCAGAGCAACGAGAATAAGTATTGCGTCTGATACCAGAATAGATCACTAAGAAGGTGACCCGTGAATTACATATGGAATCAAGCGCGAGGAATTACTTTGGCCATAGGGGTGTATAGGAGAGTCAGGTTTCGATCTTGTGTAACTGTGGGTTATGGCCCACCATGTGGCTTAAAAGTAGGAGCGGTGACATCTTGCACGGTCGTGAAAGCAAGGCATGTCAGAGGGTAGCAGGTCAGTTATGTCAGCAACAACGTCGGTACCAAGGGCAAGGGACGAAGAGAACCATTTTCCCGCTCGTTGAATGAGGCGGACCAGTAGGCAAGGTTCTCGTCCATCGGTGGTCACCGGAATGTTTTCAACAATAGTAATAGGGTCTTGCTGACAGAATTGTACACCGAGGTGTTTACATAAGCAGGAGAATATTACTGCTTAGATCATATAGACCTCAAGAAAGGTTAAACCAGACAATGGAAGGGATAATATGGTTATCAAATTAAACAGAATAATGGAAAGGAAAATGTGTTTAAACACATATTTCAAGGGTATATCCTTCGGAAGGACAAGCAGGGCATGATATCCATGACAGGATATAATGTAGAAAACTCTTTAGGTGGGGGAGAGAATTTTCATGACATTACCCATACAATGGTGTTTGGATAATCGAGCAGGAAACATTTAGCATTGGGCTTCAAATGTTCTTGTTGAAAATTGGAGTACCATGGACATGCTTCGAGATAGCATTGACATGGTCAATAGGTGAAGATCAGACTTTGGAAACACAAAGGATCCATCGCAAACAACTTACAGAATAAGTCTTACAATTTCCTCATGAAAGAATTGTTAACCTTGCTAAAAAGGAAGCTATAACAATAGGTCCTCCGGCCAGGTGTGCTAGGCATGACACCACCTTACCGGGTCATATAACGACCAATGTTATAACTCTTGGAAAATATTCCAACCATCATATCTGACCGAGTTTCAAATCTGATTGGGGTCAAGATACCTCAGACTTAGGATGCCTGAGATAAAAAGGTACAACACGAATTGACGTGAAGACCTCGTAAGATTCTAGGGAAATGAACTATGGAAGCGAGTTCCTAAACAAGAGTTCATCAATAAACCAAGGAGGGGATGAGGAGGTGGCTGATGAACTCAGCGACAAATCATTGGGATTCCCAAAAGATGGATTTCCACAATTATGGGAACAAGGAGATAACATTTGTCAGATCAAATGGTATAATGATGTATGCCCGAGGGAAACATACACAAATAAACATTGGTTGACGGTGCACCCGAAATACGGACTTAGGTAGCATAATCAATGTTAGAATGGTGATTCGATAACCAATGGTCTAAGAATGAAATGTCGACCATTAACTTCAAAGCAATAAGGTTGCTAGAAGTTTTAAAATTACTAGTCCATCTGTTGGTATTCCTGTTAGGAACAACACGGGGACCAAGAAAGGAATGGTGATGGTGAAGTATCACTTATATCCAGAATTCTCAAGAGGTGGTGAAATTCTCACAACATCCTTGACATAAAAGATGGTAATACTCCAAGGTAAAGAAGAATAATTGCTGGATAGCAAGGGTCTCCAGGTATAACACAAAACACGAACAAGTTTGTGTTGGAGGGAAAGCAATAATGTTGTCGATGATAACACAAGTCATCGAGGGGCAAGGATGGTACTTGTCATCATGAATTTGATTGATATTCTGGAAGGAGTCAAAATGTTGATGATGATCACGACAAATTTTGTCGAGACGATCCACTAAGAAGTAATCGAACAACTACTGCATCAAGCAAAAGGAGTGGTGTAGTGAAAGATTATGGGAACCACAGATACGTCTCCAACTCGGAATCAAGCTTGCTGTTCGAGGTGAATCGATATGACGAGGAAGAGCGACATAAGCTAAGCTCATCGTCAAAAAATGTGCTCCGGGAAGAAGGACCAGGTAGCATAGTTAAAATTTAGCACGCTCAGGCTAAGAATGGTTTAAATGATTATTAACTCGTAAGCAACAAAAATTACTTAGATTTATTGAACCAGAGTGCGAAATCGATTCACTTATCGGTGTTCTCGAGTGACTATTAACTCAGAACCCGGGGGTGGATTGGAATCGGCGAGAATAATAGTTGACGAAGAACTCATAAGAAGTTATGTAGTTCCGTGATATTCTCGAGATACCAGAGGGTATACTCGAAGGCAAATCAGAATAGAAACTGAATTGGAGCGTTGACTTGCTATAGCAGATACTTTAATCTTGTTAGAGACGAGGAAATGGAATGGTTTCCTTTCAGATATATTGAATAAGGTTAGCATGGTTGGAACCATAACTACAAGGGATCCCATTTACGATACCGGAAGAATGATTCAAATGATTAAATATTCTTGCAAGAAGCTTTCATGATAAGTTCATCGTGTCCGTGGGCATGAACACAAAGGTTCAAGGTCGACTGCCACTTCCAATGCATAACCTTTCATTCACTTCCCGTTTTCGAAAAAGTTGTAGTGTTGAAATTTTATTTGCGAAGCAATAGAAGAGTATGGCTCGCGAAAACTTTCGGGTTCATACAGTTTAGGGAAGGCATAGGTTCAACCCATTGGGGAATCTTAGGAGCATATACCATAAATTTCAAGAATAATAAACACAAGCTCAATAGTAGAGCATGCTTGAGAAAGCAGAGGATACAATTTACCAAAGGCATTATGTATCCGAGGAAAGGCTCACAAGCTTATTGAATATGAAGGACGTTGTCGTATAAAATCCGACAAAGGGTCTGGTGGTCCACAAGGAATCTGACGTGAGCATCGGTACTCAACCAGAGGAAGAAAGAATGCAAGGAGATCAGATTATAGAAACAACTTACTAAGTCAAAGCTCAAATGCAAAGGAATTATGAATTCCAAGACAAGGGATCAGAAGCAATGCTCTGATTAGGGATGGATAAGTAGAATAGCCTTAGGGGTACAATCGATGACAATTTAATGGGTCAAAAACTAGCTCATGTTCAAAATGACATCTGAGCTGGAAAGATAATTTAAAAGGATCAACCGATAATTGTGTGCCTTTGCACTCATGTTGAATTAATAGGATCAAATTGACGGTGTCAAAGGAGACTAATGAATATTGCCAGTCATATGGAAAGCATCCATCATGCAAGCAGACAAGTATTTGCAGAGCAATAAGCCGCTAAGGATTTTCAAAGGATCGAATAGTATTTCGAAGACTTTTGTGAAACACCTGAACAACTAGGGATGAGCGGATACTCGGTAAGTGCGAGGAATTATCCGTAGGGGTATTCATGTGGCAAAGAACTATAAGGCAGTAGGCACAAAGGATTCTCGAAATATCAAAGAAATTTTTAGGGTATCAAGTAATAACAAGGGCAACTGGGAACGAAGGTATGAACAACAAGCGTAAGTAGATACCCGTAAGGACTTATCGGTGGTCGGGAATAGCAAAAGCGGTGGGCACAAAGTCTAGAGAGAACATCAGAGAGTATCTTTGGAATCTTTCGATGCACCAAGAAATCATCTGGAGTGAGGGTCTCTCCGAGAGGAAGTAATTACGAGAACCTAGAGCTAGAGTTAGCAAAATCATTTAACCTGAATAAAAGAGAGATCAGAGTCCCAGAGTATATACGAGGAGTAAAAGATCCTAATACCACCCAATGGCGACGTGGGCCTGTAAGCCACATAACCATGTTAGTAAAAGTTTTGCAATTGACTAGACTCGACTTCGGCCAAGGAGTTTGAAAGAGGGATTCCTACAGGCAGTCGGCTCTGATACCAACTTGAGACGCCCCCGATTCAATCGTACACTAATCATACACGCAAACGTGTACGATCAAGATCAGGGACTCACGGGAAGATATCACAACACAACTCTACAAATAAAATAAGTCATACAAGCATCATATTACAAGCCAGGGGCCTCGAGGGCTCGAATACAAGAGCTCGATCATAGACGAGTCAGCGGAAGCAACAATATCTGAGTACAGACATAAGTTAAACAAGTTGCCATAAGATGGCTAGCACAAACTGCGACATAGATCGAAAGAGGCGCAGGCCTCCTACCTGCGATCCTCCTAAACTACTCCTGGTCGTTGTCAGCGGCCTGCACATAGTAGTAGGCACCTCCCGAGTAGTAGCAGTCGTCATCGACAGTGGCGTTTGACTCCTGGAATCCAACGTCTGGTCGCAACAATCGGATATAGAAAGGGGGAAAAAGGGGGAGCAAAGCAACCGTGAGTACTCATCCAAAGTACTCGCAAGCAAGGAGCTACACTACATATGCATTGGTATCAATGAAAGGGGGTAGTATATGTGGACTGAACTACAGAATGCCGGAATAAGAGGGGGATAGTTAGTCCCGTCGAAGACTATGCTTCTCGCCGCCTCCATCTTGCAGCATGTAGAAGAGAGTAGATGGTAAGTTCACCAAGTATCATCGCATAGCATAAACATACCCGGTGATCCTCCCCTCGTCGCCCTATGAGAGAGCGATCACCTGTTGTATCTGGCATTTGGAAGGGTGTGTTTTATTAAGTATCCGGTTCTAGTTGTCATAAGGTCAAGGTACAACTCTGGGTCGTCCTTTTACCGAGGGACATGGCTATTCTAATAGATCAACTTCCCTGCAAGGGTGCACCACATTTCCCAACACTCTCGATCCCCTTTGGCCGGACACACTTTTCTGGGTCATGCCCGACCTTGGAAGATCAACACGTCGTAGCCCCACCTAGGCACAACAGAGAGGTCAGCACGCCGGTCTAAATCCTAAGCGCGTAGGGGTCTGGGCCCATCGCCCATTGCACACCTGCACGTTGCGTACGCGGCCGGTGAGTAGACCTAGCAACCTCCATTACAAAGTAAGTTGCGTTACGCGGTCCAACCCGGCGCGCGCCGCTCAGTTGCTGATGTCACAAAGGCTTTGGCTGATACCACGACGTCGAGTGCCCATAACTGTTCCCGCGTAGTTGGTTAGTGCGTATAGGCCAGTGGCCAGACTCAAATCAAGTACCAAGATCTCGTTAAGAGTGTTATCTTGAAGTAACTGCGAACGCCGACCAGGGCCAGGTCCACCTCTCTCCTTGGTGGTCTCAACCTGCCCTGTCACTCCGCCACAAAGATCCACCCAGAGGGCCGTTGGGACAAAGGTCCTTTCAGCCCCCAATCTGTGAATCACTCGTGGGTACTCTACGAGCCGACCCGTCTTTAGTCACCATCTATATCATATATAGTAGTGTAGTATGTATTTACCCGGGATCACCTCCCGAGTGATCACGGCCCGATAGTATAGCATGGCAGACGGACAATAATGTAGGGCCACTGAAGGGGTATTAGCAACCTACTAAGCATGTAGGATTGCAGGTAAAGGTATCAATAATTGTAGCAACAATGATAGGCTATGCAGCAGAATAGGATTAATCGAAAGCAGTAACATGCTACACTACTCTAATGCAAGTAGTAGAGAGAAGGAGTAGGCGATATCTGGTGATCAGGGGGGGCTTGCCTGGTTGCTCTGGCAAGAAGGAGGGGTCATCGTCGATGTAGTCAAACATAGGGGTATCGACAGCAGTCTCGGGGTCTACCGAAAAGAAGTAACGGAGGGAACACAATAAATAATAGAGCAATCAAAGCATCATAAGCATAACATGGCAATACGCGGTGCTAGTGATGACCTAACGCAGTGCTACACGATACCGAGGAAGGGGGAACCCATCCGGGAAAGTTTTCCCCGTTCCGGACAAATGTCGGTCAGGTGACCGGAGGGGGAATGTTCCAGGTTCGAATAGTTAGAGGTATCCGGTCGGTATGTGGGTAGCATATGCTGGTTCGACTCGTCATTCTGAGCAACTTTCATGTAGAAAGTTTTTCGATCCGGGCTACGGCTAAATTCCTATGAATTTCCGAAGTTCTCTGAAAATATTCGAAATTCTGCTAAGTCTGAGAAGCCCTTAGTTTTAAACACCACTTAGCCGTTTTCCGGAGGCTATTGCTATTGATCTGTACATCCTATGATTTTGTGCCTTATATCAGTTGTGAGCATTTTTCTGCGATCTACATGTTAGTATCACTTTTATCCATATTAGAGTTCGTTAGCTTGATCATCAACAGCTCTAAAGTAGCCATGAAAATAGAGCTGTTTTCAGTCTTTCACTTAACAGAACTTAGACTTTTGTCATTTTCATAGCATTTAAACCTCACATCTTTTGAATTTGGTCCAATGAAATGTTTTGAACCTTGACAAGTGTACTACATATCCATATATTTTTTTCCATGTCCGGAAAAGTTTTGTTGTTGTTTTGCTGATTTACAAATTGGCAACCAGTGTAGATTTGCTAAAGCTAGCATGCGCTACAGTGCACACACCAAACACACAGCACGCACACACTCAACGCACACAACAAGCGTGCACACATGCTAGCCATGGCCATGGCCACCAGCAGCAACAAGCAGCGCACAGCAGCGGCAACGGTAGTAGCGAAACTAGCAGCAAGTAGGGGCAGCGACGCAGCTGCATTAAAGTAGAGTAGCAACGACATTTGAGCAGCAGTAAGTAGCAGCGAACAACAACAACTAGCAGCGGACGACAGAAAAATGCAGCAGCAGCAAAGCATCGGCAGAAGCAGCGACTAGGCAACGGACAACAGAAAAAAACCAGGGAGAAGGATTCATCGTGTTTTACGATACAGAGCCGCCGCCAAGCCCTAAACTCTCTCGGGAGGGCTGATCTGGAGTCCGTTCGGGGCTCCGGGGAGAGGAATCTGCCGCTATCGTCATCATCAACCATCCTCCATCACCAATTTCATGATGCTCACCGCCGTGCGTGAGTAATTCCATCGTAGGCTTGTTGGACGGTGATGGGTTGGATGAGATTTATCATGTAATTGAGTTAGTTTTGTTAGGGTTTGATCCCTAGTATCCACTATGTTCTGAGATTGATGTTGCTATGACTTTGCTATGCTTAATGCTTGTCACTAGGGCCCGAGTGCCATGATTTCAGATCTGAACCTATTATGTTTTCATCAATATATGAGAGTTCTTGATCCTATCTTGCAAGTCTATAGTCACCTACTATGTGTTATGATCCGACAACCCCGAAGTGACAATAATCGGGACCACTCCCGGTGATGACCATAGTTTGAGGAGTTCATGTATTCACTATGTGTTAATGCTTTGGTTCGGTACTCCCTTAAAAGGAGGCCTTAATATCCCTTAGTTTTCAATAGGACCCCGCTTCCACGGGAGGGTAGGACAAAAGATGTCATGCAAGTTCTTTTCCATAAGCACATATGAATATATTCGAAATACATGCCTACATTACATTGATGAACTAGAGCTAGTTCTGTGTCACCCTAGGTTATGACTATTACATGATGAACCGCATCCGGCATAATTCTCTATCACCGATCCATTGTCTACGAGCTTTCCATATATTGTTCTTCGCTTATTTACTTTTCCGTTGCTATTGTTATCATCACTACAAAACACCAAAAATATTACTTTTGCTACCGTTACCTTTTGCTACCGTTACCACTACTATCATATTACTTTGCTACTAAACACTCTGCTGCAGATATTAAGTTTCCAGGTGTAGTTGAATTGACAACTCAGCTGCTAATACTTGAGAATATTCTTTGGCTCCCCTTGTGTCGAATCAATAAATTTGGGTTGAATACTCTACCCTCGAAAACTGTTGCGATCCCCTATACTTGTGGGTTATCAAGACTATTTTCTGGCGCCGTTGCCGGGGAGCATAGCTCTATTCTTTGAGTCACTTGGGATTTATATCTGCTTATCATTATGAAGAACTTGAAAGATCCAAGAACCAAGATTTATCCCTCAACTACGAGGGGAGGTAAGGAACTGCCATCTAGCTCTGTACTTGATTCACCTTCTATTTTGAGTAAGCATGCGACACCTAAACCTGCTTCTGCTATTAATTCTGATATGTCGCATGTTATTGATGATGCCACTTCTGCTATGCATGATACTTATGATGAAACTACTTCTATGCTTGATACTACTGTGCCACTTGGTGAATTTCTTGATGAACAACTTGCTAGGGCTAGAGAGAATGAAATTATTGAAACTGATAATATTGATGAAAGTGATGATGAAGATTCTCCCCCTAGATATGAATTACCTGTTGTTCCTGAGGGTTATGTTATGGATGAAGAAACTGCTAGAGATTTTCTTGCTTGCAATGATAGGAGTGATCTTAAGAAATTATTAGCTAAGCTGAAACAAAAAACTTTGAATGCTAGAATGAAATATGATCCTGCTTATGCTACTTCAACTATCTTTGTTACTGATAAGAATTATGATTTCTCTGTTGATCCTGAGATAATTACTTTAGTTGAATCTGGTCCTTTCTATGGTTATGAATCTGAAACTGTTGTGGCACATCTTACTAAATTAAATGATATAGCCACCCTGTTCACTAATGATGAGAAAACTCGCTATTATTATATCCTTAAATTATTTTCGTTCTCATTAAAGGGTGATGCTAAGATATGGTTAAATTCTCTTGATCCTGGTTGTGTGCATAGTCCCTAGGATATGATTTATTACTTCTCTGCTAAGTATTTCCCCGCTCATAAGAAACAAGCTGCTTTAAGGGAAATATATAATTTTGTGCAAATTGAAGAAGAGAGTCTCCCACAAGCTTGGGGGAGGCTTCTCCAATTACTTAATGCTTTGCCTGATCATCCTCTTAAGAAAAATGAAATACTTGATATCTTTTATAATGGACTAACCGATGCTTCCAGAGACCACATGGATAGTCGTGATGGTTGTGTTTTCGGGGAAAGAACACCAGATGAAGCTGAAATTCTATTGAATAATATGTTGAGTAATGAAAATAATTGGACACTTCCTGATCCAATCCCTGATACACTTCCTGAGCCAACTCCTAAGCCAAGTCCGAAGAAAAGGGGTATTCTATTTCTCAGTCCTGAAGATATGCAAGAGGTAAAAAAATCTATGAAGGAAAAGGGTATAAAAGCTGAAGATGTTAATAATTTACCTCCTGTTGAAGAAATTCATGGTATTAATTTACCGCCTGTTGAAGAAATACATGGTATTAATTCATTACCTATTGAAGAAACACATGGTCTTGATAACCCGACACAGGTAGTAAAGGTAAATTCTCTCTATAGATATGATAAAGCTGAAATCCCATTGACTAAGTTTGCTAGCCCATGCTTGGATGAGTTTGATGACTTTATGGTTAAACAAGAAAACTTCAATGCTTATTTTGGTAGAGAATTAAAACACAATGCTGATATGCTTGAACACTTGGGTGATTATATGGCTAATGTTAAAGGTGAACTTAAACTTATTAGTAAACATGCTTCTATGGTTACCACTCAAGTAGAACAAGTACTTAAAGCTTAGAATGATTTGGTCAATGAATTAATAGTAAGAAAAATGATAATGTTGTTAGAGTTATGACTAGAGGTGGTAAAATGACTCAGGAACCTTTGTATCCTGAGGTCCATCCTAAGAGAATTGAGCAAGATTCTCAGAGAAATAATATTGATGCACCTAGTCCTTCTAAGAGGAAGAAAAATAAAAATGATAGGACTTTGCATGCTTCTAGTGAACCTGTTGATGACACACCTAAGAATCCCAATGATATTTCTATTTATGATGCTAAAACACAATATGGTAATGATCATGAACCTAGTGATAATGTTAATAATGATGTTCATGTTGATGCTCAACCTAGTAATGACAATGAAGTAGAGATTGAACCTGCCGTTGATCTTGATAACCCACAATCAAAGAATCAACGTTATGATAAGAGGGACTTTTTTGCTAGGAAGCACGGTAAAGAACGAGAACCATGGGTTCAGAAACCAATGCCTTTTCCTCCTAAACCATCCAAGAAAAAGGATGATGAGGATTTTGAGCGCTTTGCTGAAATGATTAGACCTATCTTCTTGCGTATGCGTTTGACTGATAAACGAATCCTTATGCTAAGTATATGAAAAAAATTGTTACAAATAATTGAAAGATATCGGAAGCTGAAATTTCCACCATGCTTGCTAATTATACTTTTAAGGGTGGAATACCTAAGAAACTAGGAGATCCCGGAGTACCAACTATACCATGCTCCATTAAAAGAAACTATGTTAAAACTGCTTCATGTGATCTTGGAGCCGGTGTTAGTGTTATGCCTCTCTTTTTATATCGTAGACTTGATTTGAATAAGTTGACACCTACTGAAATATCTTTGAAAATGGCTGATAAATCAACTTCTATACCTGTCGGTATTTGTGAGGATGTGCCTGTTGTGGTTGCAAACGTTACTATTTTAACAGACTTTGTTATTCTTGATATTCCCGAGGACGATAGCATGTCTATTATTCTTGGTAAACCCTTTTTGAATAATGCAGGGGCTGTTATTGATTGCACCAAAGGCAATGTCACTTTTCATGTTAATGGTAATGAGCATACGGTACACTGTAAGGTCATATTTATCCCTAAGTGTTTTGGTGATTGATGACAATGCATTTGCGGACTAATCGTGTGCCATGAGCTTTCCAGACTCTTCTCTGCTAGGCACAAGACGATTGGGTGCCCCTCAAAGACTGACGAAGATGGCGTCTTTTCTACGTTTCTTTTTGGTGGATTTGAGTCGTAGGAAAGCCGTACTATTAAGAGGGGGTCCGCGTTGGAAAGGTTTGGGTGGAATCATCACGTACACGTCTCCTTTTATCCCCTCCTTCTTCCTTGGAGCTTCCTCCATTTTCCTACCATAGTTGACTGACTGCTTGTGTGGTTGCGGTACTACCGCTCCAGGATTAATGGTAGTACCATGGGCATCCACGGTAGTACCGCGCAGTGGCACGGTAGTACCGCTGGTGCTCACGGTAGTACCGCTCCCCCGGAGCCTTACTACCGCTGCCCCACCCGGCTAGTGCCGCCCGGTTGCGGTAGTAGGAGCGGATGTAATTTTTTACATCCACACCTGTCGCGGTAGTACCGCTTTCGCCGTGCGGTAGTACCGCGCTAGGCGGTCAGGCAGTAGTACCGCCCCTCGACAGTACTACTATGTCGAGTTTTTGCTACTTCCGTTCTTTTGCGGAAGTATGCACGGAAGTTCCCCTCCCCCCTATCAGGACTTTTTGCCTCACGGTAGTACTACCCTGATGGCGCGGTAGTACCGCGTGGGCGGAAGTACCGCCCCAGCTTGCGTCTGTTTCCCTGGCTGGGGGTCGCGGCAGTACCGTAGGGTGGTACGGTAGTACCGCACTACCGTGCGGTAGTACCGCTGGCCATGCGCGGTAGTACCACTGGCCGCGGGCTGGTAGGTGGGTAACGGTTGGATCTTTTCCACACACTATATAAAGGGTCTCCTCTTCCCCATTGACTCACCTCTTCCACCATTAAGGCTCCATTATTTCTCCGAGCTCCATTTTCACCCGATCTCTCTCCCTAGCCAACCAAACTTGTTGATTTGCTCGGGAGTGGTTGAGAAGGCCCCGATCTACACTTCCACCGAGAGATATTTGATTCCCCCTACTAATCCCTTGCGGATCTTGTTACTCTTGGGTGTTTGAGCATCCTAGACGGTTGAGGTCACCGCGAAGCCATAGTCCATTGTGGTGAAGCTTCATGGTGTCGTTGGGAGCCTCCAATTGAGTTGTGGAGATTGCCCCAACCTCGTTTGTAAAGGTTCGGTCGCCGCCTCCAAGGGCACCAATAGTGGAATCACGGCATCTCGCATTGTGTGAGGGCATGAGGAGATTACGGTGGCCCTAGTGGCTTCTTGGGGAGCATTGTGCCTCCACACTGATCCAACGGAGACGTACTTCCTCTCAAAGGGAAGGAACTTCGGCAACACTTCCTCGTCTCCACCGTCTCCACTTTTGGTTATCTCGTGCCTTTACTTGTGTAGCTTATTTGTTTCATATATCTTGCTTGCTTGTGTTCCTATTCGTGTTGCATCATATAGGTTGCTCATCTAGTTGCATGTCTAGACAACCTATTTTGATGCAAAGTTTAAATTGCTAAAGAAAAGCTAAAAATTGTTAGTTGCCTATTCACCCGCCTCTAGTCAACCATGTCGATCCTTTCAATTGGTATCAGAGCCAGGTTTCTTTATTCAGGACTTTACCGTCCGAAGAGTATGGTTGATACCGTAGACGGAGCGGAGGAACACTCCTGTGTGAATCCTATCTCGTCTACGGGCGATGGGGGAACTTCGGTCTCTCGTGAGGAGTTCAATGTAGCCTTGGAGACATTGAAAACCTCCATGACGACCGAAGTTGAAAGCATGTTTACTAAATTTCTTGAGGGGCTTAAACTATCAACCGCACCGTTGAAAGTGGGGGATCCCGCCAACAAGGTGTCAGATGCTATCCCTGAAAAGGGGGAAGCTAGTAGTGAAAATACTCCTTCTTCTAGTGGCAAGAATGGCACCGGCATCTTTGCCCATGTGGAACCACCACTTGTTTATGGTGGACCGGTTCCTTCCACTCATTTGAATCATGCCAGTCCTCCCCCTAAGATTGTGAAAAATGAGGATTTTGATTCTTGGGTTTACCGCTTTAAACGTCATTTAAATCATGTGAACACTAACCTTTGGAGAATCATTGAAGAAGGTTTCTATCCACATGATCCAAGCAACTTCACTCCTCGAGAAGCCGCGGACAATCAATTCAATGAGAATGCTCTCTTCATCATTCAAGATGCAATTCCACCCGAAGACCTACCTCATCTTCGTCCCTTCGCCTTGGCCAAAGATGCATGGCATTGTGTCGTGTCTCTCTACCGGGGAAGCGCAAGCATTCAACGCTCCAACTATGAAGTGGTACAAGATGAGGCCGATGAGTTTGCAATGAAGGAAGATGAAGAACCTCGTGAGCTCTATCGGAGAGTCACCAAACTCGCGGTCTCACTACGAGATCACGAGAGCAAGGACACGGATGACAATTGGATCAAGCGCAAATTCCTCAAGGCGATGATGCCCTACCACAAGGCCATGTCCTCCGTCATTCGTCAAAGACCGGACTTCCACACTTTGACCTCAAGCAAAGTGTTGGATGAGTTTGTGGCCATGAACATTTTGGACAAGACCGCCGACAATGCGGTGCTTCGTTCTCAACGGGAAAAGAAGCCTAACCTTGCATTGAAGGCCAAGCTCACCGTGGAAGAAGAAGAAGAGGAAGAAGAGGAGCAACCCCGAAGATACGAAGTATGCATATCATGAACATATGGCACTTGCTTCAAGGCAATTTTGGAGCAAGAAAAACTCGAGGCCCAACTTTAGCAAAAACAACTCGAGTGGCACAAGGGGCAAGCAACATGTAAGGACTTGATACAATTGCGGCAACGTAAGTCATTTCGTTGCGGAATGCCCGTATGAGAAGAGGGAAGACAATGGTGGCAAACTCATCCGAAAGGACAATGCCAAGTCATTCCCCAACAAGAACAACTTCACCAAGAAGACTCCTCCCAAGGCCTTGGTTGTGCAAGAAGAGTACAATGAGGATGATGACGATGATGAAGATGATGAGTCGGTTGCCATGGCCTCCGTCGCCATTGCAACAACGTCACGAGTGTCTCTCTTCGACTCACCCAATGAGAGCATCACCGCCAAGTGCCTCATGGCTAAAGCCACCAACAAGGTAACCTCCAACATCAAAACTACCATCATTAATCATCCTTCGCCAACGGATAGCATTAATGAAGTTGAGGGAGCTAATGTGGAGGCTAACGAGTTTGAGGCCTTTATGGGTAAGCTCAAGGGAAAATCTAAGAAGCACTTTGTTGCTCTCTTGGAACAACTTGGTGAGGCCAATGACATGATCGAGGCTCATGAAGACACCATCTCGAAGATGGAAGGGCATAGTCGTGACTATGCCGATGAGATTTTGGATCTTTCCAATGCTCTTGAGGAAGAGCGTGGTCTTCGTTTGGCTCTTGAGGAGTCATACAACATTGATCATGCTAAGTTAGAGAAAGATTATGATCATGCCCTCGTTGTTTCTCGTGTGCTAAATTCCAAGAAGGCCAAACTCGGGGTTGATCTTGCTAGACTCAAAGAGGAGTTTGATATACTTGACGAGGCCCACAAGGCCTTGAAGGGTATTCACGCTAGTCTCAAGGAGTCTCATGATCAACTCCAAGTGAAGCTAACTAAGGAGAAAGCAACTTTTCCTCATATGGTTTTAATTGATAATGCAAATGCTACTAACCCGTGTTGTGAGCATATACATCTTGTTGAGGAAAATGCTAAGTTGAAGGAGCAACTTGAGAGAGGCCTTGCGACTTGCATACAAGGCAAGAAGAACCTCAATGATCTCTTGATCAACCAAAAGGGAGGTGTGGCGAAGGAAGGGGTTGGGTACGTCCCCGACTCCAAGAACAAGAAGAAGAATGACAAGACCAAACGACCTCCTCCCCTCATGCAAACCTTTGTGAGGGCGGGAGAGAGTGTTCCCGAGGAGAAGAAGAAGAACAAAGTCAAGAAGGGCAATGTCATCTCATCCAACAAAGCCGGCGATTTTAATCCTTCTTATGTGTTTGTGCCGTGCTAGTGATGGGCATGTTTATGCCAAATTTGTTGGTTCTCTTCATGAGTACATTGAATGGTCTATTTGTGTTCCTAAGACCCTTGTTACTAACATCAAAGGACCCATTACAAAATGGGTACCTAAAACCAAGCATTGATCTCTTGTAGGTGTTTGCTTCCGGTGCTGGATCATGGTTGCTCGATAGCGGAGCTACAAATCATATGACCGGAAGCAAGGACTTGGTGGTGGACGTGCACAAGGTTCCATCTATGCCCACCAATGTCGAGTGAGGTGACGCCTCATCTTCTAAGGTATTGGGACTTGGCAAGGTTGTCATCTCTCATGATCTCATGATCGAGAAGGTCATGTTTGTTGAGTCCCTTGCATACAATTTACTTTCCATTCGTCAACTTGCAATCATGGGCTTTGCCACTTTCTTTGATATCGATACCGTGGCCCTCTTGTGGAGCAAGACTCTTAAAGTAGCCTTTGTTGGGCATGTCGAGAACGGTCTATATGTGATTAACTTTTCGGAGCGACCCACTAAGACCGCGACATGCCTAATGGCTAAAGTTGATGTGGGATGGCTTTGGCATCGCCGTTTAGCCCATGTCAATATGAGATCTTTGCAAAGTCTCCTAAAGGGGGACCATGTCCGTGGACTAACGAATGTTAGTTTTGCTAAAGATCGTGCTTGCAGTGCCTGTATCGAAGGAAAGCTACATGAGAAGGCTCACCCTCCCTCGACTATCATTTATTCAAAGAGGCCTTTGGAGCTCCTTCACATGGATCTCTTTGGGCCTCCATCCTTCGATAGTCTTGGAGGTAGGAAGTATTGTTTGGTGATTGTGGATGACTACTCAAGGTACACGTGGGTGTATTTCTTCAAGAGGAAGAGCGAGACCCAACAAACCGTCATTGACTTTGCAAATGAAGCACAACGTCAACACAATGCAAAGATCTTGACAATAAGAAGTGACAACGGCACCGAGTTCAAGAACTACACCTTGGATGAATTTCTTAGTGATGAGGGAATCAAGCATCAATATTCTGCACCATACACCCCTCAACAAAACGGTGTTGCGGAGAGGAAGAACCGGACGTTGATGGATGCGGCAAGGACCATGATGGCGGAGTTCAAGTCTCCGTACAATTTTTGGGCCGAAGCCATCAACACCGCGTGTCATGCATCCAATCGGCTCTACCTCCGCAAGGGCTTGAACAAGACTCCATATGAGATACTCACCGGTAACAAGCCCAACCTCAAGTACTTCCGGGTATTCGGGTGTAAGTGTTTCATTCTCAAGAAAGGTGTTCGGTTTTCTAAATTCGAGGCTAGAGCTTATGAGGGCATATTTGTTGGTTATGCTACAAACTCTCATGCTTACCGTGTCCTCAATAAATCCACGAGACTTATTGAGGAGACGTGTAACGTGGAGTTTGATGATAATAACGGCTCCCAAATGGAGCAAAGTGGCACTTGTGATGTAGGTGATGAAATTCCTCCTCAAGCCATAATAAGAATGGGTGTTGGTTTCATCCTACCCATTAAGGAACCCCTTGTGGCCAAAGGAGAAGGACAATGCTCCACTCAAGTGGAGCCATCAACCCAAGGCCCACACGCTTCCGAAGAACAAAGTGAAGGCCCTCAACCTCATGAACAAGACCAAGGGCTAGATCATACTCAAGACGGTGTGGACACACCAAGTGATGCCCAAGGTCAAGTTCTCTCCCCCGAGCAAGTTCAATATCAAGAACAAGTTCATGACGGCGCTCAAGATGATCAAGTAACCGCTCCTCAACTCACCACCGAGGAGGAATTAGAGCGTCGTGCCGCCAAGGTTGCTTCCAAGCTCTCCACCAAGGATCATCTCATGACGAATGTGCTTGGAAGCTTAAGAAAGGGGGTAAGCACTCGTAGACAATTAGCAAATTATTGTGAGCATCACGCGTTTGTCTCTTGTGTGGAACCCCACAAGGTCTATGAGGCGCTAGAAGATCCGGATTGGCTCAATGCCATGCACGAAGAACTCAACAACTTCGAGCGCAACAAAGTGTGGAGATTGGTACCAAGGCCAATAGGGAACCACAATGTCATTGGAACCAAGTGGATATTCAAGAACAAGCAAGATGCCCATGGGATTATCATTCACAACAAGGCTCGTTTGGTAGCACAAGGCTACTCCCAAGTCGAGGGTATCGACTACGGTGAAACCTTTGCTCCCGTTGCTCGTCTTGAATCCATTCGCATGTTGATTGCATATGCTTCTCATCATAACTTTAAGTTACATCAAATGGATGTGAAGAGTGCTTTTCTTAATGGTCCCATTAATGAATTGGTGTACGTCAAGCAACCCCCCAGGTTCGAGGATCCCTACTTTCCCGATCATGTGTATCAACTCGATAAGGCACTCTATGGCCTTAAACAAGCCCCACGTGCGTGGTATGACCACCTTACCGAGTTGTTACAAGACCGTGGCTTTGAAGTTGGGATAATCGACCCCACTCTTTTTACTAAGAAGGTCAAAGGGGAGTTGTTTGTGTGCCAATTATATGTTGATGATATTATCTTTGGTTCTCCTAACAAAGCTTTCAATGAGGAATTTGCCGCTCTCATGACCTCAAAGTTCGAGATGTCCTCCATGGGAGAGTTGAAGTTCTTTCTAGGGTTCGAAGTGAAGCAAAGAAGAGAAGGAACCTTCATCAATCAATCCAAATACACTCAAGACATGCTCAAGAGATTCAAGCTAAGTGACGTCAAGTCGGCTTCCACTCCAATGCCCACCAAGTGCCAACTTGACTTAGATCCCAATGGTAAAGTGGTGGATCAAAAGGTATATTGTTCCATGATTGGATCCTTGCTTTACCTTTGTGCATCTAGACCGGACATCATGTTGAGTGTGGGAATTTGTGCACGGTTTCAAGCCGCACCTAAGGAAAGTCACTATGTGGCGGTCAAACGAATCTTTCGATATTTGGCTCATACCCCAAACTTTGGCTTATGGTACCCAAGAGGATCAAACTTCAAGCTTGTAGGGTACTCGGATTCTGATTGGGTGGGAGACAAAGTGGATAGGAAGTCCACTTCCGGAGGGTGCCAATTCCTTGGTTGCTCTTTGGTAAGTTGGTCTTCCAAAAAGCAAAGTTGTGTGTCTCTCTCGTCCACCGAAGCGGAGTATGTTGCGGCCGGTAGTTGTTGTGCACAACTCTTATGGATGAGGCAAACTCTAAAGGATTATGGTGTCACTTGTGACAAATTGCCTCTTTGGTGTGACAATGAAAGTGCCATCAAGATCTCTCTCAACCCGGTGCAACACTTCAAGACGAAGCATATTGAGATCCGGTATCACTTCATCCGGGATCACATTAGGCGAGGAGAGATCGAGCTCAACTACGTCAACACTCATGATAACCTTGCAGATATCTTCACGAAGCCCTTGGATGAAGCAAGATTTCGCGAGTTAAGGCATGAGCTAAATATCATCGATTCGAGCAATGTTGCGTGAACCCTTGCACACCCCACCATACTCAACGTGTCATCCTATTTAGATGTAGGCATGGACATAGGGGGAGTGATGTTCTCTCAATGAACTCTCCCTCCCCCCATTATGCATAAATCAATCAAGTCTTTCACATTAGCCATTTTTTATGGTACTTGTGCTTCAAAGACGAGTTTTGGTCATGGACCCAAGGATAATTCTTCGCGGTGCCATACCAATTGACTCAAACATAGGTGGCTACAGCCACCGCCCTCTCTTTTGGAGAGGTGGTGTCTCGTGGTTGGTTCGTTTGTCGTGTGCCTTTCTGGTTTTGTGTGTTGCGTGGTCTTGTAGTGTTGTGTTGGCCCGGAGTTATTTTGTGCAAAGATCCAGTTTTTCGGGCTCGATACATGCATCTTCTTGAGCCCATGGTACTACCGCGTCTGGGTGCGGTACTACCGCTTGGGAGGCACGGTACTACCGTGCCACAGCACGGTACTACCGCACCACGCGGTACTACCGTGTCTGGGCACGGTACTACCGCGCCGTCAAGGGCGCGTGGGGGGTTATGACTCGGGCAGGGGAGTTCCAACTCCCCATACCCATTCATTGTCTCTCTCTCCACGTCTCTCCCTCTCAAGAACGGCGCCGGAGGCCCTCGCCGGATCTCCGTCTCCGGCCACTCTCCTCGGATTCCGACCGGTGGGATCGTTCCCCACCACTTCCTCTTGCCATGGACCAAGGTTTTTCCCCAAATCCCTCTCTATCTTGGCTGTTTTCTTGCTTCTAGGCTTTTGGGGAGAAACTTGTTGTTCTTGAGATTTTAGGTCAAATCTATGCAAGAGTAGGATGTAGGAGAGTCGTGATGTGCAGGAAACATACTTGATATGCTGTCTTGTGGTAGTTTTGTCCAACCGTAGTACTGCCGTGTTTTCGTGGGCTTTCTTAGATTTGAACCAGTTCAGATCTGACGCGGTGCGGTACTACCGTGCCCGATGTGCGGTACTACCGCTCTTGCGGTACTACCGCCCGTCAGGTGCGGTACTACCGTACCGTGCGGTAGTACCGCTCTGCAGACACGGTACTACCGTGCCAGCCGCGGCACTAAGGTCGTACTACCGCTCCTACACCCGGTACTACAGTGATCTTGCACGGTACTACCGTGTCTAAGAGCCGTACTACTCTCTTAGCTCCACAGCTCTTGGCAGTACTACCGTAGGGATCAAATCTCTCTCTAGGCATGTATCATGTGTGCCTTCTACTTGTTTCACTTGCTTTGTTGTGGTCTTTGCATTAATCTCTCTTGGCCGTTGTGGGTGTTTTTGCGTTCTGTGTCTCAGGTGGTGGCTCTCGCCGTTCCAATCCCAGTCGTGACACTGGCTCCAAGCGTCTGCGCAACCCCCAAGATGAAGCTCCAGAGGTCTCCAATGCCCCCAAGCGCAATGTCAAGACCACTACCAGCAAGCACAAGGAACCGGCTAAGGGCATGGACGAGATTTCAACCACTGAGTATGTCGAGCGCCGAAAGATCAATCCCTATGTGAATCCTCGGGCTATCCTTAGAGGCACCGAGTTGTTCTGGACCAAGCAACAGGCTCTAATCTATCTGGATGTGATCAAGAACAAGCAGAATACCTACGTGGATGTTAAGTGGATAGACATGCATCACCTGCGGAAAGACAAGTTTCGTGACTATTTTGGAGAGGCTCTGGACTTGGTGGAGCAGTTTGCTATTGAGCCGGTGATCTCCTTTCACCTTGAGTATGACCCTGAGCTTATCTGTCAGTTCTTTGCCTCAGTGTACTTTCATCCCGGGGAGGAGCGGAGGATGACTTGGATGACCAATGGGCGTCAGCTGTCTGCTACATGGAAAGAGTTCATGGATCTGCTGCACATTCCTGATGACGGGCTTCACACCCCCGTTGGCGTCCGCCCCCATGCAAACTCTGAGTCTGCCAACAAGAACCGGCTTCAGCCCTTCCTTGTTGAGAAGGTACTCCCCAATGGGAAGTCATCTTGGGTGTTGAACTCCTTTCTGGATATCATGCATCGCATCTTCCGCAACACTCTGTTCCCACGCATTGGCGACAAGGACAAGGTTCATGCATATCTAGTGGACATGTTGCTCTTGTGTGCAGAGGCAAGTTCTTCTCAGACTCAGCCGCTTGATGTCTCTCACATCATGTGGTGTGAGCTTCGGTTTGCGGTGTTCACTCGCAAGGTACCTATCTATGGACCGTACCTGTTTCTGCTGCTCTCCTCCACTTGGGAGAAGACGTATCCAGGTGATGAGTTCCTTGCTCCAGACTGGATTCGCCATGAGTCCATCAGCCTCCGCGTCAAGCCCAACTGGGCCAACACCACTACTCATGCTGAGGCATCTTCTGCTAGGAGGGCTGCTGGTCAGGGGGAGGCTACTGAGGACCGTGCTGAGGACCGTGCTGCTGAGGACCGTGCTGCCAGGTCCACCACTTCTTCCTCTGAGCCATCATGGGCCAAGAAGCTGAAGAACAAGATGAAGACTCTCTTCTGCATGCAGGCGAAGGGACAGTACAGGGCTCACGTGTCTGACAAGGAGAGTCGCCGCCGTGACAAGAAGGTGATGAGGCTCTATGGAGAGGATGTGTCTGGCGGGTCTAAGGACGTCATCACTCCTGAGGCTGCCTGGATGTCTAAGCAGGGCTACAAGTGGACCAGTTCAGAGGATGACATGGAGGAGACTATCCCCGCCGCTGAGTCTGACGAGGAGCACGAGGAGCAGTGGGACGACTTCTCTGCCTGAGCCACCCCGTGTCTGTAGGTGTCCTCTCTGCCTTTTTGGCGTCTCGATGCCAAAGGGGGAGAGAGTGTAGGGATTTGCGTTGTGTTTGGTGTGTTTGTTTGCTTTGTTTGCTTTGTCGTTTGGACCTCGTTTGCTTTAGTTCGGTTTGTGCTTCCGAGACCTTTCCTCCATATGGTGTAAGACATATGCACTTTATCTATCATAGTTAACTTATGTATGGTATATCTCGTCTAGTGTTAGATATGCTTTGTCTCTATAATATAGGGGGAGCTTTGATCCTAGTATTCGTGTGCCGTGCAGTTCAAAGCACTCATCTAGGTAGCACACATCTAGGGGGAGCCCGTCTATATTATAGAGAGGAGGGATTTGCATTTACTTAATATTATTTTCTTTGTGCAAATCCCGTATTGTCATCAATCCACCAAAAAGGGGGAGATTGTAAGGTCATATTTATCCCTAAGTGTTTTGGTGATTGATGACAATGCATTTGCGGACTAATCGTGTGCCATGAGCTTTCCAGACTCTTCTCTGCTAGGCACAAGACGATTGGGTGCCCCTCAAAGACTGACGAAGACGGCGTCTTTTCTACGTTTCTTTTTGGTGGATTTGAGTCGTAGGAAAGCCGTACTATTAAGAGGGGGTCCGCGTTGGAAAGGTTTGGGTGGAATCATCACGTACACGTCTCCTTTTATCCCCTCCTTCTTCCTTGGAGCTTCCTCCATTTTCCTGCCATAGTTGACTGACTGCTTGTGTGGTTGCGGTAGTACCGCTCCAGGATTAACGGTAGTACCGTGGGCATCCACGGTAGTACCGCGCAGTGGCACGGTAGTACCGCTGGTGCTCACGGTAGTACCGCTCCCCCGGAGCCTTACTACCGCTGCCCCACCCGGCTAGTGCCGCCCGGTTGCGGTAGTAGGAGCGGATGTAATTTTTTACATCCGCACCTGTCGCGGTAGTACCGCTTTCGCCGTGCGGTAGTACCGCGCTAGGCGGTCAGGCAGTAGTACCGCCCCTCGACAGTACTACTGTGTCGAGTTTTTGCTACTTCCGTTCTTTTGCGGAAGTATGCACGGAAGTTCCCCTCCCCCCTATCGGGACTTTTTGCCTCACGATAGTACCGCCCTGATGGTGCGGTAGTACCACGTGGGCGGAAGTACCGCCCCAGCTTGCGTATGTTTCCCTGGATGGGGGTCGCGGCAGTACCATAGGGTGGTACGGTAGTACCGCACTACCGTGCGGTAGTACCGCTTGGTTGCAAGCAGTACTACCGCGCGGCCTTACGGTAGTACCGCTGGCCATGCACGGTAGTACCGCTGGCCGCGGGCTGGTAGGTGGGTAACGGTTGGATCTTTTCCACACACTATATAAAGGGTCTCCTTCTTCCCCGTTGACTCACCTCTTCCACCATTAAAGCTCCATTATTGCTCCGAGCTCCATTTTCGCCCGATCTCTCTCCCTAGCCAACCAAACTTGTTGATTTGCTCAGGAGTGGTTGAGAAGGCCCCGATCTACACTTCCACCAAGAGATATTTGATTCCCCCTACTAATCCCTTGCGGATCTTGTTACTCTTGGTTGTTTGAGAATCCTAGACGGTTGAGGTCACCGCGAAGCCATAGTCCATTGTGGTGAAGCTTCGTGGTGTCGTTGGGAGCCTCCAATTGAGTTGTGGAGATTGCCCCAACCTCATTTGTAAAGGTTTGGTCGCCGCCTCCAAGGGCACCAATAGTGGAATCACAGCATCTCGCATTGTGTGAGGGCGTGAGGAGATTACGGTGGCCCTAGTGGCTTCTTGGGGAGCATTGTGCCTCCACACTGCTCCAACGGAGACGTACTTCCTCTCAAAGGGAAGGAACTTCGGCAACACTTCCTCGTCTCCACCGTCTCCACTTTTGGTTATCTCGTGCCTTTACTTGTGTAGCTTATTTGTTTCATATATCTTGCTTGCTTGTGCTCCTATTCGTGTTGCATCATATAGGTTGCTCATCTAGTTGCATGTCTAGACAACCTATTTTGATGCAAAGTTTAAATTGCTAAAGAAAAGCTAAAAATTGTTAGTTGCCTATTCACCCCCCTCTAGTCAACCATATCGATCCTTTCATACACTTTTCGAGGAAACAACCTCAAGTTCATAGTATAAACTCTATTGGAAAAATTCCATCGATTATTTTTGGAGGTTTTGAATTTCCTCTTCCTACTGTAAAGAAGAAATATGATATTATTATTGTTGGGGATGTGCATATCCCCGTTGTGGTAACCTAGTGTTATTCGAAAATTCTCCGGTTCCATGTTATTCGGAATGAGTTTGTTAACAAGTCCTGATCAACCTTGTTAGTGGATTCCTTTTGATGAGCATGAGATGGATGAATTTAGAAAACACAACTCTCTGTACCCTCTTTTTACTTTCTGTTAATTATATTAAATAAAGCAAAAATAGTAATTTTTGTCTGTTTTCTGAATTATGCATGCAATAAAATTTCTCCAAATGCCCTGAAATTTAAATATGATTTTTTCTCGAATATTTGAGAATATCTGGCACTGAGAACATAGCAGGGGGAGCAAGCACCTGGCCACGAGGGTGGAGGGCGCGCACCCAGCCTCGTGGGCCCTCGGTGGCTCCCCTCCACTTATTCCAGCTACCACACACTCCTTCCTCCCACAAACCTCTCTAACCAGCTCAAACCCGAGTCCAAGCTCATCTTGCTGCCATTTTCGATCTCCTTGCTCAAAGCACCTCTCACAAAACTGTAACATCCCAAAATTCTAAATTTTGGAATGTTATATTAAATAAATATTTATAATTTTTTTGTTTGATTATTGTGTGACTGATTGTGTGAAATTGAGTGGCATTTTGAAATTTCAGAGGCACTTGAATTTTATTTGAATTTGGATTCAACTTGGCATTCAAAATTTATTTCATATACCCCTCACAAATACTTGTTTAAAAGTATGAGAGGAGCTAACATGACACTCCAAAAAGTCAGGAGAAATTAATGCCAAAAGTTTTTGAATTCAAATTGGAGTTTATTTGGAATTTATAATAAAAAATGTTTTCTTCTAGTTTGGATTTTGCCTCTGGAAAAATGTTCACGTTGTAGGGTTTATTTTTCTGATTTTTTTGATATATATATGTACTATATAAAAATATTATAGATTTATCTTTTTTCCTCTGCCTTATTTCAAAAAAAGGAAAAGAACCCCTGAGCTGGCCAGGCCAACTGACCCAGCCAACCGGCCCAGCCAGCCACCCGGCGCGGCCCAACAGCGAGCCACAGCCACAGCCCAGCCGCACCCTCACCCGAATCCCCTCGCGACCGGTCGCCCGACCAAACTCTTCCCTCTCTCTCTCGCTGACCGGTGGACCCCGCCGTCTTCTTCCTCCTCCGCACACAACCGCCGCAGCAATATCGTGCCGCCGCCGCCGTATCCCGGAGATCGCGGGATCCTCTCCCCGATCTACCCCCTCCTCCAAGTCGATCGGCCCTATATATATACCCCTCCCCTCACCCCGTTCTGCCCCTTCCTGACCCCCGAACCCCTCTCCCTCGCCGTCTATTGCTCGCCGGAACCCGAGCTCCGCCGCCACGCCATTGCCGCCGCAGCACTCGACCCCGACCACCTTGCCGCCACCTAAGATCACCACCGCAACCCCATCGCTCGTCCGCATCTCCCTGTGCCTTCGCCGAGCCCGAAAACCACCAGAGCACCGTCATCCGCCGACGCCCGAATGCCATCGCCGCCTCAACCTCACCGTCGTCCTCCTTTGACGTCCCCGAGCTCACCGCCGACCACCATCGGCATCGTCGTTTTCTTCCGCATCGCCTGGGCGTCTTCACCGTCGTCGAGGACCACCGGAGGCCTCACCTGCATCGTCCCCGAGCCGCCACCGCCGCCGACGACCTCGCCGGAGCTCGCCCCACCACGGTGAGCCATTCCCCTCTGCCCGATCTGTTATTGACGCGCTAGATTAGATCTAACAAACGGTTAGGTTTTTCTATTTATAGACCGGTTTAGTTCTGGTTCGTTTTAGTTTTATTCGGTTTAGATCGGTTCAGGTCGAGTCGGTTTAGCCGACCGGTTTCTTTTATTTCGTATGTGCGCGGTTTAGTTAGTTTTCGGCCGAGCGCCGTTTAGTTATGGATCGCCCACCAGTTTAGCCCAGTAGCAATGGGCCACGTAGCTAGTGCCCGATTGTTTTTTTCGTTTCTGTTTTAAAAACAGAACAAGTTTCAATCTTATATTGCTTGTATCTTTTAGCATACTTGATGTTTTTGAGTGATTCCAATTGCAATGTGTCGCAAATTTTATGAAGTTTCTGTTAGTGATTTGAAATTTGGAATTTGAGTAGTTTAAATTTGAATTAGTTCAAATATGCTTCAAACACCGTTTTGGCTCTAGTTTAAACTCAAGAATAGATTTTTGATTGATTCTTTCTGCTACTGTTTTGTTATTGTTTTGTTTATCCAGTAGCATGTA
The DNA here is from genome assembly GCF_056163025.1 of Triticum urartu. NCBI lineage: Eukaryota > Viridiplantae > Streptophyta > Magnoliopsida > Poales > Poaceae > Triticum > Triticum urartu. The sequence goes on from NC_141874.1 coordinate 343,671,932, forward strand.
GTGGCTTATTTATAGTTTATTTTAAATTAGGTTTATTGCGAAAATAGTACTGTTTTGCTTATCTAGTTGTTTTAGTTATATAATTAGTGCTTTTAATTATTTTTAGTTAATTCTTTTTGTAAATTTTTTTTGATTCTGTTATTTAGGAGTAAATTAGTTTGATAATTATTTTAGTATTGTTTACTTTTGTCTTTTGCTAGTTGCTATAGTTGTTCTGGTGTTAACTAGTCAGTTACAATAGTTTTCATACTAGTTCGTTTTGCTAGTAAATGCTTTAGTAAATTATTTTGTTGTTGTTTTATTAGAATTATATTTTCCATGCTGTATAAAAGTTATTAGAGTAATTTAGTTTTAATAAGAAAGTTTTGACTGTTATTGTGTGAGTTGGTTTCTCCCTTGTTTTCGTGAAGTTTTTCCTTGGAATTCTATTTGGTTTTCTTTGACTTCATTATTATTTTATTTATGGCTTTTCGATTGTTATTTTGATTGCTAGTATTGTTTGCTAAGATTATTGCTTATGTGAGTATAATGTTTGACTATATAGATTTTCTCGGAGTGACGAATAGTTTATCAAAGATTCCGAGAGCGTTGCTATCTTCATCAAGTAATACCAGGCAAGTTCACTTTGACCATGTTTTTCATACCTATATTTTTATTGCATTTAGTGTCATCCTTGCAACAACTTCTCCAGTAGTGATATTGATTCTTGTAGTTGAGTAGAATGCATGAGGTAGGAACCCACCTCCCTGTTACCAAGCCCGGGACATATATAGTTTTAATGCTACGCTGTAGTAGACGGGGTTTGGTATGAGTGCTCGGGAGTGGTGTGAAAATGAAGGACTTTACATCAAAGACGACAACTTAATGATGGCATCTGCAAGGACTGCATCTTCAGGACTCCTCAGGATTTCGAGACTCGAGACAAGAATTCAATACACACTACTGGGTGAAGGACGGTTGACGGGCACCCTGGAGAAACCAGTGGTTGGCCGGGATGCATGGAGAAGCGCCATGACATCTTGCAGAAAGCTTCACCCAGACTCAAAGAGACGGAAGAATACTTCATGCCCGGAAGCTTACCTGTGCAACCGCAAGTCACTATGGGCTCTGGCTTGGTTGACCTTAGTTGTGACTCTGGCTGCGACGGTGCTAGCAGATGTAGAACTACGGTAGGATTGGATGAGCACCGGACAGTGGTCAGAGGAACTCTTCGGGAGACCATGTTTCAGTCATCTTGTTGTCAAACACCCTGAAGTGCGAGAATGTAAAGAGAGGGATCAAATCTTGCGGGTAAAGTGTACAAACCTCTGCAGAGGGTTAAAAACCTAATCGGTTAGCCGTGTCCCCGGTTACGGACAATTTGAGCCTCTGGACTTGGATCTATCTCGGAACTCTCAACACCGGACTGATAACTTAATTGTGGGCAACTTATGATGATTTGGGCTATGAGACATCGGTTGGCGGAACCATGTCATGATAGAACACTCCGTAGTACAGACTCCTGATATTCCTTTGTTGTAGGGAAAATAAAACCAGCTTTTATGCAAAAACATCAGACACAGAGCCACCAAGCCATATTGCATATAGAATAGTTTCATCATCTGTTTTCCTCATATTGTGATCTTGCCGGTACATTCAATGTACTGACCTACACGGCTGCAACGTCTCATGTTGCAGATATGTTTCTTTCGACGAGTAAGAGTATGGTACAGGGTTACGGTCTACACTCAACCTGCCGATGGCGTTGATGGGACTCCACACCCGATTATTTGTTTTCGCTGAGACTTATGAGGTATATATCAGTTTTACATTATTTATACATGTGATTGCACTTTGATATATACATTGATGTACTGTGTGTGCCAGCATACCTATCCAGGGATGGCACAGATACACAGAGACTTGACCGTCTGAGGTCGGGTCGCTACAGATATGGTATCAGAGCACATGTTGACTGTAGGACGTGACCCTAAAAATCGGAAAGCCCCTAGGACAGGAAATCTCTAAAACTTTATTTTCAAAAGAATCTATTACTTCTCATCTTTACTGATTTTATCAAATATCCTCTCTTACCTCAAATAGTTAGAATATACCCCTTTCCCTTTTGACCACACGGAGGATCAACTAAAGCTGCTCCAAGAAGGACAAGATATCGGACAACCGATGACCATTTCAGAGTAAAGAGGATTTCACCATGCATTAGAAGAGTTGAAGCTACAATGGTTGAAGACTCTGAAGACTTGAAGAATCAGAAGAATTATTCGACCGTTAGAGGACCAAACCCCTGTTATACACTTACGTTAGAATGCGATGATTTGTGAGCTATCAATTGTTTGATGTTTTTCCGACAGCCACAAAATAAAACTCGTTTCTTCAAAACTATTTTTTTGTATTGTGTGTATCCCTCCCCACCTCTCTCTTATCTCACCCTAAAACCCTTGGACCCAGTAGATGATGAATGAAGTTGGACTTGTATTCTCTGGACCGAAAACCCAGCCAGAAGCAGAGCTATGGATTCAGAACATGGAGAATCACTTCGGGAGCAATTTGGTTTCAAGGAAGAATGAAGTATCGTACGCTCTTCAGTACTTTGAAGGAAGTGCTACAACATGGTGGCAGATGCATCAAGCTATACAGGGATGGAATGGAGCAAGGACTTGGGAAGAATTCAAGAAGACTCTGACAAGATCCCGTCTTATCCGGAAGCACCATGATATCCCAAGAAATAAACCTTGTGCCTGCAAGATTTGCGGAGAAATAGGACACACCCAGGAGGAACACAAGGATGGATGCCCTCATTGTGAGGAGAAACACCCAGCTGAGGAATGCCCAACTAGTCAGGTGACTTGTTTCTTGTGTGAAGGAACCACCCACTACCCAGCTCAGTGTCACATTTACCCCACGGTGCAACAAATTATTCAGAGGCAAGAAGAAGGAATGACAGAAGCCTTCCGAGAAGTTATGAAAGAACCTGTGATTAAGGAAAGTGTTGAAGACCCTGATGGAGAAAGCCTCAATAGATTTTACTCCAATGCCTGTTATTCATGTGGAGAAGAAGGACATTTTTCACAGTATTACACCAAGGAAAGAAAAGAGTATCTGGGATACTTCCCGACAGAAGCAGTGGAGTTTGATCCACGGGGAATAGAACGTTTGATCAAAATGAAGAAAACCAGGAAGAGAAAACAAAGACACCCTCAGAACAACCCAATTTCTGCAAAGAGGGACAAGAGTCATATTACCTGTTTTGAATGTAAGGACGTCGGGCATTATGCCAATGATTGTCTCGAAAGGAAGCAAGGAACTCAAGGAGCAGGCACCATCACCAAGAAGCCTCGATACATGCCGGAAGTTATTTGTTTTCGTTGCAAGGAAGTAGGACATTTTGCTAGGGATTGTTCAAATCATGAGAAAAGCTGGAGCTGAGTAGTAGAGATGTTGATATCAGTAATAAGGGTAGTAAGGAAAACACTTTTTCATGAGAATGCGGGGTTGAGTTATGTAATAGATTACTCAGAGATTGTAATAATTCATGACTCAATAAAGTTGATATGTCATATGCTGAAAGGCTTTAAGGAGTTGTTATATTTTATCTTGGAAATTAATATTCTGGATGAACATGGAAGAAAATGAGTTGTGATGCATAAACTGGATGTTGGAAATTGATTTTGAAGTTTTGTTTGGATGATATGAATGTGTACCCCAGGAGATATGTACCTTATTCTGCGCACCATTTTTGTTTTACAACTGCAGATGACGACCCTTTATGAGTCTTTCCTCAAAGGTCCGGAAACGATCATGACCCTAACAAGTGATCATGATTACCTGAAGATCCTGAAGGACATGATGAAGCATATTCACCTTGAAGGAGATGCAGTCTACAAAGGCTACCCCTTCATGCAAAAGGAGTGGAACTTTGGTATGTGGAGGTACACCTCCATCGTATGAAAGGAGTTTGCCCAAAGATGATGGGGCAGTACTTTTATATCTCACGTGTACCACAAGCAACTTTCTTCGACGCTGTTCATGAAGCAGCCATGGAAGCCATACGCCAGATCGGAGAAATACTTGAAGCAAGACTCCGTTATACTCAGGAATACCTAAGAGAAGTGCATGCAGAGATGATGGAGGTGAAGCTCAAGACCACCACGATGAAACAGAAGATTGAAGATTTCAAGGCGCATGTCGCACAATTCCAGTGGGACTAAAGAATCCTGAACGAGGATAAATAAATAAAGTTGGAAGTAATGCCTGACCATACCAAACCATGTGGGTGGCAGCATTTGTAACAAAGTACTTTTTGGAAGTTGGATTTACGAAAAATGGTTAAGGATGTAATAAAAGATTTGATATGAAAAATAATATGATTTATGGATAAACTAGTGCATTTCATTTTAAGTGTGGTAGTACTCCGTAAAGCCACAAGATCAATGAAGAAAGAAATGTGTTATTCATGACGGTCCATAGAAGGGAGCTGGACCAAATAAGTTGGAGTTTTGTATGATCGTCACCACAAGGGTATGAAGGAAGAAGTACTATTGGATTTAAAGGAGATGTAATGTTGGAATACGGAATGATAATCCTCGAAAGGATGAGTTAAATTTTACAAGAGTTGAAGTGGGCCATAACCCACAAGCCCCAGAGTTAATAAGAAGCAAGCACACTCTTGCTGAAGGAAGATATTTTGGAAGAAAACTCTGAGTTAATCAACCGACTTTTTTAGGAGGATACGAAAACCCGAGAGATGTGAAGAATCGTTAGATGTCTTGTTCAGCTTGCAGAAACAATGGATTTATTCGAACTCAATTCGTCGACAAGAGAAATTCTGCAATGCTTGTGAGTATGCCCAAGTGTTAGAATACGTGATTCGATGTCTGCATATGTAGTAATGGTTCAAGTACGGGATGGATTGGCCCCCATACCGGAGACTTCTATCATGAACTATCATATGTTGATGGAAAATCAGAGAGCCTTGAACACCTTAGAAGAGTGTCGACATGTCAAGCCATAAAACCATAGAATGGTAGGATGATTGATCCATGTACCAGGCACCCGTTGCCAATCGTAGGATATACGGTGAGATTTCAACCAAACCCATTTTTTCTGTAGAAGAAACCATACATGGTTGACCACCATGAGAATTTCGATAGTTATTTAGTATTGGCGACAGACCAGTCAGCTAAGAAGACCCAGACTCGAAAGAACGTCACCAGGATGAAAGGACACGTGTTTGAGGAAAAGGTTATGCCCCGACCGGAAGAGCACCCGTGAAAGAGCTATTCCGGAGTATATGTGAACACCGACACCAGCAACCCAAAAGGATGGAGTACATGAGTTTTGTCAGAACCATACCCATGCTTTTAAGTGTGGTAGTACACTAGACCCTTCCGACCAAAATATTTGCTAGAATACCCCAAACCCTAACCTTTTCTTGCTAGCCTCTTCAAATCTCGAGGACGAGATTCATTTTAAGTGTGGTAGGTTTGTAACATCCCAAAATTCTAAATTTTGGAATGTTATATTAAATAAATATTTATGATTTTTTTGTTTGATTATTGTGTGACTGATTGTGTGAAATTGAGTGGCATTTTGAAATTTCAGAGGCACTTGAATTTTATTTGAATTTGGATTCAACTTGGGATTCGAAATTTATTTCATATACCCCTGACAAATACTTGTTTAAAAGTATGAGAGGAGCTAACATGACACTCCAAAAAGTTAGGAGAAATTAATGCCAAAAGTTTTTGAATTCAAATTGGAGTTTATTTGGAATTTATAATAAAAAATGTTTTCTTCTAGTTTGGATTTTGCCTCTGGAAAAATGTTCACGTTGTAGGGTTTATTTTTCTGATTTTTTTGATATATATATGTACTATATAAAAATATTATAGATTTATCTTTTTTTTCCTCTACCTTATTTCAAAAAAAAGGAATAGAACCCCCGAGCTGGCCAGGCCAACCGGCCCAGCCAGCCACCCGGCGCGGCCCAACAGCGAGCCACAACCCAGCCGCACCCTCACCCGAATCCCCTCGCGACCGGTCGCCCGACCGAACTCTTCCCTCTCTCTCTTGCTGACCGGTGGACCCCTCCGTCTTCTTCCTCCTCCGCACGCAACAGCCACAGCAATATCGCGCCGCCGCCGCCGTATCCCGGAGATCGCGGGATCCTCTCCCCGATCTACCCCCTCCTCCAAGTCGATCGCCCCTATATATATACCCCTCCCTTCACCCCGTTCTGCCCCTTCCTGACCCCCGAACCCCTCTCCCTCGCCGTCTATTGCTCGCCAAAGCCCGAGCTCCGCCGCCACGCCATTGCCGCCGCAGCACTCGACCCCGACCACCTTGCCGCCACCTAAGATCACCACCGCAACCCCATCGCTCGTCCGCATCTCCCTGTGCCTTCGCCGAGCCTGAAACCCACCGGAGCGCCGTCATCCGCCGACGCCCGAACGCCATCGCCGCCTCAACCTCACCGTCCTCCTCCTTTGACGTCCCCGAGCTCACCGCCGACCACCATCGGCATCATCGTTGTCTTCCGCATCGCTTGGGCGTCTTCACCATCATCGAGGACCACCGGAGGCCTCACCTACATCGTCCCCGAGCCGCCACCGCCGCCGACGACCTCGTCGGAGCTCGCCCCACCGCAGTGAGCCATTCCCCTCTGTCCGATCTGTTATTGACGCGCTAGATTAGATCTAACGAACGGTTAGGTTTTTCCTGTTTATAGACCGGTTTAGTTCCGGTTCGTTTCAGTTTTATTCGGTTTAGATCGGTTCAGGTCGAGTCGGTTTAGCCGACCGGTTTCTTTTATTTCGTATGTGCGCGGTTTAGTTAGTTTTCGGCCGAGCGCCGTTTAGTTACGGATCGCCCACCAGTTTAGCCCAGTAGCAATGGGCCACGTAGCTAGTGCCCGATTGTTTTTTTTCGTTTCTGTTTTAAAAACAGAACAAGTTTCAATCTTATATTGCTTGTATCTTTTAGCATACTTGATGTTTTTGAGTGATTCCAATTGCAATGTGTCACAAATTTTATGAAGTTTCTGTTAGTGATTTGAAATTTGGAATTTGAGTAGTTTAAATTTGAATTAGTTCAAATATGCTTCAAACACCGTTTTGGCTCTAGTTGAAACTCAAGAATAGATTTTTTTATTGATTCTTTTTGCTACTGTTTTGTTATTGTTTTGTTTATCCAGTAGCATGTAGTGGCTTATTTATAGTTTATTTTAAATTAGGTTTATTGTGAAAATAGTACTGTTTTGCTTATGTAGTTGTTTTAGTTATATAATTAGTGCTTTTAATTATTTTTAGTTAATTCTTTTTGTAAATTTTTTGATTATGTTATTTAGGAGTAAATTAGTTTGATAATTATTTTAGTATTGTTTACTTTTGTCTTTTGCTAGTTGCTATAGTTGTTCTGGTGTTAACTAGTCAGTTACAATAGTTTTCATACTAGTTCGTTTTGCTAGTAAATGCTTTAGTAAATTATTTTGTTGTTGTTTTATTAGAATTATATTTTCCATGCTGTATAAAAGTTATTAGAGTAATTTAGTTTTAATAAGAAAGTTTTGACTGTTATTGTGTGAGTTGGTTTCTCCCTTGTTTTCGTGATGTTTTTCCTTGGAATTCTATTTGGTTTTCTTTGACTTCATTATTGTTTTATTTATGGCTTTTCGATTGTTATTTTGATTGCTAGTATTGTTTGCTAAGATTATTGCTTATGTGAGTATAATGTTTGACTATATAGATTTTCTCGGAGTGACGAATAGTTTATCAAAGATTCCGAGAGCGTTGCTATCTTCATCAAGTAATACCAGGCAAGTTCACTTTGACCATGTTTTTCATACCTATATTTTTATTGCATTTAGTGTCATCCTTGCAACAACTTCTCCAGTAGTGATATTGATTCTTGTAGTTGAGTAGAATGCATGAGGTAGGAACCCACCTCCCTGTTACCAAGCCCGGGACGTATATAGTTTTAATGCTACGCTGTAGTAGACGGGGTTTGGTATGAGTGCTCGGGAGTGGTGTGAAAATGAAGGACTTTACGTCAAAGATGACAACTTCATGATGGCATCTGCAAGGATTGCATCTTCAGGACTCCTCAGGATTTCGAGACTCGAGACAAGAATTCAATACACACTACTGGGTGAAGGAAGGTTGACGGGCACCCTGGAGAAACCAGTGGTTGGCCGGGATGCATGGAGAAGCGCCATGACATCTTGCGGAAAGCTTCACCTAGACTCAAAGAGACGGAAGAATACTTCATGCCCGGAAGCTTACCTGTGCAACCGCAAGTCACTATGGGCTCTGCCTTGGTTGACCTTAGTTGTGACTCTGGCTGGGACGGTGCTAGCAGATGTAGAACTACGGTAGGATTGGATGAGCACCGGACAGTGGTCAGAGGAACTCTTCGGGAGACCATGTTTCGATCATCTTGTTCTCAAACACCCTGAAGTGCGAGAATGTAAAGAGAGGGATCGAATCTTGCGGGTAAAGTGTACAAACCTCTGCAGAGGGTTAAAAACCTAATCAATTAGCCGTGTCCCCGGTTACGGACAATTTGAGCCTCTGGACTTGGATCTATCTCGGAACTCTCAACACCGGACTGATAACTTAATTGTGGGCAACTTATGATGATTTGGGCTATGAGACATCGGTTGGCGGAACCATGTCATGATAGAACACTCCGTAGTACAGACTCCTGATATTCCTTTGTTGTAGGGAAAATAAAACTAGCTTTTACGCAAAAACATCAGACACGGAGCCACCAAGCCATATTGCATATAGAATAGTTTCATCATCTGTTTTCCTCATATTGTGATCTTGCCGGTACATTCAATGTACTGACCTACACGGCTGCAACGTCTCATGTTGCAGATATGTTTCTTTCGACGAGTAAGTGTATGGTACAGGGTTACGGTCTACACTCAACCTGCCGATGGCGTTGATGGGACTCCACACCCGATTATTTGTTTCCGCTGAGACTTATGAGGTATATATCAGTTTTACGTTATTTATACATGTGATTGCACTTTGATATATACATTGATGTACTGTGTGTGCCAGCATACCGATCCAGGGATGGCACAGATACACAGAGACTTGACCGTCTGAGGTCGGGTCGCTACAAAAACTCCTTTGGGGGATTGTTCCTTGGTATGTGACTCCTCCAATGGTCCAATTAGTTTTTGTTCTAGTGCTTTATTCATTGCATACTTTTGCTGCTTAGGTGACCCCGTTCTTGAGCTTGCATGTCAAATTTATGTGGTCAAAAGTAGTTTTGATGCATGATATTGCCTCTAGGCACTTGTAGGAGTAGTTGCTATCAATTTTGTTGAGTTTGGTTCACTTTTATTTTTTTGACGGTTAACGACAGTGGGAGAGGCTCCCACTGACTTTGTATTACTCACAAGAGAACAATTACATCAGTGTTACAGATGGGTTTTTAGTGGCCCCCCGGCCGAACTCAAAAGAAACAAAGCTAGGCAAGTGTTACAAAAGAAGTTACAAGCTTTATACGTAAGAGTTTAGGTAGGGATGGAGGTCCTCTCTACAGTTATGCAATAAAAGACTCAGCAAATTTTTGAATCTAGCAAGCCATGAGTCAAATGAATGGTGGATCCCTCTGAAGTAGACATTATTCCTCTCCATCCACAGACTCCAGGCTGCCATCAAAAATATGTCCATAAACAAAGGCTGACGCCAGTTTTCTTTGCCTCCATGGATCAAGGAGATTCTGTCTCCCATCCCTGGCCAAAGCATGCCAACTTTGGCCCAGCAGCGCCGACTAAATGGGCAGGCAAAGAACAGGTGCTCAACCATTTCCTCAGGTGGGTTTTGACAAAGCATGCAGGTATAAACGTTGTTAGCCACACTATAGTGTCTATGTTTCAGCATGTTTCTTGTGTTCACGCGATCAACCAACAACAGCCATCCGAACATTTTGAATTTGATTGGGCATTTAGATTTCCAAAGCCAGAGAAAGGCTTTGTCCGCGACAACCTCTCTGAAACAGTGGTCATAGAATTTCTTCGAGGAGTAGGTTCCACTGAGGTTGCACTCCCAGGTATCATACTGATCAGTATCCAAGCTCGTATGCAATGAGCCATGTTGGTTCACTTTTATTTGAAGTTACTAAAATTTCAGAAATTTTTCAGAGGAAGAAATATGTTTAGGAAAATGTACCAAGGTGGTCCTTCAAGGAAGCAAGGACCCAGGCTCGCAATACGCGATGACGACGATGAACCACCGAGGGAAGCTCAAGTGCAGGCTTGTGAATGGCCTTCAGAGGACTTTATGGATCGAGCAGGAATCGTGGAAGAATTTAACGCATGTGTGCGTAATGCTGATCTTGAGAGCTTCGAGGCAGATAAGTGCCGCCAGTACCACTATCTCACTGATTCCTTTGTGAGAAGGATTGAAGTTTCATCATCACGGAATTCTAAAACTGTCCTGTTTGATCTTTATGAAAATTCTTATACTATGGACTTAGAGGATTTTAATACTGCTTGCAAACTTCCACAATGGGGCAGCACTAGTGAGCCTCGCAAATCTGAGTTTAGAGATTTTCTTGCTAGTATAACTGTGGGGGAATCTAGAGATATAACACAAGCTACCATAGGGAGCATTCATTTTCCTACTATACATTATTTTGCTCTCTTCATAGGTAGATGCATTAATGGTAAAGATGAAGTATGTCACATGTGTGTGCCTGATCTTAGCGCTCTCAGTACCGCCGTTTTAGGAGATAAACAATACAACTTGGGGGCTATCGTTGCACGTAGGTTGCATAATAATCGTATTCATGGAGATTTCTTTGGTGGAATTTATGCAACCCGTCTAGCTAATTTTCTTGATATACCCATACGTGGGTATGATATTGAGTTGCCTCCTGTTTATTTAGATTATGAGGCCATGGTTCGTCATCAGTTTGTTGAGAGGAACAATCAGTTCCTCCAGTACCGACTAATCTTTGACAGACGACGCACCTATCACGTCGCTCTCCCTGCTCCCGCTTTCTTTGACTCTCAGGAAAAAAGGGAGATACCAGGGAGGAGGCGGACGAGTATAAGAGGAGGACGGAGACGGCCCGTCTCCAAGCGGCAGCTCATGAGGCAATAGCTGCTGCAACTCAGTATGACCCTAGCTACAACTTTGGATATCCGCCAGGCCAGCCGTGGCCATAGACCAACTTAGGCCAAAAGCCTACGCTTGGGGGAGTACGTATTTATCACCGACATTTCATTGATGTTCACACACTCATTGCTAGTTATCGGTGCTCATACTTTTTCATTGTATCATCCATGCTAGTTTATTTTCCTTTTTATGCTTTCTTCTTGTGTGTTTGATAAACCTTAAGGGAAACAAAAAAAGTTGTAGCTTTTAATTAGTTTAATTTCCATGCTTGTAGTAGTAAATAAAAAGAAAACCCAAAAAGATTTCTCGTTCTTCTTTTGTTTGTTGGGAGCTTTCCCGTGTAAATAGTTTTATTTCTTTTCTTTCCTTTGGGGGCCAAGAGGAGAAGACCATGATTAAAATGTTAAAGTGGCTATTATATGCATTATCGTTGATCTGACAAAGATCCCATATTACCTTGTCTTCTCTCTTGAATTGAATGCCTGCAGATTCCAGCTTAGTCCAATGCACGTGCACTATTATTATTATCCACACTATTCAGTCGTGCAAGTGAAAGGCAATAATGATGATTATATGATGAACTAATTGAGATGAGAAAAGCTGGTATGAACTCGACCTCTCTTGTTTTTGTAAATATGATTAGTTCATCGTTCCTGATTCAGCCTATTATGAATAAACATGTTTGTAATGACAATTAGAGATTGTAGTTTCTTATGCTATGCTTAATTAGTTAGGAGCTTATAATGGTTTACCTTGCGTGCCAACATGCTATTAAAATGGTTGTGATGTGGTATGATAGGGTGGTATCCTCTTTTGAATGATTCGAGTGGCTTGACTTGGCACATGTTCACGCATGTAGTTGAAACAAAATCAACATAGCCTCTACGATATTTTTGTTCATGGTGCATTATATCCTACTCATGCTTGCATACGGTGTTGATTAATTTTAATGTATGTTCATGACTGTTGTCGCTCTCTAGCTGGTCGCTTCCCAGTCTTTTGCTAGCCTTCACTTGTACTAAGCGGGAATACTACTTGTGCATCCAATTCCATAAACCCTAAAGTTATTCCATATGAGTCCACCATACCTACCTATATACGGTATCTACCTGCCATTCCAAGTAAATTTGTATGTGCCAAACTCTAAACCTTCAAATAAACATTCTGTTTTGTATGCTCAAATATCTCATGTATCAACTAGGGTTGTCCGTATCTTCCATGTTAGGCGGGTTATTCTCAAGAGGAGTGGACTCCGCTCCTCACTCACGAGAAAATGGCTGGTCACCGGGATGCCCAGTCCCATGCTTTATGCAAACCAAATCAAAATAATTGCAAACAGAACTCCCCCGGGACTGCTGTTAGTTGGAGGCACTCGTTGTTTTGAGCAAGCCATGGATTGATGCTTGTTGGTGGAGGGGGAGTATAAACTTTACCATTCTGTTTGGGAACCGCCTATAATGTGTGTAGCATGGAAGATATCGCCATCTCTTGGTTGTTATGTTGACAATTAAAGTATACCGCTCAAAATATTATTCATATTAATTTCTAAACCGAGCTCTAGCACCTCTACAAATCCCTGCTTCCCTCTGTGAAGGTCCTATCAATTTACTTTTATGTTGAGTCATCATCCTCTTATTAAAAAGCACCAGTTGGAGAGCACCGCTGTCATTTGCATCCATTACTGTTAGTTTACATTGAGCATGACTTGAATGGATCTCTTTTACCATGAATTACAATGTCTAGTCAGTCCTTGATCTTTAAAGGTGCTCTGCATTTATGTTTTGCGGCCTTAGAAAGGGCTAGTGAGATACCATCTTGTTATATCATATCATGATTGTTTTGAGAAAGTGTTGTCATCCGAGATTTATTGTTATTGCTCGCTAGTTGATTATGTCATTGATATGAGTAAACATGAGACCTAAATCTTATTGTGAATATGGTTAGTTCATAATCTTTGCTGAAAACTTGAATGCTGGCTTTACATATTTACAACAACAAGAGCAAACAGAGTTTGTAATTTTTTTTCTTTATCACTTTCAATTTATCAACTGAATTGCTTGAGGACAAGCAAAGGTTTAATCTTGGGGGAGTTGATACGTCTCCGTCGTATCTAATTTTCCAAACACTTTTGCCCTTGTTTTGGACTCTAACTTGCATGATTTGAATAGAACTAACACAGACTGACGTTGTTTTCAGCAGAATTGCCATGGTGTTATTTTTGTGCAGAAATAAAAGTTCTCGGAATGACCTGAGAATCAACGGAGAATTATTTTTGGAATATATAAAAAATACTGGAAGGAAGATCCACGTCAAGGGGCCTCCACCTGTCCACGAGGGTGGGGGGCGCGCCCCCTGCCTCGTGGGCCCCCTGACGCTCCACCGACCTCAACCCTGACTCCATATATTCACTTTCAGGGAGAAAAAACCAGGGAGAAGGATTCATCACGTTTTACGATACGGAGCCGTCGCCAAGCCCTAAACTCTCTTGGGAGGGCTGATCCGGAGTCCGTTCGGGGCTCCGGAGAGGGGAATCCGTCGCCATCGTCACATCAACCATCCTCCATCACCAATTTCATGATGATCATCGCCGTGCGTGAGTAATTCCATTGTAGGCTTGCTGGACGGTGATGGGTTGGATGAGATTTATCATATAATCGAGTTAGTTTTGTTAGGGTTTGATCCCTAGTATCCACTATGTTCTGAGATTGATGTTGCTGTGACTTTGCTATGCTTAATGCTTGTCACTAGGGCCCGAGTGCCATGATTTCAGATCTGAACCTATTATTTTTTCATCAATATATAAGAGTTCTTGATCCCATCTTGCAAGTCTATAGTCACCTACTATGTGTTATGATCCGACAACCCCGAAGTGACAATAATAGGGACCACTCCTAGTGATGACCGTAGTTTGAGGAGTTCATGTATTCACTATGTTTTAATGCTTTGGTCCGGTACTCTATTAAAAGGAGGCCTTAATATCCCTTAGTTTCCCATAGGGCCCCACTGCCACGGGAGGGTAGGATAAAAGATGTCATGCAAGTTCTTTTCCATAAGCACGTATGGCTACATTCGGAATACATGCCTACATTACATTGATGAACTGGAGCTAGTTCTGTGTCACCCTAGGTTATGACTGTTACATGATGAACCACATCCGGCATAATTCTCTATCACCGATCCATTGCCTATGAGCTTTCCATATATTGTTCTTCGCTTATTTACTTTTCCGTTGCTATTGTTATGATCACTACAAAACACCAAAAATATTACTTTTGCTACCGTTAGCTTTTGATACTGTTACCACTACTATCATATTACTTTGCTACTAAACACTTTGCTACGGCTATTAAGTTTCCATGTGTGGTTGAATTGACAACTTAGCTGCTAATACTTGAGAATATTCTTTGGCTCCCCTTGTGTTGAATCAACAAATTTGGGTTGAATACTCTACCCTCAAAAACTGTTGTGATCCCCTATACTTGTGGGTTATCAGTGCACCTTTTGCACCGACCGAGTATCTTTTCTTGGGTATGTTGTTACTCCACAGGGAATTGAAGTTGATAAAGCCAAGATTGAAGCTATTGAGAGTTGGCCGCAGCCCAAAACGGTAACACAAGTGAGGAGTTTCCTTGGCCTCGCTGGTTTCTATAGGCGTTTTGTGAGAGATTTCAGCACCATTGCTGCACCTCTCAACGAGCTTACAAAGAAGGATGTGCCTTTTGTTTGGGGTACCACACAGGAAGAAGCCTTCACGGTATTGAAAGATAAGTTGACACATGCTCCTTTACTCCAACTTCCTGATTTTAATAAGACTTTTGAGCTTGAATGTGATGCTAGTGGAATTGGATTAGGAGGTGTGTTATTACAAGATGGCAAACCTATTGCATACTTTTCTGAAAAAATGAGTGGGCCTAGTCTGAACTATTCTACTTATGATAAAGAATTATATGCTCTTGTTCGGACCTTAGAAACATGGCAACATTATTTATGGCCCAAGGAATTTGTTATACATTCTGATCATGAATCTTTGAAACACATTAAAAGTCAAGCAAAACTGAACCGTAGAGATGCTAAATGGGTTGAATTCATTGAGACTTTCCCTTATGTCATTAAACATAAGAAGGGCAAAGAAAATGTTATTGCTGATGCATTGTCTCGTCGTTATACTATGCTTTCACAACATGACTTTAAAAAATTTGGTTTGGAGACCATCAAAGATCAATATGTGCATGATGCTGAATTTAAAGATGTATTGCAGAATTGTAAGGAAGGGAGAACTTGGAACAAGTTCATTCTTAACGATGGATTTGCGTTTCGTGCTAACAAGCTATGCATTCCAGCTAGCTCCGTTCGTCTTTTGTTGTTGCAGGAGGCGCATGGGGGAGGATTAATGGGACACTTTGGCGTCAAGAAGACGGAGGATATACTTGCTACACATTTCTTTTGGCGAAAGATGAGACGGGATGTTGAGCGTTTTGTTGCTCGCTGCACTACATGTCAAAAAGCTAAGTCACGACTCAATCCTCATGGTTTATATATGCCTTTTCCTGTACCTAGTGTTCTGTGATGCCCCAAGACCGGAGCTTCAGATACCTTCCATGGGTTCCGAGATTCATTGGTGTTTTGTTTGGTTCATTGCATTCATCCTTGCATCATGTGCATTGCCCCATGTCATCATGCCATCATGTCTTTTTTTAACTCATCTAAATAAATCGGATGGATCTCCGGTACATTTAAATCGAGGGAATTCACATGGTGAGTTCTATTTATAACATATCCTCCCAGTATTTTGGGTGCTACTATATATATTCCATTAGTTTGGAATTAACCGCAAACACACTTGCAATTTAAACTCTCATGTCTTTTCTGCTTCGAGTTTGCTCCTCAAACTTCGCCCATAAATTCTTTTATCTTTTTACGGAGGTCTACCAAAAATCTCAACATTTTTGGGACCTTTCTAACGCCCACTTCTTATTCAAACTCATTTGAATTTAATTCAAACGAGTTCGAATCCAAACTTTGCACACATGCTCATTTATACTTTTCTTGGATCAAGATCATTTTTGCGAGTCCAGTAAAATTAACTCCATGCCCAATCTCCACTCCAATCTCTCTCAACATTTCTTCTGTTTCCTTTTTTTAATTAGAGAGGGAATAAGAAAGAGCGAGAGGAGTTCACCCAAGCAGGCCTCCTGGCCTTTTCCCCTCCCCACCAAATTGGCCAAGGCCCACCTAACCCCTTCCCTGCGGCCTGACCTAGCGGGCCCGAGGCCCAGCCGCGACCTCACCCCTTGCTCCCTTTCCCCGTTCCCTCTCGCGCCGCCAGGGAACCGCACGCACGATCTCCATCTCCCTGCTCGTTCCCCATCTCCCCGCTCGTTCCCCATCTCCCCCGATCCCTTCCTCCACCGCCGCCTATCCCCTTCGTCCTGACCCCCTCGTTCTTCCTCCCCTCGTCTCCCTCTCCTATCTTCCACCTCAAGCCAGGGGAGGAGCCCCAGTGCCCAATCCCCTCCAGCGCCGCCGGCGACGACCGAGCCTCCCCCGGCGCGCCCCTGCTTCTCCTCCGCCTCTCTGCGCCTCCTCGCGGACGCCGAGGAACGATGTGGACCGCGCCTTCCGGCCTCCCTGCTCCCTCGCGCGGGCCGTGACCACCCTCAAGGCCAAGCTCCGCCACCCTCTCGTGCCTCTGCCACGCCGGCCTACGAGTCTGCCGCCGAGCTCCACCAGGCCCCCGCCGGCGACCTCGACCTTCAGGCCCTCGCCGCGCCTCCGTCGAGCCTCCTCTGGCCGCTGCCGGCCGAGCTCAAAGCTCCACTAATGCACGCTGCTTGCTCGTCTCGTGCCACTCCTCCATGCCCCATCGGCCTCCTCTGCTCGCGCAGTAGCGTTCCACCTCCATCACCATGTGCTGGACCCTAGTTCACCTTCCTCAACGTCACCACACCATGGCCGATTTTGTTGCTTCACTGTTGGGCATGAGTTGCCTTGCTGCTGCCTCGAGAGGCCCTTTTGTCGTGCTTCATTTTGGGTCGGCCAGAACGAGAACGCCAAGTACCGTCACCGAAGACCCATGTACAACTACCGTCGCCAAGACCCCGTGAACGTCTACACGATGACCGCCGAGTACGTCTTCACGAGTACCACTACCATCGCGTGGATCCGCCAAGACTGTGGAGTAAACGAGCATGTACCACTACGCCCAGAGACATCGGATCCGCCAAGTCCGAAGACCCTTAGTACCACGACAACCCCGAAGACCCGTGTAACGCATGCATCAAGTACCTCTTCGGAAGACCCAAATGTCTACGAACCATGTACGACTACCGTCGCCGAAGACCGCGAGTACAACTACTTCCAAATACGGCGCCAAGTTCCACCACCGACGCCCATGTTGGATTCACCAAGTACCGCACCGAAACGGCAAGTACATGGATATGCCAAGTTCCCCTCCAAACATCTACGAATACGCCCGGTTATGCGACAAGTACCCCGATAACGTGTACAACTACCCCGTCAAGATCGGACTGACAAGCACCCCGGCGTCGTGTGAACCACTACCGTCACCCCGAAGACATTGGAGTCGTCAAGTACCTCTCCGAACGAACGTGAACCACTACTTCCGCTACTATCGAACCCAATCTGCTTCGAAAATGAACGCTTCAATGGTATAATCGCCGAGCCGTTGACCCCGTGGACAAAAGATTGTGTTGTATGAGATGCACCCTTTGTCTACACCGTGTCCGTTTTGTCACTCGTTTCCATGTCACTAACCCGTGGGAACCCGGTAGTCGGGAGCACCCCACCATCTTGCTCAACTTGCTCACGCCCTATCTTTTCACCGGCATCTCAATCGAGTTACCAGAACCGGAATGTTGCCGTGGCACCATTTTCGTTGTCGTTGCCGTGGCACCCCTTTCGCTTCTGCCACGATGACAAATGCTTCATAATATGCTCATGTCAACATTTTGATAAAATTGCATAAACTTGAACATTGCATCGCATCATGTTAACAACATCAATAATGGTTTAAATTGTTGTTTGCATTAATTTGCTAAATGCATATCGGGATTTACCGGATTTGTTGTTTGTTATATCCGGCCCTATTTAAATTGGTTAGATAGTATAGTTTTGTTATGCTTCACCTCTTGCCATGTTAACCAACATTTAATATTGTTGAGTAACTAACCGGGAGTGAACTAAATAATTGATGTGGTGTTCCGTCAATATGCAACTAGTTGCATATTGGGCTTCACTTAACTTGTAGTTTTGTTTGTGCACTTTGCCATGCCATGCATATTTAAACCGGACATGCATCATGCTTGGTTGTGCATCATGCCACGTTTATGTGATGGTTGTTTACTATGTTGTTTGCTTCTTTCCGGTGTGTTTCTTCGGGTTGGTTCCGTTCACGTCGCGTTTGTGAGGATTCGTTCGACTACGTCCGTTTGTCTTCTTCATGGACTCGTTCTTCTTCCTTGCGGGATCTCTGGCAAGATGACCATACCCTCGAAGTCACTTCTATCTTTGCTTGCTAGTTGTTCGCTCCATTGCTATGCCGCGATACCTACCACTTGCTATATCATGCCTCCCATATTGCCATGTCAAGCCTCTAACCCACCTTTTCTAGCAAACCGTTGTTTGGCTATGTTACCGCTTTTGCTCAGCCCCTCTTATAGCGTTGCTAGTTGCAGGTGAAGATGAAGTTTGTTCCATGTTGGAACATGGATATGTTGGGATATCACAATATCTCTTATTTGTATTAATGCATCTATAAACTTGGTAAAGGGTGGAAGGCTCGGCCTTATGCCTGGTGTTTTGTTCCACTCTTGCCGCCCTAGTTTCCGTCATACCGGTGTTATGTTCCTTGATTTTGCGTTCCTTACGCGGTTGGGTGTTATGGGAACCCCTTGACAGTTCGCTTTGAATAAAATTCCTCCAGCAAGGCCCAACCTTGATTTTACATTTGCCTAACAACCTATTATCCTTCCCTTGGGTCGGCCAACCCAAGGGTCATCTTTATTTTAACCCTCCGGGCCAGTGCTTCTCTAAGTGTTGGTCCGACCAGAGCCACTTGCGGCGCCACCTCGGGGAAACTTGAGGTTTGTTTTTAGCTGTACGTAGTGTTCATCCGGTGTTGCCCTGAGAACGAGATATGTGCAGCTCCTATCGGGATGTCGGTGCATCGGGCAGTCTTGCTGGTCTTGTTTTGCCATTATCGAAATGTCTTGTAACCGGGATTCCGAGTCGGATCGGGTCTTCCTGGGAGAAGGAATATCCTTCGTTGATCGTGAGAGCTTGTGATGGGCTAAGTTGGGATTCCCCTGCAGGGTTTTGAACTTTCGAAAGCCGTTCCCGCGGTTATGGGCAGATGGGAATTTGTTAATGTCCGGTTGTAGAGAACTTGAAACTTAACTTAATTAAAACGCATCAACCGCGTGTGTAGCCGTAGTGGTTGAAGGAAATATGCCCTAGAGGCAATAATAATGTTATTATTTTATTTCCTTATATCATGATAAATGTTTATTATTCATGCTAGAATTGTATTATCCGAAAACATAATACTTGTGTGAATACATAGACAAACCAAACGTCACTAGTATGCCTCTACTTGACTAGCTCGTTAATCGAAGATGGTTATGTTTCCTAACCATAGACATGTGTTGTCATTTGATTAATGGGATCACATCATTAGGAGAATGATGTGATTGACATGACCCATTCCATTAGCTTAGCACCTGATCGTTTAGTATGTTGCTATTGCTTTCTTCATGACTTATACATATTCCTATGACTATGAGATTATGCAACTCCCATTTACCGGAGGAACACTTTGTGTGCTACCAAACGTCACAACGTAACTGGGTGATTATAAAGGAGCTCTAGAGGTGTCTCCAAAGGTACATGTTGGGTTGGCGTATTTCGAGATTAGGATTTGTCACTCTGATTGTCGGAGAGGTATCTCTGGGCCCTCTCGATAATGCACATCACATAAGCCTTGCAAGCATTGCAACTAATGAGTTAGTTGCGAGATGATGTATTAAGAAACGAGTAAAGAGACTTGCCGGTAACGATATTGAACTAGGTATTGAGATACCGACGATCGAATCTCGGGCAAGTAACATACTGGTGACAAAGGGAACAACGTATGTTGTTATGCGGTCTGACCGATAAAGATCTTCGTAGAATATGTAGGAGCCAATATGAGCATCCAGGTTCCGCTATTGGTTATTGACCGGAGACGTGTCTCGGTCATGTCTACATTGTTCTCGAACCCGTAGGGTCCGCATGCTTAAGGTTTCGATGACAGTTATATTATGAGTTTATGCATTTTGATGTACCGAAGTTTGTTTGGAGTCCCGGATGTGATCACGGACATGATGAGGAGTCTCGAAATGGTCGAGACATAAAGATTGATATATTGGAAGCCTATATTTGGATATCGGAAGTGTTCCGGGTGAAATCGGGTTTTAACGGAGTACTGGGAGGTTACCGGAACCCCCTGGGAGGTATATGGGCCTTAGTGGGCTTTAGTGGAAGAGAGGAGAGGTGGCCAGGGCTAGGCCGCGTGCCCCTCCCCCCTAGTCCGAATAGGACAAGGAAAGGGGGGCGGCGCCCCCCTTCCTTCTCTCTCTCCTCTTTCCCCCTCCCGAATCCTATTCCAACTAGGAAAGGGGGGGAATCCTACTCCCGGTGGGAGTAGGACTCCTCCTGGCACGCCCTCCTCCTGGCCGGCCGCACCCCCCTTGATCCTTTATATACGGGGGCAGGGGGCACCCCTAGACACACAAGTTGATCCACGTGATCATATTCTTAGCCGTGTGCGGTGCCCCCTTCCACTATAATCCTCGATAATATTGTAGCGGTGCTTAGGCGAAGCCCTGCGACGGTAGTACATCAAGATCGTCACCACGCCGTCGTGCTGACGGAACTCTTCCCTGACACTTTGCTGGATCGGAGTCCGGGGATCGTCATCGAGCTGAACGTGTGCTAGAACTCGGAGGTGCCGTAGTTTCGGTGCTTGATCGGTCGGGCCGTGAAGACGTACGACTACATCAACCGCGTTGTGCTAACGCTTCCGTTGTCGGTCTACAAGGGTACGTAGATCACACTCTCCCCTCTCGTTGCTATGCATCACCATGATCTTGCGTGTGCGTAGGAATTTTTTAATTACTACGTTCCCCAACAGTGGTATCAGAGCCTAGGTTTTATGTGTTGATGTTATATGCACGAGTAGAACACAAATGAGTTGTGGGCGATATAAGTCATACTGCTTACCAGCATGTCATACTTTGGTTCGGCGGTATTGTTGGACGAGGCGGCCCGGACCGACATTACGCGTACGCTTACGCGAGACCGGTTCTCCCGACGTGCATTGCACAAAGGTGGCTAGCGGGTGACAGTTTCTCCAACTTTAGTTGAACCGAGTGTGGCTACGCCCGGTCCTTGCGAAGGTTAAAACAGCACCAACTTGACAAACTATCGTTGTGGTTTTGATGTGTAGGTAAGATTGGTTCTTGCTTAAGCCCGTAGCAGCCACGTAAAACTTGCAACAACAAAGTAGAGGACGTCTAACTTGTTTTTGCAGGGCATGTTGTGATGTGATATGGTCAAGACATGATGCTAAATTTTATTGTATGAGATGATCATGTTTTGTAACCGAGTTATCGGCAACTGGCAGGAGCCATATGGTTGTCGCTTTATTGTATGCAATGCAATCGCCCTGTAATGCTTTACTTTATCACTAAGCGGTAGCGATAGTCGTAGAAGCATAAGATTGGCGAGACGACAACGACGCTACGATGGAGATCAAGGTGTCGCGCCGGTGACAATGGTGATCATGACGGTGCTTCAGAGATGGAGATCACAAGCACAAGATGATGATGGCCATATCATATCACTTATATTGATTGCATGTGATGTTTATCTTTTATGCATCTTATCTTGCTTTGTTTGACGGCAGCATTTTAAGATGATCTCTCACTAATTATCAAGAAGTGTTCTCCCTGAGTATGCACCGTTGTGAAAGTTCTTCGTGCTAAGACACCACGTGATGATCGGGTGTGATAGGCTCTACGTTCAAATACAACGGGTGCAAAACAGTTGCACACGCGGAATACTCAGGTTATACTTGACGAGCCAAGCATATACAGATATGGCCTTGGAACACGGAGACCGAAAGGTCGAGCGTGAATCATATAGTAGATATGATCAACATAGTGATGTTCACCAATGAAACTGCTCCATCTCACGTGATGATCGGACATGGTTTAGTTGATTTGGATCACGTGATCACTTAGAGGATTAGAGGGATGTCTATCTAAGTGGGAGTTCTTAAGTAATATGATTAATTGAACTTAAATTTATTATGAACTTAGTACTGGTAGTATTTTGCAAATTATGTTGTAGATCAATAGCTCGCGTTGTTGCTTTCAAATGTTTATTTTGATATGTTCCTAGAGAAAATTGTCTTGAAAGATATTAGTAGCAATGATGCGGATTGGATCCGTTATCTGAGGTTTATCCTCATTGCTGCACAGAAGAATTATGTCCTTGATGCATCGCTAGGTGACAGACCTATTGCAGGAGCAGATGCAGACGTTATGAACATTTGGCTAGCTCAAGATGATGACTACTTGATAGTTTAGTGCACCATGCTTAATGGCTTAGAATCGGGACTTCGAAGACGTTTTGAACGTCATGGACCATATGAGATGTTCCAGGAGTTGAAGTTAATATTTCAAGCAAATACCCGAGTTGAGAGATATGAAGTATCCAACAAGTTCTATAGCTAAAAGATGGAGGAGAATCGCTCAACTAGTGAGCATGTGCTCAGATTGTCTGGGTACTACAATCGCTTGAATCAAGTGGGAGTTAATCTTCCAGATAAGATAGTGATTGACAGAATTCTCTAGTCACCATCGCCAAGTTAGTAGAACTTCGTGATGAACTATAATATGCAAGGGATAACGGAAACAACTCCCAAGCTCTTCGTGATGCTGAAATCAACGAAGGTAGAAATCAAGAAAAACATCAAGTGTTGATGGTTGACAAGACCACTAGTTTCAAGAAAAGGGCAAAGGGAAGAAGGGGAACTTCAAGAAGAATGGCAAGCAAGTTGCTGCTCAAGTAAAGAAGCCCAAGTCTGATCCTAAGCCTGAGACTAAGTGCTTCTACTGCAAAGGGACTGGTCACTGGAAGTGGAACTGCCCCAAGTATTTGGCGGATAAGAAGGATGGCAAGGTAAACAAAGGTATATTGGATATACGTGTTATTGATGTGAACTTCACTAGTGTTTATAGCAACCCCTCGGCATTTGATACTGGTTCAGTTGCTAAGAGTAGTAACTCAAAACGGGAGTTACAGAATAAACAGAAACTAGTAAAGGGTGAGGTGACGATGTGTGTTGGAAGTAGTTCCAAGATTGATATGATCATCATCGCACACTCCCTATACTTTCGAGATTAGTGTTGAAACTAAATAAGTGTTATTTGGTGTTTGCTTTGAGCATGAATATGATTTGATCATGTTTATTGCATTACGGTTATTCATTAAAGTCAGAGAATAATTGTTGTTCTGTTTCCATGAATAAAACCTTCGATGGTCATACACCCAATGAAAATAGTTCGTTGGATCTTGATCGTAGTGTTACACATATTCATAATATTGAAGCCAAAAATGCAAAGTTAATAATGATAGTGCAACTTATTTGTGGCACTACCGTTTGGGTCATATCGGTATAAAGCGCATGAAGAAACTCCATACTGATGGGCTTTTGGAACCACTTGATTATGAATCACTTGGTACTTGCGAACCGTGCCTTATGGGTAAGATGACAAAAACACCATTCTCCGGTACTATGGAGAGAGCAACAGATTTGTTGGAAATCATACATACAGATGTATGTGGTCCGATGAATGTTGAGGCTCGTGGCGGATATCGTTATTTTCTCACCTTCACAGATGACTTAAGCAGATATGGGTATATCTACTTAATGAAACATAAGTCTGAAACGTTTGAAAAGTTCAAAGAATTTCAGAGTGAAGTTGAAAATCATCGTAACAAGAAAATAAAATTCCTACGATCTGATCGTGGAGGAGAATATTTGAGTTACGAGTTTGGTGTACATTTGAAACAATGTGGAATAGTTTCGCAACTCACGCCACCCGGAACACCACAGCGTAATGGTGTGTCCAAACGTCGTAATCGTACTTTACTAGATATGGTGCGATCTATGATGTCTCTTACTGATATACCGCTATCGTTTTGGGGTTATGCTCTAGAGACGGCCGCATTCACGTTAAATAGGGCACCATCAAAATCCGTTGAGACGACGCCTTATGAACTATGGTTTGGCAAGAAACCAAAGTTGTCGTTTCTGAAAGTTTGGGGCTGCGATGCTTATGTGAAAAAACTTCAACCTGATAAGCTCGAACCCAAATTGGAGAAATGTGTCTTCATAGGATATCCAAAGGAAACTATTGGATACACCTTCTATCACAGATCCGAAGGCAAGACTTTTGTTGCTAAATTCGGAAACTTTCTAGAGAAGGAGTTTCTCTCGAAAGAAGTGAGTGGGAGGAAAGTAGAACTTGACGAGGTAACTGTACCTGCTTCCTTATTGGAAAGTAGTACATCACAGAAACCTGTTTCTGTGACACCTACACCAATTAGTGAGGAAGCTAATGATAATGATCATGAAACTTCAGAACAAGATACTACTGAACCTCGTAGATCAACCAGAGTAAGATCCGCGCCAGAGTGGTACGCTAATCCTGTTCTGGAAGTCATGCTACTAGATCATGATGAACCTACGAAGTATGAAGAAGCGATGGTGAGCCCAGATTCCGCAAAATGGCTTGAAGCCATGAAATCTGAGATGGGATCCATGTATGAGAACAAAGTATGGACTTTGGTTGACTTGCCCAATGATCGGCAAGCAATTGAGAATAAATGGATCTTCAAGAAGAAGACTGACGCTGACGGTAATATTACTGTCTACAAAGCTCGACTTGTCGCAAAAGGTTTTCGGCAAGTTCAAGGGATTGACTACGATGAGACCTTCTCACCCGTAGCGATGCTTAAGTCTGTCCGAATCATGTTAGCAATTGCTGCATTTTATGATTATGAAATTTGGCAAATGGATGTAAAAACTGCATTCCTGAATGGATTTCTGCAAGAAGAGTTGTATATGATGCAGCCAGAAGGTTTTGTCGATCCAAAGGGAGCTAACAAAGTGTGCAAGCTCCAGCGATCCATTTATGGACTGGTGCAAGCCTCTCGGAGTTGGAATAAATGCTTTGATAGTGTGATCAAAGAATTTGGTTTTGTACAGACTTTTGGAGAAGCCTGTATTTACAAGAAAGTGAGTGGGAGCTCTGTAGCATTTCTGATATTATATGTAGATGACATATTGCTAATCGGAAATGATATAGAATTTCTGGATAGCATAAAAGGATACTTGAATAAGAGTTTTTCAATGAAAGACCTCGGTGAAGCTGCTTACATATTGGGCATTAAGATCTATAGAGATAGATCAAGACACTTAATTGGACTTTCACAAAGCACATACCTTGACAAAGTTTTGAACAAGTTCAAAATGGATCAAGCAAAGAAAGGATTCTTGCCTGTGTTACAAGGTGTGAAATTGAGTAAGACTCAATCCCCGACCAATGCAGAAGATAGAGAGAAAATGAAAGATGTTCCCTATGCTTCAGCCATAGGCTCTATCATGTACGCAATGCTGTGTACCAGACCTGATGTGTGTCTTGCTATAAGTCTAGCAGGGAGGTACCAAAGTAATCCAGGAGTGGATCACTGGACAACGGTCAAGAACATCCTGAAATACCTGAAAAGGACTAAGGATATGTTTCTCATATATGGAGGTGACAAAGAGCTCATCGTAAATGGTTACGTTGATGCAAGCTTTAACACTAATCCGGACGATTCTAAATCGCAAACCGGATACGTGTTTACATTAAACGGTGGAGCTGTCAGTTGGTGCAGTTCTAAACAAAGCGTTGTGACGGGATCTACATGTGAAGCGGAGTACATAGCTGCTTCGGAAGCAGCAAACAAAGGAGTCTGGATGAAGGAGTTCATATCCGATCTAGGTGTC
Organism: Triticum urartu; assembly: GCF_056163025.1. Lineage (NCBI taxonomy): Eukaryota > Viridiplantae > Streptophyta > Magnoliopsida > Poales > Poaceae > Triticum > Triticum urartu. Next base: position 343,698,185 of record NC_141874.1, read on the forward strand.
ATACCTAGTGCATCGGGTCCAATGAAAATCTTTTGTGACAATACTGGTGCAATTGCCTTGGCAAAGGAATCCAGATTTCACAAGAGAACCAAGCACATCAAGAGATGCTTCAATTCCATCCAGGATCTAGTCCAGGTGGGAGACATAGAGATTTGCAAGATACATACGGATCTGAATATAGCAGACCCGTTGACTAAGCCTCTTCCATGAGCAAAACATGATCAACACCAAAGCTCCATGGGTGTTAGAATCATTACTGTGTAATCTAGATTATTAACTCTAGTGCAAGTGGGAGACTGAAGGAAATATGCCCTAGAGGCAATAATAATGTTATTATTTTATTTCCTTATATCATGATAAATGTTTATTATTCATGCTAGAATTGTATTATCTGGAAACATAATACTTGTGTGAATACATAGACAAACCAAACGTCACTAGTATGCCTCTACTTGACTAGCTCGTTAATCGAAGATGGTTATGTTTCCTAACCATAGACATGTGTTGTCATTTGATTAATGGGATCACATCATTAGGAGAATGATGTGATTGACATGACCCATTCCATTAGCTTAGCACCCGATCGTTTAGTATGTTGCTATTGCTTTCTTCATGACTTATACATGTTCCTATGACTATGAGATTATGCAACTCCTGTTTACCGAGGAACACTTTGTGTGCTACCAAACGTCACAACGTAACTGGGTGATTATAAAGGAGCTCTACAGGTGTCTCCAAAGGTACATGTTGGGTTGGCGTATTTCAAGAATAGGATTTGTCACTCCGATTGTCGGAGAGGTATCTCTGGGCCCTCTCGGTAATGCACATCACATAAGCCTTGCAAGCATTGCAACTAATGAGTTAGTTGCGAGATGATGTATTACGAAACGAGTAAAGAGACTTGCCGGTAACGAGATTGAACTAGGTATTGAGATACCGACGATCGAATCTCGGGCAAGTAACATACCGATGACAAAGGGAACAACGTATGTTGTTATGCGGTCTGACCGATAAAGATCTTCGTAGAATATGTAGGAGCCAATATGAGCATCCAGGTTCCGCTATTGGTTATTGACCGGAGACGTGTCTCGGTCATGTCTACATTGTTCTTGAACCCGTAGGGTCCGCACGCTTAAGGTTTCGATGACAGTTATATTATGAGTTTATGCATTTTGATGTACTGAAGTTTGTTCGGAGTCCCGGATGTGATCATGGACATGACGAGGAGTCTCGAAATGGTCGATACATAAAGATTGATATATTGGAAGCCTATATTTGGATATCGGAAGTGTTCCGGGTGAAATCGGGATTTTACCGGAGTACCGGGAGGTTACCGGAACCCCTCGGGAGGTATATGAGCCTTAGTGGGCTTTAGTGGAAGAGAGGAGAGGTGGCCAGGGCTGGGCCGCGCGCCCCTCCCCCTAGTCCGAATAGGACAAGGAGAGGGGGGCGGCGCCCCCTTCCTTTTCTCTCTCCTCTTTCCCCCTCCCGAATCCTATTCCAACTAGGAAAGGGGGGGGGGGAATCCTACTCCCGGTGGGAGTAGGACTCCTCCTGGCGCGCCCTCCTCCTGGCCGGCCGCACCCCCCTTGATCCTTTATATACGGGGTCAGGGGCAGCCCTAGACACACAAGTTGATCCACGTGATCATATTCTTAGCCGTGTGCGGGGCCCCCTTCCACTATAATCCTCGATAATATTGTAGTGGTGCTTAGGCGAAGCCCTGCGACGGTAGTACATCAAGATCGTCACCACGCCGTCGTGCTGACGGAACTCTTCCCCGACACTTTGCTGGATCGGAGTCCGGGGATCGTCATCGAGCTGAACGTGTGCTAGAACTCGGAGGTGCCGTAGTTTCGGTGCTTGATCGGTCGGGCCGTGAAGACGTACGACTACATCAACCGCGTTGTGCTAACGCTTCCGCTGTCGGTCTACAAGGGTACATAGATCACACTCTCCCCTCTCGTTGCTATGCATCACCATGATCTTGCGTGTGCGTAGGAAATTTTTTGAAATTACTACGTTCCCCAACAGTGGTCTCTTTCCGGCGGAGTCCGGGAAGTGAACACGATTCTTGTGTTATGCTTGATCGTAAGTAGTTTCAAGATCACTTCTTGATCACTTCTAGTTCACGACCGTGCTTTGCTTCTCTTCTCGCTCTCATTTGCGTAAGTTAGCCACCATATATGCTTAGTGCTTGCTGCAGCTCCACCTCACTACCTTCTCCTACCCATAAGCTTAAATAGTCTTGATCTCGCGGGTGTGAGATTGCCGAGTCCTCGTGGCTCACAGATACTTCCAAACAGTTGCAGGTGCCGATGATACCAGTACAGTTGACGCAACTAAGCTCAAGTGGGAGCTTGATGAAGATCTTGTTCGTTGTGTTGTTTTGTTTCGTATTGATCAGTAGTGGAGCCCAGTTGGGGCGATCGGGGATCTAGCATTTGGGGCGGTCTCTCTTCTATTTTGGTTCCATAGTCGGACCTTGGTTGTGTCTGGATGATGTAATGCTATATTTATGTATTGTGTGAAGTGGCGATTGTAAGCCAACTGTTTATCCCTTCCTTATTCAGTACATGGGATGTGTAAAGATTACCCCTCTTGCGACATGCCTCCCATGCGGCTATGCCTCTAAGTCGTGCCCCGACATGTGGGAGATATAGCCGCATTGTGGGTGTTACATGTTCCTTGGGAGGATATATCTATGGACTTTGTTTTAGGTTTACCTCGAACAAAGAAGGGGAGGGATAGCATATTTGTTGTCATGGATAGATTTTCGAAAATGGCACACTTTATAACATGTCATAAAAGTGTTGATGCTATTAATGTTGCTGATTTGTTCTGTCGTGAAATTATTCGCTTGCATGGTGTGCCAAATACTATTGTTTCAGATCGTGATACTAAATTTCTTAGCCACTTTTGGAGATGTTTATGGGCTAAGTTGGGGACTAAACTGCTTTTTAGTACCTCTTGTCACCCCTAAACTGATGGAAAACTGAAGTAGTCAATAGAACATTGTCTACTATGCTTAGGGCTGTTTTGAAGAATAATAAGAAAATGTGGGAAGAATGCTTGCCTCATATTGAATTTGCTTATAATCGTTCACTGCATTCTACTACTAAGATGTGCCCTTTTGAAATTGTGTATGGTTTCCTACCTCGTGCACCTATTGATTTGTTGCCTCTTCCATCTTCAGAGAAGGTTAATTTTGATGCTAAAGAATGTGCTGAATTGATTTTAAAAATGCATGAGTTAACTAAGAAAAACATTGAGCGTATGAATGCTAAATATAAACTTGCTGGAGATAAGGGTAGAAAACATGTTGTGTTTGCACCTGGAGATCTTGTTTGGTCACATTTGCGTAAGGATAGATTTCCTAATTTGCGCAAATCAAAGCTAATGCCATGTGTTGTTGGTCCTTTTAAGGTGTTAGAGAAAATAAATGATAATGCATATAAACTTGAGCTGCCTGCAGATTTTGGGGTTAGTCCCACTTTTAACATTGCAGATTTGAAGCCTTATTTGGGTGAGGAAGATGAGCTTCCGTCGAGGATGACTTCATTTCAAGAAGGGGAGGATGGTGAGGACATCAATACCATTATTACACCCACAGCCCCTGCTGCTATACATACTGGACCAATTACTAGAGCTCGCGCACACCAATTAAATTATTAGGTACTTTCATTTCTTGGTAATGATTCTAATGTTCATGAGAATATGATGCTACCTAAATTGGATATATTTGTTTTGCTTACAAATGAAGGGCCTGGCATGGATAAGAGGGATGAACACTGGAGCAAGACCAAGCATGGAGATGATAGCATGCACAAGGGGATCTAGAACGGAGTTACAAGTGATGATTTCAGGACTTTGAAGCCACCATAAGGAGTGCATGAAGCCTTGGACGAAATATACAAGATGCCACTTCATAAATTTCGTCCAGAGGCTATTCTTGGTGCTACGTCACCTTATTATTGGGCCAGGCCCATGTATTTTCGAAATACTTAAGTATGGGCTGTTTTTTAGAGTCCGTATGTGTGGGGAAACAAGAGTTAGGGTTGGTTTCGGACCCCTCCTCCAAGGGCCACGAAATTCCCCCCTCTTCACCCATATATACAGCCCTTTGGGCGTCGTTTAGACTTTGGGTTTTGTTTAGATTAAAGTTCGCCATAGCTGCAACTTCGCGTACTTTGTTTGTGTTCAACGACCAGACAAAGGTGTCACAGAACCCCACATTTGATCAATAAAGCTTTCCTCTTATATTCGCAATATCCAGATTGCAATCTTAGTTTCTTGCTTGTTCTTCGTTTGCCTGCAGGAAACAGACCTTCGTGGTCAGGTTGATCGTACTCCGGTGCGGTCAATAACCTCTCGGAGTTGGTTTAGCGATTGCTAAGGCGCGACGTCCTCGCATGTTCGTATTCGGATCGTCAAAGTCGACTTCCTCCAAAACGATAGCCACCATCTCATCGAAAGATCGGGACCCCCGCCTCTATAACAAGGTGAAGCGGAATGGCCCTATTGTGCTCTCCTGGATGCAGAAGGCATGCAGGACTCTATTCCAACCCCTTGTGATGGCCGGCTGCCAATCATGTAGTTTGAGAGGTAATCTTGAGTAAACTGCTTTAGGATCCACTGCAAAAGAAAAAAGATTCAGACATTGTCATCTAACACAACTCATTACGGGTAGTAAAAAGAAGGCTACATGGTTCTTACTTACCATCCCGCAGTTCACCGTTGTCTTGCATAAAGTGTACTCAAATAGTTTGATTGACATCTTTTGACCCATTTTAATAACAATCTTTATCAGTTTCCTCACTTGATGCTGGTTCATGAATATCTCATTGCCCCATACGCAGAAAGGGTCGAAGTTTGAATCTTTGGCAATGATATATGTACCTAAAAGCACCAAGTTAATATTAGAAGCTAAACAACAATTGAAAAATGATGTAGTACAACACTCCCTCCACCCCATTATATAAGATTTTATTACATGTATATCTAGACATTATCAGAACATTAAGGTAACACTCTTCCTTGTTGCTATGTAGCTTGGGATTGCATATTTAGTCATTCAGTACAATGCATGTTGCTATGTAGCCTCAGATATAGTAAATATGGCCTTAGTTAACCTACTAATAAATGGGTTACAAATATATTCAGTGAAATGTCCGATTTGACGATTAATCCCTTATCAGCCCCAGGCTATATGGTAGCAGCTACCGATATCCTGAACAGTGAGTACATATAAGCAATGCAATGAAACTAACCTCGATGGAAAACAACACTGTTCTCAATATTGTCCTGCATGAGTACATATAAAGGCATGTTAAGCACAACATGCTAAACATCAACCAAATATATCCCTGGTAGACAACATAAGCTACAAATGATAGCTTCAGTGTGTAGGCTTAAGCACGCTAGTTAAGCAAAACAAGAAGTGGAAAGGTGTGTTAACTGCATCAGGCATAACATTAAAAAACAAGCAAATAGTCATTCAAACTGGTATTGTGTCGGTCTAAAGTACACTAGTTATTGATAAAAAAATGAAAAGACATGTTAAATGCAATATCCTTAACAGCAAGTAATTCATAGTGGTATTGTTGAAATTGTTATTGATGAAATTGAACTGCACGGCAAATAGTTGCACATATAGAGCATCACATTGTGAAGAACTGAAATAAACAAGTCATAAGGCCATCTCGAGCCGATCCTTAAAAAGTTAAAGGACTAAAACCTTTAGTGGATATATATATATAGTCCAACAATTTTTGGCCTTTTCTAGTCGATCCCCTAAACTTAAGGTTATAAACTTCAATTTAATCAAGTTCAAAGCAGGTTCAACCGAAAGTAGCATGCATTCAAACATAAACATAGGTAGTTTTGCATAACCGAACATAAAACATAAATTTAAACTAAGCTAAACTACTTTCGGTCGAAGTAGAGATCGAGCCAATCCTTCCCCGTCATGTACGGTGTGCCACGAGCCGGGTCCGGGCCGGTGCCACCGTCAGCATCGTTGGGGAAGGCACTCCTCCACTCGTCGACGTCGATCTCCTCATCCTCGGGGCCCACCTCGACACCCTCCGCGTCACCGTCGCCGCTGCCTTCGACCTCGTCATCGGAGGAGAGCGCGATAACCTCGTCGCCCTCCGTGCCGCCGTCCTTGTCGCCTTCGACCTCATCATTGAAGGAGACCGCGATAACCTCGCCACCCTCCGTGTCGGAAAAGATTGCCCGCTCCGGCTCCATGAGCTTCGGGTGCTGCCGGCGAAGCTCTTGCATGTAGGCCTTGTCGGCGGCCTCGGCCTCGAGGCGCTCCCATGCCTCGCGGTCCTCCTGCGCCATAATCAAGCTCACCACCCTGGCTCCGGCGGAACGAGGTTGACCGGAAGTGTGCCAAAGGGGAAATTGAGTGTAACGCCCAAGATGCGGCTATATCTCCCACGTGTCGAGGCACGACTTAGAGGCATAACCGCATTTTGGTATTGTCGCAAGAAGGGTCATCTTCACACAATCCCATGTACAAGAACAAGGAAGTAAATAGTTGGCTTACAATCGCCACGTCACACAATGATCAAATTATCCATACATCATTCAGAGTACACACAAGGTCCGACTACAGACGGATCCAAATGAAAAGAAGAAAACCCCAAATGCTAAATCCCGATCGTCCCAACTGGGCACCACTATCGATCATCCGAAAAGGAAACATAGTAATGGCCAAGATCTTCGTCGAACTCCCACTTGAGCTCGGTGGCATCACCTGCACTGGTATCATCGGCACCTGCAACTATTTTGGTAGTATCTGTGAGTCACGAGGACCCAGAAATCTCAAAAACCACAAGATCAAGACTATTTAAGCTTATATGTAGGATCTGGGTATAAGGTGGAGTTGCAGCAAGCATTAACCAAATATGGTGGCTAACATATGAGTACAAGAGTAAGATGAGAAACTACACAACGGTCGTAAGCTAGAAGTGATCAAGAAGTGATCTTGAACTACTTACGTTCATACATAACCCAACGGCGTTCACTTCTCGAACCTCGCCGAAGAGAGACCATCACGGTTACACATGCGGTTGGTGTATTTTAATTAAGTCAAGTGTCAAGTTCTCTACAACCGGATATTAAAAAATTCCCATCTGCGACATAAATGCGGGCACGACTCTCGAAAGTTTATTCCCTACAAGAGTGTCTCAACTTAGCCCGTCACAAGCTCTCACGATCAACGAAGGATATTCCTTCTCCCAGAATAACCCGATCAGTCTCGGAATCCCGGTTACAAGACATTTCGGGAATGGTAAAACAAGACCAGCAAGACCGCCCGATGTGCCGACAAATCCCGATAGGAGTCGCACGTATCTCGTTCTCAGGGCACATCGGATGAGACATCCTACGAGTAAAACCAACCCTCGAGTTTCCCAAGGTGGCCCCGCAGTCTACTCGGTTTGGACCAACACTCAGAGGAGCACTGGCCCGGGGGGTTGATTAAGAAATCCTCGGGTTAATTACTCCATAGGCAACTTTTCAGTTGTTATTAAGAAAATGGTAAAACCAAGGTTGGGCCTTGCTGGAGGAGTGATGAGGACATCAATACCATTGTTACACCCACAACCCCTGCTGCTATACATACTGGACCAATTACTAGAGCTCGCGCACGCCAATTGAATTATCAGGTACTTTCATTTCTTGGTTACGATTCTAATGTTCATGAGAATATGATGCTGCCTAAGTTGGATACATTTGTTTTGCTTACAATTGAAGGGTCTAGCTTGGACAGGAAAGATGAACCTTGGAGCAAGTTCAAGCATGGAGATGATGGCATGCGCAAGGGGAACAAGAACGGAGTTACAAGTGATGATTCCAGGACTTTGAAGCCACCATAATGAGTGCATGAAACCTTGGACGAAACATACAAGATGCCACTTCATAAATTTCGTCCAGAGGCTATTCTAGGTGCTGCATCACCTTATTTTTGGGCCAGGCCCATGTAATTTTAAAATACTTGATTATATGCAGTTTTTAGAGTCCGTATGTGTGGGGAAACAAGAGTTAGGGTTGGTTTCGGACCCCTCCTCCAAGGTCCACGAAATTCCCCCTCTCTCCTCCATATATACAACCCTTAGGGCATTGTTTGGACTTTGGGTTTTGTTTAGATCAAAAGTTCGCCATAGCTGCAACTTCGCGTACTTCGTTTGTGTTCAACGACTAGACCAAGACGTCACAGAACCCCACCTTGATCAATAAAGCTTTCATCTTATATTCGCAATATCCAGATTGCAATCTCCGTTTCTTTCTTGTTCTTCGTTTGCTCGCAGGAAACAGACCCTCGTGGTTAGGTTGATCGTGCTCTGGCATGGTCAATAACCACTCGGAAGTTGGTTTTGCAATTGCTAAGGCGCGACGTATCGCACGTTCGTAGTCGGATCGTCAAGGCCGACTCCCATAGAAAATGATAGCCACCATCTCATCGAAACATCAGGACACCTTCGCTCTATCAAGTGGTATCAGAGCCAGGTTGCTCGGTGAGATTTTATAGTTTTTCGTAGTTTAGGTCGAGTCTGTTCTTCATACCTATAGTTCATGAAAAAGCCAAAAAAATAATTAGGGTTAGGTCATCATATCCGAACTAATCTGAGCTTTTGCATAGTCTTTTTAGAGTTTTGCTTTGTTGAATTTGCGGTTGCATCGCCGTGTCGAGTTGCTGGTCTTAGCGTCTAGTCCCTTAGAGTTCCGAGTTCTGTTCATAGGTTGTCACGCCGCCACCGCACCATCGTCATCATCATTACCATATACCACCACCCCACCATATACATCGCCGCTGCCATATACAACCACCAATTCGAGTCCACATATACCATCGCCATATACAACCACCAATCCGAGTCCACATATACCATCGCCATATACCACCACCAATTCGAGTCTAGATATACCATCGCCATATACAACCACCAGTCCGAGTTCCACTAGATTCATCTCCGCCACCAGTCCTAGTCCGAGTCCAGTATTTTTTGCATTGTTTTCGAGTTCCAGATCATGCGATACTTTGATTCTTGACCAAGTTGGACTCCCCAACTTTCGTGCTATCCGCAGTAGAAAAATAGTTCCGTGCTATCTACGTCGTGCGTTTGACTCTCCCTGGTAATCGCTCTATCCAAGCTTTGAGAGTTTTGACTATGACGGTTGCCGATCACCGCCTGCTGCTGGGTAAGAACTGGTAAGAATTTGAGATTGCTTGACGGATTTGTGACACCCACCACCACGTCTTGTTAGTAGTCTGTAGGATCATATTCTTGTGTGTTTCTATTGCTGCTAACCATGGCAGGATCACAAGCCGACGAGACTGACTAGGAGAACATGATGAATAAGGAGTTGCATGATAAATTTCAGCAAATGATGAGTGGACAGGTGCAAGATGTGCTAAACAGATTTGAAGAGGCCATGGATAAGATAGATGGCATGGAGAAGACATTCGAAACAAAGCTCGATAACAAGTTTAATGAATTGCTCGCCCGTCTTCCACCACCACCATCGGCTGCACCCAATGCACCTCTACAACAACAACAAAAACAACAACATCGCCTTGCAAATCAAGTGGGACAATGTAACGCCCTAGATACAACTTTCCATATTTGTAACTCCAACTCTTGCCTTTTCTGGAGATGCGACATTGCCTTCGTGGTTGGGTTTTTGTCTTCGTTTTGCATTTTGTTCATGTCATGCATTTCATATCATGTCATCATGTGCATCTCATTTGCATACGTGTTCGTCTCATGCATCCGAGCATTTTCCCCGTTGTCCGTTTTGCAATCCGACACTCCCACGTGCACCGGCGTCGCCCCTTTTGTCTTTTTTCGTGAGCAGGTGTTAAACGTTCTTGGAATGGACCGAGATTTGCCAAGTGGCCTTGCTACACCACCGGTAGACCGCCTGTCAAATTTCGTGCCATTTGGAGTCCGTTTGATACTCCAACGGTTAACCGGGGAACCGCGAAGGCATTTTGTGTGTTGCAGCCTAGCACCCCTCCAAAACGGCCCAATAACCCATCTAAACCACTCCCATGTCCTCCGTCCTCGGATCACGATCATGTGGGTGAAAACTACACTCCATTTGGACACTCCTACCTCCTCCTAGCTATAAATATGCGCACCCGCTCCTGTCCTCCTCCTCGCCGCCCGAGCTCGCTCGTCCGCAGCTCGTGTTTGTCGCCGCCGCATGCCTCCGTCCTCAGCCGCCCGTGCTCCGTCCGCCGGCGCGCTCCTCCGCTCACCGAAGCGCTGACCCGCGCCGCCTCGTCCCGCTTCGCCGTCCTTTCCCGTTCGCCGGCGCCCCACTCGCCTCCACCCCTACTAGTTCCGCGCAGCACAGCCCCGGCTCCCTCGCCGACCCCGCCACCGCGAGCCTCGTCGCCGGCCTCACCCTCGAGCTCCTCCGGCCCAAGGTCGCTGGAGCAGTCGACGGCCTCCTGTGCTGTCGCCGGGATGGCCTCGTCCAGGATCCGTAGACCCCCCACACAAAATGGCCGGCTTGTCCCCCATCGGTCCATCCCAGATTCCCAGTTCCGTTTTGCACAGGGTAAAATTCGGCCAAGTCCCAGTATTCTAACATTTTGTGCACCTCTTCATCATGCTGCTATCTTGGTGCCCGTAACTCCATTTCATGCATATGAGATATCAAAATGTTCATTGGGAGATGATCTTCATTCCATTCCATTATGGCATGCTTGTTTGAGTTCATCTTGATGCCCAAATCATTGATGCAAGAGTGCTATAAAATGTTCACTCCTGTTACTTAGCAGATTATGTTGATTTGTCATTTTTGTCACATTTGATGTGTGCATCATATGGGCATGAGCCCTACACGTGTTTTGATCTATGCCATGCCATCTATACAGGGGTGCTTGCCATGTATTTTTGTGATCAATGTGGTGACTAGCACAAGCATGCAGAGTAGCCTTCGTGATATTGCTGTTTTCAGGGAGTTAGGTTTTGGCTAAGTCATTTTCCTGTTGTTATTTTGATGTCATGTAAACATGATGCTACACCGAGATCCATGCTCATTTTGAGTTGCTTCAGTAAGGATGTTTTGAACATATGGTTATGCTCTATGCATCCATGCCCCTGTTTGCAATTATGGAGTGCCCTAGAATGTCTTAATCTTGCTCTATGTTTGCTATAAAATGTTCCTGGAAGATTGTTTACATGTTAATCAATTTTGCCATGGTTGTTGCTATTGATCCTTGCATGCTATGAACTTTCTATTGCCATGGTTATCTTCATGAACATGTCTTCTTGCTGTTAGTATGCTTATCTTGTCATGCAATGCCTTGTCGTGAGTGATTTGAGCTCGCAAAGATGCCTTCATAATTCTGTTTATGTCATGCTCTGTTTTCTGCTGAGTCTGAAACTGTTAATAAAACTTGCTATGTTTACATGGGTGCCATCATATCGTCTGTGCCTTTTTGGCTCATGATCAGTAAGGGACTTTTGTTCTATGCATTTAGTAGATTCATTCCATGCCTTTGTTTTCTATGATATGTTCCTATAGCATGTTGTTTGCTTGCTCTAAATAGTGCTTCCTGATGCTGTTTCTGGCATGTTAGTATTTTCACTAAGTCTGCGAAGCTGATATCTTTTGCACTTTTGCCATGCTTGTTTGAACCTGCTCTTGTGTGTTTTAGCCGTAGCTCAGTGTTCATGTTTTGTCAAGCATCTTGAGTACATGACTTACATATGCTTTGTTGCTATGTTGGAATGCGGTAGCTTAGTTTCATGTTGCATTCTAGGTGGCATCGTGCTGTTAATCGCAGAATTGTGCCATTCTGGTTTTGCTTGCCATTTGCAAACCGTGCATCCGATTCCGGTGATCTTTATATCGATTTCGACCGAAATCATCTCATCTTTCTAGCGACACACTTGGTTTGCCAAGTTGATGCCTTGATCATTCTTTCCCTTCCAGAGCACGCATATGCATTGCATATCATGTCTTGCATATCATGCCATGTTTTGCATCATGTTGCTTGTGCATTGCATCGTGGTTGACTGTTGTTCCTTTGCTTGTGTTCTTGCTTTGGGTAGAGCCGGGAGACGAGTACATGATCAAGGAACCTGTTGAGTACGCTAATGAGGATCAAGCTTTCGTCAACTCTGAGAACTTTGCAGGCAAGATGACCATACCCTCAAAATCACTTCTATCTTTGCTTTGCTAGTTGTTCACTCTTTTGCTATGCCGCGATACCTACCACTTGCTATATCATGCCTCCCATATTGCCATGTCAAGCCTCTAACCCTCCTTTCCTAGCAAACTGTTGTTTGGCTATGTTACCTCTTTGCTCAGCCCCTCTTATAGCGTTGCTAGTTGCAGGTGAAGATGAAGTTTGTTCCTTGTTGGAACATGGATATTGTTGGGATATCATTATTATCTCTTATTTACTTTACTGCATCTATATACTTGGTAAAGGGTGGAAGGCTCAGCCTTATGCCTGGTGTTTTGTTCCACTCTTGCCGCCCTAGTTTCCGTCATACCGGTGTTATGTTCCTTGATTTTGCGTTCCTTACGCGGTTGGGTGATAATAGGAACCCCTTGACAGTTCGCCTTGAATAAAACTCCTCCAGCAAGGCCCAACCTTGGTTTTACCATTTTCCACCTAGGCCTTTTCCCTTGAGTTCCGCGGACTCAAGGGTCATCTTTATTTTAAACCCCCGGGCCAGCGCTCCTCTGAGTGTTGGTCCAAATTAGAGCACCGTGCGGGACCGTTACTTGGCAACTTGGGTTATGTTGGTACTTGTACGCTTAGCTTATCTGGTGTGCCCTGAGAACGAGATATGTACAGCTCCTATCGGGATTTTTCGGCACAGTCGGGTGGTCTTGCTGGTCTTGTTTTACCATTGTCGAAACGTCTTGTAACCGGGATTCCGAGACTGATCGGGTCTTCCCGGGAGAAGGAATATGCTTCGTTGACCGTGAGAGCTTGTGATGGGCTAAGTGGGGATACCCCTGCAGGGTTTGAACTTTCGAAAGCCGTGCCCACAGTTATGGAAAGATGGGAATTTGTTAATATCTGGTTGTAGAGAACTTGACACTTAACTTAATTAAAATGAATCAACCGCGTGTGTAGCCGTGATGGTCTCTTTTCGGCGGAGTCCGGGAAGAGAACACGGTCTCGTGTTATGCTTGAACGTAAGTAGCTTCAGGATCACTTCTTGATCACTATTAGCTTCCCGACCGTGCTTTGCTTCTCTTCTCGCTCTCACTTGCGTAAGTTAGCCACCATATATGCTTAGTGTTTTACTGCAGCTCCACCTCACTACCCTTTCCTACCCTTAAGCTTAAATAGTCTTGATCTCGCGGGTGTGAGATTACCGAGTCCTCATGACTCACAGATACTTCCAAACAGATGCAGGTGCCGACAATGCCAGTGCAGGGGATGCTACCAAACTCAAGGGGGAGTTCGGCGAGGATTCGGGCCGTTACTATGTTTATTTTCCGGATGACCAGTAGAGGAGCCCAGTTGGGACGATCGGGGATCTAGCATTTGGGGTCATCTTTCTTTATTTTGGTTCCGTAGTCGGACCTTTGTTTGTACCTTGGATGATGTATGGATTATTTATGTATTGTTTGAAGTGGCGATTGTAAGCCGACTCTTTATCCCTTTCTTATTCAGTACATGGGATGTGTAAAAATGAGCCCTCTTGCGACATGCCTACCATGCGGTTATGCCTCTATGTCGTGCCCCGACACGTGGGAGATATAGCCGCATTGTGGGTGTTACAGACAAGCACAACGCGTTCCCATTAACCCTGGGCAAAATTCTGGTGCCGTTGTTGATACTTCTGTAGCTCCTGCTACTACTGCAGAGGTGGAGGACCATTACGAGGATGAGTTTGATCAAAATCAGAACTACGTGCAACCACCAGCACCACCACCACCAGGTCGTCCTCAGGTATATCATCGCAATGGTAGGGTTGCACCACCACCTGAGGTACGAGATCATGACCTTTTTCCTAAACTGAAGTTGAATATTCCACCATTTGAGGGTAGATATGTTCCTGATATATATCTTACTTGGGAGTTAGAAACTGAACAGCGTTTTACATGTTTACAATATCCCGAGGAGAGACGTGTTCCTGCTGCTATTTGTGCTTTCACTAGTTTTGCATGTGTTTGGTGGTCTGAACATTGTAGATTATATCCTATTCCAGCTACTTGGGCTGCTTTGAAAACTGCTATGCGTACTCATTGGGTTCCACCATATTATCGACGTGAATTACTTCAAAATGTGCAGCGTTTAAGACAAGGAAAAAATTCTGTAGAAGAATATTATCAGGAATTACAAACTGGCATGATTAGATGTGGTATTGTTGGGGAGAATGAAGCTATGCTTGCACGTTTTATGGGTTGATTGAATAGAGAAATCAGACCATTCTAGAGTATAAGGAGTATAATAATATCACTTGTTTATTCCATCTTGCTTGTAAAGCTGAACATGAAGTGCAGGATCGACAGTCATTGGCGCGAACTAACTTTTCTGCAGGTCAATCTTCATCATGGCCACCACATGCATCCTCTACTTCCACAACACCAGCACCTCCATCAGGTGCCACCTGCAGCCGTGATACAAGAAAGCAGGCACAACCACCACTATCTGCGAAGAGCACACCTGCCGGGCCTGTGCAGAGCTCTTCTTCTTCCATGGCATCAACAGGGCACACAAGTAATATTATTTGTCGTCGCTGTAAGGGAAGAGGACATTTTGTGAGAGAATGCAAATCTCAGCGTGTGATGATTGCTACTGAGGATGGTGGGTATGAGTCCGCTAGTGACTATGATGAGGAGACTTTGGCTCTTATTACACATGAAGAACACGGTGGAGATGATTTTGATCATGAGATGCAATACATGGCTGCTGAAGATGCTGACAGGTATGAATGTTTAGTTTCTCAACGTGTTTTGAGTGTGCAGGTTACACAAGCTGAGCAAAATCAGAGGCATAATTTGTTCTATACAAAGGGAGTTGTGAAGGAACATTCTGTTCACGTCATCATAGATGGAGGGAGCTGCAACAACTTGGCTAGCATGGAGATGGTGGAGAAGCTATCTCTCACCACAAGACCACATCCACATCCTTACTACATCCAATGGTTCAACAACAGCGGCAAGGTTAAGGTAACACGTACTGTTCGTGTGCATTTTAGTATCTCTACATATGCTGATTATGTTGATTGTGATGTGGTACCTATGCAAGCATGTTCCTTATTACTTGGTAGACCATGGCAATTTGATAAAAATTCTGTACACCATGGTAGAAATAATCAATATACTCTTGTTCATCAGGATAGCCATATTACTTTGCTTCCTATGACTCCTGATTCCATTTTGAAAGATGATATTAATAGAGCTAATAAAGCAAAACAGGAGAAAAATAAGAGTGAAAATCAGATTGTGGCAAAAGAATTTGAGCAACAAATGAAGCCTAATAATAAACCATCTAGTGTTGCTTCTGAAATTAAATTAAAAAGTGCATGTTTACTTGCCACAAAATCTGATATTGATGAGCTAGATTTCAACAAATCTGTTTGCTATGCTTTTGTGTGCAAAGAGGCATTATTTTCATTCGAGGACATCCCTTCCTCTTTGCCTCCTGCGGTCACTAACATTTTGCAGGAGTTCGCTGACGTCTTTCCACAAGACGTGCCACCGGGATTACCACCTATTCCAGGGATTGAGCCTCAAATTGACTTAATTCCCAGTGCAACATTACCCAACCGTTCACCATACCATACCAATCTAGAGGAGATGAAGGAGATTATGCGTCAAGTACATGAGCTGCTCGACAAAGGTTATATACGTGAATCTCTTAGTCATTGTGCTGTTCCTATTATACTAGTGCCTAAAAAGGATGGTACATCGCTTATGTGTGTTGATTGTAGAGGCATTAATAATATTACTATTCGTTATCATCATCCTATTCCTAGGCTAGATGATATGCTTGATGAATTGAGTGGCTCTACAATATTCTCCAAAGTTGATTTTCATAGTGGATACCATCAAATTCATATGAAATTGGGAGATGAATGGAAAACAACATTTAAAACTAAGTTTGGGTTATATGAGTGGTTAGTCATGCCTTTTGGATTAACTAATGCACCTAGTACTTTCATGAGACTAATGAACGAAGTTTTACGTGCTTTCATTGGACGATTTGTGGTTGTCTCTTTTGATGATATACTGATTTATAGCAAATCTTTCGAAGAACATTTGAAACATTTACGTGCTATTTTTATTGCTCTACGGGATGCACGTTTGTTTGGTAACCTTGGGAAGTGCACCTTTTGCACCGACAGAGTATCTTTTCTTGGCTATGTTGTTACTCCACAGGGAATGGAAGTTGATAAAGCCAAGATTGAAGCTATTGATAGTTGGCTACAACCCAAAACGGTCACACAAGTGAGGAGTTTTCTTGGTCTCGCTAGATTCTGTAGGCGTTTCATGAGAGATTTCAGCACCATTGCTGCACTCTCAATGAGCTTACAAAGAAGGATGTGCCTTTTGTTTGGGGTACCGCATAGGAAGAAGCCTTCACGGTATTGAAAGATAAGTTGACACATGCTCCTTTACTCCAACTTCCTGATTTTAATAAGACTTTTGAGCTTGAATGTGATGCTAGTGGAATTGGATTAGGAGGTTTGTTATTACAAGATGGCAAACCTGTTGCATACTTTTCTGAAAAATTGAGTGGGCCTAGTCTGAATTATTCTACTTATGATAAAGAATTATATGCTCTTGTTCGGACTTTAGAGACATGGCAACATTATTTATGGCCCAAAGAATTTGTTATACATTCTGATCATGAATCTTCAAAACATACTAAAAGTCAAGCTAAACTGAATCGTAGACTTGCTAAATGGGTTGAATTCATTAAGACTTTCCCTTATGTTATTAAACACAAGAAGGGTAAAGAAAATGTTATTGCTGATGCATTGTCTCGTCGCTATACTATGCTTTCACAACTTGACTTCAAAATTTTTGGTTTGGAGACCATCAAAGATCAATATGTGCATAATGTTGATTTTAAAGATGTAATGCAGAATTGTAAAGAAGGAAGAACGTGGACAAGTTCGTCGTTAATGATGGATTTATGTTCCGTGCTAACAAGCTATACATTCCAGCTAGCTCCGTTCGTCTTTTGTTGTTGCAGGAGGCGCATGGAGGAGGACTAATGGGACACTTTAGCGGGAAGAAGACGGAGGACATACTTGCTACACATTTCTTTTGGCCAAAGATGAGACGGGATGTTGAGCGTTTTGTTGCTCGCTGCACTACATGTCAAAAAGCTAAGTCACGACTCAATCCTCATGGTTTATATATGCCTTTGCGTGTACCTAGTGTTCCATGGGAGGATAAATATATGGACTTTGTTTTAGGTTTACCTCGAACAAAGAAGGGGGGGATAGCATATTTGTTGTCGTGGATAGGTTCTCGAAAATGGCACACTTTATACCATGTCATAAAAGTGATGATGCTGTTAATGTTGCTGAGTTATACTTTCATGAAATTATTCGCTCGCATGGTGTGCCAAATACTATTGTTTCAGATCGTGATACTAAATTTCTTAGCCACTTTGGAGATATTTATGGGCTAAGTTGGGGACTAAACTGCTTTTTAGTACTACTTGTCACCCCCAAACTGATGGACAAACTGAAGTAGTCAATAGAACATTGTCTACTATGCTTAGGGCTGTTTTGAAGAATAATAAGAAAATGTGGGAAGAATGCTAGCCGCATATTGAATTTTCTTATAATTGTTCATTGCATTCTACTACTAAGATATGCCCTTTTGAAATTGTGTATGGTTTCCTACCTCGTGCACCTATTGATTTGTTGCCTCTTCCATCTTCGGGGAAGGTTAATTTTGATGCTAAAGAACATGCTGAATTGATTTTAAAAATGCATGAGTTAACTAAGGAAAACATTGAGCGTGTGAATGCTAAATATAAACTTGCTGGAGATAAGGGTAGAAAACATGTTGTGTTTGCACCTGGAGATCTTGTTTGGTCACATTTGCGTAAGGATAGATTACCTAATTTGTGCAAATCAAAACTAATGCCACATGCTGAAGGTCCTTTTAAGGTGTTAGAGAAAATAAATGATAATGCATATAAACTTGAGCTGCCTGCAGATTTTGGGGTTAGTCCCACTTTTAACATTGCAGATTTGAAGCCTTATTTGGATGAGGAAGATGAGCTTTCGTCGAGGACGACTTCATTTCAAGAAGGAGAGGATGATGAGGACATCAATACCATTGTTAAACCGACACCCCCTGCTGCTATACATATTGGACCAATTACTAGAGCTTGCGCACGCCAATTGAATTATCAGGTACTTTCGTTTCTTGGTAACGATTCTAATGTTCATGAGAATATGATGCTGCCTAAATTGGATACATTTGTTTTTCTTACAAATGAAGGGTCTAGCTTGGACTAGAAAGATGAACCTTGGAGCAAGTTCAAGCATGGAGATAATGGCATGCGCAACGGGAACAAGGATGGGGTTACAAGTGATGATTCCAGGACTTTGAAGCCACCATAATGAGTGCATGAAGCCTTGGACGAAATATACAAGATGCCACTTCATAAATTTTGTCCAGAGGCTATTCTAGGTGCCAAGTCACCTTATTTTTGGGCCAGGCCCATGTAATTTTGAAATACTTGATTATAGGCAGTTTTTAGAGTCCGTATGTGTGGGGAAACAAGAGTTAGGGTTGGTTTCGGACCCCTCCTCCAAGGGCTATGAAATTCCCCCTCTCTCCTCCATATATACAACCCTTAGGGCATCGTTTAGACTTTGGGTTTTGTTTAGATCAAAAGTTCGCCATAGCTGCAACTTCGCATACTTCGTTTGTGTTCAACGACCAGACCAAGACGTCACAGAACCCCACCTTGAGCAATAAAGCTTTCATCTTATATTCGCAATATCCAGATTGCAATCTCGGTTTCTTTGCTTGTTCTTCGTTTGCTCGTAGGAAACAGACCCTTGTGGTCAGGTTGATCGTGCTCCCGCGTGGTCAATAACCCCTCGGAAGTTGGTTGAGCGATTGCTAAGGCGCGACGTCTCGCACGTTCGTAGTCAGATCGTCAAGGTCGACTCCCATAGAAAACGATAGCCACCATCTCATCGAAACATCATGACACCTTCGCCTCTATCAAGGAGTTTTACTCAAAGCGAACTGTCAAGGGGGTCCCATAACCCGAACCGTGTAAGGAACGCAAAATCAAGGAACATAGCACCGGTATGGCGGAAACTAGGGCGACAAGAGTGGAACAAAATACCGAGAAAAAGGCCAAGCCTTCCACACTTTGCCAAGTATATAGATGCATTAATTAAATAAGAGATATTGTGATATCCCAACATATCCATGTTCCAACATGGAACAACCTGCACTGCACCTGCAACTAGCAACGCTATAAGAGGGGCTGAGCAAAAGCGGTAACATAGCCAAACAATGGTTTTCTAGGAAGGTGGGTTAGAGGCTTGACATGACAATATGGGAGGCCTGATAAACAAGTGGTAGGTAGCGCGACATAGCGATAGAACGAACAACTAGCAAGCAAAGATAGAAGTGATATCGGGGGTAATGATCATCTTGCCTGCAAAGTTCTCGGGGTTGTCGAAAGCTTGCTCCTCGTAAACATACTCAACAGGTTCCTCGTTCACGAACTCGTCTCCCGGCTCTACCCAAAGCAAGAACACAAGCAACGGAACAACAATCAATCACGGTGCAATGCACAAGCAACATGATGCAAGACATGGCATGGAATGCAAGATATGATGTGCAATGCATATGGGTACTCCGGAAGGGAAAAGATGATCATGGCATCAACTTGGCAAACCAAGCATGCCACTGGAAAGGTTAGGAGATTTCGGTCAAAATCGATATAAAGATCACCGGAAACGGATGCAAGGTTTGCAAATGACGAGCAAAACAAGAACAATGCAACACTGCGCTTAACAACATCATAGCACTTAAAATGCATCATGAAGCTATGCTACAGCTCTCCAACATTGCAACAAGGCACATGTCAATGGCATAAAGGTGAAGCTCTACAAATCATGAACATTGAGCTCCTGCTAGAACTCACTAGAATAAGTCTAAAACAGCATGGCAAAAATGTAGATGACAACAATTTCACAGACTACATGGCATAAACATCATAAGGTAGCAATGTTTAGAGCTGGTAAATTACATGCTACAGGAACATATCATGGCAAACAAGAGCATGTCATGCTAGTACTAAAGGCAAAGAACAAAACTCCCTTACTGAACTTGAGCCAAAGATGCATAGAAAAGATGGTCGCATCAATGCAAACATGGCAAGTGATATGAACAGATTCAGACAGTGGAAAAATATGGCATGGCAGAAACAGATTCATGATAGCAACTTTGCAAGCTCATGCCACTCACCACAAAGCATTTCATGGCATCACAAGGTAACCAACAACAAGAAGACACATTTACGAAGGTAAACATGGCAATAACATAGTCATAGGGTGCATGGAATACTAGCAAAACACATGGCAAAAATGAACTTCCTGTTAACAAACTGACAGCAATAATATTTAGCAAAAGGAGAGCATGGTAATGACAAGCTACAATACTCCATAATTACAACCAGAGGCATTAATGGAATCCATATCTTCAAAACACCCTTGCTGAACTTCATCCAAATATGCATGGATCTACTTGTGGCAACAAATCAACATAGCAACATAATGTAACAGGAAAAGACTCAGCACAAAAACTAAGTAGCTAAAAATAGCAACATCAAGTGGCCTACTTTGCATGCTTGTGCTAGTCACCACATGGCACATAGAAATACAAGGACTGCACCACTGTAAAGATGACATGGAGATGCTCCTAAAACATGTAGACATGATGCTCAAAAGACAAACTCACAAAATGCTATGAAAAAGACAAATTAGCAAGTTATGATGGATTCCAGAAGACAACATCATTTAGCACTTTTGCAAAGAATATTAGGGCATCAATATGGACAGTAACATGCATGCAAATGACACTAGCATGTAGAGCATCACGAGACGAACATTTCGATATAACATATGCAAAAATCGAAGCTACGAACACGAAGATATGGCATGATGAAGGGGCACACATAATGTCACAGAAAAAGGATTTGGGGAAAAACCGACCTCCGGATCTAGGGTTTGACCCGGCACACGAACCGAGGTCGGCCAGAGATGGGCAGCGCGGCGGCCAGAGTTGGTCGGGGAAGGTCGCCAGGGTCGGGGTGCTCCGGCACGGATCTGGCGCGGCGGCGGCGGAGGGCGGCGCGGAGCGGCGCTGGTGAATGGCGGCGGCGCTCTCTCAGGAGCTGGACGGCGGCATGCGGGGTCGACGACGAGCGCGCAGCGGCGGGCGGCGGAGAGAGGCGGCGGGGCGCGCGGGCTGACTGCGGTGGGAGGCGGCTGCGGGACACGTGGCGTCTGCTGATTCGCGGATGGGCGGCGGCGGACGTGTCCGATGCCGACGGACGTGTCCGGCGTGGAGGGAGAAGGTGGAGCTAGGGTTTCATCCACAAATTTCGGGGGGAGAGGCCTATTTATATATAGAGGGAGCTAGGAGAGTCCAAATGAGGTGTGGTTTTCACCCACACAATCGTGATCCAACGACGAAGAGCATGGAGGGGGTTTAGATGGGCTAGTGGGCTGTTGTGGAGGGGTGATGGGCTGCAGAGAGAGGGGGGTTTCGGCGGTTACAGGGTTACCGTGGGGGCATCAAACGACCTCCAAATGGAACCAAATTTGACAGGCGGCCTACCGGTGATGTACCAAGGTCACTCGACAAATCTTGGCCCATTCCGAGAACGTTTTTCTCCCGCTCACGAAACGAGATCTGAGGGGTGCAATGGGTGCATGTGTGAGTGTCGAATTCCGAAATGGATAACGGGGACAATGATCGGATGCACGAAACGAACATGAATGGAAATGAGATGCACATGATGATATGAGATGAAATGCATGACATGAACAAAATGCAAAAACGAGGACAAAACCCAACCATGGAGGATATAACATATAACATTACCACAAATGGCAAGAGTTGGAGTTACACTTATGGAATGTTACATCCGGGGCGTTACAACTCTCCACCACTACAAGAGGATCTCGACCCGAGATCTAGGACTGAAAGAACTACAAATATTCGGAACGGAGGTGATCCTCGTGCTCCCATGTAGCTTATTGGTCGGAATGGTGAGACCACTTAACTTTTAGGAATTTGATCGACTTGTTGCGAGTTTTGTGCTTAGTTTCTTCAAGAATGGCAACATGATGCTCATGATAAGACAAGTTTTCTTGGAGGTCAATCTCTTAGAAGATGATAGTGCGCTCGGGGGTCTTGAAGCACTTGCAAAGCTGTGACACGTGAAACACATCATGCACATTTGAGAAGTTGGACGGAAGCTCAAGTTGATAGGCGAGGTCATCTCTCTTGCCAATGATCTTGAAAGGGCCCATGTATCTCGGGGCAAGCTTCCCTTTGATACCGAAGCGTTGAGTGCCTTTCATCGGAGAGACTCGGAGGTAGACATGGTCTCCGATCTCGAAAGCCAAGTCATGGTGCTTGCTATCATAGTAACTCTTCTGGCGCGATTGCACAGCTTTGAGATTTTCACAGATGACTTTACACATTTCTTCAGTTTCTGTGATCAAGTCATTGCCAAGAAGTTGGCATTCACCAGTCTCGAACCAATTGAGAGGAGTACGACACTTTTTGCCATATAGAATTTCAAATGGGGCTTTGCCCGAACTTGCTTGGAAGCTGTTGTTGTAGGAGAACTCGACATATGGGAGACAATCTTTCCACTTCATACCAAAAGAGATGACACAAGCTCTGAGCATATCTTTGAGGATTTGATTGACTCGCTCGACTTGGCCACTTATTTGAGGATGGAAAGCCGTGCTGAAGCGAATGTTGGTGCCCATGGCCTTCTAGAAGGAGTCCCAGAACTTGGAAGTGAAAATACTTCTGTGGTCTGAAGAGATCAATTGTGGAATTCCGTGCAACGAGAAAATTCTCGAGGTGTATAGCTCTGCCAACTGAGCTGCCGTGATAGATTCTTTGATTGGAAGGAAATGAGCCACTTTTGTAAGCTTGTCAATGACTACGAAGATAGCATCATTCCCACGCTTGGACTTGGGAAATCCAGTGACAAAGTCCATTTTTATATGATAAAACTTCCATTCTGGAATAGCAAGAGGTTGGAGGAGACCAGCTGGTCGTTGATGTTCTGCTTTCACCCTACGACAGACATTCATGAATTGAGCAATTTCTAGCTTCATTCGAGACCACCAATACGATTGCTTGAGGTCATGGTACATCTTTGAACTGCCTGGATGAATGGAAAGAAAAGAATTGTGCGCTTCGTTCATTATGACCTTCCTTAGATCACCTTTAGGAACCACAATCCGGTCCTCGAAGAATAAGGTGTCCTTGTCATCTATGCAGTAGCACCTGTATGTGGGTAAACCCTTGGCAACACCCTGTTTCACCTTCTTCACCATGGTATCAAGGAGTTGTGCCTCATGAATTTGATCTTCCAAAGTTGGAGTGACTTGAAGGTTGGCAAGAAAACCTCGAGGAACAACTTGGAGGTTAAGCTTTCGGAATGCTTCACAAAGATCCAGTTGGAAGGGCTTGAGAATTAAGTTGTTGCAATAAGCCTTTCTGCTCAAAGCATCTGCAATTACATTGGCCTTGCCTGGAGTGTATTCAATACTTGGATTGTACTCTTGAATCATTTCGACCCAACAAGTTTGCCAGAGGTTGAGGTTGGGTTGAGTAAAGATATATTTGAGGCTCTTGTGATCGGTGAAAATGTCCACTTGCCTTCCCAACAAGAGATGTCTCCATGTTATTAATGCATGGACAACTAGCCATCTCAAGATCGTGAGTGGGGTAGTTCCTTTCTTTTGGCTTCAACCGACGAGAAGTATAGGCCACAACTTTCTTCTCTTGCATTAACACATCACCGAGACTGATAGAGGCAAAGGTGTCTCGTCTTTCAATGAGATGGTGGCTATGGTTTTGGAGGAAGTCGACTTTGACGATCCGACTATGAACGTGCGAGGACGTCGCGCCTTAGCAATCGCTAAACCAACTCCGAGAGGTTATTTACCACGCCGGAGCACGATCAACCTGACCACGAAGGTCTGTTTCCTGCAGGCAAACAAAGAACAAGCAAGAAACTAAGATTGCAATCTGGATATTGCAAATATAGGAGGAAAGCTTTATTGATCAAAGGTGGGGTTCTGAGACGCCTTTGTCTGGTTGTTGAACACAAACGAAGTACGCGAAGTTGAAGCTATGGCGAACTTTAATCTAAACAAAACCCAAAGTCTAAATGACGCCCTAAGGGCTGTATATATGGAGGAAGAGGGGGGGGGGATTTCATGGCCCTTGGAGGAGGGGTCCGAAACCAACCATAACTCTTGTTTCCCCACACATAAAGACTCTAAAAATGGCCTATACTTAAGTATTTCGAAAATACATGGGCCTGGCCCAATAATAAGGTGACGCAACAGCTAGAATAGCCTCTGGACGAAATTTATGAAGTGACATCTTGTATATTTCGTCCAAGGCTTCATGTACTCCTTATGGTGGCTTCAAAGTCCTGAAATCATCACTTGTAACTCCATTCCTGATCCCCTTGTGCATGCCATCATCTCCATGCTTGGTCTTGCTCCAGTGTTCATCCCTCTTATCCATCCCAGGCCCTCATTTGTAAGCAAAACAAATGTATCCAATTTAGGCAGCATCATATTCTCATGAACATTAGAATCATTACCAAGAAACGAAAGTACCTGATAATTTAATTGGTGTGCACGAGCTCTAGTAATTGGTCCAGTATGTATAACAACAGGGGTTGTGAGTGTAACAATGGTATTGATGTCCTCATCATCCTCCCCTTCTTGAAATGAAGTCGTCCTCGACGGAAGCTCATCTTCCTCACCCAAATAAGGCTTCAAATCTGCAATGTTAAAAGTGGGACTAACCCCAAAATCTACAGGCATCTCAAGTTTATATGCATTATCATTTATTTTCTGTAACACCTTAAAAGGACCATCAGCACGTGCATTAGCTTTGATTTGCGCAAATTAGGAAATCTATCCTTATGCAAATGTAACCAAACAAGATCTCCAGGTGCAAACACAACATGTTTTCTACCCTTATCTCCAGCAAGTTTATATTTAGCATTCATATGCTCAATGTTTTTCTTAGTTAACTCATGCATTTTTAAAATCAATTCAGCATGTTCTTTAGCATCAAAATTAACCTTCTCTGAAGATGGAAGAGGCAACAAATCAATAGGTGCACGAGGTAGGAAACCATACACAATTTCAAAAGGGCACATCTTAGTAGTAGAATGCAATGAACGATTATAAGCAAATTCAATATGAGGCAAGCATTCTTCCCACATTCTCTTATTATTCTTCAAAACAGCCCTAAGCATAGTAGACAATGTTCTATTGACTACTTTAGTTTGTCCATCAGTTTGGGGGTGACAAGTAGTACTAAAAAGCAGTTTAGTCCCCAACTTAGCTCATAAACATCTCCAAAAGTGGCTAAGAAATTTAGTATCACGATATGAAACAATAGTATTTGGCACACCATGCAAGCGAACAATTTCACGAAAGAACAAATCAGCAACATTAACAACATCATCGCTTTTATGACATGGTATAAAGTGTGCCATTTTCGAAAATCTATCCACGACAACAAATATGCTATCCCTCCCCTTCTTCGTTCGAGGTAAACCTAAAACAAAGTCCATAGATATATCCTCCCAAGGAACACTAGGTACAGGCAAAGGCATACATAAACCATGAGGATTGAGTCGTGACTTAGCTTTTTGACATGTAGTGCAGCGAGCAACAAAACGCTCAACATCCCGTCTCATCTTTCGCCAAAAGAAATGTGTAGCAAGTATATCCTCCGTCTTCTTGACGCCAAAGTGTCCCATTAATCCTCCCCCATGCGCCTCCTGCAACAACAAAAGACGAACGGAGCTAGCTGGAATGCATAGCTTGTTAGCACGAAACGTAAATCCATCGTTAAGAATGAACTTGTTCCAAGTTCTCCCTTCCTTACAATTCTGCAATACATCTTTAAATTCAGCATCATGCACATATTGATACTTTATGGTCTCCAAACCAAATATTTTAAAGTCAAGTTGTGAAAGCATAGTATAACGACGAGACAATGCATCAGCAATAACATTTTCTTTACCCTTCTTGTGTTTAATGACATAAGGGAAAGTCTCAATGAATTCAACCCATTTAGCATGTTTACTGTTCAGTTTTGCTTGACTTTTAATGTGTTTCAAAGATTCATGATCAGAATGTATAACAAATTCCTTGCGCCATAAATAATGTTGCCATTATTCTAAGGTCCGAACAAGAGCATATAATTCTTTATCATAAGTAGAATAATTCAGATTAGGCCCACTCAATTTTTCATAAAAGTATGCAACAGGTTTGCCATCTTGTAATAACACACCTCCTAATCCAGTTCCACTAGCATCACATTCAAGCTCAAAAGTCTTATTAAAATCAGGAAGTTGGAGTAAAGGAGCATGTGTCAACTTATCTTTCAATACCATGAAGGCTTCTTCTTGTGCGGTACCCCAAACAAAAGGCACATCCTTCTTTGTAAGCTCGTTGAGAGGTGCAGCAATGGTGCTGAAATCTCTCACAAAACGCCTATAGAAACCAGCAAGGCCAAGGAAACTCCTCACTAGTGTGACCGTTTTGGGCTGCGGCCAACTCTCAATACCTTCAATCTTGGCTTTATCAACTTCAATTCCCTGTGAGTAACAACATAGCCAAGAAAAGATACTCGGTCGGTGCAGAAGGTGCACTTCCCAAGGTTACCAAACAAACGTGCATCACGTAGAGCAATAAAAACAACACGTAAATGTTCCAAATGTTCCTCCAAAGATTTGCTATAAATCAATATGTCATCAAAGTAAACTACCACAAATCGTCCAATGAAAGCACGCAAAACTTCATTCATTAATCTCATGAAAGTACTAGGTGCATTAGTTAACCCAAAAGGCATGACTAACCACTCATATAATCTAAACTTAGTTTTAAATATTGTTTTCCATTCATCTCCCTATTTCATACGAATTTGATGGTATCCACTATGCAAATCAACTTTGGAGAATATTGTAGAGCCACTCAATTCATCAAGCATATCATCTAGCCTAGGAATAGGACGACGATAACGAATAGTAATATTATTAATGCCTCTACAATCAACGCACATACGCGACGTACCATCCTTTTTCGGCACTAAAATGATAGGAACATCACAAGGACTAAGGGATTCGCGTATATAACCTTTGTCGAGCAGCTCCTGTACTTGGCGCATAATCTCCTTCGTCTCCTCTAGATTGGTACGGTATGGTGAACGGTTGGGTAATTTTGCACTGGGAATTAAGTCAATTTGAGGCTCAATCCCTCGAATAGGTGGTAATCCCGGTGGCACGTCTTGTGGAAAGATGTCAGCGAACTCCTGCAAAATGTTAGTGACCGCAGGAGGCAAAGAGGAAGGGATGTCCTCGAATGAAAATAATGCCTCTTTGCACACAAAAGCATAGCAAATAGATTTGCTAAAATCTATATCATCAATATCAGATTTGGTGGCAAGTAAACTTGCAATTTTCAATTTAATTTCAGAAGCAACACTAGATGGTTCATTATTAGGCTTCATTTGTTGCTCAAATTCTTTTGCCACAATCTGATTTTCACTCTTATTTTGCTCCTGTTTTGCTTTATTAGCTCTATTAATATCATCTTTCAAAATGGAATCAGGAGTCATAGGAAGCAAAATAATATTTTTGTCCTTATGAACAAGAGTATAATGATTAGTTCTACCATGGTGTACAGAATTTTTATCAAAATGCCATGGTCTAACAAGTAATAAGGAACATGCTTGCATAGGTACCACATCACAATAAACATAATCAGCATATGCAAAGATACTAAAATGCACACGAACAATACGTGTTACCTTAACCTTACCGCTGTTGTTGAACCATTGGATGTAGTAAGGATGTGGATGTGGTATTGTGGTGAGAGATAGCTTCTCCACCATATCCATGCTAGCCAAGTTGTTGCAGCTCCCTCCAACTATGATGACGCGAACAGAGCGTTCCTTCACAACTCCCTTTGTATGGAACAAATTATGCCTCTGATTTTGCTCAACTTGTGTAACCTGCACACTCAAAACAGGTTCGGCAACTAAACATTCATACCTGTCAGCATCTTCAGCAGCCATGTATTGCGTCTCATGATCAGAATCATCTCCACCGTGTTCTTCATGTGTAATAAGAGCCAAAGTCTCCTCATCATAGTCACTAGCGAACTCATACCCACCATCCTCAGTAGCAATCATCACACGCTGAGATTTGCATTCTCTCACAAAATGTCCTCTTCCCTTACAACGACGACAAATAATATCACTTGTGTGCCCTGTTGATGCCATGGAAGAAGAAAAGCTCTGCGCAGGCCCGACAGGTGTGCTATTGGCAGATAGTGGTGGTTGTGCCTGATTTCTTGTATCACGGCTCGAGGTGGCACCTAATGGAGGTGCTGGTGCAGTGGAAGTAGAGGATGCACGTGGTGTCCATGATGAAGATCGACCTGTAGAAAAGTTAGTTCGCGCCAATGCCTGTCGATCCTGCACTTCACGTTCAACTTTACAAGCAAGATGGAATAAACGAGTGATATTATTATAATCCTTATACTCTAGAATGGTCTGAATCTCTCTGTTTAATCCACCCATAAAACATGCAAGCATAGCTTCATTCTCCTCAACAATACCACATCTAATCATGCCACTTTGTAATTCCTGATAATATTCTTCTACAAATTTTTTTCCTTGTCTTAAACACTGCAATTTTGAAGTAATTCACGTTGATAATATGGTGGAACCCAACGAGTACGCATAGCAGTTTTCAAAGCAGCCCAAGTAGCTGGAATAGGATATAATCTACAATGTTCAGACCACCAAACACATGCAAAACTAGTGAAAGCACAAACAGCAGCAGGAACACGTCTCTCCTCGGGATATTGTAAACATGTAAAACGTTGTTCAGTTTCTAACTCCCAAGTAAGATATATATCAAGAACATATCTACCCTCAAATGGTGGAATATTCAATTTCAGTTTAGGGAGATGGTCATGATCTCATACCTGAGGGGGAGCCCTACCATTGCCATTATTTGCATGTGGACGACCTGGTGGTTGTGGTGCTGGTGGTTGCACGTAGTTCTGATTTTGATCAACCTCATCCTTGTAATCTCCCGCATAATCCTCCTCCTTGTCATCAGTAGCAGGAGAGACAGAAGTATCAACAGCAGCATCAACAGTTTGGCCAGGCACAAGAGGGACACGGCTCCCTCGGTGGAGGGCTGTTTCACAATGTGGAGGTAGTCGTCATCGTCATCGTTGTTGTTGTTGTTGTTGTTGTTGTTGTTGTTGTTGTTGTAGAGATGCGTTAGGTGCAGCCGGTGGTGGTGGTGGAAGACCCGCAAGCAATTCATTAAACTTGTTATCGAGCTTTGTTTCGAACGTCTTCTCCATGCCATCTAGCTTCTCCATGGCCTCTTGAAATCTGTTTAGCACATCTTGCACCTGTTCACTCATCATTTGCTGAAATTTATCATGCAACTCCTTATTCGTCATGTTCTCCCAGTCAGTCTCGTCGGCTTGTGATCCTGCCATATTTAGCAGCAACAGAAACACACAAGAATATGGTCCTACATACTGCTAACAAGAAGTGGTGGTGGGTGTCACAAATCCTTCAAGCAAATATCAAATTCTTACCAGTTCTTACCCAGCAGCAGGCGGTGATCGGCAACCGTCGTAGTCAAAACTCTCAAAGCTTGGATAGGGCGATTACCAGGGAGAGTCAAACGCACGACATAGATGTATGTGGAGCTTCAAAGACTTATAATATGGTAGCAAAAGGGTCAGCAATAATCAATTTAGAGATGCAAAGTTGAATAAACGCTCAACGACAGTACTGTGCTGGTCCTAGGCTAGACCGTGCTACAGACGCGAGCCTAGAACACTAACAAAATCACGACGCTGCACGTAAACAAGGGAGGAGCATGCTCTGATTTTTTCTCTATTTTTTCACCTTTTTGCACTTTTTTCCTCTTTTTTTTGCTCCGCAACAATATTTTTCCAAAAAAGTCTACAAATGGTCTAAAAACTGCCTAGCCAGAATTTTCCGCACTTAGTTTTTTTTGAAACTGGAACTATTTTGAGTGGCTTGACTTGGCACATGTTCGCGCATGTAGTTGAAACAAAATAAACATAGCCTCCATGCTATTTATGTTCGTGGTGAATTATATCCTACTCATGCTTGCATTCGGTGTTGATTAATTTTAATGCATGTTCATGACTGTTGTCGCTCTCTAGCTAGCCGCTTCCCAGTATCTTTCTAGCCTTCACTTGTACTAAGCGGGAATACTGCTTGTGCATCCAACTCCATAAGCCCCAAAGTTGTTCCATATGAGTCCACCATACCTTCCTATATACGGTATCTACCTGCCGTTCCAAGTAAATTTGTATGTGCCAAACATTAAACCTTCAAATGAACATTCTGTTTTGTATGCTCGAATAGCTCATGTATCAACTAGGGCCGTCTGTATCCTCCATGCTAGGCGGGTTATTCTCAAGAGGAGTGGACTCATCTCCTCACTCACGAGAAAATGGCTGGTCACCGGGATGCCCAGTCCCATGCTCAAATCAAATGAAAATAATTGCAAACAAAACTCCCCCAGGATTGTTGTTAGTTGGAGGCACCCGTTGTTTCGGGCAAGCCATGGATTGATACTTGTTGTTGGTGGGGGCGTATAAATGATGTAGGGTAGGAACCCTATAGGCCGATCTTTCACGAAAGGAGCGGATCCCATGACGAACATGAAGAACACGAGGTGGAAAAGAGGGGAAACACAAGAGAATCACTAAACCAACACAAGAAAGTCACACATGTGCTAGATCCTCGAATACATAGGGTTCACACGGTACACGATCAACTAAGGACGATACAAGGGTAATGGTCTTCTCCATGAGGAGGTCTTGATGTTCTTCCCTAAAGATGGGTCTTGAATCCGCTTGGGGGATCTTCTCTGTAGGAGGCTCGAATCTCCGAGGAGAAGGTAACCAAGTGGATGAGCAAAGCTCTCACACAAAATATGAGCTAATCCTTTGCTAACCCTAGCTAGAAGGAATCGGAGGTCTATATATAATCTAAGTGCAAATGGGGGCGAATGTAGGGGTACATGGGCTCGGGCCCGAAACTGGACACAGCCAGGTACAGGACGTCTGCTGGGGACCGGTTGTCCGGTGTCTCATGAGTGTCTAGTCGTCCGGTCTCCTCCGGACGTCCGCTGGATCCGTTCTATGATGGGGGTGCCGGACGTCTGGTAGCTCCAGACTTCCGCTGATGTTTTCTTGGGTGCGGTCGCGCCGGTCGTCCGGTCGGGGCTGGACGTCCGCTCATTTGCCTCGGGTGCAGGGGCACCGGTCGTCCGGTCTGGACCGGACGTCCGCTCGCTGGGGCTCGGCTGATGTTTCAGGCGCCGGACGTCCGGTCCCGGCCGGTCGTCCGATGGCGAGGACTTTTCCTTCAGCCCTCCTTCTTCTCCATCTTCTCGTCCATCTTCCTCTTCTTCTTGTCCTTGCTCCTTAGCTTCTCCATGATACTTGAGTATGCATAAAGTGTCCATATGAGGTAGTAGCCATGTCTCATGTGCATCAAAGTGGAATTGTGAGAGGAGAGATGTCACCTCAGTTTCAAGAGCTCTTGCACGTGCTCGTGTCATGGGTCCAAGAGGTGTCGTAGGAGATGTAGTTGGGTCCATGGGGATGGCCTTGGGATGCTCCGCATCATCTCCCCTCCCTTGGGGAAGATCCGTCCTTGGATCAAATTCTTCATCACCATGGAAGGGAGAGAGATCTTTGACGTTGAAGATGTCGCTCACGTTGTACTTGTCACGCGGGAGGTCGATCTTGTAAGCGTTGTCGTTGTAGCGTGCGAGCACCTTGAAGGGTCCATCCGCTCGGGGTCGAAGCTTGGACTTGCGTTCTTGTGGAAAACGGTCCTTGCGAAGGTGTAGCCACATGAGGTCAAAAATATTGAAGACCATAGGGTGCTTGTTGAGGTTGAGCTTGGACGCAAGGCGTTGAACTTGGCGCTCGATGGTGTTCCTTGTATCTTCGTGCACCTTCTTGAGATTTGTCGCTCTTGCACTAGTGTCCAAATTGATGCGCTCTTGTAGTGGTAGAGGGAGAATGTCCACTGGTGACAAAGGGTTGAAACCATAGACGACCTCGAAGGGGGACTTGTCGGTTGTTGAGTGTCTTGCTCGGTTGTATGCGAACTCGGAAATAGGTAGGCACTCCTCCCACTCCTTGATGTTCTTCTTGATGAGTACCCGAAGTAGAGAGGAGAGTGTGCAGTTGGTAACTTCCGTTTGGCCATCGGTTTGTGGATGAGATGCCGTAGAGAAGAGCAGATTGATTCCTAGCTTGGCGCATATGGTCTTCCAAAGTAGCCAAGGAACTTGACATCGCGGTCCGAGACAATAGTATTTGGAACTCCATGTAGACGCAATATTTCCCTACAAAAGAGAGTAGCAACATGTGAAGCATCGTCTATCTTGTTGCAAGGAATGAAATTTGCCATTTTTGAGAAACGGTCCACAACGGCAAATACCGAATCCTTCCCATTTAGAGTCCTAGGCAAACCAAGTACAAAGTCCATGCTAATGTCTTCCCATGGTAGATAGGGAATTGGTAGAGGCATATAAAGGCCATGAGATTGAGCTTTGGACTTAGCTTTGCGACATGTAGAACATCAGTTGGTGAAGCAGTTGACGTTGCGAAACATCTTGGGCCAAAATTAGTTCTTCGAGAGCATAGCGAACATCTTGTCACGTCCAAAATGTCCCATTAAGCCTCCTCATTGAGATTCCTGCAAAAGCAACAAACGAAGAGAAGACTCGGGGATGAAAAGTTTGTTAGCTCTCATAAGATATCCATCTTTGATGTAATAGTGTTTCCAAGAGGTTTGCCACAAACACTTGGCATAAGGAGTAGCAAAAGTAGGATCATGCTCATACAAGTCTTTGATATGCTCAAAACCAATGACATCCAATTCAAGTTGAGTGACAAGCATGCATATGCAGGAAAGGGCATCCGCCACAATGTTTTCCTTACCCTTAATGTACTTGATGACATAAGGAAAAGACTCAATAAATTCACTCCATTTTGCATGACGCTTGTTCAACTTGGTTTGGCCCTTAAGATACTTGAGCGTTTCATGATCGGTATGAATGATAAACTCATGTGGGCGAAGATAGTGTTCCCATTCATGCAAAACGTGGACTAAAGCATATAGCTCTTTGTCATAGATGGGGTAATTGAGTTGTGCGCCGGAGAGTTTCTCACTAAAGTAAGCTATGGGGCGCTTCTCTTGCGTTAACACACCTCCTATGCCATTACCACTAGCATCGCAATGAATCTCAAAGGGTTTGTCAAAGTTGGGTAATGCAAGCACGGGAACATGAGTAAACAAATTCTTAAGCTCATTGAAAGCGGTATCTTGGGATGGTCCCCAAATAAAAGGCGCATTCTTCTTGCTCAAAGCATGCAAAGGCGAAGCAATGGTGCTAAAATCCTTCACAAAGAGACGATAGAAACCTGCAAGACCAAGAAAGCTACGCACTTGAAGCAAGTTTGTTGGTTGTGGCCAAGTCTTGATAGCACTGATCTTGGACTCATCAACATGAACACTCTTAGAGGAAACAACAAAACCCAAGAAAACGATCTTGTCAACGCCAAAAAGGCATTTCTCCATATTAGCATAGAGATGCTCATTTCTAAGAGTTTGCAAAACGGTTCTAACATGGGTGGCATGATCTTTAAGAGATTTTCTATAAACAAGGATATCATCAGAGTAGACCACAACAAATATACCAATGTAAGGGCGAAAGACATGATTCATAGGATGCATAAAGGTACACGGTGCTTCCGAGAGACCCATAGGCATGACTAACCACTCATACAAGCCAAACTTGGTTTTGAAAGCGGTTTTCCATTCATCACCCTCTTGTATGCGGATTTGATAGTAACCACTCTTAAGATCAATTTTCGAAAAGATAGTGGCACCATTAAGTTCATCAAGCATATCGTCAAGGCGTGGAATGGGATACCTATAGCGAACGGTGATAGCATTGATAGGTCTACAATCGGAGCACATGTGGAAGCTACCGTCTCATTTTGGCACAAGAATGACTGGGACGGCACAAGGGCTCAAACTCTCACGCACATGTCCATGGTCTATGAGATGCTTTACGTGCCTTTGTATTTCTTTGGTTTCTTCGGGGTTGATGCGGTAGGGAGCTTTGTTCAGAAGAGGTGCTCCGGGGATGAGGTCGATGCGGTGCTCAATGCCTCATAGTGGAGGTAGTCCCGGAGGAAGCTTGTCGGGGAAAACCTCGTGAAATGCCTCATAGTGTGAGAAGTGTTAGTTTGTAGTGCATTGTCCTTGCACACGAGGACGTAGTGTAGGACACTAGATGGGTTCTCACACACTCCTCTTATCTCACTTTTGGTGGCAAATAGAACTAAGTTCTTCTTGTCGCTCATCGTGGAGGTGTTCGATTTGGGCTTGTGGCGCTCACTCTCTTTTTGGTGGCTCGCTCTCTCACTATGATTGCCACGATGGGTGGCTTGCTTGTCGGTGATCACTTGATTTGGCAACACTGGACGGAGGACGTACTCCTTGCCCTTCACCTTGAAGATGTAGTGGTTCGTTCGGCCGTTGTGGATAACTCCTCTATCAAATTGCCATGGGCGTCCAATGAGAAGATGACAAACGGTCATTGGAACGACGCCGCACTCCAAGGTGTCTTCGTAGACTTGTACTCGGTGCTCGACTTGGATGGTGCCGGAGTCGCTAAGCCATTGCACTTTGTATGGATGTGGGTGCTTCGTCTTGGGCAATTGGAGCTTGGAGCAAAGTTCTTCACTTGCGAGGTTATGACAACTCCCGCCATCGATGATGACCTTGAAGGATCATCCATTGATGCCGGCCTTGGTGTGGAATATGTGGCATCATTGGTCTTCTTCTTGGTGATGTTGTAGAGTCAAGACCTTGGAGACAACAAGAGCGAGACTTGAATCTTCATTGCAAAAGACTTGTTCCTCTTCATCGTTCACTTGCTGGTGCATGGCGACTTGCTCGAGGGTGTCCATTTCTCCTTCACTCATTGAGTCATAAGTGTTGTCGTCATTGAGGATCATGGTCCGCTTGTTGGTGCACTCATAGTACTTGTGGCCTCAGCCTCCGCATGTGAAGCATATGAAGGAACTTGTCTTGACGATCTCATCGGTTGGAGTGGATGATGATGAAGCTCTCGGCTTGAAGTTGCTCGTAGTAGGATGACTTGGAGGTGACGAAGCTTTCTTGGAACTCGAATTGTCGATGTTTCTAGTAGAAGGCTTTGTAGTCGGTGTTGGAGTGATTGAAGCTTGGTTGTTGGAGAAGCCGTAGGACTTGGATGAGAACTTGGCATACTTGAAATCATCTTGCACTTGGCGTTCCGCTTTGGTTGCTTGATGCACTAGCTCGATAAGGTTCGAGTATGGTTGGAAGTCGGTGATCTTCTTGATAGGATGGTCGAGTCCATTCAAGAAACGTGCCATTGTTTGCTCATCGTGTTCTGTGACATTGCCTCTTATCATGGCAATCTCCATCTCCTTTTAGCACTCTTCAACGCTCTTGGTTCCTTGCTTGAGTAGTTGGAGTTTCTTGAAGAGGTCGCGATTGTAGTAGGTAGGCACAAAGCGTGCTCTCATGACATCCTTCATTTGCGCCCAAGTAGTGATGGGTGGTTCACCTCTTGCCTCTCGGCGCTCTATGACTTGTTCCCACCAAATGAGGACATAGTCTTGGAACTCAAGGTATGCCATCGCGATCTTCTTCTCTTCTTCATAGTTGTGCAAACAGAAGATTTTGTCGACCTTCAATGCCCATGATAGGTACTCTTCGGGATCGTTGCTTCCATTGAACTTGGGCATGGTGAACTTGAGCTTTCCGTAGCGTTGCTCTTCATTGTGTTGGGGTCGAGGATGATGACGCCCATGTTGTAGATGATTGTCAAGCTCGTGTCGCTCTTGGTGAGGAGGGTTGTCAACCTCATGTTGCTCTTGTCGTAGAGGATTTCCATTGTCGTCATGCTCTTGATGAACTTGATGTTCTAGGCGAGCTTGTGGAGGAGCTTGTCGAGCTCGAGGAGGAGCTTGAGAAACTTGACGATGCACGCGAGCTTGAAATCTCCATTCTTGAATTTCTTCGCGAAATGCCTCTTCTTGTTCTCAAACTTGTCGGCCTCGGTTGGCTATGGCTCGACTTGAATCTTGGAGGGCTTGTTGCGCCGCAAGTTCTTGAGCTTCACGGAGTTGTAATTCTTGGCATTGTGCCTCGGCATCTTGTGCAACTTGGTGTAGACGTGCTCGCTCTTCCTATTCGTGTTAGTGTTGTTGTTGCCGTTCTCGTGCTAGCGCAAAGGCCTCTTGAGTTTGACGTTGTCGGCTCTCTTGAGAGTCGGTGTCACGTAAGGGATTGTGGCTTGCTTGATGATCGTTGCGCACAGCACGGTGTAGAGTGTTCGATGTCGGTGTACTTGAGCCGGAGAGGGTGAAGTCGGAGTGTCGACTTGAGCAAGTCCTTCTTGATGAAGACAAAGTGGACGAAGAGCGGTTGAGCAACAAAGCATGGATTTCGTCCATCCTTGCGTCATTCTCTTGCTTGTGATCGTCGAGCTTGTGGTCGAAGTAGTCCCTTGTAGGTTGCTCGGAGAGTCGCAAGTCGGCGACGAGGTTGTCGATGTGTTCACTCATAGCTTTTTGCTCTTGATGCAAAGCACGTTGTGCACCAAAGAGGTGGCTCTTGGTGACGTAGGAATTCATGTTGTCGTCATGCTCAATGAAGAGTGTGTTGGTAGAAGTACTTGGCCTATCCATCATTCCAAGATACACAATGTGAGTGGTAGAAAGAGAAGAGCAAATACCAAATGTACCTTGACCGAAGTTGAAAGTGGATCGATGATCACTCCAATGTAGGACAAGGAAATAGCACAATTGGTACTAGCTCTTGTCGGTTTCTCAAACCTACACAAGTAAAAGCTTATGGTGGAGCTTGGTTAGGATGGTGGCACAAAATTTGATGCAATTGTAAGTGAGCTTCAATAATGTTGGAAAAGATTCGCAAGATGCAATGTAACAAGTAGACCAAGCATATAAGGTACACGGAAACACACACGCGAATTGATAAGTGGGGTTGGGAAACCAAGGATGAGCCAAAATGTGGAATCCACAAAAATGCTCTTGTTGCACAACACTAGAGAGACGCTAGCACGATTGCACAATAGGCGGATACAAGATCTTGTGCACAACCTACTTAGCAAAAATGCAACGACTTCTATCCCAAGTATGCTCTATGCAAGGTGTTTCTATGCGATGATCCAAGATTATCGAGTATGACAATCTTAATGTTGTATGATGCTATGGTTCTTTCTTAAAAGCTCTCTGCTTATCTTTCCTCTTTGCTTAAAAGCTTGTTTGGCTCTTTGATGTTGGAGCTCTTTCCTTATGCAATGCTTGACGAACCAAGATAGCAATTGTGTATGCGATGACAACTTTGCGACACAAGAGATGATACCAATATATGCAACAATGATGTATGTATGCTATGGGAAGTATGATCACTAATGTGCACAAGTCTCATTGCCGGCAATATTCAATGGCTAGTCTCGATGGGTAAGCAACGCAAAGGAGTAAGGCTATGATGGCTATCAATGTAATGGCAAGAGTGATATGTATCACGATACCAAGACGAGGTTACCATTCTTGTTTGCGGTATAGTGTCAAAATGGTGGACCGAATACCAAGATGTAGTGGTGGTCGTTGTTGATGACGCGTCCGTGGCGAAGATGAGCGGCGGTGATGTCGATGTTGAACCGTACCTAGGTAGCCGAAACACAAAAGGATACGGAACCGCAACTCAAATTCTCAAAGCTCGAAGTGCCAACATGTGTCGGAGTGCGAAACAGGCCAAATGGTGGTGGAATGCGGAAGTGGTGATGGTGTATTGGTGGTAGGAGTGCGTATGCGGAAATGTGGGGCTATGGTGGTGACTAAACTGAAAAAAATTCAGTTTCGTCAGGGAACTCCGAAAGTCCGGTGGGGAGCGGTTGTCCGGTCGTCGGACATCCGGTGGCTAGCGGACGTCCGGTGCCTGGGCACAAGAGGAACTTCACGTGGGCAGGGTGGATGAGGTGAAATTCGTCGATTGCGGGCGATTTCTTGGAAGGAAAGTGGTGGAGACAAAGGGGAAATGCTAGATCCACTCAAAACAAAGCAAATCCACGGATCCAAACCAACAAAATCTCAACACACTAACAAATCACAAAAAAAATTTGGGGCTATTTTTGTGGGGAATTTTCGAATTAGGACAAAAAACAACAAAACAAGGCTAGCAACACCATGGGGAGGCTCCGAAATCGTGCTCAACGTAGCTCTGATACCAAGATGATGTAGGGTAGGAACCCTATAGGCCGATCATTCATGAAAGGAGCGGATCCCACGACAAACACAAAGAACACGAGGTGGAAAAGAGGGGAAACACGAGGGAAACACAAGAGAATCACTAAACCAACACAAGTAAGTCACACATGTGCTAGATCCTCGAATACATAGGGTTCACACGGTACACGATCAACTAAGGACGATACAAGGGTAACGGTCTTCTACGTGAGGAGGTCTTGATGTTCTTCCCTAAAGAGGGGTCTTGAATCCGCTTGGGGGATCTTCTCCGTAGGAGGCTCGAATCTCCGAGGAGAAGGTAACCAAGTGGATGAGCGAAGCTCTCACACAAAATATGAGCTAATCCTTTGCTAACCCTAGCTAGAAGGAATAGGAGGTCTATATATAGTCTAAGTGCAAATGGGGGCGAAAGTAGGGGTACATGGGCCTCGGCCCTGAAACTGGACACAGCCAGGTACCGGACGTCCGTTGGGGACCGGTCGTCCGGTGTCTCATGAGCGTCCGGTCTCCTTCGGACGTCCGCTGGATCCGTTCTATGATGGGGGTTCCGGATGTCCGGTAGCTCCGGGTTTCCGCTGACGTTGGCTCGGGTGTGGTCCCGCCGGTCGTCCGCTCGGGGCCAGACGTCCGCTCATTTGCCTCGGGTGTAGGGGCACCGGTTTTCCGGTCTGG
Organism: Triticum urartu; assembly: GCF_056163025.1. NCBI lineage: Eukaryota > Viridiplantae > Streptophyta > Magnoliopsida > Poales > Poaceae > Triticum > Triticum urartu. The sequence goes on from NC_141874.1 coordinate 343,737,568, forward strand.
ACCGGACGTCCGCTCGCTGGGGCTCGACTAATGCTTCAGGCGCCGGACACCTGGTCCCGGCCGGTCGTCTGGTGGCTGGGACTTTTCCTTCAGCCCTCCTTCTCCGTCTTCTCGTACATCTTCCTCTTCTTCTTGTCATTGCTCCTTAGCTTCTCCATGATACTTGAGTATGCACAAAGTGTCCATATGCGATAGTAGCCATGTCTCATGTGCATCGAAGTGGAATTGTGAGAGGTGAGATGTCACCTCGATTTCAAGAGCTCTTGCACGTGCTCGTGTCATGGGTCCAAGAGGTGTCCTAGGAGATGTAGTTGGGTCCATGGGGATGGCCTTGGGATGCTCCGTGTCGGTGTCAAAACCGGCGGATCTCGGGTAGGGGGTCCCAAACTGTGCGTCTAAGGCGGATGGTAACAGGAGGCAGGGGGCACGACGTTTTACCCAGGTTCAGGCCCTCTTGATGGAGGTAAAACCCTACGTCCTGCTTGATTATTCTTGATAATATGAGTAGTACAAGAGTTGATCTACCACGAGATCAGAGAGGCTAAACCCTAGAAGTTAGCCTATGGTATGATTGTCTGTTGTCCTACGGACTAAAACCCTCCAGTTTATATAGACACCGGAGGAGGCTAGGGTTACACAAGGTCGGTTACAAAGGAGGAGATATGCATATCCGTATTACCTAGCTTGCCTTCCATGCCAAGTAGAGTCCCATCCGGACACGGGACGAAGTCTTCAATCTAGTATCTTCATAGTCCAACAGTCCGGCCAAAGGATATAGTCCGGCTGTCCGGAGACCCCCTAATCCAGGACTCCCTCAGTAGCCCCTGAACCAGGCTTCAATGATGATGAGTCCTGCGCGCAGTGTTTTCTTCGGCATTGCAAGGCAGGTTCCTCCTCCGAATACACCACAGAAGAGTTTGAATACAAGGATAGTGTCCGACCCTGCAAAATAAGTTCCACATACCACCGTAGAGAGAATGATATTTCCACAAATCTAATCTGCTGACACGTTTTGGCAGCATGACATCACGCCATGGCCCGGTAATTATTCAAACCGTTTTTCTTTAACCAGCCTCGCACATAACGCGAGGCGGTTTCTTGACACGTCTTGTCAAAGCAGAGATTGTGTTCCCCTTATTACGGGATTCCCATCAATACGGGCATGGGTAACCCAACCGCGCCACCAATTACGGCACTTGGGGGATAAGCGAGTTTTACCAGGCTGGTGGGGGGCGCATAGTTTCGTCCGCCCTTATAAAGGGATAAGGTTTCACCTTTATCTACCCACGCCTTCTTCCTCCTTGCTCATCCATTCTCGCGCACTCGAGATCCAACGCCCAAGTCCACATCCTTCTTCTTAACTCTCTCCAAACATGTCCGGAGCGGGAGGCAAGTGGATGGCCTCCTCCGTCACGGAGGGACACGTCAAAAAGCTACGTGGAGCCGGATACTTAGCCGCGGATATCGCGCACCGGCTGCCAGCCGCGAGGCAGGTCGTCCCTACCCCAGAACCACACGAAAGGGTGGTTTTCCTCCCCCATTTTGTCCGCGGACTGGGGTTTCCCCTCCATCCATTCGTCCGTGGCCTTATGTTCTATTAGGGGCTGGACTTTCATGATCTGGCCCCGAATTTCATCCTCAACATCTCGGTGTTCATCGTCGTGTGCGAGGCTTTCCTCCGCATCCGGCCCCACTTCGGCCTGTGGCTGAATGATGAGGACATCAATACCATTGTTACACCCATAGCCCCTACTGTTACATATACTGGACCAATTACTAGAGCTCGCGCACGCCAATTAAATTACCAGGTACTTTCGTTTCTTGGTAATGATTCTAATGTTCATGAGATTATGATGCTGCCTAAATTGGATACATTTGTTTTGGTTTCAAATGAAGGGCCTAGCTTGGAGAAGGATGAACATTGGAGCAAGAACACGCATGGAGTTGATGGCATGCGCAAGGGGATCAAGAACGGAGTTACAAGTGATGATTTCAGGACTTTGAAGCCGCCATAAGGAGTGCATGAAGCCATGGACAAAATATACAAGATGCCACTTCATAATATTCGTCCATAGGCTATTCTAGGTGCTGCATCACCTTATTAATGGGCCAGGCCCATGTAATTTCGAAATACTTAAGTATAGGCTATTTTTAGAGTCCGTATGTGTGGGGAAACAAGAGTTAGGGTTGGTTTCGGACCCCACCCTCAAGGGCCACGAAATTCCCCTCTCTTCCTCCATATATACAGCCCTTAGGGCGTCGTTTAGACTTTGGGTTTTGTTTAGATTAAAAGTTCGCCATAGCTGCAACTTCTCGTACTTCGTTTGTGTCCAACGACCAGACCAAGACGTCACAGAACCCCACCTTGATCAATAAAGCTTTCATCTTATATTCGCAATATCCAGATTGCAATCTTAGTTTCTTGCTTGTTCTTCGTTTGCTCGCAGGAAACAGGCCCTCGTGGTCAGGTTGATCGTGCTCCAGCGTGGTCAATAACCCCTCGGAAGTTGGTTTAGCGATTGCTAAGGCGCGACGTCTCGCACGTTCGTAGTCGGATCGTCAAGGTCGACTCCCACAGAAAACGATAGCCACCATCTCATCGAAACATCGGGACACCTTTGCCTCTATCAAGTGGTATCAGATTTCCAGGTTGCTCGGTGAGATTTTTACAGTTTTTCGTAGATTAGATCGAGTCTGTTCTTCATACCTACAGTCCACGAAAAAGCCACAAAAAAAATTAGGGTTAGTTCATCATATCCGAACCAATCTGAGCCTTTGCATAATCTTTTTAGGGTTTTTGCTTTGTTGAATTTGCGGTTGCATCGTCGTGTCAAGTTGCTGGTCTTAGAGTCTAGTCTTTTAGAGTTTCGAGTTCTGGTCATAAGTTGTCACGCCGCCGCCGCACCATCATCATCGCCCATCTACCACCATTGCTTATCCGCCACCGTTCTGAATCCGTATCCATATACCACCACCAATCCGTATCCATATACCACCACCAATCTGTATCCATATACCACCACCAATCTGTAACCATATATCCACCACCAATCCGAGTTCTTCTCATATTAGGTTTGTTCTTGAGATCAATCTCAATTCCGATTCGTGTTTCCTTGCCTGCGTAGGTCTCGAAAAAAAAAAAAGTCTGGAGACCCCCGGGCAGTTTAGGCCAAAATTTTCACGGGCAAAAATATTTTTTCCCTATCCTATTTTTAGGTTTTTCTGAGTCTTTTGAGCCACGTGCCATCATAGTGATTTTTTGTCGCACTTTTTCGTCGTCGCTGCCCTGATTTCCGAAAAAAAAGTGCCAAAAAAAATTTCGTGCCCATCCTATCAGTTTGACGAGGGAAGAGTTTTGAGACACTCGCCATTATAGTAATTTTTCGCAAAAAAAAGAGGAGCGCAAAAAAAAGCAAAAAAAAGTTCCAGAGTGTGCTTTTCCCTTATTTACGTGCAGCGCCGTGATTTTGTTAGTGTTCTAGGCTCGCGTCTCTAGCATGGTCTAGCCTAGGACCAGCACAGTACCGTCGTTGAGCGTTTATTCAACTTTGCATCTCTGAATTGATTATTGCTGACCCTTTTTGCTACCATACTATAAGCCTTCCCAGCTCCACATACCTCTACGTCGTGCGTTTGACTCTCCCTGGCAATCGCTCTATCCAAGCTTTTGAGAGTTTTGACTACACCGGTTGCCGATCACCGCCTGCTGCTGGGTAAGAACTGGTAAGAATTTGAGATTTGCTTGACGGATTTGTGACACCCGCCACCATCACCTCTTGTTAGTATTCTGTAGGATCATATTCTTGTGTGTTTTCTATTGTTGCTAACCATGGCAGGATCACAAGCCGATGAGACTGACTGGGAGAACATGATGAATCAGGAGTTGCATGATAAATTTCAGCAAATGATGAATGGACAGGTGCAGGATGTGCTAAACATATTTGAAGAGGCCATGGAGAAGATAGATGACATGGAGAAGCCGTTCGAAACAAATCTCGATAACAGGTTTAATGAATTGCTCGCGCGTCTTCCACCACCACCACCGGCTGCACCTAACGCACCTCTACAACAACAACAACGACGACTACCTACACATCGTGAAACAGCCCTCCGCCGAGCGAGCCGTCTCCCTCTTGCACCTGGCCAAACTGTTGGTGCTGCTGTTGCTACTTCTGTGGCTCCTGCTGCTGATGCGGAGGAGGATGATTTTGCTGGCGATTACGAGGATGAGGTTGATCAAAATCAGAACTACGTGCCACCACCAGCACAGCAACCATCAGGTCGTCCACATGCAAATAATGGCAATGGTAGGGCTCACCCTCAGGTACGAGATCATGACCATCTCCCTAAACTAAAATTGAATATTCCACCATTTGAGGGTAGATATGTTCCTGATATATATCTTACTTGGGAGTTAGAAACTGAACAACGATTTACATGTTTACAATATCCCGAGAAGAGACGTGTTCCTGCTGCTGTTTGTGCATTCACTAGCTTTGCATGTGTTTGGTGGTCTGAGCATTGTAGATTATATCCCATTCCTGCTACTTGGGCTGCTTTGAAAACTGCTATGCGTACTCGTTGGGTTCCACCATATTATCAACGTGAATTACTTCAAAAATTGCAGCGCTTAAGACAGGGAAAAAATTCTGTAGAAGAATATTATCAGGAATTACAAACTGGCATGATTAGATGTGGTATTGTTGAGGAGAATGAAGCTATGCTTGCACGTTTTATGGGTGGATTAAATAGAGAGATTCAGACGATTCTAGAGTATAAGGAGTATACTAATATCACTCGTTTATTCCATCTTGCTTGTAAAGCTGAACGTGAAGTGCAGGATCGACAGGCATTGGCGCGGACTAACTTTTCTGCAGGTCGACCTTCTTCATGGACACCACGTGCATCATCTACTTCCGCACGTTCTGCTACACCGGCGCCTCCGTCGGCTGCCACCTCCAACCGTGATACAATAAAGCAGGCACAATCACCACTAGCTGCCAAGAGCACACCTTCTGGGCCTGCAAAGAGCTCTTCTTCATCCATGGCATCAACAGGGCAAACACATGATATTATTTGTCGACGTTGCAAGGGTGGAGGTCATTATGCGAGAGAATGCCCATCTAAGCGTGTGATGATTGTTACTGAGGATGGTGGGTATGAGTCCGCTAGTGACTATGATGAGGAGACTTTGGCTCTTATTACACGTGACGAACACGGTGGAGACGATTCTGATCATGCGACGCAATACATGGCCCCTGAAGATGCTGACAGGTATGAATGTTTAGTTGCTCAACGTGTTTTGAGTGTGCAGGTTACACAAGCTGAGCAAAATCAGAGGCATAATTTGTTCCATACAAAGGGAGTTGTGAAGGAACATTCTGTTCGCGTGATCATAGATGGAGGGAGTTGCAACAACTTGGCTAGCATCGAGATGGTGGAGAAGCTATCTCTCACCACAAGACCACATTCACATCCTTACTACATCCAATGGTTCAACAACAGCGGCAAGGTTAAGGTAACACGTACTGTTCGTGTGCATTTTAGTATCTCTACATATGCTGATTATGTTGATTGTGATGTGGTACCTATGCAAGCATGTTCCTTATTACTTGGTAGACCATGGCAATTTGATAAAAATTCTATTCACCATGGTAGAAACAATCAGTATACTCTTGTTCATAAGGATAAAAATATTACTTTGCTTCCTATGACTCCTGATTCCATTTTGAAAGATGATATTAATAGAGCTAATAAAGCAAAACAGGAGAAAACTAAGAGTGAAAATCAGATTGTGGCAAAAGAATTTGAGCAACAAATGCAGCCTAATAATAATAAACAATCTAGTGTTGCTTCTGAAATTAAATTGAAAAGTGCATGTTTACTTGCCACCAAATATGATATTGATGATCTAGATTTTAGCAAATCTGTTTGCTATGCTTTTGTGTGCAAAGAGGCATTATTTTCATTCGAGGACGTGCCTTCCTTTTTGCCTCCTGCTGTCACTAACATTTTGCAGGAGTTCGCCAACGTCTTTCCACAAGACGTGCCACCGGGATTACCACCTATTCGCGGGATTGAGCATCAAATTGACTTAATTCCCGGTGCATCATTACCCAACCGTGCACCATACCGTACCAATCCAGAGGAGACGAAGGAGATTATGCATCAAGTACAAGAACTGCTCGACAAAGGTTATATACGCGAATCCCTTAGTCCTTGTGCTGTTCCTATCATTTTAGTGCCGAAAAAGGATGGTACGTCGCGTATGTGCGTTGATTGTAGAGGCATTAATAATATTACTATTCGTTATCGTCATCCTATTCCTAGGCTAGATGATATGCTTGATGAATTGAGTGGCTCTACAATATTCTCCAAAGTTGATTTGCGTAGTGGTTACCATCAAATTCGTATGAAATTGGGAGATGAATGGAAAACAGCATTTAAAACTAAGTTTGGATTATATGAGTGGTTAGTCATGCCTTTTGGGTTAACTAATGCACCTAGTACTTTCATGAGGTTAATGAACGAAGTTTTACGTGCTTTCATTGGACGATTTGTGGTAGTTTACTTTGATGACATATTGATTTATAGCAAATCTTTGGAGGAACATTTGGAACATTTACGTGCTGTTTTTATTGCTCTACGTGATGCACGTTTGTTTGGTAACCTTGGAAAGTGCACCTTTTGCACCGACCGAGTATCTTTTCTTGGCTATGTTGTTACTCCACAGGGAATTGAAGTTGATAAAGCCAATATTGAAGCTATTGAGAGTTGGCCGCAGCCCAAAACAGTCACATAAGTAAGGAGTTTCCTTGGCCTCGCTGGTTTCTATAGGCGTTTTGTGAGAGATTTCAGCACCATTGCTGCACCTCTCAACGAGCTTACAAAGAAGGATTTACCTTTTGTTTGGGGTACCGCACAGGAAGAAGCCTTCACGGTATTGAAAGATAAGTTGACACATGCTCCTTTACTCCAACTTCCTAATTTCAATAAGACTTTTGAGCTTGAATGTGATGCTAGTGGAATTGGATTAGGAGGTGTGTTATTACAAGATGGAAAACCTGTTGCATACTTTTCTGAAAAATTGAGTGGGCCTAGTCTGAACTATTCTACTTATGATAAAGAATTATATGCTCTTGTTCGGACCTTAGAAACATGGCAACATTATTTATGGCCCAAGGAATTTGTTATACATTCTGATCATGAATCTTTGAAACACATTAAAAGTCAAGCAAAACTGAACCGTCGACATGCTAAATGGGTTGAATTCATTGAGACTTTCCCTTATGTGATTAAATACAAGAAGGGTAAAGAAAATGTTATTGCTGATGCCTTGTCTCGTCGTTATACTATGCTTTCACAACTTGACTTTAAAATATTTGGTTTGGAGACCATCAAAGATCAATATGTTACTGATGCTGAATTTAAAGATGTATTGCAGAATTGTAAGGAAGGGAGAACTTGGAACAAGTTCGTTCTTAACGATGGATTTGTTTTTCGTGCTAACAAGCTATGCATTCCAGCTAGCTCCGTTCGTCTTTTGTTGTTGCAGGAGGCGCATGGAGGAGGATTAATGGGACACTTTGGCGTCAAGAATACGGAGGATATACTTGCTACACATTTCTTTTGGCCAAAGATGAGACGGGATGTTGAGCGTTTTGTTGCTCGCTGCACTACATGTCAAAGAGCTAAGTCACGACTCAATCCTCATGGTTTATATATGCCTTTGCCTGTACCTAGTGTTCCTTGGGAGGATATATCTATGGACTTTGTTTTAGGTTTACCTAGAACAAAGAAGGGGAGGGATAGCATATTTGTTGTCGTGGTTAGGTTCTCGAAAATGGCACACTTTATACCATGTCATAAAAGCGATGATGCTGTTAATGTTGCTGATTTGTTCTTTCGTGAAATTATTCGCTTACATGGTGTGCCAAATACTATTGTTTCAGATCGTGATACTAAATTTCTTAGCCACTTTTGGAGATGTTTATGGGCTAAGTTGGGGACTAAGCTGCTTTTTAGTACTACTTGTCACCCCCAAACTGATGGACAAACTGAAGTAGTCAATAGAACATTGTCTACTATGCTTAGGGCTGTTTTGAAGAATAACAAGAAAATGTGGGAAGAATGCTTGCCTCATATTGAATTTGCTTATAATCGTTCATTGCATTCTACTACTAAGATGTGCCCTTTTGAAATTGTGTATGGTTTCCTACCTCGTGCACCTATTGATTTGTTGCCTGTTCCATCTTCGGAGAAGGTTAATTTTGATGCTAAAGAACGTTCTGAATTGATTTTAAAAATGCATGAGTTAACTAAGGAAAACATTGAGCGTATGAATGCTAAATATAAACTTGCTGGAGATAAGGGTAGAAAACATGTTGTGTTTGCACCTGGAGATCTTGTTTGGTTACATTTGCGTAAAGATAGATTTCCTAATCTGCGCAAATCAAAGCTAATGCCACGTGCTGATGGTCCTTTTAAGGTTTTAGAGAAAATAAATGATAATGCATATAAACTTGAGCTACCTGCAGATTTTGGGGTTAGTCCCACTTTTAACATTGCAGATTTGAAGCCTTATTTGGGTGAGGAAGATGAGCTTCCGTCGAGGACGACTTCATTTCAAGAAGGGGAGGATGATGAGGACATCAATACCATTGTTACACCCACAGCCCCTACTGTTACATATACTGGACCAATTACTAGAGCTTGCGCACGCCAATTAAATTACCAGGTACTTTCGTTTCTTGGTAATGATTCTAATGTTCATGAGATTATGATGCTGCCTAAATTGGGTACATTTGTTTTGCTTTCAAATGAAGGTCCTAGCTTGGAGAAGGATGAACATTGGAGCAAGAACACGCATGGAGTTGATGGCATGCGCAAGGGGATCAAGAACGGAGTTACAAGTGATGATTTCAGGACTTTGAAGCCGCCATAAGGAGTGCATGAAGCCATGGACGAAATATACAAGATGCCACTTCATAATATTCGTCCATAGGCTATTCTAGGTGCTGCATCACCTTATTAATGGGCCAGGCCCATGTAATTTCGAAATACTTAAGTATAGGCTATTTTTAGAGTCCGTATGTGTGGGGAAACAAGAGTTAGGGTTGGTTTCGGACCCCACCCTCAAGGGCCACGAAATTCCCCTCTCTTCCTCCATATATACAGCCCTTAGGGCGTCGTTTAGACTTTGGGTTTTGTTTAGATTAAAAGTTCACCATAGCTGCAACTTCTCGTACTTCGTTTGTGTCCAACGACCAGACCAAGACGTCACAGAACCCCACCTTGATCAATAAAGCTTTCATCTTATATTCGCAATATCCAGATTGCAATCTCAGTTTCTTGCTTGTTCTTCGTTTGCTCGCAGGAAACAGGCCCTCGTGGTCAGGTTGATCGTGCTCCGGCGTGGTCAATAACCCCTCGGAAGTTGGTTTAGCGATTGCTAAGGCGCGACGTCTCGCACGTTCGTAGTCGGATCGTCAAGGTCGACTCCCACAGAAAACGATAGCCACCATCTCATCGAAACATCGAGACACCTTTGCCTCTATCACTGAAGACCTTCAATATCAAGCCGAAGGTGGTTGGCGGCCAACAAGTGAAATGCGGCGGAGCCATGGTGGGCAAAATGCCCAACGTTATATGGCTCGAGGGCTCCTTCGTGGAGACCATAAAGGGGTGGCAATCGGGGTGGTTCTACATCACCGAGCCACGCGACACCAACTGGGCGACGGCCCCCGAGTTTCGATCCGGAATCCCCACGCGACTCACTTCCTAGAAGGAGAAGGGCCTGTCCTGGGGTTCATCGGTGGAGCTGGACGGACTCCAGAAGTGTATCCGGAACATGATAAGCAAGAAACTTAAGCTTGTCAACATAGTCCAGGTCATGCCCTTCCGCCGGATCCTCCCGTGTCAACAACGGGATTTCAACTTATGGGAGTTCGACCTGGCCCAGCACCAGACTCTACACGAGCTCTTCAACATGACGCATAAGGACGTCTGGAGGGTGCTGTTCAAGGGCGCCAAGGTCCCTCCTTCTCTTACCGAGGACCGCGGGCTAAGCGCGAAGCGCCCTGCAAATTCGGTAAGTTTTGTACATCTGGTAGGATATTTATTTCCCATATCTTAACCATGTGCGGGGTCTGAGCTCCCATGCCTTTGACAGGACTAGGTGGAGACATCGGAGCAGATTAACTGTCCGGCCCCTCTGCCCGAAGACCCTGCGGACGCTCTCCTGACGGAGATGCGGACTCCGGCTCCTTATGAGGTGCCGGAGAAGACCAAGAAGAAGGCCAAGGGAACCCGAAAGAGTTCCCGGCACCAGGTGGTATCGGACTCATCGTCCGATAACACCGAGGCGCACTCCTCCCGTGAAAACGAGGAGAAGGAAGATGAAGATTCTCCCCCTCTAGCCGGGGGAGACAAGAAAAGGAAGGCCGCCCCAACCGGGGAGGCCGAAGGGTCCAAGAAGGGAAGGACTCTCCTTCCGGACTGCTCCACCACCGCCGCCGATGGCGAAGATGAGTGTCTGCTCAGGGCCAAGCCCCTGGTGAAGTCGTAAGTATTCGGATACCAGAGTAACTCATAGCATACTTTTGTTGCACTGCTTCTCCTAACATCGAATATGATTATGAAGTCCGCCCCAAGCTCGTATCGACATATCATCGTCGGACGGTTCCTTGGACTCATTGGACATGAATAGTGATACACTTCCAACCGCCTCCTCTCCTTGCCCTACGGACAATGCCGAGGTGTTGTATCAAGGGGCACCGAGCCGGGGGAAGACAGTCCCGGAGGCGCCTCAAGGCGACCTTCCGGACTCCAGGAGCAAAGGGAGCAAGGCTCCCAGGGGCTCCAAGTTCGGCCCTCAGCCGGACACTGCGCCGGAACCTCCAGTGGTTCCGGACTCGAGCAGGCGGCCCTCTTCCAAGAGGGGCAAGCCGTCCGTGCCGGTGACCTCTGTCCAACCAGAGGCACCGGACGAACTGCTGGGAGCGCTTTGCGGCGCTTCCATCGACGAAGAGCACCGCACTATTATGAGTGCGGTGATCAAGAAGGTTCAGTCCGCCAAGAGCGGACTGACTGAAGCCTGTGCCAGCCTTCTAACAGGCTTTGAGGTAAGTATATAAAATATAGGAAAAATATTACCACATAGACAGTAGCCCCTGATGCTCTGTTTGGTGTTCACAAAGAAAAGCCGAATAGAGGATCAAATAATATCTGCAGGAGTCTAATATAAGTATGTCTATATGCGTATGCAGGCTTCGCTGCTGACCTCTGCCGCACTGATTGTGGAGGTCGCCGCACTAAAGCAAAACCTCGAGCGGTCCGAGGAAGAGCTCGGCCTTGCCAAGAGGCAGCTCGAGGAGAACAAAGGTAAGTAATGCCTTGTCCATAGATATATTATATATATATATATATATATAAAGATGCGGTTGCGAAATGACAGGATCATCATGGATGTGTCAGGGGCCGCGACCGAAGTGGTGACCCTGAAGCAAGCGCTGTCCGAGGCCGAAAACAAAGCGGCCAAGGAGCGCACCGAGCGGGAAAAACAAGAGGCACGGGTGGGCGAGGTGCAGCAAGAGCTCCAGGCTCTCATGAAGAAGCATGAGGCTTTGGAGCTTGAATCGAAGACGCGAGAGTCCGAGCTTGCCGCGGCCCTCGAGAGCACAAAGCATGCCAAGGCCGAAGCCCAAAAGGCCCTCCAGGAAATTGAGGCGATGAGGAAGATAGCGGCGGGTAAGGCATTCAATATGCAAAGCAAGCATGTGAAAGTAAATTACTTGTTACTTACCCGAGTCTGGAGCTCTCCAGGAGCATTCGCGGATTTGCCCCGCAGCGTGCCAGATGCCGCGAAATATTACCAGGCCAAGGAGGGAAGCTCGATGGAGAAGTTGTTCTGGTCTCAGTATACTGGGACCGAACACCCGATGCCTATGAGCGACCAGCTGAAGCAACTGGTCGAGTTGCACAAGGCGGCCGAGAAGGCCATGAGGGGCCTTATAATCCGGATGTGGCCTGGCGACTCCCTTCCCAACAGCTACTTCGGCCTGGTGAGGCGGCTTGTAGACGCCTGCCCACGACTGGAGGTCATAAAGCGGCCCGTCTGCATCGAAGGTGCACGCTGGGCCTTTGCCCGTGCGAAGGTGCACTGGGCCAAGATGGAAGCTGGTGAAGGAGGGGCCGCCGCAGGGCAAGGAGCATCGCCACCCCGAAATGTATTATGAGGGTGTTCTGAAGGGTGCCCGCCTTGTGGCGGACGAGTGTGCGAAGGATGTAATTTTTGAATGAACTTGCTCGTGTGATCCTGTACTATGAAAACTTGTTCATATGCGCTATGCAACGCTTGTTTGAATTTAAAATATTACCTTCTGTGCGGCTGTTTATCAAATCTGAGAGATGGCCAGTCGTCGGCTTCTGCCCCCATGCCACGAGTGCTGGGGTGTTCGGGATAAACCTGAGCACTCCTTTTCCCATTGTTGGGTCCTTCGAGGGAGGTGCTCAGCACAATGAACAAGGCAATCTGACTATAATGCTTTATCACTCTCAGTTAGCCATATAAGTCTACAATTTTAAATTTTGGCGAAGCCCCTAGTATTCGGAAGGCCGAATTCGGGGCGCTATACACGGCTTAAGCCGGACAAAGCCGACTCCTCGCTCTAAGCGGCATAAGTCTTTAGGGACTCGAGACCTCTCGAACAGCGACCAACTCTCGCCTTATCATGACAGTCAGTTTTAGCTTTCTCTACTGAGGTGCTTAGCCTAGATGAACCGGGGCACAATCGCAGTAGTTCTCCTAGTGCTACCTTAGCCGATATAGCGGAACGTAAGGTACCAAAACATGGGAGCCGGGCAAACCCAACTATTGACCCAAGACATGATTCCGAGCTGATGCATATAATGCTATATGTTTGGGGTGCCGCACTGTCGAAAGTGTTCGGACTTCTCACGCCGTACTATGGGGTACTCTTAAGCCCCTGGCGTATTGGCCGTACCAGAGTGTACGGTTATTGAATGTAATGAATGAACATATATATATATATATAAGAAGAATAGAGAATGCGATAATAGTCTAGTGCTATGCATTGTTTATTCAAAAAGGTGTGTCAAAGCAGAATGATACAAGTAGTGTGATAAGCAAAAAGTAGGACTATTTGACATGTCCCCTCCAAGGGCAAGCTGAGGAATGGTATTTAAAGCAGGTATTTCACTCGTTATCAGAGACCACCTGGGAATTCCTTGATGCGACGTAGCGTTCCGCCTCCTTGGTTGTTGTATCGTGTGTCCGACAATCATACTGCCGGACGGGGCTTCCAAAGAGTAAAGTCCTGAAAGAGAGAAATAATAATAAGGCGGGAAGCCCCTAGTGCGGTTGAGTCGCGTTTTGGGACATGCCGTAGTCGTTCCCCCCATCTATGCCCATGGTATTTTCAATGTGTAATTATGTACGCGTGGCACGGACTTTGCCGTTTGGCTGGGACTGGGGCGGGGGCCGCATTGCTATGCGAGCTCGGAACGTGCAAGGCGGTCTTGTTGCCGATTACTCCGGGCACGCTTGAAGGTGTCCGGGTCTTTAATTGCCGAACTGGTGGATTGCCTTAAGAGGCTGCTTTGCGCTTCTGCTGCAAGGGCCGCAATGTGCTCCTCCGTGCGGAGAGAGCGCTCTGTGTTTCCATTGACTATGATGACCCCCCTGGGTCCTGGCATCTTGAGCTTGAGATATGCATAGTGCGGTACCGCGTTGAATCTCGCAAATGCGGTTCGCCCGAGCAGTGCATGATAGCCACTGCGGAACGGGACTATATAGAAGATTAACTCCTCGCTCCGGAAGTTATCCGGGGATCCGAAGACCACTTCTAGTGTGACTGCGCAATGGGCCTCTACACCTGGTACGACGCCTTTGAAGGTTGTTTTTATGGGTTTGATACTTGAAGGGTCTATACACATTTTGCGCATTGTGTCCTGATAAAGCAGGTTCAGGCTGCTGCCGCCATCCATAAGGACTCGAATGAGGTGAAATCTGTCGATGATTGGTTCTAGGACCAGTGCGGCGAATCCGCCATGATGGATACTAGTGGGATGGTCCTTGCGATCGAAGTTGATCGGACAGGAGGACCATGGGTTGAACTTTGGGGCGACTGGCTCCAACGCATATACATCCCTTAACGCACGCTTCCGCTCCCTCTTGGGGATGTGGGTTGCGTATATCATGTTCACCATCCACACTTGTGGGGGGAACCTGTTCTGCCCTCCGGTGTTCGGCGGCCGGGGGTCCTCCTCGTCATCGCTATGCAACCCCTTATCTTTGTTTTCGGCATTTAACTTGCCGGCCTGCTTGAACACCCAACAATCCCTGTTGGTGTGGTTGGCTGGCTTGTCGGGGGTGCCGTGTATTTGACACGAGCGATCGAGTATACGGTCCAAACTAGACGGGCCCTGAGTGCTTCTTTTGAATGGCTTTTTCCGCTGACCGGGTTTAGAGCCTTTGAATCCGGCATTGACTGCCGTATCCTTGGTATTGTCGCTGTTGATGCGGTGCTTGTGTTTGTTGCGACGTGACCTGCCATTGCCATCCTTGGCATCCGAAGTACCATGGTTCTTTGATATATTATTGCTGCGAGCCAGCCAACTGTCTTCTCCCGTGCAAAACCGGGTCATGAGTGTCATGAGGGCTGCCATAGATTTCGGCTTTTCCTGGCCAAGGTGCCGGGCGAGCCACTCATCGCGGATGTTGTTCTTAAAAGCTACTAGGGCCTCTGCATCCGGACAGTCGATGATTTGATTTTACTTTGTCAAGAACCGTGTCCAGAATTGCCTGGCCGATTCCTCTGGCTGCTGAATTATGTGGCTCAAGTCATCGGCATCTGGTGGTCACACATTAGTGCCCTGGAAGTTGTCGAGGAATGCGGCTTCCAGATCGTCCCAACAGCCAATGGATTCTGCTGGCAGGCTGTTGAGCCAATGCCGAGCTGGTCCTTTGAGCTTGAGTGGGAGGTATTTGATGGCGTGTAGATCGTCACCGCGGGCCATGTGGATGTGCAGGAGGAAGTCCTCGACCCATACCGCAGGATCTGTTGTGCCGTCGTATGATTCGATATTTACGGGTTTGAAACCCTCTGGGATTTGGTGATCCATTACTTCATCTGTGAAGCATAGGGGGTGTGCAGCACCTCTGTACTGGGCTATATCGCGAGGCAGCTCAAATGAGTCTTGTCCGCTGTGTTCGGCCCGGCCGGATTTACTTTTACTGTATCCGGCGTGACGGTTATCGCTCGCATAGTGGCGTGCCCTCGTGATCCGTAGATCGATCTTGCGTGTTTTGCTTTCTCCTCCAATACGTCTCGCAGGTCTGGCGTATTTCCCCATGCCTTGACATTTTTATTTGAGTGGCATCAGGGTGCGGGCTGAGCTTTTGGCTGAAATGCCTCTTTGTCGCGGCCACGAGGTGGCCGATCAGCCGCGTCATATGCTAGAGATGTAGGTTTTGGTGCTTCCTCCTCCAGTCGGGGTAGCAACCTGCGCTTTGGGTAACTCTTGGAGGGGCGTTCGAGTTTATATTCCTCGACCGCAAGGGCTTCAGTCCATCTGTCAGCTAGCAAATCTTGATCAGCTTGAAGCTGCTGTTGCTTTTTCTTAAGGCTATATGATGTGGCTATAACCCGGCGCTTGAAGCGCTCTTGTTCGACGGGATCCTCAGGCATGACGAATTCGTCGTCTAGGCTTGCCTCGTCTTCGGAGGGAGGCATGTAATTATCATCCTCCGCCTCTCCATCTGCCGCTCTCTCGGGAGGGCTGGCTTCTCCATCCTCCTGTTCTAAATCTTGCTGGAGGGGATTGTTGTCATCTTTGGCACTGTTCGGAGTACTATTATCTCCTGTGCCAGTATCACCGCTTTTGCCTTGGCGAGACTTAGAGCGGCGCCACTGACATCGGCGCTTGGGTTGCTTCTTGGAGGGGTCATCCTCCGCTGTCCCGTCGCCATTGCCTTCTTTGGGTGTGTCCACCATATATATGTCATATGACGAGGTGGCTGTCCAGTGCCCTGTGGGCAGTGGTTCTTGTTCGCCTCCTGCATCGTCGTCCATGCCGTCGATGTCTTCGGAGTCGAAGTCGAGCATGTCGGTCAAATCATCGATAGTGGCTACTAAGTGGGTGGTGGGTGGGCGGCGAATGTCTTCGTCATCCGCATCCCAATCCTGCCGGACATAGTTCGGCTAGGACTCTCCTGACAAGGAGAGAGACCTTAATGAGTTCAGTATGTCGTCAAAGGGCGAGTGCTGAAAGATATCCGCGGAGGTAAACTCCATGATCGGCGCCCAGTCGGATTCGATAGGCACGGGCACAGGCGGTTCGGAGTCCGTGGCCGGGGAAGGATCCGACAGCTTGGCATCACGACTCTTGTGAAGGGTAAGGTTGATACTCGGCTCGATCGCTGCTGAGGATACGGCCTCCGTGGCGGGGTCTATCCACCCATCCATGGATGGCGCAACTGGTTCCGAATTGAGGGTCGGAGCGGTTGCCGGTGCGATCTCCTGAACACTGTCCGATGGTAGAGCTAAATCATGCTCATCGTGACCGTGTGGCGCACTAGGCAGGGGCTCGAATCTGTCGAAGATCAAGTCTCCGCGGATATCGGCCGTGTAGTTTAAGCTTCCAAACCTGACCTGGTGGCCAGGGGCGTAACTTTCGATCTGTTCCAGATGGCCAAGCGAGTTGGCCCGCAGTGCGAAGCCGCCGAATACAAAGATCTGTCTGGGGAGAAAAGTCTCACCCTGGACTTCATCGCTATCGATGATCGAAGGAGCCATCAAGCCTAACAGTGACGACACAGAGGAACTCTCAATGAAAGCACCAATGTCGGTGTCAAAACCGGCGGATCTCGGGTAGGGGGTCCCGAACTGTGCGTCTAAGGCGGATGGTAACAAGAGGCAGGGGACACGATGTTTTACCCAGGTTCGGGCCCTCTTGATGGATGTAAAACCCTACGTCTTGCTTGACTATTCTTGATAATATGAGTAGTACAAGAGTTGATCTACCATGAGATCAGAGAGGCTAAACTGATGTAGGGTAGAACCCTAATCGCCCGATCTTTCACGAAAGGAGCGGATCCCGCGAAGAACACGAGGAACATGAGGGGAAAACGAGGGAAATCACAAGGGGAAACACAAGAGGAATACTCAAACTAACAAGAACAAGTCACACATGTGCTAGATCCTCGGATACATAGAAGGATACATGGTCCACGGACAACTAGGGACGATACAAAAGGGTAACCGGTTCTTCTCCGTGAGGAGGTCTTGATGTTCTTTCCTAAAGAGGGGTGTTGAATCCGCTTGGGGGATCTTCTCCGGTGGAGGCTCGAATCTCCGAAGAGAAGGTAACCAAGTGGATGAGCAAAGCTCTCTCACAAATATGAGCTAAACATTTGCTAACCCTAGAAAGTTGTACGGGATAGAGTATATATAGTCGAGCAGGAGAAGGGGATACACGGGCATCGGCCCTTTACTGTGCATAGACAGGGAGGCCAGACGTCCGGGCGTCAGGCCGGATGTCCGGGCGTTCGCGGAGGGCCGGATGTCTGGGCTGTGGGGGCCGGATGTCCGGGCTGGTGAAGCTGGCCATGTTGCTCTCGGATTCGAGGGTGTCCGGATTTCCGGGCAGGGGGGCCGGATATCCGGGGCCTCGGGAAGGGCCGGATGTCCGGGCTTGCGGGTCGGATGTCCGGGGCCTGTAGGCCCTTGGAGGCTGAGTAGCTGAAGAGGAAGGCGCTCCAGGGGCCGGATGTCCGGGGCCTGGGAGATGCTGTTGGCTCGTTCCGTTGGTTCTCCTCATCCGTGGACTTGGGGACTTCTACATCTTCATGTGCATCTTCGGGAGGGTCCTCTTGGTACCTAATCATGCACAACATCTCGGACTTAGGTAGTAGCCATGTCTCATGCATAGAAAGTGGAAGTTCAGAGAGGAGTGAGTTCACCTTATCTTCGATAGCCTTGGCTCGGGCTCGTGTCATTGGTCCAAACAGTGTCATTGGAGGTGTGGATGCGTCCATGGGGATGATCTTGGGATGCTCCGCATCATAAATCCTAGAAGCTAGCCTATGGTATGATTGTCTATTGTCCTACGGACTAAAACCCTCTGGTTTATATAGACACCGGAGGAGGCTAGGGTTACACAAGGTCGGTTACAAAGGAGGAGATATGCATATCCGTATTGCCTAGCTTGCCTTTCACGCCAAGTAGAGTCCCATCTGGACACGGGATGAAGTCTTCAATCTCGTATCTTCATAGTCCAACAGTCCGGCCAAAGGATATAGTTCGGCTGTCCGGAGACCCCCTAATCCAGGACTCCCTCACTCCGCATCAATAAACTTTACCATTCTGGTTGGGAACCGCCTATAATGTGTGTAGCATGGAAGATATCGAGTTCTCTTGGATGTTATGTTGACAATGAAAGGATTCGTCGCGTTTTACGATATGGAGCAGCCGCCAAGCCCTAAACTCTCTCGGGAGGGCTGATCTGGAATCCGTTCGGGGCTCCAGAGAGGGGAATCCATCGCCATCGTCATCATCAACCTTCCTCCATCACCAATTTCATGATGCTCACCGCCGTGCGTGAGTAATTCCATCGTAGGCTTGCTGGACGGTGATGGGTTGGATGAGATTTATCATGTAATCAAGTTAGTTTTGTTAGGGTTTGATCCCTAGTATCCACTATGTTCTGAGATTGATGTTGCTATGACTTTGCCATGCTTAATGCTTGTCTCTAGGGCCCGAGTGCCATGATTTCAGATCTGAACCTATTATGTTTTCATGAATATATGTGACTTCTTGATCCTATCTTGCAAGTCTATAGTCACCTATTATGTGTTATGATCCGTTAACCCCGAAGTGACAATAATCGGGACCATTACCAGTGATGACCGTAGTTTCAGGAGTTCATGTATTCACTATGTGTTAATGCTTTGGTCCAGTAGTCTATTAAAAGGAGGCCTTAATATCCCTTAGTTTCCAATATGACCCCACTACCGCGGGAGGGTAGGACAAAAGATGTCATGCAAGTTCTTTTCCATAAGCACGTATGACTATATTCGGAATACATGCCTACATTACATTGATGAACTGGAGCTAGTTCTGTGTCACCCTATGTTATAACTGTTGCATGATTGATTGCATAGGACATAATTCTCCATCACCAATCCAATGCCTACGAGCTTTTCATATATTGTTCTTTGCTTATTTACTTTTCCGTTGCTACTGTTACAATCACTATAAAACCAAAAATATTACTTTTGCTACCGTTACCACTACTATCATATTACTTTGCTACTAAATACTTTGCTGCAGATATTAAGTTTCCAGGTGTGGTTGAATTGACAACTTAGCTGCTAATACTTGAGAATATTCTTTGGCTCCCCTTGTTATGTGGAGCATCCTACGGACATCACCATGTCAAGAGTCCATTTGGAAAGTGACACATGCGACATCTACTTCACATACACAAAGGTGAATCATCTCCTTTACACGTGTTCACTTGACCCTCTCGAGGATGGTATACTACTTGACACTCCTCCCGTGTGCATGCATAGGTATTGTCGGAGCTTCACAGCTGTCGAGGAGGAGTGCAAGCGCCAAGGAACGACTACACCGTCCGCGAGGGAGGCATGGAAGAGAATATGGAAGAAAGGAGAAGAAGAAGACGGAGCGGCTGCAGGAGTCAGGCTGGACATCCGGACCGCCGTCAGGATCATCCGGGCTCAGCCAGATCATCTGGGTCCCCCTCCAGATCATCCGGGTAATTGCGTCAAAAGACACCCGAAGCTTGCAGAATCTCCACGGTGGAGCCGGTCCTGGATCATCCGGACCCCCTTCCGGATCATCCGCCCTTGCGTGCGTGCATGACTTGGGCCGAGGCCCGTGTATCCATTTGCCCCCTCACTTACCCCTTCGCCCACTAAACTATAAATAGACCTCCTCCACCTCCTTTCTAGGGTTAGCAATGTAGTAGCTCATTTAGAGATAGAGCTTTGCTCATCCATTACTGATGTACTCCACGGGAGAGACCATGGCATGATGTAGGGTAGGAACCCTATGGGCCGATCTTTCACGAAAGGAGCGGATCCTGTGATGAACACGAAGAACACGAGGAGGGAAACGAGGGGAAAATCACGAGGGGAACACAAGAGAACACTCAAACCAACAAGAATTATCACACATGCGCTAAATCCATGAACACAAAGGAAGATACAAGATCCAAAGTCAACAACGGACGATACAAATGGTAGCCGTTTCTTCTCCGTGAGGAGGTCTTGAGTCCACGAGGGGATCTTCCCATAAAGGGATCTTGAATCCAAGGTGGATCTTCTCCGAAGAGGGGCCGCGGTCTCTCTCAAGGAGTAGATCCGATATGGATGAGCGAAGCTCTATCTCACAAATGAGCTAACACAATGCTAACCCTCAAATGGTGGAGGTGGAGGAGTATATATAGTCTATGGCCACGAAGGGTTAAGTGAGGATACATGGGCCTCAACCCATTACTCTGCGCGCAGACAAGCATCGGTCGTCCGACAGGTACCGAACCTCCAGTGGCTCACGAGGGTCCGGTCGTCCGGTACTTGTCGGACGTTTGGCGTTTTGGCTCGGTATAGCCATCGTCGGATTTTCGGACGTTGTCGGTCGTTCAGTGGCTAATGGTCATCGGATGTCCGGCCTTGGTCGGTCATCCGGCCGCTGTAGCTTTCATCGACTGTTCCATCTGGCTGGTGGGGACTCCAGGCATCGGACGTCCGGTGACTGCCGGACGTCCGGGAGCTGATGCTTCCTGGCAGCTCTTCCTCTTGTTCCATGCACTTGGTGTCCTCGCCGTCTTGTCCATGGGCTTCGTCTTGGTTCCTGGTCATGCATAGCACGCATGTTTGAGGTAGTAGCCATGTCTCACATGTGGAAAGTGACGATTCAGAGAGGAGCGGGTTCACCTTGTGTCCGATGGCGTATGGGGTTTGGAGAGTAGTCGGAGTGTACATGGGGATGAACATGGGATGCTCCGCATCATCTCCCCCCCTTGGGAAAGATCCGACCTCGGATCGTGATCCTCATCACCATGGAAACGGTTGTCGTGGATGGACTTGAAGTTGGACGGAGTTGAAGGCATGGCACAATCCAAGTACTCCAAGGTGTCTCCGGTATGTGGTACATGCAAATTGAGCAAACACAAAGTACACTTGGAAATACAATGGTTACCACACACAAAGTGTCCATCATAGAAGAATGAGTCCGTTCGGCAAGATTGTTCATGACAAAGCGCGTGAAGCTTATCAAGAAGATATAGAATGATATGCAAAGCATTCATGGGAGCAAAAGCATTCATTGTGCACACAAATGTATTGTGAATATGATCAATGCAACCACGGTGCAAAATGATGTCATAGTGAGACGGTTTATCAATAGCATGAATATGGCAATGGATGCTCAAAATGAGTATGTGATCATGCAATTGATGATGGGCAATATGATAATGATGTATGAATACGCCATCAAGGTAGATCACAACAAATTTGCTAAGAAAATGCACAAGCTCATATATCATGGATGACATGGGGATACAAGATGCAACAAGGTAATCATAATGTGAGTCAATCCATGCATAAGATGCAAATTTGTCATGTGTATGATATGTCCATCGAGCATGACATGTGTGAGCACAATCAACAAATATGGAGGTGTTGGTGTACCAATGCTCGATGTCGTGGCATGAGTGGAGGTTTGAAGGTGCATCTAATAAGTCCGAGCGCTCCTCAACTTGAAGGTCCATAGAGCCAATCTCCCATGTCGCTCCTTCGTTTGCGAGATGTATCATGTAGACAGCAAGAAGGAGACAACAATGAGAGAGTGACCCATCCAATATGCGTAATTGAGGATGGCTCAAAGGGAAGGAGTTCACCTTTAGGAGATTCTCGCAAATGTTTGTGTTGCACATCATGTATGCCTTGACATGACCAAATTGTCTCATGATTGTATCGCCTTGTGAATCCTTCAAGATGAAAGAACATGACAAATACTCGGAAAAACAAATGAGGTTAGCGAGATGCAAAACCTATCATTCGTGTGGTAAAATACCCAACAAGTGTATGCATCATGCTCATCATAAGAAAGGACAAGGGAGCATTTCATAGTATGGAGGCATATGATGTGAGAACAACTAAATACAATAGGCTCAATCAAGCAAGCATGCATCACAAGTAAAGTGTCCAATTCTCCATGATCAATAAGAATAGATGCAACAATTGGAGGCAAGCGACAATGAACAAAATATACCATGTGAGAGGCATGAACATATACGTCATCAACCCAAGAAAGCAAGTAAGAATGGAACATGGGTGATGCGACAAAGCAAGCAATCATGCAGATCAAGGCAAGCAAGCTAGTAGTGTGAAGATGCAACGTACTAGAAGGAATCATGTCAAGTATGTCAGGTGTGCAAATAATGTGCATGAATAATTCACATGACATAGCACAAGCATGAAAGGAGTATATGGGCAAGATAGCATCAATAGCATGAGGCACATGATAAACATGGCAATAGCAACAAGGTTCTCCACCAAGCATGCAAATACACATAGGAGTGGCATAATGGTGAAACATGGGTAGATGCACGCAAGGGTCACAATTGCATGGCAAAGAAGCAAGCATAGCATGCAAAGTGAACACGGTAAAATGAGCATGAAGCGACAAGCGGCATATAGCCCATAGTCGTGTGAGAGCCAAGTGAAAGAGATGTGCGTAGTCGTTGCGCAACGGGAATGGTAGTAAGCATAGTCCATGGGATCCCAAGTCATCTTTGCTCTCAAGAGCTCGTTGCGTCAACTCTTGGGATTGAGAGGTTGACGAGTATACGTGAGTACCTACACAAAACAAAGACAAAGGGAAAATTGTGTGTGCATGGTATATGTACACATCATCCATCATGATGCGCACGTGCTTGTGTTGGTTAGCACAAAATAGCCAATGCTCAAGTAAATGAGATGCGTGATATAGAAACATGTCATCCATCATGAATTGTTTGTTGTTATGTATAGCATAATGGAGACTCAAATTGTGTAATGCATCACAAAAAAATATGTAGAGCATTGTTATTCATGGAATGCATACGGTGCAAGCAATTATGAGAATCATGCAAAGTATGGAATGCATCAAAATCTCCTAATATGTATGAGGAAACTATGGGGGTCTCCTCATGATCATTAGTGGAAACATCACATGGAGAATATTGACAACATCCAAAACAATGCATAGCTGGAACATTGTGATCATGGCATGGCATAGTAGATGAATTGCGCAAATCATGTAAAGGAAGCATGGCAATGTCATCACATGAAAAACAAAAGCCAATGACCATCATCTCATCATCTATGCCATAAGTGCAAATGGGATTTATGTGGATGGGGCATGCATAGCTACTATGTTGAGATTGAAATGATGCAATATGGGAGATCTCACTCATAGCATATGACAAGTTCAAAGGATTATCAAACATGATGTGACCAATAGAATTTTCACATGATATCCTATGGAGCATAGCATCACAACTAGGCAAATCAACATGCTCATCATCATATTCATCATAGATTGGTAAGTCATGACATGAAGAATTCGCACTAGCATGAAGCATGAGAATAGGTGGATCAACATCATGCAAGCAATAATTGGTGAGATAGTCCACTAGTGGGACAAGAGAATCACCATCACCTATGTTACCTTTGGAGCATCGCTCATGTGTTGTAGGTGAGGTGTCGAAGACCGAGTCGTGGTCATCTTCATCTTGATGGAACCATGTGGGGGGTGCATCTTCTTCCACCATGGCCATCGTTGTCTTCATTGGAGATATGGACTCGTCGAGGATAGGCATGTCATCATGTAGGAGACCTAGCACCAAAGAAGAAAACACACTCAAAGTAGAGGTTAAGTCGTTAGAAATCATAGTGGCCTCACATGCCGTGTCAACTACCTCACTCACTAAGTGTTGTGGCTTACTGATTCCCGGTATGATGCTCTCACTCCTATGGTTGGTGGAGTCACTCAAATGGCTCTCAACCTCACATAGGATGTGTGGCATGCTCTCAAGTGTGGGGCTAGTGGTGGTCACATTCATCCTGTCATAGGAAATGCACTCAATGTCATGTATGGTGGAGTCACTCATGTCACTCATGTGGTGGTGGCTCTCGTCACATGGCAATTGGGGCATCTCGTCATATGTGGGTGTCGGAGAGATGTAGGTGCAAATGTCTCCATGCTCAATCATGTCGTGGTCGTAGCCGTGGATGAAGGCCGAACATGGCACATCATCACTCTCCTCTAAGACCAAAGATAAGGTCTCATGTGCGGTCTTGTCGCTTGACTCGGAGTATGAGTCCAATATGGGCGCCGTCTTCATGTTGTTGAATAGGTTCATGCTCGTCGCCGTGGTCGAAGGGGATGGTCCTTGCTCGACCTTCTTGTCACCGTCTTCTTGTTGGAGGCCCATATGATGTGGCACCTCGTAGCTTGTCTCCATGACCGAAGGGAAATTCCCATGCTCGACCATCTTCCTTGAGGGGCTTCCGAAGATGGAAGTGCCGCCCTCGCTCATATGTGGTCGCCTCATTGGTGAAGATGTCGATGTAGGCGAACTCACGAGAAGTAGGCGAAGATGCCGTACGTCCAAAGGTGAAGATGCCTTGATAGCACTTGGCGAAGATGCCGAAGTGGTTGTTGTAGCCATAGCGTGCTCTTGGTGGTGCTTGTCTCGCGATCTTCTCTTTTTCTCTTGAAGCTTGGCCTTGGTGTGAAGTAGGGATTGTTGGGACTTGTAGGTTTGCTCTTGTGGAGCATCATCATGATGAGTTGTTGTGCTTGAGCTCGTAGTAGATGTCGTTTGTCGTCGTCGTGCACATGTTGCTTTGAGGTGACTTGCCCTTCATGACGATGTGGATCACGAACATGATTTTTGTCGCCATGGAGATGTGGACGTGGACGACTTGCGCTTGCATCACTTGGGCGCTGCGAAGATGATTGACTTGCTCGTCGCCGCCTTGAGGATGATGAACGGAAAGTAGACTTGATCAAGGACCGAATCTCCTCCATCCTTGCATCTTGCTCCTCCTTTTGTGCGGAAAGATTGTTGTTGATGTAGTCCCTTTTCCTTGCTTCGGAGTGACGAATGTCGATGGGGAGGTTCTCGATGCGCTCTCGCAATCTTGATTTTGCGCCTTGCATTTGTCGTTGTAGATCGAAGATTGACGGTTTGGTGATGTAGTTGTTCACACTGTCGTTGTTGTGGAAGGCCGGAGATGAAATGCCTTGCCTATCCATCACAAGTCTCGAGCCAATATGAGTGGGAGAAAGAGAAGAATGAATACCAAATGTACCTTGACCGAAGTTGAAGGTGGATCAATGATCACTCCAATGTGGAACAAGGAATAGCACAATTGGTACCAAATCTTCTCGGTTTCTCACACCTACACAAATAAGGCTTATGGTGGAGCTCGGTGAGGATAGTGGCACAAAAATTTGATGCAAAATGTTAGCAAGAGTCAATAATGTTGAAAGAGATTCACAAATTTGCAAGTGAAACAAGTAGACCAATAGCAATATGGGGGCACACAGAAACACACACACGGATAGATAAAATGGGGTCGTGCAACCAAGGAATGAGCACAAAATGTGCAATCCACGGAAAATGCTATTGTTGCACAACTCTAGAGAGACGCTAGCGCGATTGCTCAATAGGCGGATACGACACTTGTGCACAACCTATAGGAGACAAAAATGCAACGACTTCTATCCCAAGTATGCTGTGTATGTATGTTCCGGTGGTATGATCCAAGATGATCGTATATGACAATGTGGTATGATGCTATGGCTATTGCTTACAAGCTTCTTTGCTCTTTCTCTTTTGCTTAAGAGCTTATTCTTTTTTTGTATGGCCACTTTGGCACAATGCACAAACACAGGATAACAATTGTATATATGCGGGAACAAACTTATGGCACAAGGGATGATATGATACCAAGATGATACCTATGGTATGTTATGTATGGAATGGAAGGTGTAGACCACTAATGTGCACAAGTAACGTTGCCGGCAATACTCAAATGGCTAGTCTCGATAGGCAAGTGACGCAAAATGGGCTAGGGGTTATCAATGCAATGGCAAGGGAATATACAATGGAGGGATACCACAATACCAAGATGATATGGAGGTTACCGTCCGTGTCGATGATGAGTGGCGGTGATCTTGATGGAGATACGAAGATAATGGAGACTCGTCCCTAAGTGGCCGAAACACCTTAGGAAACGGAAAAACTGCAAACTCAAAATCTCAAATGTCAAATGGTGGTAGCGGGAATGCGGTGGTGGTTGCGGAAGCTCAAAGGGATTGCGGAAATGCAATGATGGGTTATGCGAGTAGGCAATGCAGAAGTAGAGGGTGAGGTGGTGGACTATACACGGCGTCGGAGTTGGAAGCACGGTCCCTAAGTAGCCGAAACACCTTAGGAGACCAACTCACAACACAAACAAAATTGGGTTAAGTCGGGGTGGAAGAAGTGTATGGTTGGTAAGCCTATGCGGAAGTGGTGGTGGTGGTTGAAGAAGAAGCAACCGTCCCTAACTATCATAGACACCTTAGGAGACTCAAATCACTCCTCAAGCAACCACTAATGCGACAGGGAACAAAATTGGTTAGGTTTCGGAAGTCGGTGGTGGTGTAGTAGATGATGTGGTGGAAGCCCTAGGCAAAGATGCCAAAATTGTCAAAATTTGATGGATTCAAAAGATGATGGTGGTATTTTTGTGGGAAGGGGGATGTCAAGAGTTTTCCAACGAGCTAAAGAACGCAAAATCGGACTCCAGATGAATTAGTTACGGCCGAAACAAAAATCAGCCGAAGGTGATATCTACAGGTTACGGACGTCCGGACAAGGTCGGATGTCCGGGGGCCGGACGTCCAGGCGGGCACGGAAGTCCGTAAATTCAGCACGGGTTAGGGGTTCCGGTCGTCCGGAAAAGGTCAGACGTCTGGTCGTTCCAGGGCTCCGGACATCCAGAAAGCGTCGGTCGTCCGGGGGTCGGGGTCAACGCGAGATGGGAGTTTCGGGACACGATTTTGGGCGGAATTTGAGGATTTTGGGGTCAAAATTGATGAGATTTCGTGGGTGAAAGATGGGGAAACTTGGGGAGATGCTAGATCCACTTGAGACCAAGCAAATCCATGGATCAAAATCAACAAAACTTCCTCAAACCAACAAATCAGAAAAAAAATAGGGGCTATTTTTGGTGGGGATTTTCAAAACTGGGGAAGAACACAACAAAATTAGGCTAGAAAACACAACGGGGAGGCTATGAAATCATGATCAACCTGGCTCATGATACCAAGATGATGTAGAGTAGGAACCTTATGGGCCGATCTTTCACGAAAGGAGCGGATCCCGCGATGAATATGAAGAAAACGAGGAGGGAAATGAGGGAAAAATCACGAGGGGAACACAAGAGAACACTCAAACCAACAAGAATGATCACACATGCGCTAAATCCATGAACACAAAGGAAGATACAAGATCCAAAGTCAACAACGGACGATACAAAGGTTAGCCGGTTCTTCTCCATGAGGAGGTCTTGAATCTAAGAGGGGATCTTCCCATAAAGGGGTCTTGAATCCAAGGTGGATCTTCTCTGAAGAGGGGCCGCGGTCTCACTCAAGGAGTAGATCCAACATGGATGAGCGAATCTCTATCTCACAAATGAGCTAACACAATGCTAACCCTCAAATGGTGGAGGTGGAGGAGTATATATAGTCTAGGGCCACGAAGGGGTAAGTGAGGATACATGGGCCTCGGCCCATTACTCTACGCACAGACAGGCGTCGGTCGTCCGACAGGTACCGGACGTCCGGTGGCTCATGAGGGTCCGGTCGTCCGGTACTTGTTGGACGTCCGACGTTTTGGCTCGGGATAGCCGTCGTCGGATTTCCGGACGTTGTCGGTCGTCCGGTGGCTGATGGTCGTCGGACGTCCGGCCTTGGTCGGTCGTCCGGCTGCTGTAGCTTTCATCGGCTGTTCCATCTGGCTAGTGGGGACTCCAGGCGTCAGACGTCCGGTGACTGCCGGACGTCTGGGAGCTGATGCTTCTTGGCAGCTCTTCCTCTTGTTCCGTGCGCTTGGTGTCCTCGTCGTCTTGTCCATGGTCTTCGTCTTGGTTCCTGGTCATGCATAGCACACATGTTTGAGGTAGTAGCCATGTCTCACATGTGGAAAGTGATGATTCGGAGAGGAGCGAGTTCACCTTGTGTCCGATGGTGTATGGGGTTTGGAGAGTAGTCGGAGTGTACATGGGGATGAACATGGGATGCTCCGCATCACGGCTCCTCTTCGAAGAAGATCCACCTTGGATTCAAGACCCCTCACGGGAAGATCCCCTCGTGGATTCAAGACCTCCTCATGGAGATAAACCTTACCTTGTATCTTTCCCTTTGTTGTTCATGTACCTTGTGGATCTTGTCTGTTTGATTGTCTAGTGGATGTGTGATTGGACTTGTTCTTGAGTGTTTCCACTTGTGTTTTCTCTCCGTTCTTCCCCGTGTTCTTCGTGTTCTTAGTTGGGATCCGCTCCTTTCGTGAAAGATCGGCCATATAGGGTTCCACCCTACATTATCTTGGTATCATGAGCCTCGTTTATCACGAATTTGGAGTCTCCCCCACCATTTTCTAGCCTTCTTTTGCTTGATTTCGTCCTAAATTCGAAAATCCCCACAAAAATAGCCCCCATTTTTTTTGTGATTTGTGAGTTTTGATGATGTTTGTTGGATTTAATCCATGGATTTGCTTGGTTTCAAGTGGATCTAGCATCTCCCCAAGTTTCCCCACCTTCCATCCACAAAATCTCCTCAAGTTTGCCCCAAAAATCATCCATTTCCGCTCAAAAATTCGCCCCGAGAGGAAATCCCGAGCAGTTTGACCTTCCCGGATCATCCGGAAGTACACCCGGATCATCCGGATCCACCCGGATCAGCTGGACCATGTCCCGGATGTCCGGACACCCCAGACCACGGAAATCCGATTGACGAATCCGGATCATCCGGACCTACTCCCGGTTGTCCGGGTAACCCTGAAACTGACAGGGCTGAATTCTTGTTTCGGCCATAACTAATTCATCTGGAGTCCATTTTTGACGTTCTTTAGCTTGTTTTGAAGCTCTTGACATCCCACTTCCCACAAAAATACTAAAATCATAATTTGACTCCATCAAAGTTTTGGAACTTTGGCATCTTTGCCTAGAGCTTCCACCATATCATCAACATTATCACCACCGACTTCCGCAACCTAACCAATTGTGATCCATATAGCATTAGTGGTTGTTTGAGTTGTGATTTGAGTCTCCTAAGGTGTTTAGGCTATTTAGGGATGGTTGCTTCTTCATCAACCACCACTACCACCATAACTTCCGCATAGGCTTGCCCACCATACACTTCCACCACCCCAACTTAACCCTGATGTGGAGCATCCTATGGACATCACCATGTCAAGAGTCCGTTTGGCAAGTGACACATGCGACATCTACTTCACATACATAAAGGTGAATCATCTCCTTTACACGTTCTCACTTGGCCCCTTTGAAGATGGTATACTACTCGACACTCCACTCGTGTGCATGCATAGATATTGTCGGAACATTACGGACGAGGAGGAGGAGTGCAAGCGCCAAGGAACAACTACACCATCCTTGAGGGAAGCCTGGAAACGAAGACGCAAGAAGAAGAGCTGCCGAAGAAGCTCCAGCCACCGGACGACCGGTCGGGTCCGGACGTCCTGCGCCAGAAGATCCACCGGACGACCGGCCCGGACCGGACGACCGGCGATCCCGCACTCGAGCCAAATGAGCGGACGTCCGACGCCAGCGGACGACCGATGACCGAACGACCGGCCACCTCCGGAAATCCGGCACTCCAGCGTCCGAGCCAGATCGAGTGGACGTCCGACGTCTACCGGACATCCGGCCGCCCGTGAGTCTCTGGACGTCCGACGCCCACCAGACGTCCGACCCCTGGCTGTGTCCAGTTGCGGGCTGAGGCACGTGTACCCCCTCACTTCACCCCCCATTTGCACTAAGACTATAAATAGACCTCTCCCTCCTCCTTTCTAAGGTCAGCAAAGTAGCAGCTCATTAGATATAGAGGTTTGCTCATCCATTACGGATCTACTCCATGAGAGAGACCGCGGTCCCTCTTCGGAGAAGATCCACCTTGGATTCAAGACCCCCTTGTGGGAAGATCCTTCTAGAATTCAAGCCCCCATCTCCTTTGGATTTGGGATGAACTCTACCATCAAGACCTCCTCATGGAGATGAACCTTACCTTGTATCTTTTCCTTTGTTGTTCATGTACCTTGTGGATCTTGTGTATTTGATTGTCTAGTGGATGTGTGATTGGACTTATTCTTGAGTGTTTCCCCTTGTGTTTTCTCTCCGTTCTTCCCCGTGTTCTTCGTGTTCTTCGCGGGATCCGCTCCTTTTGTGAAAGATCGGGCGATTAGGGTTCTACCCTACATTATCTTGGTATCATGAGCCTCGTTGATCATGATTTGGGAGCCTCCCCTCGTTGTTTTCTAGCCTAATTTTGTTGTGTTCTTCCCCAATTTTGAAAATCCCCACCGAAAATAGCCTCAATTTTTTTTGTGATTTGTTGGTTTGAGGAAGTTTTGTTGGATTTGATCCGTGGATTTGCTTGGTTTCAAGTGGATCTAGCATTTCCCCAAATTTCCCCATCTTTCATCCATGAAATCTCATCAATTTTGACCCCCAAATCTCCAAATTCCGCCCAAAATCGCATCCCGAATCTCGGATCTCGAGTTGACACCGATACACCAGACGACCGTCACTTTACTGGACGTCCGAAGCCGCAGGAACCACCGGACGTCCGACCTTACTAGATGACCGGAACCCCCTAATCCGGGCAGAATTAGCGGATTTCCGACCCGACCGGACGTCCGGCCATCAGACATCCGTTTTTTCCGGACGTGCGCTACCTGTAGATATCAACTTCGGCTGATTTTTGTTTCGGCCATAACTAATTCATCCGAACTCCAATTTTGACGTTCTTTAGCTCGGTTTGAAGCTCTTGATATCCCCCTTCCCACAAAAATACCACCAACATCTTTTGACTCCATAAAATTTTGACAATTTTGGCATCTTTGCCTAGGGCTTCCACCACATCATCTGCTACACCAGCATCGACTTCCGCAACCTAACCAATATTGATCCCCATCGCATTAGTGGTTGCTTGAGGAGTGATTTGAGTCTCCTAAGGTGTTTCAGCTACTTAGGAACGGTTGCGTCTTCATCAACCACCACCACCACCATAACTTCCGCATAGTTTAGCCCACCATACACTCCCGCCACCCCGACTTAACCAGATTTTGTTCATGTTGTAAGTTGTGTCTCCTAAGGTGTTTAGGCTACTTAGGGACCGTGCTTGCAACTCCGACACCGTGTATAGTCCACCACCTTAACCTCCACTTCCTTATCGCCTACTCGCATAACCCATCATTGCATTTCCGCAATCCCTTTGAGCTTCCGCAACCACCACCGCATCCCGCTACCACCATTTTGACATTTGACGTTTGAGATTTTGAGTTCGCGGTTTTTCCTTTTCCTAAGGTGTTTCGGCTACTTAGGGACGAGTCTCCATCATCTTGATATCTCCATCAAGATCACCCCCACTCATCATCGCCAAGGACGGTAACCTCCATATCATCTTGGTATCGTGGTATACCTACATTGTATATTCCCTTGCCATTGCATTGATAACCCCTAGCCCATTTTGCGCCACTTGCCTATCGAGACTAGCCATTTGAGTATTGCCGGCAATGTTACTTGTGCACATTAGTGATCTACACCATACATCGCATACATACCATACCATATCGGTATCATCTCGGTATCATATCATCTCGTGTGCCTCAAGTTTGTTCCCGTATATACCCAATTGCTATCTTGGTTTGTGCATTTCGCATTGTGGCCATATACAAAAAAAGAATAAGCTTTTACGCAAAAGAGAAAGAGCAAAGAAGCTTGTAAGCAATAGCCATAGCATCATACCACACTGCATATAAGATCATCTTGGATCACCTTGTGAGAAACATCGGGAACCATACATACATAGCATACTTGGGATAGAAAGTTATCCATTTTGCATCTTATAGGTTGTGTACAAGTGTCGTATCCGCCTATTGAGCAATTGTGCTAGCGTATCTCTTGAGTTGTGCAACATGAGCGTTTTCCGTGGATTCCACATTTTGTGCTCATCCTTGGTTGTACGACCCCATTTATCTTTCCATGTGTATGTTTCCGTGTGCCACATATTGCTATTGGTCTACTTGTTTCACTTGCGAATTTGTGAATCTCTTTCAACATTATTGACTCTTGCTAACATTTTGCATTAAATTTTTGTGCCACTATCCTCAACGAGCTACTCCATAAGCTTTAGTTTGTAGGTGTGAGTGAACAAGTCCGGTACTAATTCCACTATTCTTTCATCTCACATTGAGTGAAATGGGATACATCCTCAACTTTGGGAAAAGGTAACTTGGTATTGTTTATCTCATTTCCTACTCACCTCTACTTGAGTCTTGTGATGGATAAGCAAGGCATTTCATCTTCGGTCTACAACAACAATGACAAGTTCGATGCCACGAATAACTCCAACAACGCCAAGATACAAGCTCAAATGGAGGGGATCAAAGCCCTCATCAAGTCCTACAAGAGGTCTTCCTCATCTTCGAGAAGACGCTCAAGAGCACATGTCTCTGAGCTACCATCTCCAGCCAAATCACACCGGCATCGACACCATCACCAACAAGGACGTGAAGGTCAAGAGCTCAACACCAACAAACGCTCAACGACTTCACCATCTCCCTTGGCATCTTCGCCAAGCGACTTCGAGGCATCTTCGCCTATGGACATATGGCATCTTCGCCCACAAGCACTTCAAGAGAAGCTCCCCAAGCTCAAGTCCGCGACTTCCACGAGCTACTATGACCTCGACACCAACCATGAGATTCCTTTCTATGGGACTCTAGAACCCGAGGAGTATCTCGAGTGGGAGCATTTGATGGACGACTACCTCAAGCTACATCAAGTTCCTCCCGAAGATCAAGTGAAGTGTGTCACAAGGAACTTCCACGACTATGCGTCCACATGGTGGCTTCACGCCCCTTCGGAGACCTACGACATGAGTTGGCCCAAGACGAAGAGAGCTTTGTGGCGAGAGTTCATGCCTCCAACCTACACGAAACAACTTCAACGCCAATTGGAGAA
The DNA here is from genome assembly GCF_056163025.1 of Triticum urartu. Classification (NCBI taxonomy): domain Eukaryota; kingdom Viridiplantae; phylum Streptophyta; class Magnoliopsida; order Poales; family Poaceae; genus Triticum; species Triticum urartu. The sequence continues at coordinate 343,770,917 of NC_141874.1, forward strand.
CACCATCCAAGGATCCAATTCCATCGACGAGTACTTCAAGGAGATGTAGATTGCCTTGCGATGAGCCGGCATGGATGACCCCATTTCGATGAGGTTCCACTTCATGATGGGATTGCACAACGACATCTCCAAGACGGCCTTCCTCGAGAACTACAAGTCCCTCGATGACAACTACATTGGTGCTCTCAAGGCGGCACACGAGCTCATGAAGGCCAAAGCTTCTCCACCCCAAGCTCACTTCGTGACGACCAAGCTCCATGAGAACAAGCATGACGCTAGTACCACCACGATGTCCAAGCCCGACGAGCTCCAAGACGATGCTCCCAAGTTCGACTTCATCGGCATCCCTCTTTGTGGCATTGACGATGCCGAGTCTACTTCGACTCTTTTTCAAGATGGTGCGGCGACAACTACGACTACGGAGACCATCAAGGACCAAGCTTTGGAGGCGAGCGACATGGTGACGAGCAAGGATGATGCTTCCATCTTGGGAGGCGAGAGTGATGATGTGCCATCTTCGGCCTTCATCCACGGCGACAACAACGAGATGGTTGAGCATGGGATTTTCCCTTCGACCACGGCGACGTATGATGACTTGAGTGACTTTTGCCACCATATTGAGAATGAGAGTGACTTCACCACTAGCCCCATATATGATGTGTTTCCACAATTCCCATGTGAGGAGAGCCACAACCCCCACCTCTTGAGTGAGATGAGTGACTCCACCATACGTGCGATTGAGTGCACCTACCTTGAGGGAGTGAGTGAACCAGCACATAGAGAGAGTGTGATAGTTGATAGGGCATGTGAGGCCATTTGCATTTCTAACAACTTGACCTCTACCTCTATTGTGTCTTCTCATTTGGTGCTAGGTCCCATCTATGATGATGCGCCGATTCATGATGACTACGTCCTACCTTTGGACAAGACGATGGCCATGGTGGAATATGATGCACTCCCCACATGGTTCCATCAAGATGAAGATGACCACCATTTGGTCTTTCCAACCTCACCCACACCACTTGAGTGGAATGAAAATGGTAACATAGGTGACGGTGATGCTCTAGTCCCACTAGTGGACATTCTTGACATTGATTGCTTGCATGATGTTCATCAACCTATTTCCATGTTTCATGCTAGTGTGATGTAGGGTAGAACCCTAGTGGCCCAATCTTTCAGGAAAGGAGCGGATCCCGCGATGAACACGAAGAACACGAGGGGGAAAACGAGGGGAAAATCACGAGGGGAACACAAGAGAACACTCAAACCAACAAGAATGATCACACATGCGCTAGATCCATGAACACAAAGAGAGATACAAGATCCAAAGTCAATAACGGACGATACAGGAGGTAACGGTCTTCTCCGTGAGGAGGTCTTGAGGGGGCCGCCCAAGAGGGGGTCTTGATGATATTCTCCGCAAGGAGGTCTTGAATCCAAGGTGGATCTTCTCCGTAGAGGGGTTGCGGTCTCTCTCATGGAGTAGATCCGATATGGATGAGCATAGCTCTATCTCTAACATGAGCTAAACCAACGCTAACCCTAAAACGTAGGTGGAGGGGGAGTATATATAGTCTAAGGGGTGAAGGGTACATGGGCCATGGCCCAGATGCGCTGCACGCAGGTAGGGGGCCGGATGTCCGGGCGTCGGGCCGGATGTCCGGGCCTTCCCAAGACGCCGGATGTCCGGGCGCTGGGGCCGGATGTCCGGGCTGGAAGGGTCCAACCTTGTTGCTCTCTGGAATGGCGGGGTCTGGATTTCCGGGCTGGAGGCCGGATGTCCGGGGGCTCGGGACGCGCCGGATGTCTGGGCTGGTCGCCGGATGTCCGGGCCCTGTAGACTTGGCCGCTGGCTCCTTGCTGCTGGTGACACGTCCAGGGGCCGGATGTCCGGGCCAGGGCCGGATGTCCGGGTCCTGGAAGCTGTCTCTGTCTTCTTCTGTCGTCGCTTCCATGCTTCCCTCGCGGATGGTGTAGTTGTTCCTTGGCGCTTGCGCTCCTCCTCGTCGTCCGTAGTGGTCCGACAATACCAATGCATGCACACGAGAGGGGTGTCAAGTAGTATACCATCCTCGAAGGGGTCAAGTGAGCACGTGTAAAGGAGATGATTCACCTTTATGTGTGTGAAGTAGATGTCGCACGTGTCACTTGCCAAACGGACTCTTGACATGGTGATGTCCATAGGATGCTCCGCATCATAGTGTGACTTCCCCATGCGATGATTTACCCATTTATGATGAGTATGATGATTGCCATGTGTAGTCTATTAGTTGTGATGCCATGTTACATAGGATTTCTTGTGCTAATTCTCTCGGTCACATCATGTTTGCCAATCCGCTTGACTTGTCATATGCTATGCATGAGATCAATCATATGTCATATTTACAATGTTTTCATAGTGACTATGCATATGCTATTAAAATAAACCCAATTTGCACATATGGCATAGATGACAAGCCCATGGTTATTGGCATTTGTTTTTCTTGTGATGATATTGATATGCTCCCTTTGCATCATTCATCTCATATGCCATGCCATGACCACCTAGCTTTGGATATGCATTGTTTTGGATGTTGTCCATTTTCTCCATATGATGTTTCCAATATTGCTCATGAGGAGACCCCCATAGTTTCCGCATACATTTTAGGAGATTCTGATCCATCCAATCCATTGCATGATCCTCATACTTATGTGCACAATATGCTCCCCATGTACGACCATGATATTGATGTGCCATATATTTGTATGCTCAGTTTGCATCCCCATCGTGTTATACAAAATAACAATTCTTTCATGATGGATGACATGTTCTTATACCATGCATCAAATTTCTTTGAGTGATGCTTATCTTGTACTAACTCACACGATCACATACACATCATGATGGATGATGTGTACATTTACCACACACACAATTCCTTTTGTTTGTGTCTCTTTTGTGTAGGTACCCACGACTTCTTGTCAACCTCGCAATCCCACGAGTTGACAAAAAGAGCTCTAGAGAGCAATGATGACTCGGGATCCCATGGATTGTATTTTCCACTGCTCTCTTCACGCAAAGACTTCGCACATTCATGCTACTTGGCCCTCACTTGGCTATGGGTTATTGTCCATTACATATTATATGCCCATCTTGCCATGTTCACTTTGCATGATATGCTCATTCTTATGGCTTTTCCATGCATTTGTCACCCATGCTTTGCATTACACATGATGATTGATTCTACTACTTGTATGTGTATTTGCAAGCTTGGTGGAGATATCACTTGTTATAGCCATATTTGCTTTGTGCCCCATGCCTAGGACGATACTATGATCTTGCTTTGTGTTCGTGCTTGCGATATGTCGTGTGCATTGTCTATGCCTATTATTTGCTCACATGACATGATTGCCATGATTTCCTCTAGTATGTTGCATCTTCGCACTACTAGCTTGCATGACTTAATTACTATGCTTGCTTATGTTGCATCACCATGCACATACGTTCTTTGTTTTTTTGTGTGCATGTGTAGGATCCTTGGACTTTGTGTCAACTTCCACATCACGTGAGTTGACCATTCAAGCTCTTGATAGCGAACCACCTTCTACCACGACGATTCTACATCACACTGGCTTGTACTTCGGCATTATGAAGGACGCACAAGGACACACCTTCAAGGTGACATCTTTCATGAGCATGGATATTATGGATCATACTACTTGTGTTGCTTGCACCATCAGACTTATTGTTCATTTTGGACCACTTGATTGCACACATCTTAGATATCTTGCTTCGACTTGCCATTTTCACCGTTCCATGCATCATGATATATATGCCTTGTGTGTTGCATCCAATTCTTGGATTACTTGCTCCTCTCACATGTTTGGTTGCAACAATGTCATCACTTCACATATGTCATGTCCCATCGATTGCTACATGCATGCCTTGATTACCTCACACATGATGAACAATTGCTCTTTCTATTGTGTTGAGTGCCACACTATATTCACTACACCCCATGCACATTATGCTTGGATTGTCTTGCACTTGACCCATGTGTTTAGACACTTCATTTTATTTGGTGTTGTGAATGCTTCCTATGCCTACCATAGACCTTTCATTGAGCGCTTTATGCATGCTTGCTATGACCATGAGGTAGATGCTTCTTCTCTTGTCACACACATTTGCATCACTACCTCACATTTGCATACTTGTTTCCATGATATCCTTGCTTGTGCTCAATTTATGTGCTTTCATGCCATGTCACTATCCCTTGTCAAACCATATGCTTTGCATGATGACGACACTTGTTTGGTGAATCACCTCTTGAATGCTTGGTTTTGCTCTAACGCTAACCACATTTATTTTTCCAAGTGTTTGTAGACCTTGCTCATTTTGAAGGAATCACTAGCCGATGCGACATTGGAGAGTGCCCACTTCAAGCTTGAAGATGATGACTACTTGGTGAACGTCCGCTTCTACACAGCGAAGCCATCTCTTTCCCATAGTGATTTGGTTTTCGATCCGAGGTTGGATCTTTCCCACGGGAGGGGAGATGATGCGGAGCATCCTATGGACATCACCATGTCAAGAGTCCGTTTGGCAAGTGACACATGCGACATCTACTTCGCATACATAAAGGTGAATCATCTCCTTTACACGTGCTCACTTGACCCCTTCGAGGATGGTATACTACTTGACACTCCACTCGTGTGCATGCATAGGTATTGTCGGAACACTACAGACGACAAGGAGGAGTGCAAGCGCCAAGGAACAACTACACCATCCGCGAGGGAAACTAGAAACGGAGACGCAAGAAGAAGAGCTATCGAAGAAGCTCCAGCCACCGGATGACCGGTCGGGTCCGGACGTCCGGCGCCTGAAGATCCACCGGACGACCGGCCCGGACCAGGCAACCTGTGATCCCGCACCCGAGCCAAATGAGCAGACGTCCGACGCCAGCGGACGACCGAGGACCGGACGACCGGCCACCTCCAGAAATCCGGCACTCTAGCGTCCGAGCCAGATCGAGCGGACGTCCGGCGTCTACCGGACGTTCGGCCGCCCGTGATTCTCCGAACGTCCGATCCCTGGCTGTGTCTAGTTGCGGGCTGAGGCCCATGTACCCCTTCACTTCACCCCCCCATTTGCACTAAGACTATAAATAGACCTCTCCCTCCTCCTTTCTAAGGTCAGCAAAGTAGTAGCTCATTAGAGATAGAGCTTTGCTCATCCATTACAGATCTACTCCACGAGAGAGACCGCGACCCCTCTTCAGAGAAGATCCACCTTGGATTCAAGACCCCCTTGTGGGAAGATCCTTCTAGGATTCAAGCCCCCATCTCCTTTGGATTTGGGATGAACTCTACCATCAAGACCTCCTCATGGAGATGAACCTTACCTTGTATCTTTCCCTTTGTTGTTCATGTACCTTGTGGATCTTGTGTGTTTGATTGTCTAGTGGATGTCTGATTGGACTTGTTCTTGAGTGTTTCCCCTTGTGTTTTCTCTCCGTTCTTCCTCGTGTTCTTCGTGTTCTTCGCGGGATCCGCTCCTTTTGTGAAAGATCAGGCGATTAGGGTTCTACCCTACATCAAACCCAAATTCGTTTGTGTTGTGAGTTGTGTCTCCTAAGGTGTTTCGGCTACTCAGGGACCGTGCTTTCGAACACCGACATCGTGTATAGTCCACCACCTTACTCTCCATTTCCGCATTGCCTACTCGCAAAACCCATCATTGCATTTCCACAATCCCATTAATCTTCCGCAACACCACCACCGCATTCCCGCTACCACCATTTGACATTTGAGATTTTGAGTTTGCGGTTTTTCCGTTTCCTAAGGTGTTTCGGCTACTTAAGGACGAGTCTCCATCATCTTGGTATCTCCATCAAGATCACTGCCACTCATCATCGCCAAGGACGGTAGCCTCAATATCATCTTGGTATCCCTTCATTGTATATTCCCTTGCCATTGCATTGATAACCCCTAGCCCATTTTGCGTCACTTGCCTATCGAGACTAGCCATTTGAGTATTGCCGGGAACGTTACTTGTGCACATTAGTGGTCTACACCTTCCATTGCATACATACCATATCATATTGGTATCATACCATCCCCTGTGCCACAAGTTTGTTCCCGCATATATACAATTGCTATCTTGGTTTGTGCATTGTGCAAAAGTGGCCATACAAAAGTAAAGAAAAAAGAGAGAGAGCAAAGAAGCTTGTAAGAAAGAGCCATAGCATCATACCACATTGCATATAAGATTGTCATATCCGATCATCTTGGATCATTCCACCAGAACATCATACATATATAACATACTTGGGATAGAAGTTGATACATTTTGCATATCATAGGCTGTGCACAAGTATCATATCCGCCTATTTAGCAATCGTGCTAGCGTCTCACTTGAGTTGTGCAACACGAGCGTTTTCCATGGATTTCACATTTTGTGCTCATTCCTTGGTTGCTTGACCCCATTTATCTATCCGTGTGCGTGTTTCCGTGTGCCACATATTGCTATTGGTCTACTTGTTTCACTTGCAAATTTGTGAATCTCTTTCAACATTATTGACTCTTGCTAACATTTTGCATTAAATTTTTGTGCCAATATCCTCACCGAGCTACTCCATAAGCCTTAGTTTGTAGGTGTGAGTGAAAAAGTCCGGTACCAATTCCACTATTCTTTCATCTCACATTGAGTGAAACGGGATATATCCTCAACTTTGGGAAAAGGTAACTTGGTATTGTTTATCTCATTTCCTAATCACCTATACTCGAGTCTAGTGATGGATAGGCAAGGCATTTCACCCTCGGTCTACAACAACAATGATGAGTTCGATGCCACGAACAACAACTTTGACGCCAAGATGCAAGCTCAAATGGAGGAGATCAAAGCCCTCATCAAGTCCTACAAGCGATCTTCCTCATCTTCGAGAAAGATGCTCAAGAGCACATGCCTCCAAGTGTCGGGACCCCGATCCTAAGTCACACCGATCTAGCATGTAACACTTCATATCAATTTGCGGCATCACACACGGTATTCCCACGGGTGCCACCTTACCTGGCCCGGGACCGTTTGCGCCTTTTGGCTCATGTATATGATAGTGTCGCTAGCATCCATATGACAAAGAACCCGGGCCGACATGACTAGTCGTGAACCCAAAGTGACACTAACTTATAGGGACAGGCATACATGAATCAACCTCGAGCATGTCGGTCAACAGCGTATGAATCCGGGCTGTAGCACTGGGCTAACAGGACTCCGGAAACCCAGGCTGTAGCAGGCTAGGCAGGACTCCGGATGTCACCGCGTGACATTTCCCCGAAGGGACAGACACAGGAATGAAGTGAATCACATGCCGGCCAGTCAAGTGTTCCGGAGCAGTAGTGCTGGGCTAGCAGGACTCCGGTGAACCGGGCTGTAGCGGACTACTATGGCTCATGGAAGCACAAGACTACATTTCCCCATAAGAAAGGTTACCAGGGATAAACAACTAAGTTGTCGGATCCCACACATAGCAATACATGTTACACGTACGCATAACATGCAAGTATGTGCTGTACAACATGGCATCACAACATAACTCAAACTCATATAGATAAAGGCCCAGAAGAGCCACATAGAATCAATACAAACAGGGGTCTCATGACCCATCATTCAGAGCATACAAGCAACGGAAGCATTACATGTCTGAGTACAGACAACTACAAAAGGAAAAAACTAAGAAGCTTGACTAAACACGACCCTCCCAAGGGTACAAGATCGTAGCTGGGATACAAGCTACTCGTCGAAGTCACTAGAGTAACCAACTGCAAAATATAAATAAGCAAACGTGAGTACGAAGGTACTCAGCAAGTCTTACATCAGAACTATATACATATGCAACATTATCAACAAAGGGGGTGGTGGAGTTTTAACAGTAGCAAGCCAGCTTTGACTCAGTGGCTAACCTATACTACGAGTAGCAGAAACTTCTTTGAGGTTAGAAGACGCACACGAGTCGACATATTCACCATATCAATACTCCACTACGGATCCATTCCCGTCTCCCTACGAGAAGGCCATCCATAGCACTCACGCTTATCTTGCGTATTTTAGAGTATCCACTTCAAGTTCTCTATGTACTACATAAGTCCTCCAAGTTTCCATATCCAAGGAAAACGGCTATTCGAATAGATAATGTTGACCCTGCAGGGGTGTACTTCTTTACACACGCTCTCGCCACTTATCGCCCTGTACACGTCATGTACCTCGGCAACCTTCAAGCGGAAGCCGGGCGAGGGTGTCTGCCACGACCTGACTAACCACACAAGTCTCTCGTCCAGGTTTATCGCCTATTCGAGTTCCATCCGCAAGGAGTTCCGGCCGAAGTCTCCAGTACGGCCCCAAACAATGTGTGCAGGGTTCCCAAGCCCACCATCCGGGTGCCACTTGGTACACCGTGCCACGGTGCCTAGTCTGTCCCAAGCCCGTCCCGTCGGACACCACCTGGTAGACAAGTAGCACTACCTACAAACGCCAGAAACTAGTTGCAACTCCTGGACAGAGATCAAGTGGATTAATAAGCCGAGAGGGGCCGGGTAACCGGAACCCAATGTGTGGTAGTAACTGGACTTGGATAACATACACAGAACTCAGTGCTTAGGGATGGTTCCAATGAGACAACCCACCATGTACTCCTACATGGCCTCTCATCGCTACCTTTACCAAAACGGGTTCACACACTTAGCCTTTATCGGTAGGACATGTTCACCACTCCGATTCATTCCCGATGAATCATACCTGACACAACTCTAAGCATAGTCGGCATAAAGAAAACAAGCATGGATGAGTAGGCACATCAAGGCTCAAGCAACTCCTACTCATGCTAGTGGGTTTCAACTAGTTACTATGGCAATGACAGGTCATGCAGAGGAATGGGTTCAACTACCGCAGCAGAAAAGTAGCAGTTGAATCGTTGTTGTCCTAATGCAGTATAAGGAGCAGGAGCGAGAGAGTGGGATTTATCGAAATGCTCAAGGGGGTTTGCTTGCCTGATAGAACGACGAAGGGGCACTGCTCCTCTGACAGGTACTCGGGAACACCTTCCGGAGCGGAACCTATCGAGAAGAAACGGTGCCGACAATCAATACACAAACAAATGCAACAATATGACGCATGACAATGGCATGTGCAAATGCTAGTGTTTGGGATAATGCAAGATGCTACCAAGTTGGTTGAAGCCCATTTGAATCAAAGATTCAAATGCAATTCAAAATGAAGCATTTAAAATGCCCATATTATGTTTTCACTTATACATCAGGTATAAGTTAGTTTTTCATGCATGTAGCTAGCATAAATGGATTCCTTGCATTTTTCTAATAATTTTTCATATATAATTTATTTCATTCTGAGCTACGGTTGAATTATTATGATTTTTTGAAGTTTAGACAATATTCTGGAATTTCCTGAGTTAAAATAATTCCAGAAATCAATTATTGCGTCAGCATGACGTAAGCGAGTCAACGGGGCTGACCAGGTCAAACCTGACCAGTGGGTCCCACTAGTCAGTGACCCAGTCAACTAACTAAGTTAGTTAGTCCAAACTAACTGGGCATGGCCCACTAGTTAGTGATTGTAGTAGCTAACCTAGTTAGTTAGTTAGCTAGTGCTAACTATAGTAATTAGTCGGGCAGGGCCCGCAAGTCAGTGAGAGAGAGGGGGAGGTTAAACTGGCAACCTGGGTCAAACTCACCGGAGTTGACCCGACGCTCGTCGCCGGCTAGGCCAGAGACGACAGAGGGGCTCGGGATTCCTCCTCCAGCGACCAAATGGCCGGCGGAGGGCATCTACGTGGAGCTGGAATTCGCCCGCATCCATTTGTGCAAACGGCAGGGGCTGAGGTGGCCCAAGCTCGCCGGAGGAAAGCTCGCGGCGATGGTCGGAGTTCGGCGTGTAGGGCAGCTGCGGCTAGAGCAAGCGGGCGAGCAAAGAGAGCAGCGGGGCAACAACTACATGGGTGCGCGAGTGTGTTGGATAGGTCATTGTGATTGAAAGGCCACCGGAGCATCACCGACGATGGGCTCGGGTGGCGGCGGGTTTCTGTATTCGATGAATCAATGACTACGGCGAGCAATCAAGGCGGAGGAGAGGGGGGTTCGGTCCGTGAGCTCACAGGGGAGACGTAGGGAAGGTCAGCGTGCTCAGGGACGAGTCGGAGACGACGGACGGGCGCCGGCGATCTCGGCGGCCGAGAGGTTGAAGACGATGGTGATGACGTTGCTATGGCGCGCCCCGGCTCGCTTGGCTCAGTGGAGATGACGAAGACGACGTCGTGGAGCTCCGGGGCATGTCCAGGGGGCGAGGGGGAGGCAGTGGCCGCGGCAACGGCGAGCGGTGGCGTCGGCTGCGCTCGGGCGTGCTACAGAGAGAGAGAGAGCAGGGGAAGGGAGAGTGAGCTGCGAGAGAGGGGAAGGACCAGGGGGGCTCGGGCGTCTCCAGGCGCGTCGGGGGCGCCTCGGTGGCAAGCAGGAGGTGGCTAGGGCGGCGTCGGCGCTCGCCACCGAGCTGCTTCGGGGCGAGGGGGAGGAAGACGACAGAGTGGAGGAGGTGGGCTGGGCCGGCCAGCTCAGATGGGCCGCTAGGTGGGCTAGAGCGCCAGGTAAGTGCCCTGGTGAGTGTTTTCCCCTTTTTGTTTTACTTTTCTATTTCTGACATTTGTTTTTGACTTAAAAATAAATACCAGCACAAATAAAAATGTTGAGATTCCTTGTGGCCACTAGTTATAATATACCAGAGGCCCTCACCAAATTTCAACATTTTTGGAGCCTCTAAAATATTTATATTATTTTTAATGGCTCCAATTCAAATACATATGGGTTCATTCAAAAATCCAAAATGTTTAGCAAAAATTTGCATCACCCCTGGTTGTTGTTTCCAACATTTTCCAAAGACCATGAACATTTTTGAAAAGCATTTTGGGTTCATTGAAATTCCATTTTTAATTTGAACTTTTAGAATTTCTTTGGTGCTAGGGTTTGAAACATCCCCATTTCAATTTCATTTGAAATTTAAACATGATGCACAAAGCAAGCCTAGGATCATACCAGAACTAGGGATGTGACAACTTGCCCCCACTCGGAAAAATCTCGTCCCGAGATTCAGGAGTTGGCGGAAAGAAAGCGGGGTACTCAAGTCGAAGACGATCTTCTCGCTCCCAGGTAGCTTCTCTCTCGGCATGATGAGACCACTGAACCTTGAGAAACTTGATATTATGACGTCGAGTGACATGCTCTTCTTGATCCAGAATGCGAACGGGGTACTCTCGATAAGTGAGGTTATCTTGGAGATCAAGCATTTCGTGGTCCACTCCGCGGATGGGATCCGAGAAGCAACGCCTGAGTTGAGAGACGTGGAAGACATCATGAACTTGAGAAAGATGTGGGGGTAGTTCCAACTGGTAGGCAACCTCTCCTCGTTTAGCGAGAATGCAAAAAGGACCAATGTAACGAGGAGCCAACTTGCCCTTGATACCAAAACGATGGGTAACCTTCAAAGGAGTAACCCAAAGGTAAGCCTTGTCGCCAACTTCATAAGCCACTTCCTTATGACGACGGTCATACTGGCTCTTTTGACGAGATTGGGCTATTTTCAAATTCTCACGAATGACCCGGACTTGCTCTTCTGCCTCTTGGATCATATCCGGTCCAAAGAATTGTCTTTCACCGGTTTCTGACCAGTTCAAAGGTGTTCGACATCTTTGTCCATACAGAATCTCGAAGGGTGCTTTCTTAAGACTGGATTGGTAGCTATTGTTATAAGCAAACTCGGCAAAGGGAAGACATTTCTCCCAATCCATACCGAATGAGATAACGCAAGCTGTAAGCATGTCTTCGAGAATTTGGTTGACCCATTCCACCTGACCACTTGATTGAGGGTGGAAAGCGGTACTGAAGGAAAGATGGGTGCCCATGGCAGTTTGGAAACTTTCCCAGAAATGAGAGGTGAAAAGACTGCCACGGTATGAATTGATCTCTAGTGGAACACCATGGAGTGACACTATTCGGGAGATATATAAGTCAGCGAGATGACTAGCAGTGATACTCTCTCGAACAGGTAGGAAGTGAGCCACTTTGGAGAGACGATCAATGACTACGAAGATAGCATTATTTCCTTTCTTGGTCCTGGGAAAGCGGGTGATGAAGTCCATACCAACTTTGTCCCATTTCCACTCGGGAATAGCTAAAGGTTGATGGGTGCCAGAAGGTCTCTGATGCTCTACCTTAACGCGACGACAAACGCCACAGTTGGCAATATACTGAGCGATTTCTCTCTTCATCCTAGTCCACCAGAACCTCTGGCGTAGGTCCTGATACATCTTTGTACTACCGGGATGAATCGTGAGAGGGGATTCATGGGCCTCCTTAAGGATCAGTTGCTGCATGTGTTGACATTTGGGAACCACCAAACAGTTTCCAAAGTAAACAACACCTCGTTCATCCATAGAGAAATAGTCGGCAACTCCCTTGGAAATATTTTTCTTGATCCGGGAGATTCCCGTATCATGCTTCTGAGCCTCTATGATCTGATCCATAAGGGTAGGTTTCGCCACCAAGGTAGAAAGGGAACCATGAGGAGCTATGTGAAGATTAAGCTTACAGAATTCCTCATGGAGGGGTGGTTGACATTGTTGCAACATGTGGTTGTTGCAATAGGATTTACGACTTAGAGCATTAGCCATGACATTGGCTTTGCCTGGGGTGTAGGTGATTCCTAAGTCGTAATCCGAGATCAACTCCAACCAACGTCTCTGTCTGAGATTCAGATCCGGTTGGGTGAAGATATACTTGAGACTCTGATGGTCAGTGTAGATTTCACAACGGTTACCAAGAAGGTAATGTCGCCAAGTCTTAAGTGCATAGACTACGGCTGCAAGCTCCAGATCATGTGTAGGATAATTTTCCTCATGTGGATGCAACTGTCGAGAGGCATAGGCAATCACATGACGATACTGCATAAGGATGCAACCTAGTCCTTGACACGAAGCGTCGCAATAGATAACAAAGTCTTTAGTGAAATCCGGTGGCACGAGTATGGGCGCATAAGTCAGGCATCTTTTCAGTTCCTGAAAACTGTGCTCACACTGTGGGGTCCACTCAAACCTTTTATGTTTCTTGAGAAGTTCTGTGAGGGGTTTGGCCACTTTGGAGAAGCTTTCAACGAAGCGGCGACAATAACTGGCTAGACCAAGGAAACTCCTAACTTGTTTGACCGTTTCGGGTGGAGTCCAATCGAGAACGGCTTTGACTCTCTCGGGATTGATAGCAATGCCCTTACCATAGATCACGTGGCCTAGATAGGTCACTTCTGGCAACCAAAATTCACACTTGGAGAACTTGGCATAAAGGCGGTGCTCTCTGAGTTTTTCTAACACAAGTCTAAGATGTGCGGCATGCTCTTCCTCATTCTTTGAGTAAATAAGAATATCATCGAGGTAAACCATGACAAACTTATCTAAGTACTCCATAAAGATCGAGTTCATCAAGCGGGAGAAAGTAGCTGGAGCATTGGTTAGGTCGAAAGACATCACGGTGTACTCGTATTGACCATAACGAGTGACAAAGGCCGTTTTGGGATGTCCCCATTTCTGATTTTGATTTGGTGGTAGCCTAACCTCAAATCCATCTTGGAAAAGACTGAGGATCCAGCGAGCTGATCATACAAGTCGTTGATCCTGGGGAGCGGATACTTGTTCTTTATCGTGACCACATTAAAGGGACGATAATCTACAACCATCCGATCTGTACCATCCTTCTTCTTGACGAAGAGGACAGGACAAGCCCAAGGAGAAGAACTGGGACGAATGAAACCCTTTTGCAAGGACTCATCAAGTTGTTTCTTAAGCTCGGCTAACTCCAAAGGTGCCATCTTGTATGGTCTCCTAGAGATTGGAACAGTTCCTAGGATAAGTTCTATGACAAACTCTACATCTCTGTCAGGTGGAACACCTGGCAGTTCTTATGGAAAGACATCCGGGAAGTCACGGACTACCGGAATATCTTCAAGGTCTGGAAGAGGGCTGGCATTAAGAGAATAGAGTTGACGCCTTGCAACTCTAGTAGAGACAGTGACTATTTTGCCAGATGGATGTGTAAGTTGAACAGATCTGGTGTAACAATCGATCTTGGCATGATGAGCTATCATCCAGTCCATACCCAAGATGATGTTAATATCTGAGGACTTGAGAGATATCAAATAAGCGAGGAATACCAGTCTGTCAACAAGGATTTCATTACCATGGCTTACCTTGGAGGTTTGCCATTTGGAACCAGGAGTCTGGATTATTAGTGGAGTTGGCATATCACAAAATGACATGCCGTGCAACCGAGCATAACCTTCGGATATGAAGGAGTGGGATGCTCCAGTATCGAACAGAACTGAAGCTGGGTGACAATTGACAAGAAGTGTTCCCAATACGACGTTGGGATCATCTTGAGCTTCTGTAGCTGTGACATGGTGCACACATGCTCGTTCAATGGAGGCTGGCTTGGTACTGATCATCTTGCCTGATGGCTTTTCACGGCCAACAGACCTCTCAGACTGGGGTGGAGTATAACTGGACTGAGGGCAGTCACATGCGTAATGTCCTGGTTCTCCGTAGGTGAAGCAAGTTCCTGAGGTAGGACGTGGACCTACATTGGCAAGTGGTCCACTAATAGGACTGGGTGGAGCACGTTGCTGAGCTGGGTGAGGCGCCACATCGTATGGCCTCGTGCATATCCAGGTGGAAGAGCTGAGTACGGAATCCAAATCCGTCGCTTCTGAGAGCCAGAGCGGGAGGAAGAATCCAGATCACGGTTGTGCTTACGAGACTCCTCGTAAGTGAGCTGAGCTGTCTCTGCATTAATGGCCTTGTTCACAAGAGCCTGGAAAGTATCACAATGATGCAGGTGGAGATCACGACGCAACTTCGGGCTGAGACCCTTCCGGAACCTACCCTACTTCTTGGCGTCCGTGGACACTTCTTCTGTAGCATAGCGGGCGAGGTTTGCAAACTCTCTACTGTAAGCATCAACAGGCAGCTTACCCTGGGTAAAACTACAGAACTCTTCCCTCTTGCGGTCAATGAGAGCCTGAGGAACGTGGTGCTCATGAAAAGCCTCGGTGAAATCCTCCCAGGTAGGAATCTGGCCAGCTGATAGCATAGCCTCATAGCTCTGCCACCAAATACTAGCAGGACTTTCCAGGTGATAGGTAGCATAGGTGACCTTGTCACCTTCAGCTGCGTTCGCAGAATGCAACTTGTGAGTGATGCTTCGGAGCCTGTCATCTGCATCGAGTGGCTCAATGGAATGATGGAAGGTGGGTGGTTTCAGACCAATGAAGTCGGTGATGGAAACCAACTTCTTACGCTGATGTGCGGTGTTCTGCTCAACGCTTGTTCCTCTCGGATGCTAACAAGAACTTTGCCATCAAAGGCTGGTCAGGAGGATCCTCATCCCTACCATCTCCGTGGTTCTTGCTATGAGCAACTGAACCTCGGTTAGCAGACAACATCCTGGCACAGAAACCAAGGAAACAAGGATGTAATTAGCATTGACATAAGGATGCGGAATGTAATGCAAAAGCATTGGAAACTCTTGAAATCCTAAGACAATTTCAGCAGCATAACGGCTGTAAATGCTCAAAAGGATTTTGATACATTCATCAAAGGAATAGCATAATCAATCAGCATCATAATATCAAGGTTCTGGGTCAAACTGAGGACACACGGAAGTAGTAGAACTGTACGGAGACACAACCCAACAATGCTAAGACTTTACGGTTTAGTAACACGTCATCCTGAGAGATAGAGGAGAAGCATAGGCCTTAACCTTCATAGAAAAGAAGAGGCTGACTCAGAAAGAGTGACATGAGGTAAAGGAGTAAAAAGAGCCTTACGTTCCCTTCCACAATCAATTCCCTTATATAACTAAAGCATTTCTAGACTCAACTTCGACCAGTTTGGCATGGTAATCCTACAGTCAGTCAGGCTCTGATACCAACACTGTCGGGACCCTGATCCTAAGTCACACCGATCTAGCATGTAACACTTATATCACTTTGCGGCATCACGCACGGTATTCCCATGGGTTCCACCTTACCTGGCCCAGGACTGTTTGCGCCTTTTGGCTCACGTATATGATAGTGTCGCTAGCATCCATATGACAAAGAACCTGGGCCGACATGACTAGTCGTGAACTCAAAGTGGCACTAACTTACAGGGACAGGCATACATGAATCAACCTCGAGCATGTCGGTCAACATCGTATGAATCCGGGCTGTAGCACTGGGCTAACAGGACTCCGGGAACCCGGGCTGTAGCAGGCTAGGCAGGACTCCGGATGTCACTGCGTGACATTTCCCCGAAGGGACAGACACAGGAACGAAGTGAATCACATGCCGGCCAGTCAAGTGTTCCGGAGCAGTAGTGCTGGGCTAGCAGGACTCCGGTGAACCGGGCTGTAGCAGACTACTGTGGCTCATGGAAGCACAATACTACATTTCCCCATAAGAGAGGCTACCAGGGATAAACAACTAGGTTGTCAGATCCCACACATAGCAATACATGTTACACGTACGCATAACATGCAAGTATGTGATGTACAACATGGCATCACAACATAACTCAAACTCATATAGATAAAGGCCCAGAAGAGCCACATAGCATCCAATACAAACAGGGGTCTCATGACCCATCATTCAGAGCATACAAGCAACGGAAACATTACATGTCTGAGTACAGACAATAAGGATGGCAATTTTATCCATGGACATGGATATCCATGGATATCCGACCCGAATGGATAGGGTTTGGATATGCTTTTGTGTCCATGGGCGGCGCCCAAACCCGACCCGATTGTTCGTGGATAGGGCATGGATATAATCTTGTACCCATGGATATACCCAAACCCGACCCGATAGTATGACTTAATGGGGGAAAATCTGCTATCCCTGCCCCACGGTTGTATGTCCCACAACAATTTTACATTTTTTTATCTAAAACATGCATAAGAAATTACACAATCCCTATCGTAACTTTATTTAGTTGACATTCAATCCCCTCTGTAACATACTCCAACACCTTCCCTTATTTTTACCTCCTTCTTAAATGACTCGTCATTCTCATCTATTAGAAAAATACTAAATGATCTTAGGTCATTAGTGGATGTTGATTTACCATAAGTGAAGCCTAGCCTACCACGAGGTGAAGAATGGAAGAGTTTATGTTAATATTGTGTTATGTCTTATTTATATGTCTCAAGAGGACCCAATGGATATCCAATGGGTATGGATATCCATCGGATTTGGACATGGACACAATTTTTCACCCATGGATTTTTTCATGGGCGGGCAAAGACTGTCTTCATGGACATGGATATGGATTTGAGATTGTTTAACCCGATCCAAACCCGACCCATTGCCATCCTTAACAGACAACTACAAAAGGAAAAGACTAAGAAGCCTGACTAAACACGACCCTCCCAAGGGTACAAGATCGTAGCTGGGATACTGAAAGTGCGTTATATCGACTAGAGGGGGGGTGAATAGGCGATTTTTATGAAAGTCTTCAATACGTGAGAGTTATGAAGACAAACAGTGAAGATTATGCCTATTACTATGCAGCGGAAGTTAGATTACACTAGGCCAGCCATGGTCATGTATTCAATAGAGTGAAAGCGCAATGACAAACAGCTTCAGTGTAATAAGGATCAGGTAGGAAGAAGTTATGAAGCCAAACAGATCATACATTCATGTTGTGAAGACAAAAGATAAAGCAAGCATGCAATGGCTTCACAATGAATAACTGTAAGTAAAAGGAAGTGAAGATGAAACCAGTGACACGTTGAAGACAATGATTTGTTGGACCAGTTCCAGTTGCTGTGACAACTGTACGTCTGGTTGGAGCGGCTAGGTATTTAAACCAAAGGACACACAGTCTCGGACACCCAGTCAAGGACACTTAGTCCAAGACACCCAGTCCTCACCGTTTTCTCCTTGAGCTAAGGTCACACAGACCTCGTGCAATCACTCAGGTAAGTCTTCAAGGTAGGCTCCCAAACCTTCACAGACTTCGTTCACTGGCAATCCACAATTTCTCTTGGATGCTCAGCACGCGACGCCTAACCGTCTGGAGGATGCACAGTCCTCAAGTGTAATAAGTCTTCAAATCACACAGACACGAAGACTTAAGTGATGCCCAATTTACTCTGGCTCTGGGTGGTTAGGGTTTTTCTCCTCACTAGGAATTTTTCTCTCAAAGGCTTCGAGGTGGGTTGCTCTCAAACGACAAAAGCCGTGCACTGAAATCTGAGCAGCCAACCGTTTATGGTTGTGGGGGGTGGACTATTTATAGCCACTTGGCAACCCGACCTGATCTGTCCGAAATGACCCTGGGTCACTAAGGAACTGACACGTGTACCAACGGTCGAATTTTGAACTCACACGGCAACTTTACTTGGGCTACAAGTAAAGCTGACTTGTCTGACTCTGGACAAGATTTTCTCTCAAAGTCTTCGCTCGAAGACATAGGATTTGAATTAGGCATCACTTCAGTCATTCTGACTGGTTCTTTTGGACCCCACTTAACAGTACGGTGATTCCTATGACACAACGTAAATGAAATAAAACTACGAAGGATCTAAGTCTTCGAGTTCCATAAGCTTCATAGGGAGTCTTCTCATGTCATTGTCTTCAATATGAATATCTTCTTAAACCACCATTGTCTTCAATGTCTTCGTACATTTTAGGGGTCATCTCTGGTAATAAAACCGAATCAATGAGGGACTTCTACCTGTGTTTTCCTGCAATTCTCACAAACACGTTAGTCCCTCAACTAGGTTTGTCGTCAATACTCCAAAACTAACTAGGGGTGGCACTAGATGCACTTACAATCTCCCCCTTTTTGGTGATTGATGACAAACTAGTTGAAGTTTTCAACGGGGAACATAATTTGTGAGATAGTAAAGGAATTTGTCTTCATAAGTTGCAAGGGCTCCCCCTGAAGATGTGCATATAAGTAATTTGCCTTTTGAATGCAAATGCACATGGCAGGTTGTACTTGTGGAGATCCACTTCAACTTATGATGACAATCCACTATGCATGTGAAAGTATATGAAGATAATGACATGCATAATGGAAAATGGACGTCTGCAGTAAGAGATGAGTGCGGAATTTATCGTCGCACATGCGGAATTTATCTTCGCATAATGGAGTGACAAACAGGTAGCAGACGGCCATCAAGGCTAAGTGTTACAACTCAAAGAAGCAAATGTAGCAAAAACGGGAGTTGTAAGCACGAAGCAAAATGTAGCAAAATATTAAGGTACCCGCCCAAAGTGACCCGCTTGAAGACTATAAACATTATGCTTCTCCCCCTTTTGTCAGTGATGACCAAAAAGGTTTGAAGACATAGAGTTTTCTACGCGTTCCCAGGCACAGTAGGATCGGTGGAGTTGTTTGGTGGCGGTGCAGATGAGCTTGGTGCAGATTCGACGTGTGTTGAAGCAGGTGGAGATGATGTCGCGTCGTCGTCTTCTTCAATAATCCGGGCAGACACGGTGGCAGCAGAAGAAGAGAATTCTGACTCTTCAAGTGATGGTGTGCTTCGCATCACAGCTCTTCTTGGAGGCGTGGAGTCAAATTGGAATCTCTCTCTGAAGCCATCCTCTTGCAGTTCAGCTTCATTGCTCATCATGGTGAGGCCTTTCCAAGTGCGGCGACAGGTCTCGTGTGCGACAAACGCATTCTTGGTTGCCAGATTTCTGATGCGATTGACGTCTTGCATGATGCTTCTCATCTGCCGTTTGAGCCAGTCGTGATGCCTATCTTGCTTTTGGTGAAGAGCCACAAGAAGCTCTCGGTCATTGAGTGCTCGAGCGCGCTTCTTGGGTCTCTTGGCAGCTGTGCTGTCAGTGGCTTCAGTTGATGCAGGGGCACGTGTGGTGCCAGCCATTGGATACACTCGGGAGAGAGCTTCAACACCTTCAATATTTTGAGTGAAGCTCTGGTGTTCTGCATTTTGAAGACTTAATGGTTGCTTGCCAGGCTCTGGATATATTGCTTCAGCAGATGTGTCCACATCTGGCAAAAATATCCTATGGTTGCGGGCTGAGGGTTGATAGGAGATTGCAGAGTGAAGCTTGATCAGCCTCATAACCCAAGGAGCATAGAACTTTAATCCAAACAGTTCTGAGGCAGATGCTGCAAAGTGACGGATGAAGAGATCCTGTGCATTGAAGCATTTGCCATGAAGAATGCAGAAGATGAGAGTCTTCATTGCACCATCAATTGTTGCATATCGAGAGTGTCCCTTTACAGGCCATAGAGTCCGCCTTATGATGTGATATATTGTTCTGGGCAGGTACTCTAAGTCTTCAACGAAGAACCTAGTTGGATAGGGTGCATTAGGAGGCAGTGGCTTCATTATTGAGAGCATCTGACTCATATCTGGCTCAGGACGCTGAAATATGCTCTCAATTGCTTCAGCATGGAGTTGGGACCCTTCTTCAAAGAATTCGCCAGGAGTGGGAAGGCCGGTAAGCTCAATTAGGTCGAAAGCATTGGCTTCATGATGGATATTGCCTGTCATCCACTCCAGAATCCATGTCTTCGGATCTCTGTTATAGCCTTTGATATGCAAAGTGGCATAGAACTAGAGCAGAAGCTCTTCGTTCCAGTGCTCTTCATCAGTGATAAATGGCAGCAAACCCACTTGCTTGAAGCAATCCAGTGCTTCTTCCAGACCAGGCAGACCAGCAACAACTTCAACCTCAAGGCGCTTGTGAGGAAAGATGCGGCCTTGGTTGTATAGGATGCATGAATAATAGCTGCGCTGTTGATGGCTCCAGAACCTATCTGATACAATCCGTTCCCTTGAATAAGGGTTCTTGGAGCGGTCGAAAAACGTGTTATCTGCCCTGAAGCCGTTGATGTTGAAGGAACCAGGAGCTGATGCAGGACCTGGGAACCTTGGCAGTCGTGGGATCGGCTTCTAGACCTGGGGTCTGTACGCAATATGATAGTTGAATTGTGGTCCGGCAGCAGACTCAGGCACAGAATGTTCAGGAGCAGTAGCTTCATTGTCTTCTGAAGCTATTGTTGGGTTGGGCTCCACATTTGCTTCGGCGTTGTTTGTGGCAGCCTCAACATTTGCAGACTCAGGCACGTTCTCCTGGAGAACTGCTTCTTGTTGGTGTGGGGAAGTTGGAGCTTGTGGTATCTCTGCATGCTCTTCGGCTGATGCAGCCAGGATGTCGTCAGCAGCCTGAGCCCTTGGCCCTTTGCGAAGCCTACGGAATGTAGGCGCCGGTGGAGTTGTAGTGGGTTGGGGCTCATCTTCCTCCTGTGGGCGATCTGCCCACGATGCATCTTGTGTGATTGGCGTCAATGGATGACCAATACTGATCAGTTCGCTTGTCTCAAGCTGAGGAAGGGCTGCATCACCTTGCACATTGTCTTGGAGACCAATGTCTTCAGCAGCGTTGGGTTCGTCTGCTGGAATGTCTTCAGCGTTGGGTTCATGCACAGTCAACTGACGATCTGCGTCAGGATAGCGGACGGAGAGGGGTTCAACTGTCAAGGGCTCTGTGGGAGCAGCCCGAGATTTCTTGGTCTTGCGCTTCTTGATGATGGGTTCAGAAGGAGAGGCTTCAGAATGTTTTCTCTTCTTAGCTTCAGCCTCTGCAGTCCGTGTCTTCTTGTGCTGTGAGGTGGTTGATCGACTCTTTGGCTTCGAGCCAGTCGTTGCAGCGGGGAAGACAATCGGAGCAGTTTCTGACCTTGGCGCTTCAGGTTTAGGCACAGCAGCCTTCTTTTTCTTCTTCGCGGCCATCCTGGGGTCAATGCCGGGACGCCCAAGTGCCTTGCGTTTCTCTGCCTCATTGTAGGCCTGCACGCAGCGATCAGCCAAAGTCTTCATGCGTTCTCGCGAGCCTTGAGCTTCAGCACGCGTCTTGAGAAAGTTCTCTTTCAGCTCGTGCAACATGATCTTGAAGTTTTTCACTTCTTGCACGCTGAGCTTGGCCACGTGCTTCTTGAACTGAGCCTTTTCATAATCAATTTTCTGCTTCAGTTCTACAATTCGCTGGGCTATTGCAAGTTCTGAAGCAATTGCACCTTGAAAGGCAACGCTGAGGCCTATGGGCAGCTGCAGATCGTTGAAGCTAATGTCCGGTGAGGCAAACCATTCATCGATGAAGTTGTGGATGATGGCGACATCAAACAGAGGCAGATTGTTGAAGATTTCAGCCTCCTCCTTGCTCTTGATGAGCTGCTCAAGAGCATCATCTCCAAGATCTTCATCGCTTGAGAGATCAATGGCTTCGCAGCGCAGAATGTCAGCAGCTGTGAGCTCTTTGCCTGTGTGTGGCTGAGGCTTCTTGGCTTCTTGGGGCTTGGACACTCGTGATAAGCCTTCTGACTGCACACTGGCTTCAGGAGGTGCAGTTGCTAAAGGCTTCACTCTTGCGATCTTGGGAGAAGCGGCTGGCTTTGAAGCTTTTGGCTTCTTCTGCTTCGGCTTCGGCGCAGCAGGGGCGTCATCTGACTCAGTATCTGCTGGAGGGTCATTCACAGCAGTCCCTTGGACTAGGATGCGAGTGATGAGGCCTGCAAGATTGGCATACGGCCCGATGATATTGGGATCGGCGTCGCGTGTGCCATCTGCCCTTGGTGAGGAGGGACCAGGGTTGAAGTCAAGCCCAAATTTCTTCTTGTTTATCTTCGCTGACTGTTGTGCAAACTGAAAGTTGCGCTTGAAGAGATTATCATCGCGGCACCAGAGAAGTGATGACGGATGTGCTTCAGCTGGCTTTGGTCCTCTCACCATGCATGGATAGAAGCCTTGAGCAATGGCTTCGACTCTGGACCTGGGTACGAGATTTTTGTATAGTACATCTCCCCACGGTCTCTTGATGGCGCACTTCTCCGCATATTCCTGAGTGACGAAGCGGTAGTGGAACCATTGCTCTGCCCAATATCTTCGAATCCATTGGATTCGTGTCTTGCGCTGACCATAGCTTTCTTCAGGATCAGTTTTGTACATCTCTGCCAATTCATCAGGAAGATCTTTGGAAGTTTCACCACGTCGCTGTCTGCCTCCCTTCCTTGCTGCTGTTTCTGAAGCCATGAATAACCTGGAAGGCTTCAAGATGTTCAAAGGCTTCAAAGGCTTCCTTTTGCAAGAACTGGCTTCAGGAGAGTTGATGTGATGCTGCAAGTACTCTGCAAATGAATGCAGACTATGAGAACCAAAGGATTCTCCCACGGACATGTACCTGTGACAGCATTAAGGTGCGAGGGAAGGGGAAGAGGTCATATGCATTCTCAGAAGATTTTGAAGATAAATCGGTTTAGAGGACATAGACCTCATTGTGCGAAGACATTCACTCACAGATAAGAAGTTGGTTCCAGATTTGTATGAACCCACAGATCAGTACAAGTGAGGAATCTAACTACCTTATGAAGCACAAGTGAATATACTAGGCATGTCATGAGATGTAGCGAGATAACTAACTGATGTGAATAGAAACTCCTTATGGCAGAAAGTGACTGAACTATGGGATCAAAAGAGGCTGTAAAAAGAGGTTTTATTTACCACACTTGGAACTGCTAGACGAAGTGAGAGTTGAGGTCGAGAAGTTCGATCCTCCGTGCCCTAACTTGGCGACGGAAGACACCTACGGCGACGGCGGAGAGAGCGATGTCCACTGTCGGCGTGAAAACGGCGTCGGAGAGGTTGCGGCAGTGAAGCGCTTCGTCGCCGGCGTCGTCGAGTGCTAGCGGTGGCGCTAGGGTTCGTGCGAGGGTGGAAGAAGGAGATAATGACCGCAGTGAATCGTGTATTTATAGGGATAGAGGCGGCACTGCGCTATTACGCAGGTACCCCTGGCGGTTCGCATTTGAGGCACGCGTGGCCAGTTAGAGGAAGATTGGGATTTGTTCCACGTCCCACGCACGCCTAAATTGTCGGGCGGTCGTTCCTGCTTCTCCGGATCTTATGTGGAGGAATGAGCATTAAAAACGGACTTTTATGGTTGTCACTATGTCTTCAGCTGACAAGGACACAGTGAAGACATTTGACAGTTTCAACAGAATGCATATGACTTGGAGAGATAGAGTTTGAGATAGAAAGCATAGAGAGGTTAGGGTCCGATCACATTCACTTAGTTCAAAAGATTCAACTAAGAAGACATAACTATAAGTGAATGCTGTAGAGGACAGAACATCAGTACATATATATCCAGATAATCAACGCAGTGAAGATAATCATGAAGACATATTGAGAATGAGGCCAAACCAAATGTGAAGACATTGAGAGGTAACGCCATGAGAGAAACACTTCAAAATGGAACGTTTGGTGGTGGCGTTACCCACCGTATAGGAAGTATTAGACCCAGACACGGCGCACAATTATCGTGGCGCTCCAAAGTCAAATTCCACATTAATGTATTCACACTTAGAATGTATGTCTTCATTGTTTGAAGATATACGCTACTTCGTGTGTTGCACATCTAAGTCATCAATATGCTTAAGTGTTAGGATGTGTGCCTGATCACAGGACATTTGAGGATTCCAAGATATTTAGCTCACACCGTAACTTGCAAAATCTCTTCTCATCCAAGGGCTTTGTGAAGATATCTGCCAATTGCTCTTCAGTGTTGACGTGTATGATATCAATGTCTTCCTTCACAACATGATCTCTGAGAAAGTGATGACGAATTTCAATATGCTTTGTCTTCGAGTGCTGAACTGGGTTGTTGGCAATCTTGATGGCGCTTTCGTTGTCGCAGTAAAGTGGCACTTGCTTCAGATGAATGCCATAATCCTTGAGTGTTTGCTTCATCCACAGAAGCTGAGCGCAGCAAGATCCAGCAGCAATGTATTCAGATTCAGCAGTGGAGAGTGATACACAGTTCTGCTTCTTTGAAGACCAACATACAAGTGATCGTCCCAGAAAGTGACATGTGCCTGATGTAGACTTGCGATCAACCTTGTCACCAGCATAATCAGCATCCGAATATCCAACCAAATCAAACTCTGAGCCCTTTGGATACCATAATCCTAGAGTTGGGGTGTGAGCCAAATATCGAAGAATTCGCTTCACAGCTAAGTGATGCGACTCCTTTGGTGTCGCTTGAAATCGAGCACACATGCAAACACTAAGCATGATATCTGGCCTAGATGCACATAAATAAAGCAAAGACCCAATCATGGAGCGGTATACCTTTTGATCGAACTCTTTACCATTATCGTCGGGACCCAGATGATGCTTGGCTGGCATTGGTGTTGTGAAGCCTTTGCAGTCTTGCATACCGAACTTCTTCAGGCACTCTTTAAGATATTTCTCTTGAGATATGAAGATGCCGTTGCGTTGTTGCCGTATTTGAAGACAGAGGAAGAACTTCAGCTCCCCCATCATGGACATCTGATATTGCTCTTGCATCATATATCCAAACTCTTCACTATACTTCTGATTGGTGCAGCCGAAGATAATGTCATCCACATATATTTGGCACACAAACAGTTCACCATCATATGTCTTCGTGAAAAGAGTGGGATCTAGGGAACCAGGTATGAAGCCTTTGCTTTTCAGAAAGTACTTGAGTGTATCATACCAGGCCCTAGGGGCTTGTTTGAGGCCATACAGTGCCTTGTTGAGCTTGTATACCATATCAGGATGTTTTGGATTTTCAAAGCCAGGTGGTTGTGCAACATACACTTCTTCTTCAATCTTGCCATTGAGAAAGGCACTTTTCACATCCATCTGATAGAGAAGTATGTTATGATGATTTGCATAGGCCAGCAGTATGCGTATGGCTTCAAGCCTAGCCATAGGAGCAAATGTTTCATCGAAGTCAATGCCCTCCACTTGAGTATATCCTTGAGCAACGAGACGAGCTTTGTTTCTGACAACTTGACCATGCTCATCTTGCTTGTTGCGGTATATCCATTTGGTGCCTATTATGTTGTGCTTCCGTGGATCAGGACGCTTAACCAGTTCCCATACATCATTCAGCTCAAACTGTTGAAGCTCTTCTTGCATAGCTTGAATCCATTCAGGTTCCATGAAGGCTTCTTCAACTTTCTTGGGTTCTGATATTGAGACGAATGCGAAATGCCCACAGAAGTTTGTTAGCTGAGTTGCCCTTGAACGAGTGAGTGGACCAGGTGCATTGATGCTGTCAAGTATTTTGTCAATTTGTACTTCATTTGCAACACGAGGGTGTGTGGGGCGAAGACTTTGCTCTTGCTGATCTATGTGGTCATTTGAAGGTATATCTTCAGGCTGAGCATTGTCTTCATGTGGATCAGGTGCTGAGATGATAAGTTCTTCTTCAGGATGAGCTTCAGAAGGTACAATTTCTCCAGTTCCCATAAGCTTGATTGATTCATTTGCTGGAACTTCATCTAGCACATTTGGTAATTGCTCTCTTTGTGATCCATTGGTTTCATCAAATCGCACATCCACTGTTTCAACCACTTTGTAGTGGAAGGGATTGAAGACTCTGTAGGAGTGCGAATCCTTTCCATATCCAAGCATGAAGCCTTCATGTGCTTTTGGTGCAAACTTTGAGGTGTGATGTGGGTCCTTGATCCAGCATTTTGCGCCAAATACTCTGAAATAACTGACATTTAGCTTCTTGCCAGTTAGGAGTTCATAAGATGTCTTGTTCAGAAGCTTGTGAAGATAAACACGATTGATTGTATGGCATGCAGTATCAATGGCTTCAGTCCAGAATATTCTTGGAGTCTTGTATTCATCTAGCATTGTTCTGGCCATCTCAATGAGTGTTCTGTTCTTGCGTTCGACGACGCCATTCTGCTGTGGCGTGTATGGAGCTGAGAATTCATGTGTGATCCCCAAGGTATCCAGATATGTATCAAGGCCAGTGTTCTTGAATTCAGTGCCGTTGTCACTTCTGATGTGCTTTATCTTGGCGCCAAAATTGTTCATAGCTCGATTTGCGAAGCGTCTGAAGACATCCTGCACTTCAGTCTTGTAGAGGATTATGTGCACCCAAGTATATCTAGAATAATCATCAACAATTACGAATCCATAGAGGCATGCAGAAGTAGTAAAAGTTGAGTAGTGAGTGGGACCGAAAAGATCCATGTGAAGCAGTTCGAAGGGTTGTGTAGTAGTCATGATTGTCTTCGAAGGATGTTTTGCCCTTGTCATCTTCCCTGCTTCACAGGCACCGCATAAGTGATCTTTCTTGAACTTGACGCCCTCGATGCCTATGACGTGCTTTTTCTTCGCAAGAGTGTGGAGGTTCCTCATGCCAGCATGCCCAAGCCTTCGATGCCAAAGCCAGCATTCTGAAGCTTTTGCAAGAAGACATACTGCAAGTTGTGGTCCTGCTGAGAAATCTACCACATACAAATCACCTTTCCTATATCCTTCAAACACTAGAGATTTGTCAGATTCCATTAGCACCAGGCAGCGATATTTGCCAAACATTACAATCATATTCAAATCGCAAAGCATTGAGACAGACATTAAGTTGAAGCCAAGGGATTCAACAAGCATGACTTTATCCATGTGTTGATGCTTTGAGATTGCAACTCTACCTAGACCCAATACCTTACTTTTACCAGTGTCAGCGAATGTAATGTGGCTCTTGTCGGATGGACGTAAAGTTGAGTTCATAAGAAGGCTTCTTCTGCCAGTCATGTGATTTGTACACCCACTGTCAATAATCCATTCTGAAGACTTTGAAGTCGCTAGTGTCGTACCCTACAGTGCAGTTAGGGGGATAGGCTTCACGAAGAGTGTTGTGAAGCATAAACATTTGACGAACCAGTGGTTTATGAAAACTTAGATCCAGATTAGGACTAATGGGGAGAGTAGCATGCGATTCAGGAACGAAGTACATAATGATGCCATTTGGGCAGTTTATCTTGCGCCCCACAAGATTTTTATGGTCCCCAGCAATAGCATCAGAAGGTTTTGTTTTTATGCTGGAGACCTTTCCCTGCAAAAGAGAGTTAAGCTTTCTTAACCACCCACATCTTCAAGGGTGGCTTAGAAGCTATAAGTCTAAGTGCAGCATCTGAGAATTTTGGCTTTGAAGCCTTAGCCAACAGTCTAGCAGGGGGACAATAATACTCATAGGCATAAGCAGAATAATTTTTGGTCATGTGAACATGACGGTTCGATGAACCGCTCTCATATTCATATGCCCGAGTATGGTTTCCCTGCAAAACATTTGCGTTAGTGTGACTCAGGTGAGTCCTCTGTCTGTATGAAGCCTTTGGACCGAGGTTTGTCTTCTTCAAGTGAGGTGTCATGAAGACATTCACAGGAAGATTTTCCAGACATGTTTTCGGAACCCAGATCTTCTTCATAGGCGGTCCATTCCTGCAGTTAGTACCAATGTACCTGGCAAACACTTCACCATTCTGATTCTTAAACAGTTTATAGTTTGCATCAAAGGATTCATCAATGATAATTGGGTTAGCACAAGTGAAGCCAGACAGATTGGATGGATCTACTGAGGATTCCTTTGCAGCAACCCATATGGTTTTGGGGTACTGCTTAGGTTTCCAGTAAGAGCCATCTACATTAATTTTCCTCTCGAACCCAACACCCTCTTTCCTAGGGTTTCGGTTCAGAATCTGCTTCTTAAGGACATCACATAATGTTTGATGCCCTTTCAGACTTTTGTACATCCCTGTTTCAAGCAATGTCTTCAACCTAGCATTCTCATCAGCAATAGCAGTGGTATCCTCAGCAGAGGGGTTAGTTGCCACATCAACAGTTGAAGATATTGGAACAGTAGTAGCAGTGGAACATTCAGCAACAGAATTAGCATTATTACGCTCAATGCATTTAAGACATGGTGGTTCAAATCCTTCCTGAGCGGGACTGACCTGTTCGGCGCGAAGTGACTCATTTTCCTTTTGAAGATCTTCATGAGCCACCCTCAATTTCTCAAGTTCTTGCTTCCTTTGAAGATAGTCATAGGAAAGCTTTTCATGAGTTGTTGAGAGAGTATCATGACGATCTTCAAGTTCCTGATACTTAACATGAAGGTTTTTTATGTCTTCAATTAAGGATTCAGATCGAGTCATTTCAGCACCCAACAGATCATCGCTTCTGTCTAACAGTTTTTGAATATGTTCCATAGCTTTCTGTTGTTCAGTTTCAATTTTAGCAAGTGTTTTGTAGCTAGGTTTTGAATCACATTCAGAGTCATCGTCACTGGATGTTTCATAGTGAGTGGTGCGTGTGTTTACCTTGGCACCGCGTGCCATGAAGCAGTAGGTAGGAGTGGAGTCGTTCTTGTCATTTGCGTCGGTGTCGGTGATGCAGTTATTGTCTTCAGTGTTGAAGATGGACTTGGCGACGTATGCTGTAGCCAGACTCGCAATGCCAGAATCAGACTCCTCCTCAGATTCCACCTCTGCCTCCTCAGATGCGGACTCCTCCTCTGAATCCATCTCCTTGCCAACAAACGCACGTGCCTTGCCAGATGAGCTCTTCTTGTGTGATGAAGACTTTGATGAAGACTTGGAAGAAGACTTTGAGTATTTCTTCCTTTTCTTGTCGTCAGAATCATATTCTTTGCTCTTCTTCTTCCTTCTGTTCTCATTGTCCCACTGTGGACACTCAGAAATGAAGTGTCCAGTTTTCTTGCACTTGTGACATGTTTTCTTCTTGTAGTCATGAGCAGAAACTTCATCATTCCTTGAGCTTGATCGTGAAGATTTTCTGAAGCCTTTCTTCTTGGTGAATTTTTGGAACTTCTTCACTAGCATTGCAAGTTCTCTTCCAATGTCTTCAGGATCATCAGAACTGCAGTCAGATTCTTCTTCAGATGAGGAGACAACTTTTGCCTTCAAAGCACGAGTTCGCCCATAGTTTGGACCGTAGATATCTCTTTTCTCAGAAAGCTGAAACTCATGTGTGTTGAGCCTCTCAAGTATGTCAGACGGATCGAGTGTCTTGAAATCAGGACGTTCTTGAATCATCAGGGCCAGAATGTCAAACGAACTATCAAGTGATCTCAGCAGCGTCTTGACGATTTCATGTTTGGTGATCTCAGTAGCGCCGAGGGATTGAAGCTCATTTGTGATGTCAGTGAGCCGATCAAAGGTGTGCTGGACATTCTCATTGTCATTTCGCTTGAAGCGGTTGAAGAGATTGCGAAGGACACTGATTCTTTGATCTCTCTGGGTTGATATGCCTTCATTAACTTTGGAAAGCCAGTCCCAGACCAGTTTGGATGTCTTCAAGGCACTCACACGGCCATACTGTCCTTTGGTCAGATGACCACAGATGATATTCTTGGCAGTAGAGTCCAGTTGAATGAACTTCTTGACATCAGCAGCAGTGACACCTTCTCCAGCCTTGGGAACGCCGTTTTCAATGACATACCATAGGTCGACGTCAATGGCTTCAAGATGCATGCGCATCTTATTCTTCCAGTAGGGATATTCAGTTCCATCGAAGACGGGGCAAGCAGCGGAGACTTTGATTATCCCTGCAGTCGACATAGCTAAAACTCCAGGTGGTTAAACCGAATCACACAGAACAAGGGAGCACCTTGCTCTGATACCAATTGAAAGTGCGTTATATCGACTAGAGGGGGGGTGAATAGGCGATTTTTATGAAAGTCTTCAATACGTGAGAGTTATGAAGACAAACAGTGAAGATTATGCCTATTACTATGCAGCGGAAGTTAGATTACACTAGGCCAGCCATGGTCATGTATTCAATAGAGTGAAAGCGCAATGACAAACAGCTTCAGTGTAATAAGGATCAGGTAGGAAGAAGTTATGAAGCCAAACAGATCATACATTCATGTTGTGAAGACAAAAGATAAAGCAAGCATGCAATGGCTTCACAATGAATAACTGTAAGTAAAAGGAAGTGAAGATGAAACCAGTGACACGTTGAAGACAATGATTTGTTGGACTAGTTCCAGTTGCTGTGACAACTGTGCGTCTGGTTGGAGCGGCTAGGTATTTAAACCAAAGGACACACAGTCCCGGACACCCAGTCAAGGACACTTAGTCCAAGACACCCAGTCCTCACCGTTTTCTCCTTGAGCTAAGGTCACACAGACCTCGTGCAATCACTCAGGTAAGTCTTCAAGGTAGACTCCCAAACCTTCACAGACTTCGTTCACTGGCAATCCACAATTTCTCTTGGATGCTTAGAACGCGACGCCTAACCGTCTGGAGGATGCACAGTCCTCAAGTGTAATAAGTCTTCAAATCACACAGACACGAAGACTTAAGTGATGCCCAATTTACTCTGGCTCTGGGTGGTTAGGGTTTTTCTCCTCACTAGGAATTTTTCTCTCAAAGGCTTCGAGGTGGGTTGCTCTCAAACGACAAAAGCCGTGCACTGAAATCT
Organism: Triticum urartu; assembly: GCF_056163025.1. Taxonomy (NCBI): domain Eukaryota; kingdom Viridiplantae; phylum Streptophyta; class Magnoliopsida; order Poales; family Poaceae; genus Triticum; species Triticum urartu. Next base: position 343,802,291 of record NC_141874.1, read on the forward strand.
GAGCAGCCAACCGTTTATGGTTGTGGGGGGTGGACTATTTATAGCCACTTGGCAACCCAACCTGATCTATCCGAAATGACCCTGGGTCACTAAGGAACTGACACGTGTACCAACGGTCGAATTTTGAACTCACACGGCAACTTTACTTGGGCTACAAGTAAAGCTGACTTGTCTGACTCTGGACAAGATTTTCTCTCAAAGTCTTCGCTCGAAGACATAGGATTTGAATTAGGCATCACTTCAGTCATTCTGACTGGTTCTTTTGGACCCCACTTAACAGTACGGTGATTCCTATGACACAACATAAATGAAATAAAACTACGAAGGATCTAAGTCTTCGAGTTCCATAAGCTTCATAGGGAGTCTTCTCATGTCATTGTCTTCAATATGAATATCTTCTTAAACCACCATTGTCTTCAATGTCTTCGTACATTTTAGGGGTCATCTCTGGTAATAAAACCGAATCAATGAGGGACTTCTACCTGTGTTTTCCTGCAATTCTCACAAACACGTTAGTCCCTCAACTAGGTTTGTCGTCAATACTCCAAAACTAACTAGGGGTGGCACTAGATGCACTTACAGATACAAGCTACTCGTCAAAGTCACTAGAGTAACCAACTGCAAAACATAAATAAGCAAACGCGAGTACGAAGGTACTCAGCAAGTCTTACATCAGAACTATCTACATATGCAACATTATCAACAAAGGGGGTGGTGGAGTTTTAACAGCAGCAAGCCAGCTTTGACTCAGTGGCTAACCTATACTACGAGTATCAGAAACTTCTTTGAGGTGAGAAGACGCACACGAGTCCACATATTCACCATATCAATACTCCACTACGGATCCATTCCCGTCTCCCTACGAGAAGGCCATCCATAGCACTCACGCTTATCTTGCATATTTTAGAGTATCCACTTCAAGTTGTCTATGTACTACATAAGTCCTCCAAGTTTCCATATCCGAGGAAAACGGCTATTCGAATAGATAATGTTGACCCTGTAGGGGTGTACTTCTTCACACACGCTCTCGCCACTTATCGCCCTGTACACGTCATGTACCTTGGGAAACTTCAAGCGGAAGCCGGGCGAGGGTGTCGGCCACGACCTGACTAACCACACAAGTCTCTCGTCCAGGTTTATCGCCTATTCAAGTTCCATCCGCAAGGAGTTCCTGCCGAAGTCTCCAGTACGGCCCCAAACGATGTGTGTAGGGTTCCCAAGCCCACCATCCGGGTGCCACTTGGTACACCATGCCACGGTGCCTAGTCTGTCCCAAGCCCGTCCCGTCGGACACCACCTGGTAGACAAGTAGCACTACCTACAAACGCCAGAAACTAGTTGCAACTCCTGGACAAAGATCAAGTGGATTAATAAGCCGAGAGGGGCCGGATAACCGGAACCCAATGTGTGGTAGTAACTGTACTTGGATAACATACACAGAACTCAGTGCTTAGGGACGGTTCCAATGAGACAACCCACCATGTACTCCTACATGGCCTCTCATCGCTACCTTTACCAAAACGGGTTCACACACTTAGCCTTTATTGGTAGGACATGTTCACCACTCCGATTCATTCCCGATGAATCAGACCTGACACAACTCTAAGCATAGCCGGCATAAAGAAAACAAGCATGGATGAGTAGGCACATCAAGGCTCAAGCAACTCCTACTCATGCTAGTGGGTTTCAACTAGTTACTGTGGCAATGACAGGTCATGCAGAGGAATGGGTTCAACTACCGCCGCAGAAAAGTAGCAGTTGAATCGTTGTTGTCCTAATGCAGTATAAGGAGCAGGAGCGAGAGAGTGGGATTTATCGAAATGCTCAAGGGGGTTTGCTTGCCTGATAGAACGACGAAGGGGCACTGCTCCTCTGACAGGTACTCGGGAACACCTTCCGGAGCGGAACCTATCGAGAAGAAATGGTGCCAGCAATCAATACACAAACAAATGCAACAATATGATGCATGACAATGGCATGTGCAAATGCTAGTGTTTGGGATAATGCAAGATGCTACCAAGTTGGTTGAAGCCCATTTGAATCAAAGATTCAAATGCAATTCAAAATGAAGCATTTAAAATGCCCATATTATGTTTTCACTTATACATCAGGTATAAGTTAGTTTTTCATGCATGTAGCTAGCATAAATGGATTCCTTGCATTTTTCTAATAATTTTTCATATATAATTTATTTCATTCTGAGCTACGGTTGAATTATTATGATTTTTTGAAGTTTAGACAATATTCTGGAATTTCCTGAGTTAAAATAATTCCAGAAATCAATTATTGCGTCAGCATGACGTAAGCGAGTCAACGGGGCTGACCAGGTCAAACCTGACCAGTGGGTCCCACTGGTCAGTGACCCAGTCAATTAACTAAGTTAGTTAGTCCAAACTAACTGGGCATGGCCCACTAGTTAGTGACTGTAGTAGCTAACCTAGTTAGTTAGTTAGTGCTAACTATAGTAATTAGTCGGGCGGGGCCCGCAGGTCAGTGAGAGAGAGGGGGAGGTCAAACTGGCAACCCGGGTCAAACTCGCCGGAGTTGACCCGGCGCTCGTCGCCGGCAAGGCCAGAGACGGTGGAGGGGCTCGGGATTCCTCCTCCGACGACCAAATGGCCGGCAGAGGGCATCTACGTGGAGCTGGGATTCGCCCGCATCCATTTGTGCAAACGGCAGGGGCTGAGGTGGCCCGAGCTCGCTGGAGGCAATCTCGCGGCGGTGGCCGGAGTTCGGCGTGTAGCGCAGCTGCGGCTAGAGCAAGCGGGCGAGCAAAGAGAGCAGCGGGGCAACAACTACGTGCGTGCGCGAGTGTGTTGGATAGGTCATTGTGATTGAAAGGCCACCGGAGCATCACCGGCGATGAGCTCGGGCGGCTGCGGGTTTCTGTATCCGATGAATCGATGACTACGGCGAGCAATCAAGGCGGAGGAGAGGGGGGTTCGGTCCGTGAGCTCACAGCGGAGACGTAGGGAAGGTCAGCGTGCTCGGGGACGAGTCGGAGACGACGGACGGGCGCCGGTGATCTCGGCGGCCGAGAGGTTGAAGACGATGGTGATGACGTCGCGATGGCGCGCCCCAGCTCGCTTGGCTCGGTGGAGATGACGAAGACGACGTCGTGGAGCTCCGGGGCATGTCCAGGGGGCGAGGGGGAGGTAGTGGCCGCGGCAACGGCGAGCGGTGGCATCGGCTGCGCTCGGGCGTGCTACAGAGAGAGAGGAGGGGAAGGGAGAGTGAGCTGCGAGAGAGGGGAAGGACCAGGGGGGCTCGGGCGTCTCCAAGCGTGTCGGGGGCGCCTCGGTGGCAAGCAGGAGGTGGCCAGGGCGGCGTCGGCGCTCGCCACCGAGCTGCTTCGGGGCGAGGGGGAGGAAGACGACAGAGTGGAGGAGGTGGGCTGGGCCGGCCAGCTCAGATGGGCCGCTAGGTGGGCTAGAGCGCCAAGTAAGTGCCCTGGTGAGTATTTTCCCCTTTTTGTTTTTCTTTTCTATTTCTGACATTTGTTTTTGACTTAAAAATAAATACCAGCACAAATAAAAATGTTGAGATTCCTTGTGGCCACTAGTTATAATATACCAGAGGCCCTCACCAAATTTCAACATTTTTGGAGCCTCTAAAATATTTATATTATTTTTAACGGCTCCAATTCAAATACATATGGGTTCATTCAAAAATCCAAAATGTTTAGCAAAAATGTGCATCACCCCTGGTTGTTGTTTCCAACATTTTCCAAAGACCACGAACATTTTTGAAAAGCATTTTGGGTTCATTGAAATTCCATTTTTAATTTGAACCTATTAGAATTGCTTTGGTGCTAGGGTTTGAAACATCCCCATTTCAATTTCATTTGAAATTTAAACATGATGCACAAAGCAAGCCTAGGATCATACCAGAACTAGTGATGTGACACCGAGCTACCATCTCCGGCAAAATCACAAGGGCATCGACACCATCACCACCACGAGCGGGAAGGTCAAGAGCTCAACATCAACAACCGCTCAATGACTTCACCATATCCCTTGGCATCTTCACCAAGAGACTTCAAGGCATCTTTGCCTACGGACATACGACATCTTCGCCAACAAGCACCTCAAGACTACGCTCAGGAGAAGCTCCCCAAACTCAAGTCCGCGACTTCCACGAGCTACTACGACCTTGACACCGACCACAAGATTCCTTTCTATGGGACTCAAGAACCCGAGGAGTATCTCGAGTGGGAGCGCCTAATGGACGACTACCTCAAGCTACATCAATTTCCTCCTGAAGATCAAGTGAAGTGCGCCACAACAAACTCCCACGACTACGCATCGAAATGGTTGCTTCACACACCTTCGGAGAGCTACGACATGAGTTGGCCCAAGACGAAGAGAGCTTTGCAGCGAGAGTTCGTGCCTCCAAGCTACACGAAACAACTTTACCACCAATCAGAACACCATCCAAGGATCCAAGTCCATCGACGAGTACTTCAAGGAGATGAAGATTGCCTTGCGACGAGCCGGCGTGGACGACCCCATTTCGATGAAGTTCCACTTCATGATGGGATTGCACAACGACATCTCCAAGACTATCTTCCTCGAGAACTACAAGTCCCTCGATGACAACTACATTGGTGCTCTCAAGGCAGAACAAGAACTCATGAAGGCCAAGGCTTCTCCATCCCAAGCACACTTCTCGAAGACCAAGCTCAAAGACGATGAGCATGAGGCTAGTACCACCAAGATGTCCAAGCCCAACGAGCTCCAAGATGATGCTCCCAAGTTTGACTTCAACGCCATCCCTCTTTGTGGCATTGATGATGCCGAGTCTACTACGACTGTTTTTCAAGATGGTGCGATGACGAGTACGACTACGGAGACCTTCAAGGACCAAGCTTTGGAGGCGACCGACATGGCGACGAGCAAGGATGATGCTTCCATCTTTGGAGGCGAGAGTGATGATGTGCCATCTTCGGCCTTCATCCACGACGACGACGAGATGGTTGAGCATGGGATTTTCCCTTCGACCATGGCGACATATGATGACTTGAGTGACTTCACCACTAGCCCCATATATGATGTGTTTCCACAATTCCCATGTGAGGAGAGCCACAACCCCCACCTCTTGAGTGAGATGAGTGACTGCACCATATGTGATTTTGAGCGCACCTATTTTGAGGGAGTGAGTGAACCACCACATAGAGAGAGAGAGTGATAGTTGATAGGGCATGTGAGGCCTCTTCGATTTCTAACGACTTAACCTCTATCTCTATTGTGTCTTCTCATTTGGTGCTAGGTCCCATATATGATGACGCGCCGATTCGCGACGACTACGTCCTACCTTTGGACAAGATGATGGCCATGGTGGAATATGATGCACCCCACATGGTTCCATCAAGTTGATGATGATGACTACCATTTGGTCTTTGCCACCTCACCTACACCAATTGAGTGGAATGACAAAGGTAACATAGGTGAAGGTGATGCTCTAGTCCCACTAGTGGACATGCTTGACATTGATAGCTTGCAAGATGTTGATCCCCCTATTGCCATGATTCATGCTAGTATGATTTCCCCATGCGATGATTTACCCATTTATGATGAGTTTGATGATTGCCATGTGATAGAGGCAGGGTGTCCCGACCTTTCGATGAGATGATAAGTATTGGTTTGGTGGAGACGACTTTGACGATCCGACTACAAACATGCATGACGTTGCACCTTAGCAATCGCTAAACCAATCTCCCGAGGTTACTGACGATGCTGGAAGCACGATCAGCCTGACCAGGAAGGTCTATTCTTGCATGCAATCGAAGAACAAGCAAGAATATGATAATGCAATCTGAATATTGTGAATATAGATGAAGTATTGATAAAGGTGGGGATCCGAAAGCGGTCTTGGTCTGGTCGTTGGACACAAACGAAGTACACAAAGTTGCAATGGCTAACTTTTAACTAAACAAATCCCCGGGAAAAAGCTAATAGATGGATCTACTTATATAGGAGCAAGGGGTGGCGGCCAAGGAGGTGGAAGGACGGCCCAAGGCAGCCTAAAACTGACCCTAGGCCGTACAAGGCTCATGGGCCCAAGTGGAGGTGATGCAACACCTTTGGACTTGTTGTTTGACTCGGATTCTGCTACAACGTCAGATTGTTTCGTCGATATATCAATGCTCCAGACGAATTTGAAGGTGAATCAAATTGGGTTGGAAAGAGCATGAAATCTAGTTTCCAACAAAAAATGAATCACCCAATTCGGAGTCCGTATGAAAAAGTTGTTGGTGTTTTGAGTCAGGTATGTCCGTGTAGTCCGAATCTGAATCCAGAACGTAAGAGACTTGGACTCTATCTTCAATTGGGCCAAAAGTTACGTGAGAGAACTTTTTGAACAGCAAGTAAACATATCTTTCTCCCTTATCTTGATATGTGGATTGTACAAATGTCCCATACACCTGCAATTAGACAAAACACAAAAGTGTGTGAAGTATTTTTGTTCTGGATAACATAAATAGATTATTGAATAGTTTGCACTAGAAATCACCTGACAAATATGCATGTATGCAATATTTTTGGTCGTATCCAAGGTAGTCATGTCCTCATCACCATGTGGAGTCATTAGTTGTGATGCCATGTTGCATAGGATCACTTGTGATAATTCTCTTGGTCACATCATGTTTGCCAATCCGCTTGACTTGTCATATGCTATGCATGAGATCAATCATATGTCATATTTGCAATCTCTTCATAGTGACTATGCATATGATATTACAATAAACCCAATTTGCACATATGGCATAGATGACAAGCCCATGGTTACTGGCATTTGTTTTTCTTGTGATGATATTGATATGCTGCCTTTGCATCATTTATCTCATATGCCATGCCATGACCACCTAGCTTCGGATATGCATTGTTTTGGATGTTGTCCATTTTCTCCATATGATGTTTCCAATATTTCTCATGAGGATACCCCCATAGTTTCCTCATACATTTTAGGAGATTTTGATTCATCCCATTCATTGCATGATCCCAATACTTGTGTGCACCATATGTTTCCCATGAATAACCATGCTATTGTTGGGCCACATACTTGCATGCTCAATTTGTGTCCCCATCATGTTATACACAATAACTATTCTTTCATGATGGATGACATGTTCTTATAACATGCATCAAATTTCTTTGAGCAATGCTTACCTTTTGCTAACTCACACGTGCACATACACATCATGATGGATGATGTGTACATTTACCACACACATAATTTCTTTGGTTTGTGTTTCTTTTGTGTAGGTACCCATGAATACTTGTCAACCTCACAATCCCATGAGTTGACAGAACGAGCTCTAGAGAGCAACGATGACTTGGGATCCCATGGATTGTCTTTCCCACCGCTCTCTTCGCGCAAAGACTTCGCGCATTTCTTCTACATGGCCCTCCCTTGGCTATTGGTTGTTATCCATTATATATTATATGCCCATCTTGCCATGTTCACTTTGCATGATGTGCTCATTACTATGCCTTTGCCATGCATTTGTGACCCATGCTTTGCATTACACATGATGATTGATTCTAGTACTTGCATATGTATTTGCAAGCTTGGTGGAGATATTGCTTGCTATTGCCATGTTTGCTTTGTGCCCCATGCCTATGATGATACTATGATCTTGCTTTGTGTTCGTGCTTGCGATATGTCATGTGCATTGCCTATGCCTATTATCTGCTGACATGACATGATTGCCATGATTTCCTCTAGTATGTTGCATCTTCACACTACTAGCTTGCACGACTTGATTACTATGCTTGCTTATGTTGCATCACCAATGATTCATACTTGCTCATTTCATACGGTTGATGACAACCATTACAATGATTTGCACATGATTGTTATTGCTTCTTGTCCTATATCTCCATATTTGCCTCTCTCATGCTAGATGATTTGCCATGTATTGAGTGCAACTATGCCTTTAGTCTTGATAATGAGTTTGTCCCCATAGCATTCTCACATATATGTGGAGATTTTGATATATTTCTTGCGAAGCATGCTTGTCTTATCTCTTTGCACCATATACTTAGTGACATGAATATTGCCATTGTTGCATCATATTATTCATGTACTTGTGCTCCTAATGGTTATGTGCAAGAGAAGAGAACCATCATGATGGATGATGTGTTTGTCTACCATGCACATACGTTCTTTGTTTTTTTGTGTGCATGTGTAGGATCCTTGGACTTTGTGTCAACTTCCACATCACGTGAGTTGACCATTCAAGCTCTTGATAGCGAACCACCTTCTACCACGACGATTCTACATCGCACTGGCTTGTACTTCGGCATTATGAAGGACGCACAAGGACACACCTTCAAGGTGACATCTTTCATGAGCATGGGTATTATGGATCATACTACTTGTGTTGCTTGCACCATGAGACTTATTGTTCATTTTGGACCACTTGATTGCACACATCTTCGATATCTTGCTTCGACTTGCCATTTTCACCGTTCCATGCATCATGATATATATGCCTTGTGTGTTGCATCCAATTCTTGGATTACTTGCTCCTATCATTTGTTTGTTTGCAACAATGTCACTTCTTCACATATCCCATGTCCCATTGCTTGTCACATGATTGACTTGATTGCCTCACACATGATGAACAATTGCTCTTTATATTGTGTTGAGTGGCATACTATCTTCACTACACCCTATGCACATTATGCTTGGATTGTCTTGCACTTGTCCCATGTGTTTAGACACTTCAATTTATTTGGTGTTGTGAATGTTTCCTATGCCTACCATAGACCATTTGTCGAGTGCTTTATGCATGATTGCTATGACCATGAGGTAGATGCTTATTCTCTTCTCACACACATTTGCATCACTACCTCACATTTACATGCTTGTTTCCATGATGACCTTCATTATGCCCAATTTTTGTGCTTACATGCCATGTCACAATCCTTTGTCACACCATATGCTATGCTTGATGACGACACTTGTTGGGTTACTCACCTCTTGAATGCTTGGTTTTGCACTAACACTAACCACATTTGTTTTTCCAAGTGTTTGTTGTTCTTGCTCCTTTTGAAGGAATCACTAGACGGTGCGACATTGAAGAGTGCCCATTTCGAACTTCAAGATGACAAGTACTTGGTGAGCATCCACTCCTACATGGCGACACCATCCCTTTCCCATGGTGATTTGGATTTCTATCCGAGGTCAGATCCTTCCCAAGGGGGAGGGGATGATGCAGAGCATCCTACGAACATCACCATGTCAAGAGTCCATTTGGCAAGTGACACGTGCAACATCTACTTCACATACACAAAGGTGAATCATCTCCATTACACGTGTTCACTTGACCCTCTCGAGGATGGTATACTACTTGACACTCCTCCCGTGTGCATGCATAGGTATTGTCGGAGCTTCATGGATGTCGAGGAGGAGTGCAAGCACCAAGGAACGACTACACCGTTCGCGAGGGAGGCATGGAAGAGAAGACTGTCGGGGGTTGGGTGCGACATATGCCAAAGGATGGCTTATCATGGTGGGGGCGAGTAGAACATGCTGGTGCCTGGAAACGGGATGAGGCGCAGACATGCACGCCGGCGAATCTTACCCAGCTTCAGGGCTCTCCGGGGAGATAATACCCCTACTGCTGCTCTGCAGGGTCTTCGCATGATCACTATGGCAAAGTGTTTACACGATTGCTCCTTGAGCAGTTTCCCGAAGGTAGGAGAAGGCAAGGCTAGCTCTCTCCTTCCTATATGATCTGGTCTAGTGCTAGTGGATTCCAACCCTTTTGCATGGGTGCCCTGGGGGGTTTATATAGGCCTACCCCCCAGGGGTACAATGGTAATCCGGATGGGCGCGGGCCCAGCCGTTAGTCTCTCTGGCCACCGTCTTATCCGCCGACTCCTGGGGCCCGCCAACTGGTGGGCCCCGCCGACTGGCTCGGTACGGAGCCGACAGGCCGCGTCCGCCGCGGGCGGGTCTTGCTGGCTGTAGATTACTGTAGCCGTGCTTCTAATGACGCGGGCTCGGTCATGGGGTCGTGGCAACAGCTCCGCCGTCTGGCGGGCGATCACTGTTGCCTTTCCCTGTCACATCTGGTTGATGGCGCGTGGGACCTGGGGGAGGAGCTGGCCGACTCCCGGGGGCCGACTCCCAACGAGTCCGACTGGTGGCGCACTTGCCGTCTTCTGGGGTCCCGCTGGCTGGTGGGACCTGCTGCCCAAGGTCGTACGGACAAGCCGTCGTGGGCGCAGGATTCGGTCCACCGGTGCTGATGGCAGGGCTGGCATGGCAACAGTGCCACGCCGCACGGAGATCTCCGTGAGTACGGCGTACTGTAGCCATGCCTGCCTCTGGAAAGGGGCGGGAGCAGGCTTCACTGTAGCCACTCCCCTGTCCTGTCCCTCTTAATGAGGACATGGGGTTTGTTGGAGTCGCGGGCCGACTCCCTAAGGCCGGCTTCTCGTGAAGCCGCCAGTCAAGAGTTGGCTTATCCTGAAGTTGTTCCTGGGACTCGTCCGCGAGTGGCTAGTTGGTTGCCTTGCTGCCGACTTCTCAGAAGGCGGCTCTTCGTCCTGGGGTCTTGAGGGGTGCAGCCTGCCCCGATGTCTTGAAAGGTTCTGGGACTCGGGTTAGCCTACCCGTGGCCCATTACTCCAACAGTAGTCACCGAAGCTGATGAGGCGCCGCGGACGATCGGTCGAGGAGCCTCAGCAGTTTCTCTTTCCGGGTGCCCGAGACATGGATCTTGCTTGACTTCTGCCGGGCCGACTAGAAGGAGTCGGACTCGCCCAATTCTGACTTGCGCAATATTTCGAACGTCGCGGCGGGATCCAAGTAGCGTGCAGGCTAAGCTTCCTGGCCGCCGCCCGTTCTGGGCCTGTCACGTGGCAACACGCGGCCGGGCCAGTCTGCCAGCCTACGTGCGTGACGGGACAGGCCTGTAGGCGGGGCTCGCCACTATCACACCTCGGCGCTCGAGCGGATCCGCTGTGGTCCGAGCGGACGGTTGGGATTCCCATGAAGTTACTGCGCGCAGTAACTTTGGTTGTCGAAACGTGGGGGTCGTGGGGTCGTGGGCGCAGTAAATCCCACGACCGCCCCCTCGGCTTCGCAGCCCATGAGGCTATAAGTAGGGGGAGGAGGGGGCGCGGCGGAGCACGCGCGCCCCTTCTCCATGCTACTCCTTGCTCTTCTTCTTCTTCTTCTTCTTCTTCTTCTTCTTCTTCTTCTTCTTCTTCCTCGCACCGCCGCGCGCCCAAGCTTTGCCGAACGCCGCGGCGATCCGCTCACGATGAGTTCTTCTGCCGCCGCGCCTCCCTCGGTGCATTTCGGCACCTGGGATGGCTCAGAAGTCCACGATGATCACATCGAGTTCCTCCGTAAGACTCATCGGCTTCCCGGCGAAGATTACGTGTGGGTACGCCTTGCGCCGAGGGGGGAGATCTCTCTGGCACCGGAGGAGGGCGAGCGGGTTATCTTCCGCTCGCACTGTCTGCGTGGATTGGGGCTGCCGGCGAGCAGCTTCTTCCGCTCCTTTCTGGAGTTCTACGGCCTCCAGCCACACCACCTCATGCCCAATACGATGGTGCTGCTGTCCGCCTTCGTGGCCTTGTGTGAAAGCTTCCTCGGAGTCCTCCCCACCCTCGAGCTCTGGGGGGAGTTCTACTCCAAGCTCGGCACCCAGTCTGCAGGCGTGCCGGCTCACTGTGGCGCATTCATCGTTGTGCGGAGGTCGGGGGCCGACAACCCCTTCCCCACCATCAAGCTGATAAAGTCGGTGAAGATGTGGCAGCGATCGTACTTCTACGTGAAGAGCGTCTTCGCGGGGGGCGATTGGGTCAACCTGCCGGCCTTCGAAGCCGGCCCGCCATCTGGGAGACTGCCCAACTAGTCGTTCCGGGCCAAGTCGTTGACGCTTGCGGGAGCCGGCGCCGTCACACGACTCCGAGTGCTGACGCAGTCGGAGGGCCTGACTGGTCCGGACCTGCTGGCCGCCTTCTTGGCGCACCGAGTTCTCCCGCTCCAAGGCCGTCCCCACATGATATGCCAAATGAGCGGGCGCCATGACCCAAGTCGGATGTGCACCAAGGACATGCCTCACGAGGAGGTGGCCTATATGGTGAACTACCTCTCGGATAGCAAGCTGCTGGAGGACAGGCAGTTCGGCAAGGAGCCGTACTCCCGCGCCAACCCCCCACCTACAGTGAGTTGACCTTTCTTTCTTTCTTTCTTCGAGTTGTCTTCTTTCTTGCCGAGTTTGTTTTGTGCGACCTGATCAGTCGGCTTTGGTCAGAATCCCCTCCTCCATCCACCAGCTGGCACCTTGGGGCCGGCCCGCGAGTTCCTTGCCGACCGGGCGGAGAGCGACGTCGACGACCCCGATCTGGGGGCGGCAGCTTTGGAAGACGACGCCGAGGGAGGAGGCGGCCCGCGGCTCGGGGCCAGTCTAGAGGACTGGCTTGATGATGATGAGGAGGTCGCCCCCCGCCCCCGGCCAGGAGCCAGCCATCCCGACGCGGGCTCTTCTGCCGCGCCGGGTGCTCCAGGCGGCGGGAAGAAGCGCAGGGCCGTGCCGACTTTGTTCGGCAGTCGGCCGAAGAAGCCCAAGAGTTCGGCTACGGCAACCAAGCGGGACGAGGCAGCCGCGAAGGCCATCCGCTTCCACAAGGAAGTAAAGAAGCCGCCACTGGTCTCCGCGTGAATATTCCGTCTTAACGCTTTATTCTTTCTTTGTAGCTTTGTCTGAGTCTTTTACTTGCTTCCCTCGCTTCAGGGCTCCCCTCACTCTTGAGAGGGTTGTCGCCGCTTCCGTCATGGGGTCAGCGGAGACGTCCGCCACCACTCGGCGGATTGACCCTGCCGCCGACCTCCGGGAGGTGATGGAGCAGAATGCGCAGGAGAAGCGCAACGAGGAAGAGGCCGCCCGCCTAGAGAAGGTGGAGGCCGATAAGGCGGAGGCCTCCGCCAAGAAGAAACTGGCGGAGGCCGAAGCTGTCGCCGCGACAAAGCGGCAGGCTGAGGAGGCCGTGCACCGCCAATCGGCAGTGTTCGTCACCCCGCTGAACTCTGCGCCGCCACCTCCGAAGTTCACGGGGCAGACTGGGGAAGCCGGCGGCAAGAACCCCATCATGGAGAGGGAAGGCGGCGACTCCTCCACGCCAGACGTGATCGTTCCGCCGCCGCCTCCGCCGCCGTCTGGGGGCGCGCAAGGCAAATAGCTGGCGGACCCGCCGGTGCTGCCGACTGAAGACGAGGTCATGGCGAGGCTACTCCTTCAAGTCAGCTCGCCAACGCGCCGCCGTCTTGAGAAGGCGACTTCGGCGCCACGCCCCTGGACACCGACACCGCCAGCTCGGCGATCCCAGACACCGAAGCGACGACCGCCGCGCCCATTGGGTGGGCGCGGGGAGGCGGCACAGGGCCGCTGAACCAGGCGCTTCTGGGCGTCCAAACGAAACTTCGAGCTGAGGGCGACGCCATCCAGAACTGCACCAAGGCATACCTGGTATCGCGGGCAGCCGTCCGGGTATGCTTTCTCTTTGGTCCTTGTTTTCTTGTTCCTCTTTGTGGGGGCGCGCCAGCGCACCCACTGGGTGTAGTCCCCGAGTTTCAGGCCGGCTGCTGAGCAGGCAGCCCGGAACTCCAATTGGTGAGCTGGACTACCACAGGACTACCACAACCTCCGTGTCACTGCCTTTAACCGCAACGTTGAAGAGCTGGGCAAGCGGACCGCCGACTTGTCGGAGAGCCGGAGTGAGTCCTTTTTCTTCTTTGCGGGGGCGCGCTGGCGCACCCGCGGGCTGTAGTCCCCGAGATTCGGGCCGACTGCTGAGCATTCGGGCCAGATCTCCCCGGCGACCTTCTTTATTGATGACTTAACGCCTTCTTTCTTCCTTCTCTTCAGAAGCCAACGCTGTTCTTCAACAGCAGCTAAGCGAAGCCAACTTCGCGTTGTGCGCCAAGGGAGAGGAGTGCAGCAAGCTCGCCACAGAGCGCGATCTGCTGGCCACACAATTGGCAGAGCAGAAGGAGCTGCTTGCGAAGACGCAGAAGGAGGCGGAAGAGGCGGAAACCGCCCTCCTGGCCGAGTTCGCGAGCGAGCGCTCCTCCTGGACTGATAAAGAGGCACTGCTGGCCTCCGGCTTCCATGAGATTGAAGACATTGTTGATGGTGAGTCTCTTTTACTTTCTTTTTCTTTTTTTGAGCTGCCGATTATAAGTCATGCCGACTCCTGGTTTTTGACTTGCTTCTTCATTTCTTCCGTCTTGGCAGACTTCTTTCCCGGGCAGTCGCAGGCTGCCATCCAAGCCATCGAGGCTGATCGTGAAGGTCGGAAGGCGGAAGGCGCAGAGATCACCGCCGACGCTCCCCGAACCCTTGATGAGCATATCCCGAGCATCGAGGCTCGCCTTCGGCCGACTCACCGGATGCTGCGCCGGCTTCAATGTGTCGATGCCCAGGCGATTGCCGCCCTGTGGCTGGACATGCAGGCTCCGCGCACCCCTTGATGAGGACATCAATACCATTGTTACACCCACAGCCCCTACTGTTACATATACTGGACCAATTACTAGAGCTCGCGCACGCCAATTAAATTACCAGGTACTTTCGTTTCTTGGTAATGATTCTAATGTTCATGAGATTATGATGTTGCCTAAATTGGATACATTTGTTTTGCTTACAAATGAAGGGCCTAGCTTGGAGAAGGATGAACATTGGAGAAAGAACACGCATGGAGTTGATGGCATGCGCAAGGGGATCAAGAACGGAGTTACATGTGATGATTTCAGGACTTTGAAGCCGCCATAAGGAGTGCATGAAGCCTTGGACGAAATATACAAGATGCCACTTCATAATATTCGTCCATAGGCTATTCTAGGTGCTGCGTCACCTTATTAATGGGCCAGGCCCATGTAATTTCGAAATACTTAAGTATAGGCTATTTTTAGAGTCCGTATGTGTGGGGAAACAAGAGTTAGGGTTGGTTTCGGACCCCACCCTCAAGGGGCACGAAATTCCCCCCTCTTCCTCCATATATACAGCCCTTAGGGCGTCGTTTAGACTTTGGGTTTTGTTTAGATTAAAAGTTCGCCATAGCTGCAACTTCGCGTACTTCGTTTGTGTCCAACGACCAGACCAAGACGTCACAGAACCCCACCTTGATCAATAAAGCTTTCATCTTATATTCGCAATATCCCGATTGCAATCTCAGTTTCTTGCTTGTTCTTCGTTTGCTCGCAGGAAATAGACCCTCGTGGTCAGGTTGATCGTGCTCAGGCGTGGTCAATAACCCTCGGAAGTTGGTTTAGCGATTGCTAAGGCGCGACGTCTCGCACGTTCGTAGTCGGATAGTCAAGGTCGACTCCCACAGAAAACGATAGCCACCATCTCATCGAAACATCGGGACACCTTAGCCTCTATCAAGTGGTATCAGATTTCCAGGTTGCTCGGTGAGATTTTTACAGTTTTTCGTAGATTAGATCGAGTCTGTTCTTCATACCTACAGTCCACGAAAAAAAAGCCTCAAAAAAATTAGGGTTAGTTCATCATATCCGAACCAATCTGAGCCTTTGCATAATCTTTTTAGGGTTTTTGCTTTGTTGAATTTGCGGTTGCATCGTCGTGTCAAGTTGCGGGTCTTAGAGTCTAGTCTTTTAGAGTTTCGAGTTCTGGTCATAAGTTGTCACGCCGCCGCCGCACCATCATCATCGCCCATCTACCACTTTTGCTTGTCCGCCACCGCTCTGAATCCGTATCCATATACCACCACCAATCCGTATCCATATACCACCACCAATCTCTATCCATATACCACCACCGCTACCATATACCACCACCGCTGCCATATACCACAACCATATATCCACCACCAATCCGAGTTCTTCTCATATTAGTTTTGTTCTTGTGATCAATCTAAATTCCGATTCGTGTTTCCTTGCCTGCGTAGGTCTCGGAAAAAAAAAGTCTGGAGACCCCCGGGCAGTTTTTAGGCCAAAATTTTCACGGGCAAATTTTTTTTCCCTATCCTATTTTTAGGCTTTTCTGAGTCTTTTGAGCCACGTGCCATCATAGTGATTTTTTGTCGCACTTTTTCGTCGTCGCTGCCCTGATTTTCGAAAAAAAAGTGAAATTTTTTTTTCGTGCCCATCCTATCAGTTTGACGAGGGAAGAGTTTTGAGACACTCGCCATTATAGTGATTTTTCGCAAAAAAAAGAGGAGCGCAAAAAAAGGAGCGCAAAAAAAAAGAGCGAAAAAAAGTTCCAGAGTGTGCTTTTCCCATATTTACGTGCAGCGCCGTGATTTTGTTAGTGTTCTAGGCTCGCGTCTCTAGCACGGTCTAGCCTAGGACCAGCACAGTACCGTCGTTGAGCGTTTATTCAACTTTGCATCTCTGAATTGATTATTGCTGACCCTTTTTGCTACCATACTATAAGCCTTCCCAGCTCCACATACATCTACGTCGTGCGTTTGACTCTCCCTGGCAATCGCTCTATCCAAGCTTTTGAGAGTTTTTGACTACAACGGTTGCCGATCACCGCCTACTGCTGGGTAAGAACTGGTAAGAATTTGAGATTTGCTTGACGGATTTGTGACACCCGCCACCACCACCACTTGTTAGTAGTCTGTAGGATCATATTCTTGTGTGTTTCTATTGCTGCTAACCATGCCAGGATCACAAGCCGACGAGACTGACTGGGAGAACTTGACGAACAAGGAGCTTCATGATACGTTTCAGCAAATGATGAATGGACAGGTGCAAGATGTGATAAACAGATTTGAAGAGGCCATGGAGAAGATAGATGGCATGGAGAAGACGTTTGAAACAAAGCTCGATAACAAGTTTGCTGAATTGCTTTCGCGTTTTCCACCACCACCACCGGCTGCTCCTGCCGCACCTCTGCAACAACAGCAACAACACCGACTACCTCCACGTCGGGAAACAGCCCTCCGCCGAGCGAGCCGTGTCCCTCTTCAGTCGGGCCAAACTGCTGGTGCTGCTGTTGATACTTCTGTGGCTCCTACTGCTGATGTGGAGGAGGATGCTTATGTGGGAGATTATGAGGATGAGGTTGATCAAAATCAGAACTACGTGCCACCAACAGCACAGCAACCACCAGGTCGTCCACATGCAAATAATGGCAATGGTAGGGCTCACCCTCAGGTACGAGATCATGACCATCTCCCTAAACTAAAATTGAATATTCCACCATTTGAGGGTAGATATGTTCCTGATATATATCTTACTTGGGAGTTAGAAACTGAACAACGATTTACATGTTTACAATATCCCGAGGAGAGACGTGTTCCTGCTGCTGTTTGTGCTTTCACTAGTTTTGCATGTGTTTGGTGGTCTGAGCATTGTAGATTATATCCTATTCCGGCTACTTGGGCTGCTTTGAAAACTGCTATGCGTACTCGTTGGGTTCCACCATATTATCAACGTGAATTACTTCAAAAATTGCAGCGCTTAAGACAAGGAAAAAATTCTGTAGAAGAATATTATCAGGAATTACAAACTGGCATGATTAGATGTGGTATTGTTGAGGAGAATGAAGCTATGCTTGCACGTTTTATGGGTGGATTAAATAGAGAGATTCAGATGATTCTAGAGTATAAGGAGTATACTAATATCACTCATTTATTCCATCTTGCTTGTAAAGCTGAACGTGAAGTGCAGGATCGACAGGCATTGGCGCGGACTAACTTTTTTGCAGGTCGACCTTCATCATGGACACCACGTGCATCATCTACTTCCACACGTTCTGCTACACCGGCGCCTCCGTCGGCTACCACCTCCAACCGTGATACAATAAAGCAGGCACAATCACCACTATCTGCCAAGAGCACACCTTCTGGGCCTGCAAAGAGCTCTTCTTCATCCATGGCATCAACAGGGCAAACACATGATATTATTTGTCGACGTTGCAAGGGTGGAGGTCATTATGCGAGAGAATGCCCATCTAAGCGCGTGATGATTGTTACTGAGGATGGTGGGTATGAGTCCGCTAGTGACTATGATGAGGAGACTTTGGCTCTTATTACACGTGACGAACACGGTGGAGACGATTCTGATCATGAGACGCAATACATGGCTCCTGAAGATGCTGACAGGTATGAAAGTTTAGTTGCTCAACGTGTTTTGAGTGTGCAGGTTACACAAGCTGAGCAAATTCAGAGGCATAATTTGTTCCATACAAAGGGAGTTGTGAAGGAACGTTCTGTTCGCGTGATCATAGATGGAGGGAGCTGCAATAACTTGGCTAGCATGGAGATGGTGGAGAAGCTATCTCTCACCACAAGACCACATCCACATCCTTACTACATCCAATGGTTCAACAACAGCGGCAAGGTTAAGGTAACATGTACTGTTCGTGTGCATTTTAGTATCTCTACATATGCTGATTATGTTGATTGTGATGTGGTACCTATGCAAGCATGTTCCTTATTACTTGGTAGACCATGGCAATTTGATAAAAATTCTGTACACCATGGTAGAAACAATCAGTATACTCTTGTTCATAACGTGAAAAATATTACTTTGCTTCCTATGACTCCTGATTCCATTTTGAAAGATGATATTAATAGAGCTAATAAAGCAAAACAGGAGACAAATAAGAGTGAAAATCAGATTGTGGCAAAAGAATTTGAGCACCAAATGAAGCCTAATAATAAACCATCTACTGTTGTTTCTGAAATTAAATTGAAAAGTGCATGTTTACTTGCCACCAAATCTGTTATTGATGAGCTAGATTTCAGCAAATCTGTTTGCTATGCTTTTGTGTGCAAAGAGGCATTATTTTCATTCGAGGACGTGCCTTCCTCTTTGCCCCCTGCTGTCACTAACATTTTGCAGGAGTTCGCTGACGTCTTTCCACAAGACGTGCCACCGGGATTACCACCTATTCGAGGGATTGAGCATCAAATTGACTTAATTCCCGGTGCTTCGCTACCCAACCGTGCACCATACCCTACCAATCCAGAGGAGACGAAGGAGATTATGCGTCATGTACAAGAACTGCTCGACAAAGGTTATATACGCGAATCCCTTAGTCCTTGTGCTGTTCCTATCATTTTAGTGCCGAAAAAGGATGGTACGTCGCGTATGTGCGTTGATTGTAGAGGCATTAATAATATTACTATTCGTTATCGTCATCCTATTCCTAGGCTAGATGATATGCTTGATGAATTGAGTGGCTCTACAATATTCTCCAAAGTTGATTTGCGTAGTGGATACCATCAAATTTGTATGAAATTGGGTGATGAATGGAAAACAGCATTTAAAACTAAAATTGGATTATATGAGTGGTTAGTCATGCCTTTTGGGTTAACTAATGCACCTAGTACTTTCATGAGGTTAATGAACGAAGTTTTACGTGCTTTCATTGGACGATTTGTGGTAGTTTACTTTGATGACATATTGATTTATAGCAAATCTTTGGAGGAACATTTGGAACATTTACGTGCTGTTTTTATTGCTCTACGTGATGCATCTTTGTTTGGAAACCTTGGAAAGTGCACCTTTTGCACCGACCGAGTATCTTTTCTTGGCTATGTTGTTACTCCACAGGGAATTGAAGTTGATAAAGCCAAGATTGAAGCTATTGAGAGTTGGCCTCAGCCCAAAACGGTCACACAAGTGAGGAGTTTCCTTGGCCTCGCTGGTTTCTATAGGCGTTTTGTGAGAGATTTCAGCACCATTGCTGCACCTCTCAACGAGCTTACAAAGAAAGATGTGCGTTTTGTTTGGGGTACCGCACAGGAAGAAGCCTTCATGGTTTTGAAAGATAAGTTGACACATGCTCCTTTACTCCAACTTCCTAATTTCAATAAGACTTTTGAGCTTGAATGTGATGCTAGTGGAATTGGATTAGGAGGTGTGTTATTACAAGATGGAAAACCTGTTGCATACTTTTCTGAAAAATTGAGTGGGCCTAGTCTGAACTATTCTACTTATGATAAAGAATTATATGCTCTTGTTCGGACCTTAGAAACATGGCAACATTATTTATGGCCCAAGGAATTTGTTATACATTCTGATCATGAATCTTTGAAACACATTAAAAGTCAAGCAAAACTGAACCGTAGACATGCTAAATGGGTTGAATTCATTGAGACTTTCCCTTATGTCATTAAACACAAGAAGGGTAAAGAAAATGTTATTGCTGATGCCTTGTCTCGTCGTTATACTATGCTTTCACAACTTGACTTTAAAATATTTGGTTTGGAGACCATCAAAGATCAATATGTTCATGATGCTGAATTTAAAGATGTATTGCAGAATTGTAAAGAAGGGAGAACTTGGAACAAGTTCGTTCTTAACGATGGATTTGTTTTTCGTGCTAACAAGCTATGCATTCCAGCTAGCTCCGTTCGTCTTTTGTTGTTGCAGGAGGCGCATGGAGGAGGATTAATGGGACACTTTGGCGTCAAGAAGACGGAGGATATACTTGCTACACATTTCTTTTGGCCAAAGATGAGACGGGATGTTGAGCGTTTTGTTGCTCGCTGCACTACATGTCAAAGAGCTAAGTCACGACTCAATCCTCATGGTTTATATATGCCTTTGCCAGTACCTAGTGTTCCTTGGGAGGATATATCTATGGACTTTGTTTTAGGTTTACCTCGAACAAAGAAGGGGAGGGATAGCATATTTGTTGTCGTGGATAGGTTATCGAAAATGGCACACTTTATACCATGTCATAAAAGCGATGATGCTGTTAATGTTGCTGATTTGTTCTTTCGTGAAATTATTCGCTTACATGGTGTGCCAAATACTATTGTTTCAGATCGTGATACTAAATTTCTTAGCCACTTTTGGAGATGTTTATGGGCTAAGTTGGGGACTAAGCTGCTTTTTAGTACTACTTGTCACCCCCAAACTGATGGACAAACTAAAGTAGTCAATAGAACATTGTCTACTATGCTTAGGGCTGTTTTGAAGAATAACAAGAAAATGTGGGAAGAATGCTTGCCTCATATTGAATTTGCTTATAATCGCTCATTGCATTCTACTACGAAGATGTGCCCTTTTGAAATTGTGTATGGTTTCCTACCTCGTGCACCTATTGATTTGTTGCCTCTTCCATCTTCAGAAAAGGTTAATTTTGATGCTAAAGAACGTTCTGAATTGATTTTAAAAATTCATGAGTTAACTAAGGAAAACATTGAGCGTATGAATGCTAAATATAAACTTGCTGGAGATAAGGGTAGAAAACATGTTGTGTTTGCGCCTGGAGATCTTGTTTGGTTACATTTGCGTAAAGATAGATTTCCTAATCTGCGCAAATCAAAGCTAATGCCACGTGCTGATGGTCCTTTTAAGGTGTTAGAGAAAATAAATGATAATGCATATAAACTTGAGCTACCTGTAGATTTTGGGGTTAGTCCCACTTTTAACATTGCAGATTTGAAGCCTTATTTGGGTGAGGAAGATGCGCTTCCGTCGAGGACGACTTCATTTCAAGAAGGGGAGGATGATGAGGACATCAATACCATTGTTACACCCACAGCCCCTACTGTTACATATACTGGACCAATTACTAGAGCTTGCGCACGCCAATTAAATTACCAGGTACTTTCGTTTCTTGGTAATGATTCTAATGTTCATGAGATTATGATGCTGCCTAAATTGGATACATTTGTTTTGCTTACAAATGAAGGGCCTAGCTTGGAGAAGGATGAACATTGGAGCAAGAACACACATGGAGTTGATGGCATGCGCAAGGGGATCAAGAACGGAGTTACGAGTGATGATTTCAGGACTTTGAAGCCGCCATAAGGAGTGCATGAAGCCTTGGACGAAATATACAAGATGCCACTTCATAATATTCGTCCATAGGCTATTCTAGGTGCTGCGTCACCTTATTAATGGGCCAGGCCCATGTAATTTCGAAATACTTAAGTATAGGCTATTTTTAGAGTCCGTATGTGTGGGGAAACAAGAGTTAGGGTTGGTTTTGGACCCCACCCTCAAGGGCCACGAAATTCCCCCCTCTTCCTCCATATATACAGCCCTTAGGGCGTCGTTTAGACTTTGGGTTTTGTTTAGATTAAAAGTTTGCCATAACTGCAACTTCGCGTACTTCGTTTGTGTCCAACGACCAGACCAAGACGTCACAGAACCCCACCATGATCAATAAAGCTTTCATCTTATATTCGCAATATCCCGATTGCAATCTCAGTTTCTTGCTTGTTCTTCGTTTGCTCGCAGGAAACAGACCCTCGTGGTCAGGTTGATCGTGCTCCGGCGTGGTCAATAACCCTCGGAAGTTGGTTTAGCGATTGCTAAGGCGCGACGTCTCGCACGTTCGTAGTCGGATCGTCAAGGTCGACTCCCACAGAAAACGATAGCCACCATCTCATCGAAACATCGGGACACCTTAGCCTCTATCACCCCTAGTCGGACTGCCGACTGGCTGGAGGTCGCGGCTGGTCGTCTTGAGGCCTGGAAGGGTTCCTCGGCCCGAGCTGGAGCGCGCCGGGCCTTGGAGTTCGTCAAGGTGTGGTATTCGGGGCTGGACCTAGACCGGCTGGCCACAGTCCGGTCGGAGGCCCAGCCAGAGCTGGCAGCCGCGGCAGACGCCCTCGTCAAGCGTGCCGCATCGATCGCCGAGTACACCGACACCAGCATCTTCGTCCCTGAGTAGTCTGAAGACGGCGAGGAGGTACCGCCGGAGTGGTTTGGGATGAACCCAGACTACAGCGAGGACTCGACGGAGGTGATCGGCTCCAGCGTCGAGGAGGAAGGCAAGGCGGAGGACGGAGGCGAGACGGAAGCACCAGGAGACAGAGCAGACGGCCAGCCTCAGCTCGACCGCGCCTCCAGCAACGAGCCGCGTGCGACCTAGCCGACTGCCGCCGGAGGCAATAAAGCCGAGACTGCCCAGCCGGCCGCCCCAACGCTTGATGCTGCCGCCTCCTCCGACCCTCCGAATCCGTCTGCCGCTTCCTAAGCTGCCGCCTTATCTTTATTTTATCTGCTTTAGTGGTCTTTGAAGAACTTGTTAATTCGCACAATTCCACCCGCCGGGTGTATTTTGAACTTCTGCTCGAAGATTCGACCAAAGGCCTATGTTATGTAAAAATTTATCTGAATTCTATCTTTTCTTGCTCATTGCTCTTTTGGCCTTTTCCTTTGCTGCTTTACCTTAGTTGCCTGTCTTGCCAGTCGGACAGCCGCTCTGTGGATTGCCGTTGGATCAAATGCTTGGCTACTTTGGGAAGGCAAGTACTTAGCCATTTTTAGAGTTTTTGAGCAAGTTGAATAGAAGGCGGTGAGCCGACTGCTCAAGAGTCGGTTTGCGAAAAAAGACAGGAAGCTGGTTTGAGCTATGTTTTATGCATTGAGTCCTTAGCCATTTTTCATGCGAACGCCCATTCTACCTTACTCCTGCCCACCGTACAGTCGCTCTGCGAGCTACGGCTTCTGACAGGAGATGGCTTAGGCGCCACACACTACTTGTCTGGCTGCAGGAAGCATTTCATAGTGCAAGGCGGCAAGTCCCCGGGCCGACCTGTCGAGCCCGGTGCCAAGCGGCATAACAAAGAGTAATATACTCATAGGCATAATTTTTATCATATAGTCAAAAGAGGGCAGTCCCCGAGCTCGTCTCGGGGGGCCCGAAGCCTTGGTACTTTAATACAAAAGGTAGTGTGGTACATACTGCATTAACTGTAAAATCTTCGGAGAAGATTTGCATTCCATGGCCGCTCCGTCTCTTTGCCGGAGTCGTCCCTCTTGCGTGCTCGGGGCTTCTGGGCGTCAATTAGGTAGTAGGAGTCGTTGCCCAGTACTTTGCTGATGATTAAAGGGCCTTCCCAAGGCGCCGACAGCTTGTGCTGACCGGCTGTTCACTTGATCAGTCGGAGCACAAGGTCGCCCTCTTGGAAAGATCTCGGCTTGACCTTCCTGTTGTAGTATCGGCGCAGGTTCTGCTGGTAGATGCTGGACCGGCTGAGTGCCAACAGCCAGCTCTCTTCCAGCAGACTGACGCCGTCTTGATGTGCTTCTTCTGCTTCCTCCTCGGTGTACATGGTGACTCGCTGATGAGAACATGACTACCTTGGATACGACCAAAAATATTGCATACATGCATATTTGTCAGGTGATTTCTAATGCAAACTATTCAATAATCTATTTATGTTATCCAGAACAAAAATACTTCACACACTTTTGTGTTTTGTCTAATTGCAGGTGTATGGGACATTTGTACAATCCACATATGAAGATAAGGGAAAAGGAGAAGTTTATGTTGTGTTCAAAAAGTCCTCTCACGTCACTTTTGGGCCAAGAGAAGATAGAGTCTAAGTCTTTCACGTTCTGGATTCAGATTCGGACTGCACAGACATACCTGACTCAAAATGCCAACAACTTTTTCATACGGACTCCGAATTGGGTGATTCTTTTTTTGTTGGAAACTAGATTTCGTTCTCTTTCCAACCCAATTGGATTCACCTTCAAATTCATCCGGAGTGTTGAGTTAGAGACGAAACAATCTGACGTTGCAGCAGAATCTGAGTCAAACTACAAGCCCAAAGGTGTTGCATCACCTCCACTTGGGCCCATGAGCCTTGTACGACCTAGGGTTAGTTTTAGGCTGCCTTGGGACGTCCTCCCACCTCCTTGGCCGCCACCCCTTGCTCCTATATAAGTAGATCCATCTAGTAGCTTTTTCCTTGGGATTTGTTTAGTTAAAAGTTAGCCATTGCAACTTCGTGTACTTCGTTTGTGTCCAACGACCAGACCAAGACCGCTTACGGATCCCCACCATTATCAATACCTCATATATATTTGCAATATTCAGATTGCTTTATCATATTCTTGCTCGTTCTTCGATTGCTTGCAGGAATAGACCTTCGTGGTCAGGCTGACCGTGCTTCCGGCATCGTCAGTAACCTCAGGAGATTGCTTTAGCGATTGCTAAGGCGCAACGTCGTGCACGTTTGTAGTCGGATCGTCAAAGTCATCTCCACCAAATCGATAGTTATCATCTCATCGAAAGATCGGGACACCCTCGCCTCTATTAAGTGGTATCAGAGCTACCCATCCATCCATCCATCAATTTCCACCACGTGCTACCCACCATTCATTGTCATAATAATAGTTGAGATCGTTCACATCTTCACTTGATCCAATCTGCATCTTATCTAGTTTGTTTTGGAAAGAGGGAGAAAAAAAGAGAGAAAAAAAAGAGTGAAAAAAAAGAAAAAAAAGAGAAAAAAAAGTCAGAGAAAAAAAGGAGAGAAAGAAAAAAAAGTGTGAGGAAAAAAAAGAGAGAAGAAAAAAAAACAAAATTCGGATCTTTTTAGACTCAATCTCGTAGTTGAATTCGGATTGAAATCTGTTTTGTGCACTGTTCAGTAAAACAGGCATAACTTCCTCATACGAAGTCCGTTTTGCCTCCGCGAGTACTCAAACGAAAGCTAGCGACGAGCCGCATCTAAATAGTTGAAGAAGCTAGTTCAATATTTGGCACCTCAAAATCGTCTTCTAAATAGGTCTTTTTGCCCTCCGAAGTTCATGAACACAGCTTATTCCAGTTTTTTAGGACAGTTTTCGAATTTTTTGACTCCTCATATCAACTCGGAATTGAGTGATTCCTTTTGTGTTTGAAAGCTTGAGTCAATACCATTCTTGAAAAAAAATCGGCACAAACTTTTTCAGAGGAAAGTTGGAGACAAAGTTGTTGATATATCCTGCTTGGCTGTTGTTTCACATCATTATCTTTACTGCCGTTGTGATCTTCACTTATATCTTGCTGTCCAGAGCTACTTAGTATCCTTTATTGATGCTAGTTGTGCTACGACGTGAGCTCATTAGTGTTCTAGGCTCGCGTCTCTAGTTCGGTCTAGCCTAGGACCAGCATAGTACCGTCGTTGAGCGTTTATTCAACATTGCATCTCTGAATTGATTATTGCTAATCTTTTGCTACCATATATAGCCAACCCAGCTCCACATATTTCTACACCGTGTATACGCATGTTCCCCTGGCAATCGCTTTACACAATCTTCAGAGTTATTTGACACCGCTAGTTGCCTCTCACCACCTGCTGCATGGTAAGAACTTGTAAGATATTGATATTTGCTTTACTGTGAGCACTTTACAACCACATCCTAGTAGTTCATAGGAACATTATTCTCGAATTTTGGTTCTTGTTTCTACTAATCATGACAGGTTCCAGAGATAGAAGTTCTTGGACGACGGACACATCTTCACCATCACGAGAGTTGAGACAACACACACAAGCATATGGTCAGGTTATCTCTTTACCATCATTTGAGGGTAGATTTAATCCTGCTATTTATCTAGCTTGGGAGCTTGAAGTAGAACAAGTTTTTAGTCACCATGATTTTTCTGAACTTGAGAGAGTACGAGCTACCATTAGAGCATTTACTGGTTTTGCTTCTATTTGGTGGAGTGTACATTGTAAGAAAAACATTGATAACCAATCCACAACTTGGAAAGTTTTGAAAGCTGTAATGAGACAACAATTTTTTCCTCCTTACTATCGTCGTGAATTGCGTTGCAAATTGGAGCAATTAAAACAAGGCAGTAACACTGTTCATGCTTACTACCAAGAGTTCAAATCTTATATGCATCATTGTGACATAGAAGAATCTGAGGATGATACAATGAATAGATTTTTTGGTGGTTTGAACCATGATATTCAGGCAAGATTTCAGTATATTCCTCGTTGCATTACTGGTATGTATGTCCGTGCTTATACCTTTGAGAGACAGATAAAGGAGGATGCATTAGGTGACTACAACAACTACTATTCCAGTTCATGCTCGCCACCGCCGGTGGGTTCCTCCATCATTGCACCTTGGATTATGAGCGCGGCATCATCTCAAGGGTATGGTACATTGTCAATGTCCGTACCTACATCAGCTACATCTTTGCTACAAGGTAACAGTAAAGGTATTGATGATATAACTTCACATAAGAATGATGCATGCCTAGTTAACTTGAATGCGTCATGTATTGAGTTACCTGTTGATTTGAGCACACCACCTATTTTAGAGAATATTGTTACTGTCATGAATGCGTCATGTGATCAAACAACTGAAATATCAATAATTTTGAGTGCACCCATTGAATTAACTGTTGATGCAAAAGAACTAATGTTTAATCATTTTGATATGGCCTCTAATCTTGGTGATGATTCTGTGTCCAATGACTTATTGCATGTTTGCTTATTTAAGCATGTTGTAGCATGTAAATTTGATGCAAGTAAGGTTTATTCACCAAAGTTGGGATGGTTTAATGATGAACATTGCGAATCTTTTGAAATGAATAAGAGCTTCACTTATATGTGCAAACTGAGTTCTAATATTTTCATGCCTTCTACTTCTTGTGATAATTTTTGGGCTTTAGTTTTTATGAACTATGAAAGTTACTCATGTATACATGTGTCATACGTGCAAAAATCAAGGGAAGTTAAACTGGATGACATATACATATACAACATGTACACCTTGTCTCTTTTGTTAGCCACATTTTAGATTAAGCAACGCCGAGGACGGCTTTGTTTTCAAAAAGGGGAGGATGATGAGAACATGACTACCTTGGATACGACCAAAAATATTGCATACATGCATATTTGTCAGGTGATTTCTAATGCAAACTATTCAATAATCTATTTATGTTATCCAGAACAAAAATACTTCACACACTTTTGTGTTTTGTCTAATTGCAGGTGTATGGGACATTTGTACAATCCACATATGAAGATAAGGGAAAAGGAGAAGTTTATGTTGTGTTCAAAAAGTCCTCTCACGTCGCTTTTGGGCCAAGAGAAGATAGAGTCTAAGTCTTTCACGTTCTGGATTCAGATTCGGACTACACAGACATACCTGACTCAAAACGCCAACAACTTTTTCATACGGACTCCGAATTGGGTGATTATTTTTTTGTTGGAAACTAGATTTCGTGCTCTTTCCAACCCAATTGGATTCACCTTCAAATTCGTCCGGAGTGTTGAGTTACAGACGAAACAATCTGACGTTGCAGCACAATCCGAGTCAAACTACAAGCCCAAAGGTGTTGCATCGCCTCCACTTGGGCCCATGAGCCTTGTACGACCTAGGGTTAGTTTTAGGCTGCCTTGGGACGTCCTCCCACCTCCTTGGCCGCCACCCCTTGCTCCTATATAAGTAGATCCATCTAGTAGCTTTTTCCTTGGGATTTGTTTAGTTAAAAGTTAGCCATTGCAACTTCGTGTACTTCGTTTGTGTCCAACGACCAGACCAAGACCGCTTACGGATCCCCACCATTATCAATACCTCATATATATTTGCAATATTCAGATTGCTTTATCATATTCTTGCTCGTTCTTCGATTGCTTGCAGGAATAGACCTTCGTGGTCAGGCTGACCGTGCTTCCGGCATCGTCAGTAACCTCAGGAGATTGGTTTAGCGATTGCTAAGGCGCAACGTCGTGCACGTTTGTAGTCGGATCGTCAAAGTCGTCTCCACCAAATCGATAGTTATCATCTCATTGAAAGATTGGGACACCCTCGCCTCTATTACTCGCGGAGGGTCGAACTCTATGTCCGTTGGGATGACGGCTTCAACACCGTAGATGAGGAAGAAAGGCGTGAAGCCGGTTGACTTGTTTGGAGTCGTGCGCAGACTCCAGAGGACGGCTGGCAACTCGTCAAGCCAGCAGCCAGCCTAGCGCTCCAGAGGCTCGATCAGTCGGGGCTTGATGCCGGACAGGATGAGGCCGTTTGCTCACTCCACCTGGCCGTTTGACTGTGGATGGGCGACGGACGCTAGGTCCAGTCGGATGCCCTGTGTTGCGCAAAAACAGGCCAAAGCGCCTTTGGCAAAATTTGTGCCGTTGTCGGTGATGATGCTGTATGGTATGCCGTATCGAATTGTGATATCGGAGATGAAGGTCACGGCAGTCGGACCGTTCAGTTTTTTGATTGGCTTCGCTTCTATCCACTTGGTGAACTTGTCCACTGCGACAAGTAACTGAGTTAAGCCACCTCATGCCGTCTTGAATGGTCCCACCATGTCTAGACCCCAAACTGCGAAAGGCCAGGCAATGGGGATGGTCTTGAGTGCAGAAGCCGGCTGATGCGGCTTGGAGCGGAACTTCTGGCACCCTTTGCATTTTTGGACCAATTCCTTGGCCTCTTCTAAGGCCGTTGGCCAAAAGAAGCCGTGTCGGAAAGCTTTGGCGACGAGTGCTCTTGAGGCCGCATGGTGGCCGCACTCGCCTTGGTGGATGTCTTTGAGAATTGCTTGGCCTTGCTCTGGCTCTACGCAGCGCTGGTAGACACCAGTGACGCTGCGCCTGACCAGCTCTCTGTTGACTATGGTGTAGGCTGCCGCTCGACGTTGTACTTGCCGATCTAAGGTCTCATCAGTTGGCAACTCTTTGCTCACCAGAAATTTGAGGATGGGCTGGGCCCATGAGGGTGCTACTATTTCTTCGACTGCCAGAACTGCGACTTGGACGAGGGCGGCTGGGTTGGGAGGTGGCGGGTTGGAGTCAACAACCGCTTGCTGGGTTAACAAAGTCCCCGGGCCGACTGGCGCGGCTCTTGGGCCGAGTTCTGGAGTCTTCGAGCCCGCCGCCGCAGTCCCCGGGCCGGGCTCTGCAGTCCCTGGGCCGGCCTTGATTGTGGCGGCTCTGGGGCCATCTGCCGAAATTCCCGTACCATCTGTCGGGGCTCTGGAGTCGGATCTGACTTCTTCGGGAGGATCCGGCACGAAGATGGAGTCTGATTCTGGTGAAGGCTTGACAGACGGCTTGAGGAGGCGTTGAAGGGCGACGCCGGATGGTATTGCTTAGCGGGTAGAGCCGATTCGGGCCAAGGCGTCTGCTTGGTCGTTGTCGTTTCTTGGCACATGGAGGAACTCGCACCCCTCGAAATACCCACTGAGTTGCTGCACGAGGAAACGGTAGCTTGCCATGTTTGCATCTTTGGCGTCCCAGTCGCCACGACTGCTGGACTACTAAGTCCGAGTCGCCATAACACAGGATCCGGCGAATGCCAAGTTCTTTGGCAAGCCGGAGCCCGTGAATGAGCGCCTCGTACTCCGCGACATTGTTGGAGGCGGCAAAATGGATGTGCAGTGCGTATTTGAGCTTGTCGCCCTTAGGAGAGGTGAGGAAAACGCCGGCTCCCAAGCCGGTGCGCATCTTGGAGCCGTCGAAATGCATCCGCCAATGGGTGGAGTCAGGCGCTGGAGGTAGGTACTGGGTCTCGGCCCAGTCGACGAGGAAGTCGGCCAATGCTTGTGACTTGATGGCGGTGCGGGGCTGGTAGTGGATGGTGTAGGGAGCCAGCTCTATGGCCCACTTGGCCACTCGGCCAGAAGCATCTCGGCTTCCGATGATCTCGGCGAGTGGGGCTGTGCAGACCACGGTGATTGGATGCTCTTGAAAGTATGGCTTCAATTTCTTGGCGGTAAAGTGCACGCTATAGCACATCTTCTGGTAGTGGGGA
This sequence comes from Triticum urartu, assembly GCF_056163025.1. Taxonomy (NCBI): domain Eukaryota; kingdom Viridiplantae; phylum Streptophyta; class Magnoliopsida; order Poales; family Poaceae; genus Triticum; species Triticum urartu. Next base: position 343,832,750 of record NC_141874.1, read on the forward strand.
TAGTTCTGCTTGGAGGCTGACAGCACTTCGCTCAGGTAATATACCGGTCTCTGGACAGGTAGTGCCTTGCCTTCCTCCTTGCGCTCCACTACAATGACCGTGCTGACTACCCGGCTGGTGGCGGCGATGTACAGGAGCATTGGTTCCTTAGGAGTCGGAGCCGCTAGAACGGGTGGGGTAGTCAGCATCTTCTTCAACTGGAGAAAAGCTTCGTCCGCCTTGTGGTTCTACTCGAAAAAAGTGGTCTTCTTCATGAGTTGGTATAAGGGGAGAGCTTTCTCGCCTAGCCGACTGATGAATCGGCTGATGGACGCCAAGCAGCCAATGAACTTTTGCACGTCCAGCAGTCGGCTGGGTACCTCCATCCTCTCGATGGCCTTGATCTTTACAGGGTTGCACTCTATGCCGCGTTCAGAGACCAAGAAGCCAAGGAGTTGGCCGGCTGGTACTCCGAAGACGCACTTCTCGGGGTTGAGCTTGATCTGCAATCGGCGCAGGTTCTCAAAGGTCTCCTTGAGGTCTTCCAGCAGTGTTCCATGCTTTTCCGTCTTCACCACCACATCGTCCACGTAGACGTGGGCGTTTCTCCCGAGTTGCTTGAGGAGGCACTTCTGCATGCAACACTGAAAGGTGGCGCCGACATTCCTCAAGCCAAACGTCATGGTGAGGTAGCAGAAGGCTCCAAACGGCGTGATGAAGGTGGTCTTCAGTCTATCAGTCGGGTTCAGCTTGATCTGGTGATATCCTGAATATGCATACAAAAAACTCAACAGCTCGCATCCGGCGGTGGAGTCTATCACCTGATCAATTCTTGGCAGAGCAAATGGGTCCTTGGGGCAGGCCTTGTTGAGGCTCGTGTAGTCGATACACATTCGCCACTGCTTGTTTTTCTTCAGTACCAGGACCGGGTTGGCTAGCCACTCTGGAAAGAATACCTCCATAATGAAGCCGGCTGCTAGGAGTCGGGCTATCTCTTCTCCGACAACTCTTCTCTTCCCTTCTGACAGGCGGCGCAGGGGCTGCCTGACCGGCTTTGCATCAGACCGGACATGTAACTTGTGCTCCGCAAATTCCGTCGGTACACCTGGCATGTCTTTGGGGGACCATGCGAAGATGTCCCGATTCTCACGGAGGAAATCGAGAAGCTCGCCTTCATATTTGCTGTCGAGGTTTGCGCCTACGACAGCGTACCTCTCTGGGTGCTCCGGGTCCAAGGGTATCTTCTTTGTCTCCTTGGATGGCTTGAACGAACCCTCAGCTTCTGACTCCTTCGGGTTAGGCGACACCTCTGGCTGCTTGCCAGCCATTGCCACAACCCGTTCAAGGAGCCGCTTCTCGGCTGCGATCACTAGGGACTCGGCTAGCTGACTGCTCTCAGCCGCACAGGCAGACGACTTCCGGTAGTCGCCGGTTACGGTCAGAATTCCCTTGGAACTGGGCATCTTCATTTTGAGGTAGGCGTAGTGAGGGACTGCCATGAACTTGGCCAGGGCGGGTCGGCGAAGTAGTGCATGGTATGGGCTCTCGAGGTCCACCACCTCAAACCAAACTGACTCTCGGCGGAAGTGATCTTTGTCTCCAAAGAGGACATCCATCAGGATCTTGCCAATTGGTGAGTAGGAAAGCCCAGGAACAATGACGTGGAACACAGTCCGGCTGTTCTGAAGCTGTCTTTGCTTGATTCCTAACTTCTCCATGGTGTCCTTGTACAGGATGTTGATGCTGCTGCCTCCGTCTATCAGAACTCGCGAGAAACGAGCAGCTCGTCTATCCGTGGCAAAGGTGGCATCCAAGACCAAAGCATAAGAGCCCGGACTCGGCATCACCTCTGGGTGATCAACTCTGCTCCAGCTGATAGGCTTGTCGGACCAGTGCATGAACTCTGGTGTTTCTATGCTACTGCATTCACCTCTTGTCGCTGCAGCCGCCTGCTGTGTCGATCATCAGCCAAACTGGTAAACACCATGTAGGCTCCGTGCTCTTCAGGGTATTCGTCTTGTACTACGCCGACTGGCCTGACAGCCGGCTGCTGGGGCGGAGGCGGAGGCGGCTGCCCAGCAGGCGGGGGAGGTAGGAGGCCATCTCCCTTGGCGATCCTGGTGAGTCAGTGGCACTTCCGGGTGGTGTGATTTGACGTCTTCGCGCCGCTATGGAACTTGCAAGGACCATCCAGGGTCTGCTCGTATGAGAAGGCCGGCAACTAGTTGGGCTTGCCACCTTTCTGTCGCTTGGGCGGAGGCTGCCCATCCGGCTGCTGGGCTTCAACAGTCGCGACCTGCCGGCTGCTGGAAGCCGGCTGCGGGGCCTTGCGCTTGTGGTCGCTCTGCTGTTGCCGCCGACTGGCGTCTCCCGCCGGAGTTCTTGGAGCCTGAGGGGCCACTTTGCTAGTTGCGCTAACTTGAATTTCCGCCTTCATGGAGGAGTCGGCCGTGGCGTACTTGTCTGCTATGACCAGCAGCTCGTCGAGGGTTTCTGGCTCGTCGTAGAGGAGCTTGTGCTTGAGGAGGGTGCCTTCTCTGCACCCTGCTGTGAAGTACTCGATAGCCTGCACCTCGTGCACACCCTCGCAGGAGTTCCGAAGCTCGGCCCAACGCGTGAGGTAGTCGCGAGTCGACTCGTTGGGACCTTGCATGCACAAGGAAAACTGTCGAGGCTTGGGAGGACGTTTGTACGTGCTGGTGAAGTTGCGGACGAATGCTTCTGTGAAGTCGACCCAGCTGTTGATGCTGTGGGGCTTCAGGCTATTCAGCCATGTCCGGGCCATGTCCTGGAGCATGAGCGGAACGTATTTTACGGCGACACGCTTGTTGCCATTCGCTATGCTGATAGTCGTGGAGTAGTCGACCATCCAGTCTTCCGGCTTCACGGAGCCGGTGTACTTGGGCATGTCTCTTGGGAGCGTCAACCCTTTGGGAAAGGGCTCGTCTCGAATGCGGGGCCCGAAATAGGGCGGACCCAATTCGTCTTCTTCTTCCAGCGCCAGGGATCGGTGAAGTCGATCGATCCGGTGGCGGGCGTCGTTTTCCCCGACTCCCTCGCGGCGGCCAAGGCGGTCACCGAGAGTCGGATGATCAACAGGCGGCGGGGAGACTCGCCTTTCCTTGCACGGAGGATGAGGCAGACAGTCGTCCCGTCGTTCCACTGCTCTCGGGCGGCCGTCTCGGTCGCGCTCTATGGTAATGTGAGTCCGACTGTGGCTGACAGTCGGATCCTTGTCTCTTCTTCCTCGGGCACCGCCAGTCGGCGTCCGAGACATCGCGCCTTGATCTCAGCGAGGGTCGTCGTTTTGCCGCTGTGGCGCCTCCGTGCGGCAGTCGGCCTCGTTCTGCGCGGCAGCCGCGTCGAGGAGCCGCTGGACTCGCTCCATCATCAGGAGGCACTCTTCGCCCTCGAAATTGTCCAGCTCGTCCGCCGCCGCCTAGGCGGCTCGAATGTTCTCCGCAGGCGTGGCGTACACAGGGAAACTTGCCCCAAACAGGCTGGCGATGGCTACGCCACGCTGCTGGACCGTGCCAAGGCGGCTGGGCCCAGCTGGAGCTGGCGAGCCGCCAACAGCGCGATCCATCTCCCGCTGGTAGGCTTATGACAAGCGTCTCATGCTAGCCAGCTTCTTCGCGCCTTCGACGAGCTGAAGGCGGCGTGCCTCCAATGTCTCCGCGTCAGCGTCTTCCGGAATGGGCGCAGTCAGGTCTTGTAGCGCCGCGCCAAGTGGGTCATGCGCTCCTCCGCCAGGAGGCTCGTCATGACTAATGACGAGCACCTCGGTGACGGTGCTTCTGTCGCTCTCCGCGCGAGGGAGAGGTTCATCGTAGACCACCACATTAGTGGGGAATGCGTCGAGCGACGCGGTGTCGGAGTCGACCAGCATCGGGTCGGTGGAGCCTACAGACTCCAAGTCCATGACAGGCTCGCCGGAGACGTGGAGTTGATCGAGGAGGCCCGCGAGGAGGCTCTCGGAGCCGCCCGTGCCTGCGTTGGATGCAGGCTCATCGGAGAGGCGAACCTCGCCGACAAATTCGGCGAGGCAGCTGGCTGCGCAAGCGATCTCAACGCCGCGCAGCGCGTCAGCGGTGACTCCGTCTAGCGTGCCTGGCTGGCTGCGCTCGCCATGGAGGAAAAGGGTTCCCGTCCAGAGCAGGTCTCCGGACGGTGGTGCATCATGCCCCACAGTGCGCGCCAAATGTTGGGGGTTGGGTGCGACATATGCCAAAGGATGGCTTATCATGGTGGGTGCGACTAGAACGTCGCCGGTGCCTGGAAACGGGATGAGGCGAAGACATGCACGCCGGCGAATCTTACCCAGCTTCAGGGCTCTCCAGGGAGATAATACCCCTACTGCTGCTCTGCGGGGTCTCCGCATGATCACTATGGCAAAGTTTTTACATGATTGCTCCTTGAGCTGTTTCCCGAAGGTAGGAGAAGGCAAGGCTAGCTCTCTCCTTCCTATATGATCTGGTCTAGTGCTAGTGGATTCCAACCCTTTGCATGGGTGCCCTGGGGGTTTATATAGGCCTATCCCCCAGGGGTACAATGGTAATCCGGCTGGGCGCAGGCCCAGCCGTCAGTCTCTCTGGCCGCCGTCTTATCCGCCGACTCCTGGGGCCCGCCGACTGGCTCGGTACGGAGCCGACAGGCCGCGTCCGCCACGGGTGGGTCTTGCTAGCTGCAGATTACTGTAGCCGTGCTTCTAATGACGCAGGCTCAGTCATGGGGTCATGGCAACAGCTCCGCCGTCTGGCGGGCGATCACTATTGCCTTTCCCTGTCACATCTGGTTGATGGCGCGTGGGACCCGGGGGAGGAGCTGGCCGACTCCCGGGGGCCGACTCCCAACGAGTCCGACTGGTGGCGCACTTGCCGTCTTTTGGGGTCCCGTTGGCTGGTGGGACCTGCTGCCCAAGGTCGTACGGACAAGCCATCGTGGGTGTAGGATTCGGTCCACCGGTGCTGATGGCAGGGCTGGCATGGCAACAGTGCCACGCCGCACAGAGATCTCCACGAGTACGGCGTACTGTAGCCATGCCTGCCTCTGGAAAGGGGCGGGAGTAGGCTTCACTGTAGCCACTCCCATGTCCTGTCCCTCTTGATGAGGACATGGGGTTTGTTGGAGTCGCGGGCCGACTCCCCAAGACCGGATTCTCGGGAAGACGCCAGTCAAGAGTCGGCTTATCCTGCAGTCGTTCCTGGGACTCGTCCGCGAGTGGCTAGTTGGTTACCTTGTTGCCGACTTCTCAGAAGGCGGCTCTTCGTCTTGGGGTCTTGAGGGGCGCAGCCTGCCCCGATGTCTTGAAAGGTTCTGGGACTCGGGTTAGCCTACCCGTGGCCCATTACTCCAACAAAGATGGAAGAAAGGAGAAGAAGATGGAGCGGCTGCAAGAGTCAGGCCGGACATCCGGACCACCGTCCGGATCATCCGGGCTCAGCTGGATCATCCGGGTCCCCCTCCGGATCATCCGGGTAATTGCGTCCGAAGACACCCGAAGCTTGCAAAATCTCCACGGCGGAGCCGGATCATCCGGCCCTTGCCTGTGTGCATGACTTGGGCCGAGGCCCATGTACCCATTCGCGCCCTCACTTACCCGTTCACCCACTAGACTATAAATAGACCTCCTCCACCTCCTTTCTAGGGTTAGCAAAGTAGTAGCTCATTTAGAGATAGAGCTTTTCTCATCCATTACGGATCTACTCCATGAGAGAGACCGCGACCCCTCTTCGGAGAAGATCCACCTTGGATTCAAGACCCCTCACGGGAAGATCCCCTCGTGGATTCAAGACCTCCTCATGGAGATGAACCTTGCCTTGTATCTTTCCCTTTGTTGTTCATGTACCTTGTGGATCTTGTGTGTTTGATTGTCTAGTGGATGTGTGATTGGACTTGTTCTTGAGTGTTCCCCCTTTGTGGTTTCTCTCTGTTCTTCCCTGTGTTCTTCGTGTTCTTAGTTGGGATCTGCTCCTTTCGTGAAAGATCGCCCGTATAGTGTTCCAGCCTACATCACCTTGTGTCAATAAATTTGGGTTGAATACTCTACCCTCGAAAACTGTTGCGATCCCCTATACTTGTGGATTATCAAGACTATTTTCTGGCGCCGGTGTCGGGGAGCATAGCTCTATTCTTTAAGTCACTTGGGATTTATATCTGCTTATCACTATGAAGAACTTGAAAGATCAAAGAACCAAGATTTTCCCCTCAACTACGAGGGGATGTAAGGAACTGCCATCTAGCTCTGCGCTTCATTCACCTTCTGTTTTGACTAAACTTGCGACACCTACACATGCTATTGATTCCAATAGGTCGCATGTTATTGATGATGCCACTTCTGCTTTGCATGATACTTATGATGAAACTACTTCTATGCTTGATACTACTATGCCACTAGGTGAATTTCTTGATGAACAACTTGCTAGGGCTAGAGAGAATGCAATTATTGAATCTGATAATATTGATGAAAGTTATGATGAAGATTCTCCCCCTAGATATGAATTTCCTGTTGTGCCTGAGGGTTAGGTTATGGATGAAGAAACTGCTAGAGACTTTCTTGCTTGAAATGATAGGTCTGATCTTAAGAAATTATTAGCTAAGCTTAAAGAAAAGTCTTTGAATGCTAGAATGAAATATGACCCTGCTTTTGCTACTTCACCTATCTTTACTACTGATAAGGATTATGATTTCTCTGTCGATCCTGAGTTAATTACTTTGGTTGAATCTGATCCTTTCTATGGCTACGAATCTGAAACTGTTGTGGCACATCTTACTAAATTAAATGATATAGCCACCCTGTTTACTCATGATGAGAAAACTCGCTATTACTTTATCCTTAAGTTGTTTCCGTTCTCATTAAAGGGTGATGCTAAAACATGGTTTAATTCTCTTGATCCTGGTTGTGTGCGTAGTCCCCAGGATATGATTTATAACTTCTCTGCTAAATATTTCCCCGCTCATAAGAAACAAGCTGCTTTAAGGGAAATATATTTTTTTTTTGCAAATTGAAGAAGAGAGTCTCCCACAAGATAGGGGGAGGCTTCTCCGATTACTTAATGCTTTGCCTGATCATCCTCTCAAGAAGAATGAAATACTTGATATCTTTTATAATGGACTAACCGATGCTTCTAGAGACTACCTGGATAGTTGTGCTGGTTGTGTTTTCAGGGAAAGAACTGTGGATCAAGCTGAATTACTATTGAATAATATGTTGACTAATGAAAATAATTGGACACTTCCTAAACCAACTCCTAAGCCAACTTCGAAGAAAAGGGGTATTCTAATTCTCAGTCCCGAAGATATGCAAGAGGCAAAGAAATCTATCAAAGAAAAATGTATTAAAGCTGAAGATGTTAAGAATTTACCACCTATTGAAGAAATACATGGTCTTGGTAACCCGACACAGGTAGTAAAGGTAAAATCTCTCTATAGATTTGATGAAGGTGATATTCCTCGTAATAAGTCTGCTATCTAATGCTTAGATGAGTTTGATAATTTTATTGTTAAACAAGAAAACTTCAATTCTTATGTTGGTAGACAATTGAAACGCAATGCTGATATGCTTGAACACTTGAGTGATTATATGTCTAGAGTTAAAGGTGAACTTAAACTTATTAGTAAACATGCTTCTATTGTTACCACTCAAGTAGAACAAGTACTTAAGGCTCAGAATAATTTGCTCAATGAATTAAATAATAATAAAAATGATAATGCTGTTAGAGTTATGACTAGAGGGGGTAAAATGACTCAGGAACCTTTGTATCCTGAGGGCCACCCTAAGAGAATTGAGCAAGATTCTCAGAGAACTAATATTGATGCACCTAGTTCTTCTAAGAACAAGAAAAATAAAAATGATAGGACTTTGCATGCTTCTAGTAAACCTGTTGTTGACACACCTGAGAATCCCAATGATATTTCTATTTATGATGCCGAAACACAATCTGGTAATGAACATGAACCTAGTGATAATGTTAATGATGATGTTCATGTTGATGCTCAACCTAGCAATAATAATGATGTAGAAATTGAACCTGTTGTTGATCTTGATAACCCACAATCAAAGAATCAATGTTATGATAAGAGAGACTTCGTTGCTAGGAAACACGGTAAAGAAAGAGAACCATGGGTTCAGAAACCCATGCCTTTTCCTCCTAAACCATCCAAGAAAAAGGATGATGAGGATTTTGAGCGCTTTGTTGAAATAATTAGACCGATCTTTTTGCATATGCATTTGACTGATATGCTTAAAATGAACCATTATGCTAAATACATGAAAGATATTGTTACAAATAAAAGAAAGATATCGGAGGCTGAAATTTCCACCATGCTTGCTAATTACACTTTTAAGGGTGGAATATCAAAGAAACCAGGAGATCCCGGAGTAGCAACTATACCATGCTCTATTAAAAAAACTATGTTAAAACTGCTCTATGTGATCTGGGAGCCGGTGTTAGTGTTATGCCTCTCTCTCTATATCATAGAATTGATTTGAATAAGTTGACACCTACTGAAATATCTTTGCAAATGTCTGATAAATCAACTGCTATACCTGTCGGCATTTGTGAGGATGTTCCTGTTGTGGTTGCAAACGATACTATATGAACAAACTTTGTTATTCTTGATATTCCCGAGGACGATAGTATGTCGATTATCCTTGGTAGAACCTTTTTGAATACTACAAAGGCTGTTATTGATTGCAACAAAGGCAATGTCACTTTTCATGTTAATGGTAATGAGCATACGGTACACTTTCCGAGGAAACAACCTCAAGTCCATAGTATCAACTCTATTGGAAAATTTTCAACGATTATTATTAGAGGTTTTGAATTGCCTCTTCTACTGTCAAGAAGAAATAAGATATTCTTATTGTTGGGGATGTGCATATCCCCATTGAGGTAACCTAGTGTTATTCGAAATTTCTCCGGTTTCATGCGATTCGGAATGAGTTTGTTAACAAGACTTGATCAACCTTGTTAGTGGATTCCTTTTGATGAGCATGAGATGGATGAAGTTAGAAAAGACAACCTCGTGTACCCTTTTTTTTACTTTCTGTTATTTATATTAAATAAAGCAAAAATATTATTTTCTGTCTGTTTTCTGAATTATCCATGTAATAAAAAATAGCCCAAAAATAAAAGTTCTCCAAATGCCCTGAAAATTAAATATGATTTTTTCTAGAATATTTGATGATTTTAGGCGCTGAGAACACAACAGGGGGAGCAGCCACGTGCCCACAAGGGTGGAGGGCGCGCCCCCTACCTCGTGGACCCCACGTGGGTCCCCTCCACTTATCCTTGCACCCACACACTTCGTCTTGCTCCGAAAAAAATCACTAGCCAGCTCAAACTGAGTTCTTGCTCATCTTGCTGCCATTTTCGATCTCCTTGCTCAAAGCTCCATTCACAAAACTGCTTTGGGGGATTGTTCTTTGGTATGTGAATCCTCCAATGGTCCAATTGGTTTTTGTTCTAGTGCTTTATTCATTGCAAATTTTTGCTGCTTAGGTGACCCTGTTCTTGAGCTTGCATGTCAAATTTATGTGGTCAAAAGTAGTTTTAATGCATGATATAGCAACTAGACACTTGTAGGAGTAGTTGCTATCAATTTTGTTGAGTTTGGTTCACTTTTATTTTGAGTCACTAAAATTTTCAGAAATTTTCCAGAGGAAGAAATATGTTTAGGAAAATGTACCAAGGTGGTTCCTCAAGGAAGCAAGGACCCAAGCCCGCGATACGTGAGCGGGACAATGAACTACCAAGAGATGCACAAGTGTGGCCTTGTGAATGGCCGTCCGAAGATTTTATGGTTCAAGCAGGGATCAAGGAGTAATTTGACGCATATGTTCGTAACGCTGATCTTGAGAGATTCGAGGCAGATAAGTGCGTCCAATATTATTACCTAACTGATTCCTTTGTGAGAAGATTTAAATTTACATTATCACACAATTCTCAAACTATTCTGTTTGATCTTTATGATAAATCTTATACCATGGACTTAGAAGATTTTAATACTGCCCGTAAACTCCCGCAGTGGGGTAATGTTAGTGAACCTCGCAAATCTGAGTATAAAGACTTTCTTGCTAGTATAACTGTGAGTCTAGGGAAATAACACAAGCTACTATAGGGAGCATTCATTTTCCTGTCATACATTATTTTGCTCTCTTCATAGGTAGATGCATTAACGGTAAGGATGAGGCATGACACATGTGTGTTCCTGATCTTAGTGTTCTCAAGAGTGCTGTATTAGGAGATAGACAATATAACTTGGGGGCCATTGTTGCACGTAGGTTGCATAATAACAATATTAATGGTGATTTGTTCAGTGGAATTTATGCAACCCGTTTAGCTAATTTTCTTGAGGTACCCATACGTGGATATGATCTTGAGTTGCCTCCTGCTTATTTAGATTATAATGCTATGGTTCGTCATCAGTTTGTTGAGAGGAACGATCAGTCCCTCCAGTACCGGCTAATCTTTGACAGACGACACACCTATCACGTCGCTCTCCCTGCTCTTACTTTCTTTGACTTTCAGGCAAAAAAGGAGATATGTTATAACCAGGGAGGAGGCAAACGAGTACGAGAGGAGGACGGAGGCAGCCCGCCTCCAAGCTGCAGCTCTTCGAGCAGTAGTTGATGCATCTCAGTACGACCCCAGCTTTGACTTCGAATATCCACCAGGCCATCCATGGGCATAGACCAACTTAGACCAAAATCCTAAGCTTGGGGGAGTACGTATTTCTCACCGACATTACATTCATGTTCACACACTCATGCCAGTTGTCGGTGCTCATACTTTTTCATTGTATCATCCATGCTAGTTTATTTTATTTTTAAGCTTTCTTCTTGTGTGTTTGAAAAACCTTAAGAAAAACCAAAAAAATTAGTTGTAGCTTTTAGCTAGTTCACTTTCCATGCCTGTAGTAGTAGTAATTAAAAAGAAAACGCAAAAAGATTTCTCGTTCTTCTTTTGCTTGTTGGGAGCTTTCCCATGTAAATATTTTTATTTCTTTGGGGGTCGAGAGGAGAAGACCATAATGAAAATGTTAAGTGGCTCTTATATGCATTATTGTTGATCTAACAGAGAGCCCATATTACCTTGTCTTCTCTCTTGAATTGAATGCTTGCAGATTCCAGCTTAGTCCAATGCACGCCCACTATTATTTTTATCCACACTATTCGGTTGTGCAAGTGAAAGGCAATAATGACGATATATGATGAACTGATTGAGATGAGAAAAGCTGGTATGAACTCGACCTCTCTTGTTTTTGTAAATATGATTAGTTCATCGTTCCTGATTCAGCCTATTATGAATGAACCATGTTTGCAATGACAATTAGAGATTATAGTTGCTTATGCCATGCTTAATTTGCTAGGAGGTTATAATGGTTTACCTTGCATGCCAACATGCCATTAAAATGGTTGTGATGTGGTATGATTGGGTGGTATCCTCCTTTGAACGATTTGAGTGGCTTGACTTGGCACATGTTCGCGCATGTAGTTGAAACAAAATCAACATAGCCTCCACGATATTTATGTTCATGGTGAACTATATCCTACTCATGCTTGCATTCGGTGTTGATTAATTTTAATGCATGTTCATGACTATTGTCGCTCTCTAGCTGGTCGCTTCCCAGTCTCTTTTTAGCCTTCACTTGTACTAAGCAGGAATACTGCTTGTGCATCCAACTCCATAAGCCCCAAAGTTATTCCATATGAGTCCACCGTACCTTCCTATATATGGTATCTACCTGCCGTTCCACGTAAATTTGTATGTGCCAAACTCTAAACCTTCAAATAAACATTCTATTTTGTATGCTCGAATAGCTCATGTATCAACTAGGGATGTCTGTATCCTCCATGCTAGGCGGGTTATTCTCAAGAGGAGTGGACTCCGCTCCTCACTCACGAGAAAATGGCTGGTCACCGGGATGCCCAGTCCCATGCTCAAATCAAATCAAAATAATTGCAAACAAAACTCTCCCAGGATTGTTGTTAGTTGGAGGCACCCGTTGTTTCGGGCAAGCCATGGATTGATGCTTATTGGTGGTGGGGGAGTATAAACTTTACCATTCTGCTTGGGAACTGCCTATAATGTGTGTAGCATGTAAGATATCGAGTTCTCTCGGTTGTTATGTTGACAATGAAAGTATACCGCTCAAAATATTATTCATCTCTATTTCAAAACCAAGCTCTGGCACCTCTACAAATCCCTGCTTCCCTCTGCGAAGGGCCTATCTGTTTACTTTTATGTTGAGTCATCATCCTCTTATTAAAAAGCACCAGTTGGAGAGCACCACTGTCATTTGCATGTATTATTGTTAGTTTACATTGAGTACGACTTGACTAGATCTCTTTGACCATGAATTACAATGTCTAGTCAGTCCTTGATCTTTAAAGGTGCTCCGCATTTATGTTTTGCGGTCTCAGAAAGGGCTAGTGAGATACCATCTTGTTATATCATATCATGATTGTTTTGAGAAAGTGTTGTCATCCGAGATTTATTATTATTGCTCGCTAGTTGATTATGCCATTGATATGAGTAAACATGATACCTAAGTGTTATTGTGAATATGGTTAGTTCATAATCTTTGCTGAAACCTGGATGCTGGCTTTACATATTTACAACAACAAGAGCAAACAGAGTTTGTAATTTTTTTTCTTTATCACTTTTAGTTTGTCAACTGAATTTCTTGAGGACAAGCAAAGGTTTAAGATTGGGGGAGTTGATACGTCTCCGTCGTATCTACTTTTCCAAACACTTTTGCCCTTGTTTTGGACTCTAACTTGCATGATTTGAATGGAACTTGTCGTGGGGTTGTCACGGCAGATGTCCTCGTGAAAGGACTTAGTTGTGGAGCCATCGCAACAGGTTGGCTTAAAGGGGTTAAACCGGACAAGGGGACACGGGAGTTTATACTAGTTCGGCCCCTTCGATGAAGGTAAAAGCCTACGTCTAGTTGTGATTGGTATTGCTAGGGTATCGAAGGTCAGGGAGCGAATCCGCTTTGTCTGGCTTTTGAGTTGTTGTTGTCTGTCCCTCAACCGCGGCCGGGTCGTCCCTTTATATACATAGGTTCGGCCTCTCTCCTTCTATCTTACTATACAAGTTACATGACTAGGCCGGTTTACATTTACATACTGTAACTCGCCTTTGGGCCCTCCATAAAGCGCTAGCATCTTTACATCTTCATGGGCTTCTAATCTTCAAAGAGTCAACCCGGCTACATAAGGCCGGTTTACCTCCACTAGTAATATCCCCAACATTAGGCCCCAGATTGGTTTGAACTTGTTCATGTCAATCTTCCACACTTTAGAAAAAATCTTCTCTCTTGTCTTCAACTTTGATCTTGTAAACCGCCGTGACGTCATACTTCAAAATTACGATAAACTGTCCTGACGTCATCCATCCGTTGATATCGGAGATTTTCTTCATTTAATATATATCCAGTTATCGACGCGACACCTTTATTAACTTATCCATTTTTTGGACTCCTCAATTCCCGCACTTGCCTTTTTTCACTTCGCCTTATAAATAAGACCGAGGGGTCATTTTCACCGTTTCCCCCCGTGCCTCTTCGCATCGTCTTCCTCGCGCCGCTCAGCCTCTGGAACTCCGCCGCCACCGTCGACCATCGTTTCTGCTCCGACCTCAGCCGCTGCATCGCCCTGAATGTACCAGAGAACTGCGGCGCCCTTCCGCTTCCTCACTAGCTCCAGTAAGTTCTCTGCTTTTTTCACCATAGATCTGTTCTAGGGTTTCAATATTCCTTGCAGTTCTTCCGAAGTTCATCAATGCTATTCTTCCATGTTCTTCCTTTAATAGATGGACACTTCATGCTTGATACGTCTCTTACCGTAGCTTACCTACCCTGATCATCACAAATCTTTATGTGCAAAGAACTGATCTGTCTGTCAAAAATTGATTCAGTTCTACACCCCTTCAAGATCCAATTATTTTTGCTTTTCTGTCTTATCTCTAGATCCAAAAGTTTTATACATCACTGTGAGATCTGTTTCTCCTCGCACCAATATAAGCGATTTGACATTGGATAAATAGTCTATGCCATTAGCCCTCTGATAAACTAGAAGAGCATGTTACCTTCATAATTATGCTCCGGTTTAACAGTGTCTGATCAATCCTGCGCTAGCATTACCTTCTTTCTCATTATACTAGTCTCCGGGTTGTACCATTTATTATATCAGTACGTTTCTTACTCCCTTGTCTCTTGTGTATGATCATGCATAATTTATAAACCGGCCTTTCATTTTCAGTTTGTTCGCTTTGCAATGGCCAAACAATTCACTGCCTGCAACTGGGCTCGTTCCCGGGTTACTGAGGTTCAACTGGATGAGATGGTTAGCATCGGCTCTCTGCCTAAGAAAACTGAGATTAAATGGCGAGTCCCAGGAACTGAGAATCCTCCAACCCCAAGACAAGGCGAAGTGGTAATCTTTGTTAACATATAGGCCGTGGTTTCTAACCGCCAGGGTCAAAATTTTATCGAGATGTGCTTGCCAGCTTCCAACTGCATCCACAAGATATTGGTCCCAATTCAGTCTCCAACTTATGCAATTTCCAAGTCTTCTGTGACGCCTATTTACTGGAAGAACCAACTGCAGAATTGTTCCGGGATTTCTTTCACTTAAACCGGCGCACAGAGTTTGTGAATGGCCCGAATACAGAGCTTGGTGGTGTCTCAATTCAAAAGCGGAAAGAAGTGGAATTTCCTCATGCCAAACACCATAGCCATCCAAAGGAATGGAACCAAACATGGTTCTATTGCAAAGACACTTCACCTGAAGATGAGAATCCCCTCCCCGGCTTCCGAGATCATAGATTATCCAATACTCACCCAATGCCACAACGCCTGAGCTCCGCAGAAAGGGCAAAATACGCTCCTCAAATTGCCAAGCTCCGGGCCTTTATGGCAAACGGTTTAACAGGTGTGGATTTTGTACGCTGTTGGATATCCTGGAGTATCTTGCCGCTAAGCTGGCGTCCCGGTTTAATGTGCGAATATACCGGTGAGGTTGACGATCCTCAATGCCACTGCAACTTCCAATTATCTGAGGAAGAAGTTACTGAAGGGGTAAAGAAAATTCTGAATGAATCGGAACTGGTCTGTAGTCAAACCGGTCTGAATCCCTTCTACACCAAGAACAAACCGCATGCTGTAAGCATTACACTTCCTCTTCATCTCTAATATCTTTGACTTATACAAGCTGTAACCCTTCTTCTTTATATGTATAGGGTGGTGATCCTTTCTGGAAACGAACATCCATAGAGAAAGCGGCAAAACCAACTGGAGATAAAGTGGCCAAACCAACCCGCCCGAAGACCAAAGCCGTAAAACGGACATCAAAGTGGAAAACGGCTGACCGGATTTCTATGGAACTTGATGATGATACTGATGACCCAGAAGCTGAGGTAGAACTTGATTCACTTGGCTCTCTTCTTATGCATCTTGTTAACAATGATCTTCCTCAGGAGGCCGAAGCTAGTCAGGCTGAGGACGTAGAGGTAATTACCCTTTCCTCCAGTTTAGACTCTATGCCAACACAAAAAACTCGCCAAACAATCTGGAAAGTAAGCTTTTCTCATCCTCTTGCTCACTTGGATCCAACATTTATTTTGAAGACTCAACAGCATGAGGCTCGCCGGACAACTCGGCACAGTGGCCAACAGGTCACCTCTACCGGTTTACCTGATACTCCGGTTCAGAAAGGTCGGTCTGAGGTCTCTCCTACTTCTGACCATTCTTACCCCAAGGCAGGTTATTTCAGACAACCTCTTAATCCGTCCGATTCAAATTATCAGCTGACACCTCCTTCCTCTTCTGGTGAATCGACGGCAACTCATCTCCCCCCTTTGAAAACTGTGGCTGGGTGAGTTACGAAAAACCTTTCCTTTCAATGCGCGCTACATCTTTCGAACAGGATGTTAACCCTTTTTATTATGTTTATAGGGCCAAAGCCAGACCCAGCAAGAAAGCTCGGGTCACCAATCCGCCAGAAGACCCTGTTGCTGAAGAAGAAGAACCAAGAGTTGAACCGGAGCAAACAGGTGAACCGGAAGGCCTCCATCGTGAAACACCTTTTGATGATCCGCCCCTTGACGGCCAACATACTGACGAACCCACAGATGCTGAGCCTGCCGCCCCTGATGCTGAACCGGCAGAACCAAACCGGGCTAATCCAATGAAAGACACTGAAATTCCATCATCATCCGCCCAAAATCCTGAAGGCCAAGGCGATGACGTTATTATTACTGGAGCTGGCCACAGTTCTCCTGGTCATCCTATCATTTTAGCTCAGCATAGTGCCAAAGAAGAGCAAATTGCCAGGGATAAAGGTAAATGGAGAAGCGACTTATCAAACTATGCTCATCTTAACGCTGATGAGCTTCATTCCGGCTTCTTGAACCGTCTGCACTCAGACCGGGAGTATGAAGCCGGTTTGGTGAATTTGATGAAAGAATGATATGAGGTAAATGCTTCTCCCTTGTACATTGATTTATAGCTGAATTCCATGTAGCCCCCAAAGGCCTTTTTATGATTGTCAATCATAAACCGGGTCTTTGTAACACTTTAAGCATCCCATCATTAATCCTTGCCAAGGCGTGTCGTCAATCATAGATAAAACTCATGTTTGAAAAATTAGATAACATTCTGTAGCATAGCCCCCAAAGGCCGGTTTAACTTGGCAAGTTAATCCGGTTTTTATTCCACACCGCCAGTTTAGAACAAACGTACATTAGCCCCCAAGTGTCAAGGATAATGCTTGCATTGTTCTAGATACTTGCATAGAAGGTAGTATTTGAGAGCAAATAAGCATTAGCCCCCAAGTATGAAGTGGATAACTTGTTATATGCTTTATACTTAGTGCCTATATATGTTGTTTTGTTGAAGATACCTTCAATGTTGCAGGCTGAACTGAGAAGCAAAGATGCCAAAAACTCTGACTTGTAAGAAAATGTGAAGTCGCAACAAGCCGAAGCTGCAAAAGCCAAAGAGGAGCTGACCCAGGCCCTGGACGAAATGGAAAAATTGAAAGAATCCTTCAATCAAGATCGTGTTGCATGGGAAACCGAAAAAGTCGGTTTGACCAAAAGAGCCGTAGATGCCGAGGAAGCCCTGAAACCGGTGGCTGAAGAACTAGCCGGTTTGAAGTGCCAAATCAATGCTATGACCTCTCCTATCTTTGGTAAGTATCTTCTTATGTATGTTGCATCAGTCAATTAATCTTAAAACTAACCACGATGTTGAAAAAAATCTTTGGAACGAACTCGGATCACTCATCTTGGTGCAGATATGCGGATGAAGCTCAAAGCGGCATACATATTGGTTGAGCAGCTATACTCTGGATCTCAGCGAGCCATTAGTACATCAGCTTATAACAAACCGGCGCCAACGTTGATTAAGGAAACCCTTGAGAAGCTGGGCATGTTACCGGCGCGTATTGCCGAGTTGAAAAGAGCTGCTGCAAGAGTGGGAGCATTAAATGCCCTTATTCGAGCCAAGGCCTGGATTCCAGATCTTGAAGCGGAGGATATCATTAAAGGGTATCCAGGCGTGAAAGAAGACGGTTCAAACTTTGACAATGATGATCTTCGGCGGTTGACCAAACAGATGCGGCCAGCGGCCAGTAAATTAGCTGAAGACACCGATTTGTCCCATTTTCAACCGTTTTATGATGCAGAAGGGAAAAGACAGCCGGCCGAGATCCATGAAGTCGAAGAACTTGTGCCTCTGCTTCGTAAGCACACTTATGCCCCTGATATTAACCCTTCTGATCTTATCCATGAAGAAGCAGTATTCCAAGCTTTAACCGGAATCGACTGGTTAATGGCTGATTTCCAGCGGCTGGGGCGGGATGAAGAAGTGCGTACACCAACTGATCCGCAACCGTCAAACCGTCGTGATGAAGAGTCCTAATCCGGTCGCCGGTTTATATGGCTACTGTGAAAAACAATGACATTGTTGAGCCGCTTTAAAGCTTCATGTAATAGGATAGCTGAAACTTTGTTTATCTGCCATGCCATCGAGCATGCTTCATAGCCCTTTGTGACAATCTGTGCCGCCCTTCAGGATATATTTTATGCATAGTCTATGATGACTTGCCTTCCTGGGTACAAAAAACTTAAAAGTGTCTAGCGGTTTACCGCTAAACATGTTATAATATCCAAGAAGTATATAGTACTTGAGCTGAATAATCAAGTGTTTGTACAAAAAATAATGTACAGAACATACCTCATTGAGTGAGCAAACGTGTATACAGTAAAGGTGTTTAACACCAACCCGATACGTTTGATAATCTCATCTTCATAATGCTGGTCTATCTATTAAACCGGACCGGTACACCTACCAGATTTTCTTCATAACACTGGTGATTTAGTCAAACCATACCGAGTCAGTGACCACCGGTTTATAACTGATCATGAGCCAATAGCTGGTGGTTGGAAAGCAAGCCGGATCAAGGATGCCAGTTTATCAAAAAATACTTATGATTGTCAACAAACAAAATTCAAATAGGAAAATATGCGAGGCTTTTTATGAGCTGCCAGGCTCCAAATCGAGGCTTTTCATGGGCTGCCAGGCCTCTAAGTTAAACCATTTAACAAAGCCCTTTTAAGATGGGCCTCCAATTAACCAATCACCGTTTTAACTATGACAAGTTCAGGGTCTGTAAAAGATTGACTTGTAAAACGTTCGATGGGTCATGCCAGGATTACCTGGATAGGAGTGGCTTACTTGATGAAGGCAGGTTAACCCGGTGTTTTAGGTGAATACACCAGGCTTCCAAGCCGTGGCTTGATAGCCAATTACGAGGGTCCTTTCAAACTCTTTGTTGCTTTGCAAAAAAGAGCCCCCAAGTAACTTTGTGAGCGATGCTCAGCGTGTGCCTATGTTTGAGTTTGTACAGTGTACAATACTCTCTTTGGCTCCACAAATTTTCCCTTGTGTGGCTGAAATGCCTATCAAGAGGTGTAGCTGTGGTTCAAACATGCCCAAGCCCCCTAGTGATTTTCTTTATCTTTATGCAGTTGCTAAATCCGGTTTAACAAAGACTCCGCTTTGCCCGTTAACTTGTAAAAGCACAAATATGGTATAAGAAAGAACAGATACCCCGCTTATAACGGAGGCTCCGGTTTATTATATGGTATATACACTGTCATAAATATGTAAAGGTGAAAAAGCCTATGGATTTAAGTATAGTAAGGCCGAAGGAGAGCTATGTTCCATGGCCGCTTTGTCTCCTCCTCCGATTGACGTGAGTCTTCATGCTCTCGAACATCAATGAGGTAGTAGGATCCGTTGTGCAGATTTTTGCTGACCACAAAGGGTCCTTTCCAAGGGGGGGATAACTTATGCATATCCGTCTGATCCTGGATGAGCCGGAGCACCAAATCACCTTCTTGAAAGGTTCTAGTTTTAACCCGGCGGCTATGATAACGCCGAAGATCTTGTTGATAAATCGCCGAACGCGCTGCTGCAAGATCCCGCTCTTCATCCAACAGGTCCAGAGAATCCTGACGTGCCGTCTCATTATCAGCTTCAACATAAGCTGCCACACGGGGCGAATCGTGACGGATGTCACTAGGAAGAACCGCCTCTGCTCCATAAACCATGAAGAAAGGCATGTAACCCGTAGACCTATTGGGTGTGGTGTTGATGCTCCATAACACAGAAGGTAGCTCCTCGACCCAACAACCCGGCGTCCGCTTTAAGGGAACCATAAGCCTTGGTTTGATACCCCATAGAATTTCTTGATTTGCCCTTTCCGCTTGACCATTAGATTGGGGGTGAGCCACTGATGCTAGATCAAGCCGGATGTGCTCACGTTGACAGAATTCTTCCATATCTCCTTTTGACAAGTTAGTGCCATTATCTGTTATAATGCTATGTGGAAAGCCAAACCGGAATATCACCTTTTTAATGAATTGAACCGCCGTGGCTGCATCACACTTGCTGACTGGCTCTGCCTCTACCCATTTAGTGAATTTATCAACTGCTACTAACAGATGGGTATTCTTGTCCTTGGAGCGCTTGAAGGGTCCAACCATATCCAGCCCCCAAGTGGCAAACGGCCACGTAATTGGAATCATCCACAACTCTTGAGCCGGAACGTGCGCACGGCGGGCAAACTTTTGACATTCATCACATCTTTTGACTAAATCCTCTGCATCAGCATGCGCCGTCAACCAGTAAAAACCGTGGCAAAAAGCTTTAGCAACCAACGACTTTGAACCGGCGTGATGACCGCAATCCCCTTCATGAATTTCTCGCACAATCTCACAACCTTCTTGAGGAGAAACGCATCGTTGAATCGCTCTTGAAACACTGTAACGATGTAACTCCCTGTTGAGTATGGTCATGGACTTGGAACGTCGGATTATCTGTCGAGCCAACGTTTCCTCAGCTGGTAACTCGCCCCGGTTCATGTAATCTAGATATGGGATCGTCCAATCCGGTATGGCATGCAAAGTTGCCACCAATTGAGCCTCCGGATCAGGAACAGCCAAATCTTCTTCGGTTGGTATTTTGACTGACGGATTGTGCAACACATCAAGAAAGACATTGGGCGGAACCGGTTTACGTTGGGAACCAAGACGACTTAAAGTGTCCGCCGCTTCATTCTTCCGCCGGTCTATATGGTCCACCTGATAACCTTTAAAGTGACCAGCTACTGTGTCCACCTCTCGCCGATATGCAGCCATGAGTGGGTCCTTAGAATGCCAAGTGCCAGACACTTGCTGAGCCACTAGATCTGAATCGCCGAAGCACTTAACCCGGCTCAAATTCATCTCTTTAGCCATCCGAAGACCGTGGAGTAAAGCCTCATATTCAGCTGCATTGTTAGTACAAGGGAACATCAAACGGAGGATATAACAAAACTTATCACCTCGTGGGGAAGTTAATACGACTCCAGCCCCCGAACCCTCTAGCTGTCTGGACCCATCAAAATGAATAGTCCAATATGTATTATCTGGTTTCTCCTCAGGTGCCTGTAACTCCGTCCAATCGTTGATGAAATCTACGAGTGCCTGGGACTTGATCGCCGTGCGGGGTATATATCTGAGCCCGTGGGGTCCAAGCTCAATGGCCCACTTGGAAATCCGGCCAGTTGCCTCTCTGTTTTGAATGATGTCACCTAGAGGAGCTGAACTGACTACTGTGATAGGATGGCCCTGAAAATAGTGTTTGAGCTTTCGGCTTGCCATAAACACCCCATACACCAGTTTCTTCCAATGCGGATACCTCTGCTTTGACTCAATGAGCACCTCACTGATGTAATAAACCGGCCGTTGGACCGGATACTCTTTGCCAGGCTCTTTGCGCTCTATCACAATGGCTACGCTGACAGCCCGGCCATTAGTATCCACATATAATAATAAGGGCTCTTTATCGATCGGTGCTGCCATCACGGGCGGTTCCACGAGCTGTTTCTTCAGATCTTCAAACACCTTATCAGCTGCTTCACTCTAGACAAAGTTATCCATTTTCTTGAGCATCTGATATAAGGGAATGGCCTTCTCTCCAAGGCAGCTGATAAACCGGCTCAAGGCTGTAATCCGGCCGGCCAGACGTTGCATATCATTAATACACGCCGGTTTTGCCAAGGACGTAATCGCTGCAATCTTTTCCGGATTAGCCTCAATGCCTCTGTTTGAAACCAGAAATCCTAAGAGCTTGCCTGTCGGGACACCGAAAACACACTTCTCCGGATTGAGCATCATCTTGTAGACCCGGAGATTGTCAAAAGTTTCCCGTAGATCATCTATCAAAGTCTCCTCCTTTCTGGATTTGACCACAATATCATCTACATACGCGTGGACATTGCGCCCAATTTGCTTATGAAGGCAATTCTGAGCACATCGCTGGTAAGTTGCCTGGGCACTCTTGAGTCCAAAGGGCATGGAAACATAGCAGAAGGCTCCGAAGGGACTTATAAAGGCTGTCTTCTCCTGGTCCTTAACTGCCATTTTGATCTGATGATAACCAGAGTAAGCATCCAAAAAACACAAACGGTCACAACCCGCCGTAGCATCAATTATCTCATCAATGCGAGGGAGAGCAAAGGGGTATGCAGGGCAAGCCTTGTTTAAATCTGTGTAGTCCACACACATGCGCCAAGTGCCGTTTTTCTTAAGAACCAGCACCGGATTGGCTAACCACTTTGGATGAAAAACTTCAACAATAAACCCAGCAGCCAACAAACGGGCGACCTCTTCACCTATAGCCTTGCGCCTTTCCTCATTGAAGCGGTGGAGGAACTGTAGGACCGGTTTGAATTTCGGATCAATGTTGAGTGTGTGCTCAGCGAGTTCTCTCGGTACACCTGGCATGTCAGAAGGTTTCCATGCAAAGATGTCCCGATTCTCATGGATGAACTCGATGAGCGCGCTTTCCTATTTGGGATCCAGGTTAGCGCTGATGCTGAACTGTTTGGATGAATCGTCAGGGACAAAGTCAACCATCTTGGTGTCTGTAGCTGATTTGAACTTCAATGCTGGATCATGTTCCGTGGTTGGCTTTTTTAAGGAGGTCATGTCTGCCGGATCAACTTGCTCCTTATAGAATGTTAACTCCTCCGCGGCACAAACCGACTCAGCATAAGCCGCATCGCCTTCTTGACACTCCAAAGCAATCTTTCTACTTCCATGTACTATGATAGTCCCCTTATGACCTGGCATTTTAAGCTGCAGGTAAACATAACATGGCCTTGCCATAAACTTAGCATAAACCGGCCGCCCAAACAGAGCGTGGTACGGACTTTTGATCTTCACCACCTCAAATGTCACTGTTTCTGACCTTGAATCATAGTCATCTCCAAAAGCTGCCTCCAAAGCTATCTTACCAACAGGATATGCAGACTTACCAGGCACCACACCATGAAATACCGTATTCGACGGTTTAAGATCCTTATCTGTCAACCCCATACGGCGGAATGTATCATAATACAAAATATTAATACTACATCCCCCATCCATGAGCACTTTAGTGAACTTGTATCCCCCAACTTGAGGGGCTACCACCAAGGTCAAATGACCTAGATTATCAACCCGGGGCGGGTGATCCACTCTGCTCCACAAAATAGGTTGCTCCGACCAGCGTAAATACTGAGGTACTGCCGGCTCAACAGAGTTGACTACCCTTTTGTGAAGCTTCTGATCATGTTTGCACAAACTAGTAGTGAAGACATGATATTGCCCGCTGTTCAGCTGTTTGGGATTACTCTGATAACCCGACTGCTGTTGCTGCTGCTGACTCCCCTGATGGTTGTAACCTCCCTGGTTGCCTTGGTGTCCTTGATTGACGTGTCTGGTTTGATTGCCTGGAAACCCTGAACCGGAACCACCGCCTCCATAACCCGGCCCATGGAAACCTCCTCCTGAACCGCCGGGCGGGCCGTTGTCATATTGGAACATATTGGAATTCTTGAAATCCCGCATGATATAACAATCTTTCCAGAGATGTGATGCCGGTTTCTCCTTTGATCCTTGCTTTGGACAGGGCTGATTTAACAAATGCTCCAAATTGTTGCCTGGACCTCCACCCCTCTGGGGCTGCTTGCCTTTATGGCGCTGGCCATTCTCCTGCGCGTTGGTATTTGCGACAAAGTCCAAACCACTGTCGGCCTTGCGCTTACCAGCGTTTCCATGGCCTGCCGGATTGTGTTGCTGGCCTTCGGCATTGCCGGTCTTCTTACCTTTCTCCGGTTTGTCCTCCTCTGAATCCGGATCCTTGGTATTATCTGAATCGGCGTATTTAACCAAAGCAGCCATGAGTATTGACATGTCATTGCAGTGACGTTTGAGCCTTCCCAACTTCTGTTTCAACGGTTTGAAATGGCAATTACCCTCTAACGTTAACACTGCAGTGTCTGCGTTGATACGATCTGATGAATGCAAAATCGCCGAGACCCGTTTGACCCAATGGGTCGTGGACTCCCCTTCCTCTTGGACACAAGCGGCCAGATCTACAATTGACATCGGCTGCTTATACGTATCCTTGAAGTTCTGGATAAACCGGTGCTTCAATTCGGCCCATGATCCAATAGAGTTGGTCGGCAAGCTCTTCAACCAAGTGCGAGCTGTTCCTTCCAACATCATGGTGAAATATTTAGCACACACCGCCTCGTCCACATCTAACATCTCCATTGCCATCTCATAGCTCTCCACCCACGCCTCTGGCTGCAAATCGGCGGTATAATTTGGTACCTTACGAGGTCCCTTGAAATCCTTGGGTAGTCGCACATTACGCAAAGCAGGAGATAAACACGGTACCCCTAAGGAACTAAACATCGCCCTGGCTCCACAGAGGCAGTGGGGTGAACCGGAGTATGCTGTCGTGCCTCGTGTTGAGCTGTCAACTCGGCCTCTCGACATGCGCGACCATGATCCACAACATCTTGTGCATTAGCACCCCCCAGTCGGGTTGTTCTCTCATGGCGAATTTCGGCAGCGTGCACTACTAGACACGGCCGGTTCGTCTTCCACGTGTCTGCTATAACTCCGTCTTGGGCGGGGAGTGGAGTGAATCCTCTCACGGCTGTGTGAATATGCTTGCTGTTGATTTAGTGCTTTCTGAAGGAGATCCCTGGCCCGCCGTGCTTCCACTGCCACTGGTGACTTGCCATCGGTTGGGAGGGCTGCCAGGCGTGACGCAGCGGCCACAATGTTGTCCAACGGGTTGGAATAATGCCCGGGCGGCGTTCATGGTACAATGTTGTTCTGGCGAGGCAGGTCCGTCGTGCGCGGCTGAACCGGCGCTCCTGCTCCCGGCGCCCCCGGCTGGTTTAGTGTGGGTTGGTTACCAGCTCATGCGCCTGGCGTGTTCAAAAGATTCTGCGGCTCATAAACCGACGGGAGACGTGATCGGTACCTTCTTCTCATGACTTCCTCTAAAGCATTCTGATCCAGTCTAATCCGGTAAGCCTGTGCTTCCAACTCGGCCCGCTCCGTAGCCATCTTGGCGTTCTCTGCTGCCAGGTCCGCCTTGGCCTAGGCTATCTGATCTTTCACCTTTGCAATCTCCGCATCATGCTAATCCCTGGCTGCTGCGTCTACCTCCGCGGACATCAATGTTGCCAAAGCGTCGAACAAATCAGATAAGACTTGGGCCAGAGGTGGCGTCGAGCTTCCTGCCCTTGCTGGTGTGGCCGTTGTTGAACCGGAGAGCATTGCTGCGGCGGTAGATGAATGAGGCGCCGATTGTGTGCCGGCCATGAAGATGGTGGCCAGTTTGGCAGACCGGGGGAATCCAGAATACTGTTGCCCTCGTATCCTCCCTCAATCTGGCCGTCCTGCAACTGGTAAAGTGATTCGATTTCTCCAAGAGACTCGTCATCAGAGCAGACTACGGTTTCTCCTTCGGACACCAGTCTGTCCTCATGCCCTGATCCATGGACGACACCTACGAAAACATGCCTTGCCTCGGGCTAAACCAGCGAAGGACTTGCACGCCGAGCCGTTTCGATGATGTCGGTGCAGATGTCCGGCTCGGGGGCCGGTTCGCCGATCTTGCCAATGAAGACGTGAATCCCACCAAAGGGGACCCGGTACCTGTATTCGATTGAATCGGCCTTGGGACCCCATCCTGCGTTGTCGATGTAGAGCTTGCCGTGGCGACTCTTCGTCATCCGGCCCACAGCGTATCCCTTAAGTCCATCAAAGCTGCCCTTCAAGAACTCGAAACCATCGTGCGATAGCCCCACGGTGGGCGCCAACTGTCGTGGGGTTGTCACAGCAGATGTCCTCATGAAAGGACTTAGTTGTGGAGCCATCGCAACGGGTTGGCTTAAAGGGGTTAAACCAGACAAGGGGACACGGGAGTTTATACTAGTTCGGCCCCTTCGATGAAGGTAAAAGCCTACGTCTAGTTGTGATTGGTAGTGCTAGGGTTTTGAAGGCCAGGGAGCGAATCCGCTTTGTCTAGATTTTGAGTTGTTGTTGTCTGTCCCTCAACCGCAGCCGGGTCGTCCCTTTATATACATAGGTTGACGCCCGCCGGACTACAGAGTCCCGAAGTCGGTTTATAAACGTATCCGGTTCGGCCTCTCTCCTTCTATCTTACTGTACAAGTTACATGACTAGGCCGGTTTACATTTACATACTGTAACTCGCCTTTGGGCTCTCCATAAAGCGCTAGCATCTTTACATCTAATGGGCTTCTAATCTTCAAAGAGTCAACCCGGCTACATAAGGCCGGTTTACCTCCAGTAGTAATATCCCCAACAGAACTAACCCAGACTGACCCTGTTTTCAGCAGAATTGCCATGGTGTTATTTTTGTGCAGAAATAAAAGTTCTCTGAATGATATGGAAATCAACAGAGATTATTTTTGGAATATATAAAAAAATACTGGCGGAAGAATCCACGTCGGGGGGCCCACACCCTGTCCACGAGGGTGGGGGCGCCCCTACCCCCTAGGCGCGCCCCCTGCCTCCTGGGCCCCTTGACGCTCCACCAATGTCCATCTTGACTCCATATATTCACTTTCGGGGAGAAAAAAATCAGAGAGAAGGATTCATCGCATTTTACGATATGGAGCCACCGCCAAGCCCTAAACTCTCTCGGGAGGGCTGATCTGGAGTCCGTTCGGGGCTCCAAAGAGGGGAATCCGTCGCCATCGTCATCATCAACCTTCCTCCATCACCAATTTCATGATGCTCACCGCCGTGCATGAGTAATTCCAAAGTAGGCTTGCTGGACGGTGATGGGTTGGAAGAGATTTATCATGTAATCGAGTTAGTTTTGTTAGGGTTTGATCCCTAGTATCCACTATGTTCTAAGATTGATGTTGCTATGACTTTGCTATGCTTAATGCTTGTCACTAGGGCCCGAGTACCATGATTTCAGATCTGAACCTATTATGTTTTCATGAATATATGTGAGTTCTTGATCCTATCTTGCAAGTCTATAGTCACCTATTGTGTGTTATGATCCGTTAACCCCGAAGTGACAATAATCGGGACCATTACCGGTGACAACCGTAGTTTGAGGAGTTCATGTATTCACTATGTGTTAATGCTTTGGTCCGGTACTCTATTAAAAGGAGGCCTTAATATCCCTTAGTTTCCAATAGGACCCCACTGCCATGGGAGGGTAGGACAAAAGATGTCATGCAAGTTCTTTTTCATAAGCACGTATGACTATATTTAGAATACATGCCTACATTACATTGATGAACTGGAGCTAGTTCTGTGTCACCCTATGTTATAACTGTTGCATCATTGATTGCATCCGACATAATTCTCCATCACCGATCCAATGTGATGTGGAGAATCCCATGGCCATCCCCATTGACCCAACTACATCTCCTACGACACCTCTTGGACCCATGAGACGAGCACGTGCAAGAGCTCTTGAAACCGAGGTGACATCTCTCCTCTCACAATTCCACTTTGATACACATGAGACATGGCTACTACCTCATACTGACACTTTGTGCATTCTGAGGTATCATGGAGAAGCTAAGGAGCAAGGACAAGAGGAAGAGGAAGGTGGACGTGACGACGACGAAGAAGAAGTGATGAAGAGGAAGCTAGAGGCTCCGGACGACCGGCCAGGACCGGACGTTCGACGATCTCCAGGCTTCGGATGTCCGACCCAGACCGGAAGACTGACGCCACCGCACCCGAGCCAAATCTACGGATTTCCGGAACCCAACGGATGACCGACCCCGACAGGACGTCCAACAGAAGACCTCCCGAGAAGAATCTACGGACGTCCGACAGGCACCGGACGTCCGGACCCTCGTGAGCCTCCGGACGACCAGTGACCCCCGGACGTCCGACGCCAGTGCACCATTTCGAGTTGGGCCGCAGCCCATGTACCCCATCGCCCCCTCTTTTGCACTAGGACTATGTATACTCCACCTCGTCCAACTTTCTAGGGTTAGCAAAAGGATTAGCTCATATTTTGTGTGAGAGCTTTGCTCATCCACTTGGTTAATTACCTTCTCCTCGAAGATTCGAGCCTCCTACGGAGAAGATCCCCCAAGCGGATTCAAGACCCCTCTTTAGGTAAGAATATCAAGACCTCCTCACGGAGAAGACCGTTACCCTTGTATCGTCCTGGGTTGATCGTGTACCGTGTGAACCCTTTGTATTCCAGGATCTAGCACATGTGTGACTTTCTTGTGTTGGTTTAGTGATTCTCTTGTGTTTCCCTTCTTTTTCCACCTCGTGTTCTCCGTGTTCGTCGCGGGATTACGCTCCTTTCATGAAAGATCGGGCAATTAGGGTTCCTACCCTACATCATCTTGGTATCATGAGCCACGTTGATCACGATTTCGGAGCTTCCCCGTTGTGTTGCTAGCCTTGTTTTGTTATTTTTCGTCCTAATTCGAAAATGCCCCACAAAAATAGCCACAATTTTTTTGTGATTTGTTAGTGTGTTGAGATTTTGTTGGTTTGGATCTGTGGATTTGCTTTGTTTTGAGTGGATCTAGCTTTTCCCCCCTTTCCCCACCTTTTCCATCCACAAAATCCTCTGGATTTCACCATTTTCGCCATCTCCACCTTGAACCCTAGCTGTTCATCCCATGCCCGATTTTCGCCCAGGCACCGGACGTCCGATCATCCCTGACGAAACTGAATTTTTTCGTTGTAGTCACCACCACCGCCCCACATTTCTGCATACGCACTCCCACCACCAATACACCATCACCACTTCCGCATACCACCACCATTTGGACCGTTTCGCACTCCGACACGTGTTGCCACTTCGAGCTTTGAGAATTTGAGTTGCAGTTCCGTATCCTTTTGTGTTTCGGCTATCTAGGTACGGTTCGACATCGACATCACCGCCGCTCATCTTCGCCACAGACGCGTCATCAACAACGACCACCTTGACTACATCTTGGTATTCATGCCACCATTTTGACACCATGCCGTAAGCAAGAACGGTAACCTCGTCTTGGTATCGTGATACATCATTCTTGCCATTACATTGATAGCCATCATAGCCTTACTCCTTTGCGTTGCTTACCCATAGAGACTAGCCATTGAGTATTGCCGGCAACGAGACTTGTGCACATTAGTGATCATACTTTCCATAGCATACATACATCATTGTTGCATATATTGGTATCATCTGTTGTGTCGCAAAGTTGTCATCGCATACACAATTGCTATCTTGGTTCGTCAAGCATTGCATGAGAAAAGAGCTCTAACATCAAAGAGCCAAACAAGCTTTTAAGCAAAGAGGAAAGATAAGAAAAGAGCTTTTAAGAAAGAACCATATCATCATACAACATTAAGATTGTCATACTCGATCATCTTGGATCATATCATAGAAACACCTTGCATAGAGCATACTTGGGATAGAAGTTGTTACATTTTTGCTAAGTAGGTTGTGCACAAGTTCTTGTATCCGCCTATTGTGCAATCGTGCTAGCGTCTCTCTAGTGTTGTGCAACAAGAGCATTTTCATGGATTCCACATTTTGGCTCGTCCTTGGTTGCCCAACCCCACTTATCTTTTTACGTGTGTGTTTCCGTGTACCTTATATGCTTGGTCTACTTGTTACATTGCATCTTGCGAATCTTTTCCAACATTATTGAAGCTCACTTACAATTGCATCAAATTTTGTGCCATCATCCTAAGCAAGCTCCACCATAAGCTTTCACTTGTGTAGGTGTGAGAAACCGACAAGAGCTAGTACCAATTGTGCTATTTCCTTGTCCTACATTGGAGTGATCAACGATCCACTTTCAACTTCGGTCAAGGTACATTTGGTATTCGTTCTTCTCTTTCTACCACTCACATTTGTCTTGGAATGATGGATAGGCCAAGTACTTCTACCAACCCACTCTTCATTGAGCACGACGACATGAACTCCTACGTCACCAAGAGTCACCTCTTTGGTGCACAACATGGTTTGCATCAAGAGCAACAAGCCATGAGTGAACGCATCGACAACCTCGCCGCCGACTTGCGACTCTCCGAGCAACGTACAAGGGACTACTTCGACCACAAGCTCGACGATCACAAGCAAGAGAATGACGAAAGGATGGACGAAATTCATGCTTTGTTGCTCAACTGCTCTTCTTCCACTTTGTCTTCATCAAGAAGGACTCGCTCAAGTCGACACTCCGACTTCACCCTCTCCGGCTCAAGTACACCGACATCGAACACTCTACGCCGTGCCACGCGCAACGATCGTCAAGCAAGCCTCAATCCCCTATGCGACACTGACTCTCAAGAGCGCCGACAACGTCAAACTCAAGAGGCCTTTGCACTAGCACGAGAACGGCAACGACAACGCCAACATGAAGAGCGAGCGCGTCTACAACAAGTTGCACAAGATGCCGAGGCACAACGCCAAGAAGAACAACTCCATGAAGCTCAAGCACTTGCAGCGCAACAAGCCCTCCATGATTCAAGTAGAGCCATAGCCAACCGAGGCCGACAAGCTCAAGAACAAGAAGAAGCATTTCGCGAAGAAATTCAAGAACAGAGATTTCAAGCTCGCGTGCATCGTCAAGTTCCTCAAGCTCCTCCTCGAGCTCAACAAGCTCCTCCACAAGCTCACCAAGAACATCAAGTTCATCAAGAGCATGAAAACAATGGACATCCTCCACGACAAGAGCAAAATGAGGTTGACAACCCTACTCACCAAGAGCGACACGAGTTTGACAGTCATCTACAACACGGGCGTCATCACCCCGACCCCAACACAATGAAGATCAACGCTATGGCAAGCTCAAGTTCACCATGCCCAAGTTCAACGGAAGCAACGATCCCGAAGAGTACCTTTCATGGGCATTGAAGGTCGACAAAATTTTCCATTTGCACAACTATGAAGAAGAGAAGAAGATCGCGATGGCATCCCTTGAATTCCAAGACTATGTCCTCATTTGGTGGGAACAAGTCATAGAGCGCCGAGAGGCAAGAGGGGAACCACCCATCACTACTAGAGCACAAATGAAGGATGTCATGAGAGCATGCTTTGTGCCCACCTAATACAACCGCGACCTCTTCAAGAAACTCCAACTACTCAAGCAAGGAACCAAGAGCGTTGAAGGGTACTACAAGGATATGGAGATTGCAATGATAAGAGCCAATGTCACGGAAGATGATGAGCAAACTATGGCACGTTTATTGAATGGACTCAACCATCCTATCAAGAAGATCACCGACTTCCAACCATACTCGAACCTCATCGAGCTAGTGCATCAAGCTACCAAAGCGGAACGCCAAGTGCAAGATGATTTCAAGTATGACAAGGTCTCTTCGAAGACATACGGTTTCTCCAACAACCAAGCTTCAACGACTCCAACACCATCTACCAAGCTTTATACAAGCAACGTCGACAAGTCGAGTTCCAAGAAAGCTTCGTCAACTCCAAGTCATCCTCCTACTACGAGCAACTTGAAGCCGAGAGCTTCATCATCATTCACTCCAACCGATGAGACCGTCAAGACAAGTTCCTTCAAATGCTTCACATGCGGAGGCCGAGGCCACAAGTCCTATGAGTGCACCAACAAGCGGACCATGATCCCCAATGACGACGGCACTTACGACTCAATGAGTGAAGAAGAAATGGACGCCATCGAGCAAGTCGCCATGCACCTGCAAGTGAACAATGAAGAGGAACAAGTCTTTTGCGATGAAGATTCAAGTCCCGCTCTTGTTGTCTCCAAGGTCTTGACTCTCCAACATCACCAAGAAGAAGACCAACGATGCCACATATTCCACACCAAGGCCGGCATCAATGGATGATCCGTCAAGGTCATCATCGATGGAGGGAGTTGTAATAATCTCGCAAGTGAAGAACTTTGCTCCAAGCTCCAATTGCCCAAGACGAAGCATCCACATGCATACAAAGTGGCTTAGCGACTCCGGTGCCATCCAAGTCGAGCACCAAGTACAAGTCTCCTTCAAAATTGGCGCCTACGAAGACACCTTGGAGTGCAATGTCATTCCAAAGACCGTTTGCCATCTTCTCCTTGGACGCCCATGGCAATTTGATAGAGGAGTCATCCAGAACGGCCGAACGAACCACTACATCTTCAACACGAAGGGCAAGGAGTACGTCCTCCATCCAATGTCGCCAAGTCAAGTGATCGCCAACAAGAAAGCCACCCATCATGGAGATCATAGTAAGAGAGCGAGCCATCAAAAAGAGAGTGAGCGCCACAAGCCCAAATAGGACACCTCCACGATGAGCGACAAGAAGAACCTAGTTCTATTTGCCACCAATAGTGAGAGAGCGTAGCTTTCTTGGCCTTGCGGGTTACTATCGTCGCTTTGTGAAGGATTTTAGCACCATTGCTTCGCCTTTGCATGCTTTGAGCAAGAAGAACGCGCCTTTTTTTTGGGGACCGTCCCAAGATACCGCTTTCAATGGGCTTACGAATTTGCTTACTCATGCTCCCGTGATTGCATTACCCAACTTTGACAAACCCTTTGAGATTCATTGCGATGCTAGTGGTAATGGCATAGGAGGTGTGTTAACGCAAGAGAAGCACCCCATAGCTTACTTTAGTGAGAAACTCTCCGGCGCGCAACTCAATTACCCCATCTATGACAAAGAGCTATATGCTTTAGTCCGCGTTTTGCATGAATGGGAACACTATCTTCGCCCTCATGAGTTTATCATTCATATTGATCATGAAACACTGAAGTATCTTAAGGGCTAAACCAAGTTGAACAAGCGTCATGCTAAATGGAGTGAATTTATTGAGTATTTTCCTTATGTCATCAAGTACATTAAGGGAAAGGAAAACATTGTGGCGGATGCCCTTTCCCGCACATGCAAGCTCGTTACTCAACTTGACTTGGATGTCATTGGCTTTGAGCATATCAAAGACTTGTATGAGCATGATCCCAATTTTTCTACTCCTTATGCCAAGTGTTTGTCGCACACCTCTTGGGAACGCTATTACATCAAAGATGGATATCTTATGAGAGCTAACAAACTTTAAATCCCCAAGCCTTCTCTTCATTTGTTGCTTTTGCAGGAATCTCATGGAGGAGGCTTAATGGGACATTTTGGACACGACAAGACATTTGCTACGCTCTCGAAGAACTACTTTTGGCCAAAGATGTTTCGCGACGTCAATCGTTTCAGCAACCGTTGCTCTACATGTCGCAAAGCTAAGTCCAAAGCTCAATCTCATGGCCTTTATATGCCTCTACCAATTCCATATCAACCATGGGAAGAGATTAGCATGGACTTTGTACTTGGTTTTCCTAGGACTAGAAATGGGAAGGATTCGGTATTTGTCGTTGTGGACCGTTTCTCGAAAATGGCACATTTTATACCTTGCAACAAGATAGATGATGCTTCACATGTTGCTAATCTCTTTTGTATGGAAATATTGCATCTACATGGAGTGCCAAAGACTATCGTCTCGGACCGTGACGTCAAGTTCCTTAGCTACTTTTGGAAGACCCTATGCGCCAAGCTTGGAATCAAGCTACTCTTCTCCATGGCGTATCATCCACAAACCGACGGCCGAACGGAAGTTACCAACCGCACACTCTCCGCTCTACTTCGGGTACTCATCAAGAAGAACATCAAGGAGTGGGAGGAGTGCCTACCTATCGCCAAGTTCGCCTACAACCAAGCAAGACACTCAACAACCGGCAAGTCCCCCTTTTTAGGTCGTCTACGGTTTCAACCCTTTGTCCCCTTTGGACATTCTCCCTCTACCACTCCAAGAGCACATCAATTTGGACGCAAGTACATGTGTGACACATCTCAAGAAGGTGCATGAAGATACAAGAAACGC
This sequence comes from Triticum urartu, assembly GCF_056163025.1. Lineage (NCBI taxonomy): Eukaryota > Viridiplantae > Streptophyta > Magnoliopsida > Poales > Poaceae > Triticum > Triticum urartu. The sequence goes on from NC_141874.1 coordinate 343,866,473, forward strand.
CATCGAGCGCCAAGTTCAATGCCTTGCGACCAAGCTCAACTTCAACAAGCACCCTATGGTCTTCAACATTGGTGATCTCGTGTGGCTACACCTTCGGAAGGACCGCTTTCCACAAGAACACAAGTCCAAGCTTCGACCCCGAGCGGATGGACCCTTCAAGGTGCTCGCGTGATACAATGACAATGCTTACAAGATCGACCTCCCGCGTGACAAGTACAACGTGAGCGACATCTTCAACATCAAAGATCTTTCTCCCTTCCATGTTGATGAAGAATTTGATCCGAGGACGGATCTTCCCCAAGGGAGGGGAGATGATGCGGAGCATCCCAAGGCCATCCCCATGGACCCAACTACATCTCCTACGATACCTCTTGGACCCATGACACGAGCACGTGCAAGAGCTCTTGAAACCGAGGTGACATCTCTCCTCTCACAATTCCACTTTGATACACATGAGACATGGCTACTACCTCATACGGACACTTTGTGCATGCTCAGGTATCATGGAGAAGCTAAGGAGCAAGGAGAAGAGGAAGGGGAAGGTGGACGTGACAACAACGGTGAAGAAGTGATGAAGAGGAAGCTACAGGCTCTGGATGACCGGCCAGGACCGGACCTGCGACGATCTCCAGGCTCCGAACGTCCCACCCAGACCGAACGAACGACGCCACCAGACGTCCGGACCCTCACGAGCCTCCGGACGACCGGTGACCCCGGACGTCCGACGCGTGTGCACCGTTTTGAGTTGGGCCGCAGCCCATGTACCCCTTCGCCCCCTCTTTTGCACTAGGACTATATATACTCCACCTCGTCCAACTTTCTAGGGTTAGCAAAAGGATTAGCTCATATTTTGTGTGAGATCTTTGCTCATCCACTTGGTTACCTTCTCCTCGAAGATTTGAGCCTCCTATGGAGAAGATCCCCCAAGTGGATTCAAGACCCCTCTTTAGGGAAGAACATCAAGACCTCCTCACGGAGAAGACCGTTACCCTTGTATCGTCCTTGGTTGATCGTGTACCATGTGAACCCTATGTATTCGAGGATCTAGCACATGTGTGACTTTCTTGTGTTGGTTTAGTGATTCTCTTGTGTTTCCCTTCTTTTTCCACCTTGTGTTCTTCGTGTTCGTCGCGGGATCCGCTCCTATCATGAAAGATCGACCTATAGGGTTCCTACCCTACATCACAATGCCTACGAGCTTTTCATATATTGTTCTTCGCTTATTTACTTTTCCGTTGCTACTGTTACAATCACTATAAAACCAAAAATATTACTTTTGCTACCATTACCACTACTATCATATTACTTTGCTACTAAATACTTTGCTGCAGATATTAAGTTTCCAGGTGTGGTTGAATTGAGAACTCAGCTGCTAATACTTGAGAATATTCTTTGGCTTGAATACTCTACCCTCAAAAACTGTTGGGATCCCCTATAATTCTGGGTTTTCATGTATATGGCAGCGGTGATGACCATGGTGGTATATGGCAGTGGTGATGACGATGGTGGTATATGGCAGCGGCGACAATGATGGTGGTATATGGCAGCGGTGACGATGATGATGCAGTGGCGGCATGACAACTTGTGAACAGAACTCGAAACTCTAAAGGACTAGACACGAAGACCAGCAACTAGACACGACTGAGGGAGTCCTGGATTAGGGGGTGTTCGGGTAGCCGGACTATACCTTCAGCCGGACTCCTGGACTATGAAGATACAAGATTAAAGACTTTGTCCCGTGTCCGGACGGGACTTTCCTTGGCGTGGAAGGCAAGCTTGGCGATGCGAATATTCAAGATCTCCTACCATTGTAACCGACTTTATGTAACCCTAACCCTATCCGGTGTCTATATAAACCGGAGGGTTGTAGTCCGTAGGCAATCAACTCCATACACAACAATCATACCATAGGCTAGCTTCTAGGGTTTAGCCTCCTTGATCTCGTGGTAGATCTACTCTTGTACTACCCATATCATCAATATTAATCAAGCAGGATGTAGGGTTTTACCTCCATCAAGAGGGCCCGAACTTGGGTAAAACATCGTGTTCCCTGCCTCCTGTTACCATCCGGCCTAGACGCACAGTTTGGGACCCACTACCCGAGATCCGCCGGTTTTGACACCGACATTGGTGCTTTCATTGAGAGTTCCTCTGTGTCATCGCCTTTAGGCCCGATAGCTCCTTTGATCATCAACAACGATGCGGTCCAGGGTGAGACTTTGCTCCCCGGACAGATCTTCGTCTTCGGCGGCTTCGCTCTGCGGGCCAATTCGCTCGGCCACCTGGAGCAGATTGAAAGCTGCGCCCCTGGCCATCAAGTCAGGTTTGGAAGCTTAAACTACATGGCTGACATCCGCGGAGACTTGATCTTCGACGGGCTCGAGCCACGGCCAAGCGCGCCGCACTATCTCGAGGGGCATGATCTAGCTCTACCCCCGGACAGTGTCCTGGAGGCCGCACACGCATTGGTTCCGACCCCTAACTCGGAGCCCATTGCGCCAATCGAGGATGAGCGGTTGGACGTCACCTCGGGGGCTGCGATCTCGAAAGCGATCGAGCCAAACGCTAGCCCCGCACTCTGCACGCCCCGTGACCCCGAGGATCCGGACTCCTCCCTGGACTCCGAACCCCCCGCGCCCCTGCCAATCGAATCCGATTGGGCGCCGATAATGGAGTTCACCGCCACAGACATCTTTCAGCATTCGCCTTTTGGCGACATCCTGAATTCTCTTAAGTCTCTCTCTTTATCAGGAGAGCCCTGCCAGACTACGGTCAGCAAGGTTATGATACGGACGATGAGGAAATTCAAAGCCCACCCACCACCCACTTTGTAGTCACTGTCGACGATCTAACCGACATGCTTGACTTCAGCTCCGAAGACATCGATGGCATGGACGACGATGTAGGAGACGAACAGGAACCAGCACCTGTAGGGCGCTGGAAGGCCACCTCGTCATATGACATACATATGGTGGATACTCCAAAAGATGGAGATGGCGATGGAACAGTGGGGGATGACACCCCCAAGAAACAGCCAAAGCGCCGGCGTCAGCGGCGCCGCTCTAAATCCCGCCAAAGCAAAAATGGTGATTCCGGCACGGGAGATAATACTACCCCGGATAGCGCCGAAGAACACCCACCTCAGCAAGATTCGGCACAAGAAGATGGAGAAGCCAGCCCTCATGAGAGAGCGGCAGACCGAGAGGTCGAGGATGATAACTATACGCCTCCCTCCGAAGACGAGGCAAGCCTCGATGACGACGAATTCGTCATACCATCAGACCTCGCCGAACAAGAGCGTTTTAAACGCAGGCTTTTAGCCACGGCAAGCAGCCTCAAGAAAAAGCAGCAACAGCTTAGAGCTGCCCAAGATTTGCTAGCTGACAGATGGACTGAAGTCCTTGCGGCCGAAGAGTACGAACTCGAACGCCCCTCCAAGAGTTACCCGAAGCGCAGGCCGCTACCCCGATCAAAGGAGGAAGCACCTACATCACCAGCGCATGACATGGCAGACCGGCCACCTCGCGGCCGCGACAGAGAGGCCTCTCGGCCCTCCACCCAAGCCATGCCCCGACGCCGCTCAACTAAGGCACGGGAAAATGCGGCGGACCTGCGAGACATACTGGAGGATAAGGCAAGACAAACAAGATCGATCTACGGATCGCGCAGGCACCCTACGGCATGTGACAATGATCTTCACTCCGGATACAACAAATCCGGCCGGGCCGAACACAACAGGCATAGCTCTTCCGAGCTGCGTCGTGATATAGCCCAGTAAAGAGGCGCCGCACACCCGCTATGCTTCACAAATGAAGTAATGGATCATAAAATCCCAGAGGGTTTCAAACCCGTAAACATCGAATCATACGATGGCACAACAGATCCGGCGGTATGGATCGAGGATTATCTCCTTCACATCCACATGGCACACGGCGATGATCTACACGCCATCAAATACCTCCCGCTCAAACTTAAAGGACCGGCCCGGCATTGGCTTAACAGCTTGCCAGCAGACTCAATCGGTTCTTGGGAGGACCTGGAAGCCGCATTCCTCGACAACTTCCAGGGCACTTACGTGCGACCGCCGGATGTCGATGACTTAAGCCACATAATTCAGCAGCCAGAGGAATCGGCCAGACAATTCTGGACACGGTTCCTAACAAAGAAAAACCAGATAGTCGACTGTCCGGACGCAGAGGCCCTAGAAGCCTTCAAGCATAACATCCGCGACGAGTGGCTTGCCCGGCACCTGGGACAGGAAAAGTCGAAATCCATGGCAGCCCTCACGACACTCATGACCCGCTTTTGCGCGGGAGAAGACAGCTGGCTAGCTCACAGTAATAACTTATCAAAGAACCCTGGTAATTCGGATACCAAGGACAAAAGTGGCAGGACACGTCGGAATAAGCAAAAACGCCGTTTTAACAGCGACAGCAATGAAGACATGGCAGTCAATGCCGGATTCAAAGGCTATAAATCCGGTCAGCGGAAAAAGCTATTCAAAAAGAATACTCAGGTCCCGTTCAGTTTGGACCGAATACTCGATCGCTTGTGCCAGATACATGGCACCCCCGAAAGGACAGCCAATCACACTAACAGGGATTGTTGGGTGTTCAAGCAGGCAGGCAAGTTAAGGGCCGAAAACAGAGACAAGGGGCTGCAGAGCGACGACGAGGAGCCCAAGCCGCCGAACAACAATGGACAGAAGGGCTTTCCCCCACAAGTGCGGACGGTGAACATGATATACGCAACCCACATTCCCAAGCGGGAGCGGAAGCGTGTGCTACGGGACGTATACGCGATGGAGCCAGTCGCCCCAAAGTTCAACCCATGGTCCTCCTGCCCGATCACTTTTGATCGAAGGGACCATCCCACTAGCATCCGTCATGGCGGCTTCGCCGCATTGGTTCTCGACCCAATCATTGATGGATTTCATCTCACAAGAGTCCTCATGGACGGCGGCAGTAGCCTGAACCTGCTTTATCAGGATACAGTGCGGAAAATGGGCATAGATCCCTCAAGGATTAAGCCCACAAGAACGACCTTTAAAGGCGTTATACCAGGTGTAGAAGCCAACTGTACAGGCTCAGTAACACTTGACGTGGTCTTCGGATCCCCGGATAATTTCCAAAGCGAAGAGTTAATCTTCGATATAGTCCCGTTTCGCAGTGGCTATCACGCCCTGCTTGGACGAACCGCATTTGCAAAGTTCAATGCGGTGCCGCACTACGCATATCTCAAGCTCAAGATGCCAGGCCCTCGAGGAGTAATTACGGTCAACGGAAACACCGAACGCTCCCTCTGTACGGAGGATCATACGGCGGCTCTCGTAGTGGAGGTACAAAGTAGCCTTCTAAGGCAATTCTCCAGTCCGGCCATTAAAAAGCCAGACACTACCAAGCGCGCGAGGAGTAACCCACAGCAGGACCGCCTGGCACACTCTGAGCAAGCGTAGCAATGCAGCCCCAACCCCAGCTTTCGCGACATAGCGAAACCAGTACCTCACGTACATAACTACGCCCTTGAAATACCATGGGCACAGGGGAAGGGGCATAATAACGGCACGCCCAAAATACGGCTTAAAACGTACTAGGGGCTGCCGGATTCTTTTTTTTAATTTTTTCTTACTTTCAGGACTCCATACTTCGGACGACCTGTTCGGCAATTCGACTGCCGCACAAACGATGCAAGATCCAGGTAGGCAGACAAGCCATGCCGCATTATGGAACTACCAGGTGGTCTCTGTTACGAGCGGTATACCTATTTTAAATACAATTCCGCGGCCTGCCCCTGGTCAGGACATACTGAATAGTCCAATATCTTTTGCTTACCGCACTATTTGTATCGTTCGGCTTTGATAAATGGCCTCTCTATAAACAATGCTTAGCTTCTTGTCTATTTTTTGCATTATCTTCTTTTCACATTTATGTTTATTAAATGACATGATTGCACCCGTACACCATGGTACAGCAAACACGCCAGGGGCTTCAGTACCCCTCATAATGGTGTGAGAAGTCCGTACACTTTCACAAGTGCGGCACCCCGAACTTATAGCACTATATGCATCGGCTCCGAATCATGATTTGGGTCAATAGTTGGGTTTGCCCGGCTCCTATGTTTTGGTGCCTTACGTTCCGCTCTATCGGCTAAGGTAGCACTAGGAGAACCACTGCGATTGTGCCCCGGTTTAGCTGGGTTAAGCACCTCAGTGGAGAAAGCTAAAACTGACTGTCATGATGTGGCGAGAGACCGGTCGCTGTTCGAGAGGTTTTTCGAGTCCCTAAAGGCTTATGCCGCTTCGAGCGAGGAGCTGGCTTTGTCCGGCCAAGGCGTGGATAGCGCCCCGAACTCGGTCTTCCGAACTAGGGGCTTCGCCGAAATTTAAAATTATAGAGTTCTATGGCTAAGTGAGAGTGTTCAAGCATTATAGTCCGATTGCCTGGTTCGTTGTGCTGAGCGCCTCCCTCGAAGGACCCAACTATGGGAAAAAGAGCTCAGGTTTATCCCGAACACCCCAGCACTAGTGGCACGGGGGCAGAAGCCGACGACGGGCCATCTCTCAATTTTTGATAAACGGCCGCACAGAAAGTAATATTTTAAATTCAAGCATTGCTTAGCGCATATGAACAAGTTTTCAGCGCACAGGATAACACGAGCGAGTTCATTCAAAAATTACATTCTTGGTACATTCATCCGCCACAAGGCGGGCACCAGCAAGAACATCCTTGTAATAGTTCTCGGGCTTGCGATGCTCCTTCCCCGGTGGCGGCCCGTCCTTCACAAGCTTCTCACCGTCCAGCTTACCCCAATGCACCTTTGCACGGGCAAGGGCCCTACGGGCACCTTCGATGCAGACGGAGCGCTTGATGACCTCGAGCCTTGGACAAGCCTCCACCAGCTGCCGCACCAGTCCGAAGTAGCTCCCAGGCAGGGCCTCTCTAGGCCACAGCGGAACTATGAAGCCCTTCAGGGCCTGTTCGGCCGCCTTGTGGAGCTCGACCAGCTGCTTCAGCTGGTCGCTCAAGGGCACAGGCTGTCTAGCCTCAGCGTACTGAGACCAGAACACCTTCTCCGTCGAGCTGCCTTCCTTGGCTCGGTAGAATGCGGCGGCATCGGATACGCTGCGGGGAAGATCTGCGAATGCCCCTGGAGAGCTCCGGATTCGGGTAAGTAACAAGTAGTTACTTTTATATGTCTGCTTTGCATATAGAATGCCTTACCCACCGCTATCTTTTTCACCGCATCCAATTCCTGGAGGGCCTTCTGGGCTTCGGCCTTGGCAGATTTGGCAGTTTTAAGGGCCGCCACAAGCTCGGACGCTCGCGTCTTTGAGTCGAGCTCCAAACTCTCATGTTTTTGCATGAGAACCTGAAGCTCTTGCCGCACCTCGCCGACCTGCGCCTCAAATTTCTCCCGCTCGGCGCACTCCGTGGCCGCTTTCTTCTTGGCCTCGGACAGCGCCTGCTTGAGGGTCGCCACCTCAGTTGTGGCCCCTACAATAAGCAGTATACTCCTGTCATTTTTTGCAATTGCGCCTTCCCATAGGCATTTTTCAATAAGGTATCTCTTACCTTCTTTCTCCTCGAGCTGTCGTTTGGCAAGGTCGAGCTCTTGCTCGGTCCGCTCGAGGCCCTGCTTCAGGGCACCCACCTCTGCAGTCAGTGCGGCGGTGGCCAGCAGCGAAGCCTGCATATGTGTATTGACTCCTTTTTAGTTAGACTCCTGCGATATTTACTAGATCCTCTATTCGGCTTTTCTTTCCGAACGCCAAACAGAGCATTAGGGGCTACTGTCTATACGGTAATATTTTTACATATTTTTACTTACCTCGAAGCCTGTCAGAAGGCTAGCACAAGCTTCAGTCAGTCTGCTCTTGGCGGACTGAACCTTCTGGATCACCATACTCATAATAGTACGGTGCCCCTCGTCGATGGAGGCGCCGTCAAGCACCTCCAGCAGATTGTCCGGCACCTCCGGTTGGACGGAGGCCGCCGGCTCAGAAGGCCTGCTCCTCTTGAAAGGAGTTCGCCTACCGCGGTCCGGAACTGTGGAAGATTCCGGCGCGGTGTCCGGCATAAAGCCGGACTTGGAGCCCTGGGGGGGCCTTATCCCCTTCACTCCTGGAGTCTGGGAGGTTGCCTTGCGGCTCCTCCGGGACCACCTCCTGCTGCCCCGGAGCTTGTCGTGACGCCACTTCGGCGTCGTCTGCAGTGCGGGGGGAGACAGTGGGCGGAACTGAGTTCACGTCCGATGAGTCCAGCGAGCCGCCCGATGATTCGTCGAATTCGGCCCGGGGCGGACTGCATAATTACATTCGACATTAGGGAAAGCTGTGCAACAAAGGAACATCATGAGTTATTCTGATATCCGAACTTACGATTTCGCCGGACGCTTGGCCCTGGTTGGCCACTCCTCTTTGCCCTCTTCGGCGTTGGGGGCGTAGTCCGGCGGAGGGGTCTTCCTTTTCCTAGACCCCTCGGCCTCCCCCGTTGGGGCGGCCTTCCTCTTCTCTCCTCCCTCCGCTGGGGGGGAGAGTTTTCTTCTTCCTCCTCCTCGTTTTCACGGGAAGAGGGCATCTCGGACTCGTCGGATGATGAGTCCGACACCACCACGTTACAGGCACTCTTTCGAGTCCCCGTGGTCTTCTTCTTCTTGGCCTTCTTCTCCAGCACCACATAAGGCGCCGGAACCAACAGCTTCACTAGTAGAGCTGGGGATGGGTCTTCGGGCAGCGGAGCCGGACAGTTAATCGGTCCGGATATCGCTCGCCAAGCCTGTCAAAGGTAAGGGAGTTTAGATCCCGCATAGAGTCAAACTATGAAAAAAGCTTAACATCCTGTAAAAGGTGAAGATAGCTTACCTCGCTAGCGTGACGCTGCGAGCTGTATCCGCGGTCCTCGAAAGCGGATGCGAGAGCCTCGGCGCCCTTGAATAGCACCTTCCAGGCATCTTCGTACGTCGTGTCGAAGAGCCTGCTAAGGGTTTGGTGCTACGCCGGGTCGAAATCCCACAGATTAAAATCCCGTTGTTTGCACAGGAGGATCCAACGGACGAGCATAACCTGGATTACATTAACAAGCCGGATTGGCTTGTTCACCAGGGACTGGATGCATGTTTGCAATCTGGTCACCTCTTTTTCGTCACCCCACGACAGGCCCGTCTCTTTCCAGGACATAAGCTGCGTGGGGGGTCCGGATCGTAACTCGGGGGCTGCGATCCAGTTTGGATCGCGTGGCTCGGTGATGTAAAACCACCCGGATTGCCACCCCTTTAGGGTCTCCACAAAAGAGCCCTCAAACCATAGGACGTTGGCCATCTTGCCCGCCATGGCGCCTCCGCACTCCGCCTGGCTGCCACGCACCACCTTGGGCTTGACGTTGAAGGTCTTGAGCCAGAGGACGAAATCAGGGCGGACACGGAGGAAAGCCTCGCACACGACGATAAACGCCGAGATGTTGAGGATGAAGTTCGGGGTCAGATCGTGGAAATCCAGGCCGTAGTAGAACATGAGCCCCCGGACAAATGGGTGGAGTGGAAAACCCAGTCCACGGAGGAAGTGGGGAAGAAATACTACCCTCTCATGGGGCCTTGGGGTGGGGAGAAGCTGCCCCTTTTCGGGAAGCCGGTGCGCGATGTCCTTAGACAGGTATCCGGCCTTCCTTAGCTTCTTGACTTGGCCCTCCGTAGCGGAGGAGACCATCCACTTGCCTCCCGCTCCGGACATTGTTGGAGAAGGTTGAGGTGGGAAGTGCGGGCTTGGGCGCTGGAGCTCGAGTGCGCAGGAGATGGATAGGCAAAGGAGGAAGAAGGCATAGGTAAAAAGGTGGATCCTTATCCCCTTATATGGGCGGATGCGGTTGTGCATCCCCACCAGCCTAGTAAAACTCGCTTGCCTCCCAAGCGTCGTGATAAATGGCGCGGTTGGGTTACCCACGTCCGTATTGATGAGAATCTCGTAAAGGCGGTACACGATCTCTGCTTTGACAAGACGTGCCAAGGAATCCGCCTCGCAAAACATGCTGAGGTGGAAAAGTAAAAACGATTCGAGTGAAGGACTTGGCTGTAGTGTGATGACGCACTGCGGAATACGTCAGCAGATTTGATTTGTGTTAATATTATTCTCTCTATGGCAATATGTGGAAGCTTATTTTGCAGAGCCGAACACTACTCTTGGTGTTTACAATCTTCTATTGAAGGACTTGGAGGAGGAACCCGCCTTGCAATGCCGAAGACAATTTGCGCGTTGGACTCGTCATCATTGAAAGCCTGGTTCAGGGGCTACTGAGGGAGTCCTGGATTAGGGGGTGTTTGGGTAGCCGGACTATACCTTCAGCCGGATTGCTGGACTATGAAGATACAAGATTAAAGACTTCGTCCCGTGTCCGGATGGGACTTTCCTTGGCATGGAAGGCAAGCTTGGAGATGCGGATATTCAAGATCTCCTACCATTGTAACTGACTTTATGTAACCCTAACCCTATCCGGTGTCTATATAAACCGGAGGGTTGTAGTCCGTAGGCAATCAACTCCATACACAACAATCATACCATAGGCTAGCTTCTAGGGTTTAGCCTCCTTGATCTCATGGTAGATCTACTCTTGTACTGCCCATATCATCAATATTAATCAAGCAGGATGTAGGGTTTTACCTCCATCAAGAGGGCCCGAACCTGGGTAAAACATCGTGTTCCCTGCCTCCTATTACCATCCGGCCTAGACGCACAGTTCGGGACCCACTACCCGAGATCCGCCGGTTTTGACACCGACAACGATGATGCAACCGCAAATTCAAGAATGCTAAACCCTAAAAATATTATGCAAAGGCTCAGATTGGTTCAGATATTATGAACTAACCCTAATTTTTTGGCTTTTTCATGGACTGTAGGTATGAAGAACAGACTCGATCTAAACTATGAATAACTGTAAAATCTCACCGAGCAACCTTGAAACCTGATACCACTTGATAGAGGCAATGGTATCCCGTCTTTCGATGAGATGGTGGCTATCATTTTGGAGGAAGTCGACTTTGACGATCCGACTACGAATGTGCGAGGACGTCGCGCCTTAGCAATCGCTAAACCAACTCCGAGAGGTTATTGACCATGCCGGAGCACGATCAACCTGACCACGAAGGTCTGTTTCCTGCAGGCAAACAAAGAACAAGCAAGAAACTAAGATTGCACTCTGGATGATAGAGGCTAAGGTGTCCCGATGTTTCGATGAGATGGTGGCTATCGTTTTCTATGGGAGTCGACCTTGACGATCCGACTACGAACGTGCGAGACGTCGCGCCTTAGCAATCGCTAAACTAACTTCCGAGGGTTATTGACCACGCCGGAGCACGATCAACCTGACCACGAGGGTCTGTTTCCTGCGAGCAAACGAAGAACAAGCAAGAAACTGAGATTGCAATCGGGATATTGCGAATATAAGATGAAAGCTTTATTGATCAAGGTGGGGTTCTGTGACGTCTTGGTCTGGTCGTTGGACACAAACGAAGTACGCGAAGTTGCAGCTATGGCGAACTTTTAATCTAAACAAAACCCAAAGTCTAAACGACGCCCTAAGGGCTGTATATATGGAGGAAGAGGGGGGAATTTCGTGGCCCTTGAGGGTGGGGTCCGAAACCAACCCTAACTCTTGTTTCCCCACACAGACGGACTCTAAAAATAGCCTATACTTAAGTATTTCGAAATTACATGGGCCTGGCCCATTAATAAGGTGACGCAGCACCTAGAATAGCCTATGGACGAATATTATGAAGTGGCATCTTGTATATTTCGTCCAAGGCTTCATGCACTCCTTATGGCGGCTTCAAAGTCCTGAAATCATCACTTGTAACTCCGTTCTTGATCCCCTTGCACATGCCATCAACTCCATGCGTGTTCTTGCTCCAATGTTCATCCTTCTCCAAGCTAGGCCCTTCATTTGTAAGCAAAACAAATGTATCCAATTTAGGCAGCATCATAATCTCATGAACATTAGAATCATTACCAAGAAACGAAAGTACCTGGTAATTTAATTGGCGTGCGCGAGCTCTAGTAATTGGTCCAGTATATGTAACAGTAGGGGCTGTGGGTGTAACAATGGTATTGATGTCCTCATCACTGGATATTGCGAATATAAGAGGAAAGCTTTATTGATCATAGGTGGGGTTCTGTGACGCCTTTGTCTGGTCGTTGAACACAAACGAAGTACGCGAAGTTGCAGCTATGGCAAACATTAATCTAAACAAAACCCAAAGTCTAAACAACGCCCTAAGGGCTGTATATATGGAGGAAGAGGGGGGGATTTCGTGGACCTTGGAGGAGGGGTCCGAAACCAACCCTAACTCTTGTTTCCCCACGCATACGGATTCTAAAAACAGCCTATACTTAAGTATTTCAAAAATACATGGGCCTGTCCCAATAATAAGGTGACACAGCACCGAGAATAGCCTTTGGATGAAATTTGTGAAGTGGCATCTTGTATATTTCGTCCAAGGCTTCATGCACTCCTTATGATGGCTTCAAAGTCCTGAAATCATCACTTGTAACTCCATTCTTGATCCCCTTGCGCATGCCATCATCTCCATGATTGGTCTTGCTCCAGTGTTCATCCCTCTTATCCATGCCAGAGCCTTCATCTGTAAGCAAAACAAATGTATCCAATTTAGGCAGCATCATATTCTCATGAACATTAGAATCATTACCAAGAAACGGAAGTACCTGATAATTTAATTGGCGTGCGCGAGCTCTAGTAATTGGTCCAGTATGTATAACAACAGGGGTTGTGGGTGTAACAATGGTATTAATGTCCTCATCAGAGACCTTGCAATGAGGCATCGTAGAAAACTTCGTATGGCTTGGACTCATCAGGAGGACTTAGGACAGGAGCTGTGACGAGTTTTTCTTTGAGAGTGGTGAAAGCAATATCACACTCAGGAGTCCAGGAATACTTGACATCCTATTGGAGGAGGTTGGAAAGAGGTTTAGCAATCTTTGAGAAATTCTCAACAAATCTTCGGCAATAGCTTGCAAGCTCAAGGAAACTACGGACCTACTTGACATTCTGAGGAGGCTCCCAATTCACAATTGTAGAAACCTTCTCCGGATTAACAGCAAAGCCCTTGGCGGAGATGATGTGGCCAAGGTAAAGAACTTCATCAATCCAAAACTCGCATTTGGAGAACTTTGCATAGATACTCTTGGAGCTTGTCGAGCACCAATTGCAAATGTTTGGCATGATCCTTCTTATTCTTGGAGAACACCAAGATATCATCGAGATACACAAGGACGAATTCATTGGTGTAGGGGTTGAATATTAAGTTCATCATATGAGAGAATGTTGGAGGGGCATTGACAAGGCCGAAAGACATGACAGTGTATTCATAAGAACCAAAGCTTGTTCTGAATGCTGTCTTAGGGATATCTTCTTCATGAATGTGAATCTGATGATAACCCATACGGAGGTCAAGCTTGGAAAACACCTTTGCACCTTTGAGTTGCTCAAATAGATCATTGTTATTGGGAAGTGGGTACTTGTTCTTGATTGTCTTCTTGTTCAATGGGAGGTAATCGACACAAAGTCAGTCCGTGCCATCCTTCTTCTAGACAAAAAGAACACCACAACCCCATGGAGATGAACTTGGTCTGATCGGACCCAGACGCTCTTGTTCATCGAGCCGTTTCTTCAATTCTTTCAGCTCCTTTGGCCCAAGCATGTATGGGCGCTTGCAAACGGGTTCTATACCGGGCTCAAGATGGATAACGAAATCGACTGGCCGGTGAGGAGGCATACCCGGAAGCTCTTCTAGAAAGACATCTTGGTACTCATAAACAACTGGAATGTGAGAAATACCATCTAACTCTCCCTTCTCATTGAGAGAGAACAACCGAACGATTTCATCACGAGAAGCATCGAAGATCACATCCTCAGAAGGGTGCGTCAATTTAACCTCCCTGGCAGCACAATCAAGGAAGGCCTTGTGCTTAGAAAGCCAATACATGCCGAGAACTAGATCAATATCCGAGTCTCCGAGAACAATTGGGGAAGCCAGGAATTTATAGTTTCCCATCTTAATGGTGACATCAGGAGCTACCAAACTAGAAGTTATAAGCTTTCCCGGGGAAACCACTTCCATAACTTTCGCCAAAACCTCTGGGTCAAAATTATGCTCCGATGCAAATGGGTATGACATGAAAGAATGCGATGCACCAGAATCAAACAGTACTTTTGCAGGAATGGAGTTAACTGATAGGTTGCCCATGATCACTTCTGAAGAATCCTCTACTTGAGCTGCATTCATCATGTTCACCTTTGCATGCTTTGGATTGTGTTTGACAACTGCATTGCTTGAAGACCTCACAGGAGGAGGAGGTGGAAGGATCCTTTGGTTGAAGCACTTGTTTGCATAGTGACCTTTCTGCTGACACTTGTTGCAAGTAACCTCTAAGAGCGGGCGATGATAAGGAGGAGGAGGACCACCTGTCCTCGAAGCTTGAGTCTGAGACTTGTTCTGATAGCCTAGGTTGGGTGGGAAGATCCATGGCCACCTTTGTTCTTCTGCTGGTATTGCTGACGAAACGGAGGAGGCGGAGGAAGCCAGAACTTCTGTTGCTTAGCTTCCACTTGCGAGGAAGAAGGCGATTGAAGTGCATCCCTGATTCTCTTCTTTGAAGCCTCACACTTGAGCTGAGCATCTTCTTGCTTGAGGGCCATGTTGTAGAACTGATCAAACTGAGTAGGCTCAACAAGAACAAGAGCTAACTGCAGATCTTCTCTAAGGCCACCCCTGAAGTGATAGATCATGCTCTTTTCATCAGGAACGTCTTGCCTTGCGAAGCGAGCAAGTTTCTGAAACTGGATGTGGTATTGATACACGGACATACTTCCTTGCTTGAGATTGCGGAATTCCTCATGCTTGCTGTCGACAACACTTGTTGGAATGTGATGAGCTCAAAAATCCCGGCAGAAGTCAGTCCAGGTAATCTCTCGACCCCCTCTAGAATCTTTGTATTGCTGATACCAATCAGCTGCTTAGTCGTTGAGCTGAAATAACTTGAGTAGTCCTCAGGCCTGACATTGCCACATTCAAAATGCTTGTTGATGTCCACGAGCCAATCATCGGTGTCCATGGCCTCGGCACAATTGCTGAAAGACTTTGGCTGATTTGCAAGAAACTGGTTGAGGGTAGCGAACTGACGCTGATTGTTGAATTACCCTTGACCTTGATTCCCTTGGTTGCCTTGACCTTGGTTGTGCTCTTGCAAGAGCTGCAAAAGCATCTGGGTATTGGCGTTGGTGGCTGCCATGGCAGCTTGCCATGCCTCCGGAGGCGGAGGAGGTGGCGGAGGTGGATGGTTCGCCTGATGCACATCGTTGCGGTCTGGATTCAGACGCGTTGGAGGAGCCATCCTGAAGAGGGTGACATCCGTTAGAACCATGATAGACAGATAGACAAGCTGAATCAACAGACAGAAATTGCAACATATAGTCTTCACAATAAACATTTGAACAAAGATTGAACGAGTGAATTCCAAAGTTAACATTACACGACCATTAAGGTGAGAAGCCACTTAGACACAGGTTGATGAATGAAACAACAAGGTACGACTGGAACAAATAAATGGTAAGGATCAGCCAATCACATACCAAATATCTACCGGAAGAATAACTAAGAGCTACTTGAATTCCCACCTATAAACTCCCAAAACTTTTTGGTTATGCAATCTTGTGTTGGGGATACATGGAGGCACAATATATATGACACAACTAACAAGCCCTACGCTCCAACTGTATCCATCTGTCAACACATAACCAAGAAAATTCCGGAAATCGTGTACCTCAACCTTCGAAAAGCATCCGTTATACGAGCTGTGGCAATACTCCCGAACTCCCTCCCTAGTACTGGGTGGCATCGAGGTTATCTCACCACTAACTGCATAAAAGAGATTTTTGATGTCGGTGAACTCAAGTATTCCAGAACTACGACGATAAAAATGTGACAACAACACCTCAGAGCTCAACTCCCTGGGACACTGTCACAACCCCTAAATGTCAGGAGGCACCAAGAACAATGTTCTCGTCACAAGAATATCGGAATGATCCCAAGATACCCTCGTGATCCTAATTTTTTTAGTGAAAATGAGGAGAGGAAAGTCAAAACATCTACATGAGGAGTCCTTACCAGAGCGACGAAGGGGGCTGAGGATTAAAAAGAATCCTACTCTCCGATAAATATAATCCTAAGACTTAAAACAGTTTTGTTATAGACTCAACAACGTCAGCGTTTCGATCAAGTAGGGGGCTCCTAAGTCGGGGATGGCTCTGATTACCAACTTGTAACGCCCAAGATGCGGCTATATCTCCCATGTGTTGAGGCACGACTTAGAGGCATAACCGCATTTTGGTATTGTCGCAAGAAGGGTCATCTTCACACAATCCCATGTACAAGAACAAGGAAGTAAATAGTTGGCTTACAATCGCCACATCACACAATGATCAAATTATCCATACATCATTTAGAGTACACACAAGTTCCGACTACGGACGGATCCAAATGAAAAGAAGATAGACCCAAATGCTAAATCCCGACCATCCCAACTGGGCACCACTACTGGACATCCGAAAAGGAAACATAGTAATGACCAAGGTCTTCGTTGAGCTCCCACCTGAGCTCGGTGGCATCACCTGCACTGGTATCATCGGCACCTGCAACTATTTGGTAGTATCTGTGAGTCACGAGGACTCAGCAATATCAAAACCCGCGAGATCAAGACTATTTAAGCTTATAGGTAGGACGTGATTATAAGGTGGAGTTGCAGCAAGCACTAAGCAAATATGGTGGCTAACATACGAGTACAAGAGTAAGATGAGAAACTATGCAACGGTCGTAAGCTAGAAGTGATCAAGAAGTGATCCTGAACTACTTACGTTCATACCTAACCCAACCGTGTTCACTTCCCGAACCTCGTCAAAAGAGACCATCACGGTTACACACGCGGTTGGTGTATTTTAATTAAGTCAAGTGTCAAGTTCTCTACAACTGGATATTAACAAATTCCCGTCTACCACATAAATGCGGGCATGGCTCTCGAAAGTTTATTCCCTGCAGGGGTGTCCCAACTTAGCCCATCACAAGCTCTCACGATCAACGAAGGATATTCCTTCTCCCGGAATAACCCGATCAGTCTCGGAATCCCGGTTACAAGACATTTAGGCAATGGTAAAACAAGACCGGGAACACTGCCCGATGTGCAGACAAATCCTGATAGGAGTCGCACGTATCTTGTTCTGAGGGCACACCGGATGAGACATCCTACGAGTAAAACCAAACCTCGAGTTTCCCCGAGGTGGCCCTGCAGTCTACTCGGTTTGGACCAACACTCAAAGGAGCACTGGCCCGGGGGGGTTGATTAAGAAATCCTCAGTATAATTACTCCCTAGGAAATTTTTTAGTTGTTATTAAGCAAATGGTATGTAACGCCCTCGATGCGGCTATAGCTCCCACGTGTCGAGGCACGACTTAGAGACATAACCGCATTGAAAGCAATGTCGCAAGTCAGGCAATCATTACAACATCCCATGTAATATATAACAAAAGGGGGAAGAACATAGTTGGCTTACACTCGCCACGTCACGTCAAAGTACATAAATAACATCCATCATACAAGCACTCATGGCCCGACTACGGCGCCAAAATAGAAGAGAACCCAACATGCGACAAGGCCCTGAATCAAACCCCAACTAGGCACCACTACTGATCATCGGGAAAGGAAACATAATAACGCTGAGAGTCCTCGTCGAACTCCCACTTGAGCTCGTACTCGTCACCTGGAGCGAAATCACCTGGACCTGCATCTGGAGTTATAGTATCTGTGAGCCACAGGGACTCAGCAATCTCGCACCCTCGCGATCAAGACTATTTAAGCTTATAGGAATGGATAAGGCAAATATATGTGGAGCTGCAGTAAGCGACTAGCATATGTGTGGCTAACTTATACGCAAAAGAGAGCGAGAAGAGGAGGCAAAGCACGAGCGAGAATCTAGAAGGACAACCTGCGCAAACATAACTCCAACACCGTGTCCACTTCCCGGACTCCGCCGAGAAGAGGCCATCACGGTAACACACACAGTTGATTCATTTTAATTAATTAAGGTTTGAGTTATCTACAACCGGACATTAACAAATTCCCATCTTCCCATAACCGCAGGCAAGGCTTTTGAAAGTTCAATCCCTGCAGGGGAGTCCCAACTTAGCCCATGACAAGCTCTCACGGTCAACGAAGGAATAGAACTCCACCCGAGACACACCGATCAGACTCGGCAACCCGGTACAATAAGACAATTCGACAGGTTAAAACAAGACCAGCAACACCGCCCGAATGTGCCGACAAATCCCGATAGGAGCTGCACATATCTCTTTCTCAGGGCACACTCAGATAAGCAATCCGTACAACTAAAACCAGCCCTCGAGTTTCCCCGAGGTGGCGCTGCAAAGGGGCTCTAGTTTGGACCAACACTCAGAGGAGCACTGGCCCGGGGTGGGGGGGGGGGGTAAAATAAGATGACCCTTGAGTCTGCAGAACCCAAGGGAAGGAAAAAGGCTAGGCGACAAATGGTAAAACCAAGGTTGGGCATTGCTGGAAAAGCTTTAATCAAGGTGAACTATCAAGGGGTTCCCATTATAACCCAACCGCGTAAGGAACGCAAAAATCCGGGAACATAACACCGATATGACGGAAACTAGGGCGGTAAGAGTGGAACAAAACACTAGGCGAGAGGCCGAGCCTTCCACCCTTCACCAAGTATATAGATGCATTAAGATAACATAGCAATATAATGATATCCCAACAAGTAAACAAATGTTCCAACAAGGAACGCCTCCAATCTTCACCTGCAACTAGCAACGCTATAAGAGGGGTTGAGCAAAGCGGTAACATAGCCAATCAACGGTTTGCTAGGACATGGAGGGTTAGAGGTTCAACATGGCAATTGGGAGGCTGACAAGCAAATGGTAGGCATCGTAGCATTGGCAAAGCAAGAGCGAGCAAACTAGCATAGCAAAGATAGTAGTGATTTCGAGGGTATGATCATCTTGCCTGCACAGTTGTCAGAGTTGACTGGATCCTCACAAGCAAACTCAACGGGCTCCTCGGTAGCGAAATCATCTCCCGGCTCTACCCAAACAAGACAAACAAGCAACAAGGATACAATCAACCACGTGCAAGACCAAGCAATATGATGAAATGATGATATGCTATATGGAATGCGATGCGGAATGCAAAATGCAAGATATGACAGGAAATGCATGAACCTGGCCTCAACTTGGAATTCCAAGGGTGCCACTGGATATAGGGGATGAAATCGCTTGAAAACGATATAAAGATCATTGGAATCGGAGTTACGGTTTGGAAATGGCAAGCGTTTTAAGATATGACACCGGTCTGCGATTTACAGCAAGTAGGCATCTAAATGCAACGAAATAAACATGCTACAGCCACCAAACAAGACAACAAAATACATGGCAGGGATGCACACAAGATGCTTAGCAAAATACTAGCACTGAGCCACGGCCAATTCATCCATTATGAGGTTCAAACAAGCATGGCAAAAACGCAAATGCAAAACTGATTCCAGACTTAGTGAAATTAACACTAGTCTGAAATTTCAGATCACGAAGCCCTCTTCGGAGCAGCAAAACAATATGATACATGACCTGAACATGACAAGTAAGAACACGGCATGGAGCTACTCAACAATCTTAACAAAAGACCCAAAGTGACCTGGGGCCAAAAGGGTTCACAAAATATATTAACGGGCACACGAACATAGCTAAAACACAATCAGTTTTCAGACTAGTGAAAACTGAGACATGCTGAAATATAACTCACGAAGGCATGTAAACGAGCTCGATGCACTCACCAAGGTGCAAGTCATAGCAAGGCAAGCATACATCTATTAAGAAGGCACAAAGTACAAGCTATACATGGCAAGAAAAATGGCATAGCATGCACGGATCAACTACAACAATGCCGGCAAAATCGCAAACGAGTTGACGATCTGCCCAGATTCACCACGAAGCAAAAGTAGAGCTCGATTGACTCAAGCTATGCTGCTCCATAATTGCAAACAAAGACATGGATGGATAGAGCATAACATGAATAACAAAAGTCCCTTACTGATCATCCTCAAAAGAGGCACGGATCACTAGGAAACAAGCTGAACATATGGCATCATGAACTAAAATATCCCAGACTTAGTGAAAACAACCAAGTCCCTGAAAACAGATTTACCGGGTGCCTCACTTTGCAAGCTTGCACAAGTCACCACACACATCCTAAAAATGCATGGGTTGCACCCCTGGAAAGAATACAAAATGCTTAACAAAACATATGAAGGACTCACAGGCATAGCATGCACACAATAATCATGGCAAAATGACAAAAGTCTAAGATGAACTAGCAGATCTGACAATTAACTCACGAAGCCTCCTTCTAACAGAATTTAGGGCATCAAGATGAACTCAAATGAAAATGATGCAATGGTATGAAATGATGTACTCGTCGAGGCGAAGATTTTGACATATCATATGTCCAAAACGGAGCTACGGATGCAAAGTTACGGGCGGTCAAAGTAGGCATAAAAATCTGGAATGAGAGGGAAAAAGTCAACCGAGGAGAAGTTTGGATCTAGATCTGGCGCGTTTCCAGAGGAGTTCGCCGGAGTTGAGCTCGAGCTGGCCGGAGTTGGAGCCCGCGGGGAGAGGCCGGGGCGGCGTGGTGCGGCTAGGGGGAGGCCGGGGCGTGGTGCGGCGGCGCCGGCGGGCGCGGACGGCGGCGGTGGCCCGCCGGAGCGGCGCGGGCGGTGATGGTGCGGCGAGGGGGTGAGGCGGCGGCCGGTCACCGGAGTTGGCACGGCGGCGGGGCGGCCGGGCTCGAAGATGAAGGCGGCGGGGCGCGGGTGCTGGGCGGCGGCGGCTCCGGGCCGGGAGGGCCCCGCACGGGCCTGCGGGCTGGCGGCGATGTGGGCACCGCCCGGGGACAGATGGCAGGACGGGAGTGGCTGGGCGCGACGGGGCGGACGTTGTTCGGTCCGCACCGGACACGTCCGTCGGCGGCAGATCTGAATCTTTTTTTTTAGGGTTTGGACGGGGGAGACGAGATCCGAAAAATGGAGGGGGTATATATAGGCATAGAGGGAGCTAGGAGACTCCAAATGAGGTGCGGTTTTCGGCCACGCGACCGTGATCGAACGCTCTAGAACATGGAGCAGAGTTTGGTGGGTTTTGGGTCAAATTGGAGGGGTGTTGGGCTGCAACACACACGAGGCCTTTTCGGTCCCTCGGTTAACCGTTGGAGTATCAAACGAAGTCCAAATGATACGAAACTTGACAGGCGGTTTACCGGTAGTAAACCAAGGCCGCATGACAAGTCTCGGTCCAATCCGGAAATGTTTAATCCCCACACACGAAAGAAAGCTAGAAATGACCACCGGAGGAGAACGAAGCGCCGGAATGCAAAATGGGCAACGGGGAAAATGCTCGGATGCACGAGACGAACACGTATGCAAATGCAATGCACATGATGACATGATATGAGATGCAAGAAAACAAAAACAACACATGGAGACAAAGACCCGAACCCGAGAAATAAATATAACTTAACGCCGGAAACGGCAAGAGTTGGAGTACAAATTGGGAAAGTCGTATCTGGGGCGTTACAACACTCCACCACTACGAAAAGATCTCGTCCCGAGATCTAGGACTGAAAGAACTCCGGGTACTCAGAACGGAGGTGATACTCGCGTTCCCAGGTAGCTTCACGGTCGGAATGGTGAGACCACTTGACTTTGAGAAATTTGATTGACTTGTTGCGAGTCTTGCATTCAGTCTCTTCAAGAATAGCAACTGGGTGCTCACGATAAGAGAGATCTTCTTGGAGCTCAATGTCCTCGAAGTTGACGGTGCGGTCAGGAGTCTTGAAGCACTTTCGAAGCTGAGAAACATGGAACACATCATGAACATTTGCAAAGTTTGAAGGAAGTTCGAGTTGATAGGCGAGGTCGCCTCTCTTGCTGACAATCTTGAAAGGTCCCACGTATCTAGGGGCAAGCTTCCCTTTGATACCGAAGCGACGAGTACCTTTCATGGGAGAGACGCGGAGGTAAACATGATCTCCGATCTCGAAAGCCAAATCACGGTGCTTACTATCATAGTAGCTCTTCTGGCGGGATTGGGCTGCTTTAAGGTTATCACGAATGACTTTGCACATTTCTTCTGCTTCTGTGATTAAGTCATTACTCAGCAGCTGACGTTCACCGGTTTCAGACCAGTTGAGAGGGGTACGGCACTTCCTGCCATACAGAATTTCAAAAGGGGCCTTGCCCGAACTTGCTTGAAAACTGTTGTTGTACGAGAATTCAGCATAAGGAAGACAATCCTCCCACTTCATGCCGAAGGAGATCACACAAACCCTGAGCATATCTTCAAGAATCTGGTTGACATGCTCGACTTGACCGCTTGTTTGAGAATGGAAAGCAGTGCTGAAGCGGATGTTGGTGCCCATGGCCTTCTGAAAAGAATCCCAAAACTTCGAGGTAAAGATGCTGCCACGGTCTGAAGAGATCACTTGAGGAATACCGTGCAGAGAGACAATGCGAGAGGTATAGAGTTCCGCCAATTGAGCTACAGTGATCGACTCCTTGATAGGCAGAAAATGAGCCACTTTGGTGAGCTTATCGATGACAACAAATATAGCATCATTGCCACGCTTGGACTTTGGAAACCCAGTCACGAAGTCCATTTCAATGTGGTCAAACTTCCATTCTGGAATGGCAAGAGGTTGGAGGAGGCCAGCTGGCCTTTGGTGCTCTGCCTTCACTCTTCTACAGACATCACATTCATTCACGAATTGAGCGATCTCGCGCTTCATTCGAGTCCACCAATAAGCTTGCTTGAGGTCCTGATACATCTTCGTGCTCCCAGGGTGGATGGAGAGGAGAGAATTGTGAGCTTCGTTCATGATCACTTTACGAAGTTCACCTTTGGGCACAACAATACGATCCTCGAAGAAGAGAGTGTTCTTGTCATCAAGGCGGTAGCACTTGTACCTGGACTGACTCTTGGCAATCCCAATCTTCACCTTTTTCACCATAGCATCAAGAAGTTGGGCTTGGCGAATCTGGTCTTCTAAGGTAGGAGAGACTTGAAGATTGGCGAGGAAACCTTGAGGAACAACTTGCAGATTAAGCTTGCGGAAAGCTTCACAAAGCTCGGGTTGATAAGGCTTGAGAATCAGACTGTTGCAATAGGCCTTTCTGCTCAAAGCGTCAGCAATCACATTGGCCTTGCCTGGAGTATACTCAATACTCGGATTATACTCTTGAATCATTTCGACCCATCGAGTTTGCCTTAGGTTGAGATTAGGCTGAGTGAAGATGTACTTGAGACTCTTGTGATCAGTGAAAATGTCCACTTTTCTTCCCAATAGAAGATGTCTCCAAGTCAAAAGAGCATGCACAACTGCCGCCAACTCGAGATCATGAGTGGGGTAGTTCTTCTCATTAGGCTTCAACTGGCGAGATGTATAAGCAACAACTTTCTTCTCTTGCATCAATACTGTGCCAAGACCTTGGAGAGAGGCATCACAAAAGACCTCGTACGGCTTGGATTCATCAGGCGGAGTCAGAACTGGAGCAGTGATCAACTTCTCTTTCAAAGTGTTGAAAGCAATATCACACTCTGGAGACCAAACATACTTGACTTGCTTCTGAAGAAGATTTGAGAGAGGCTTCGCGATCTTGGAAAAGTTTTCAACGAATCTTCGGCAATAGCTTGCGAGACCGAGAAAACTGCGGAGTTGCTTCACGTTTTGAGGAGGTTCCCAATTCACAATTGTGGATACCTTCTCGGGATTCACGGAAATGCCCTTGGTAGAGATGATATGACCAAGATAAAGAACCTCATCGAGCCAAAATTCACACTTGGAGAACTTGGCATAGAACTGATGTTCCCTGAGTTTATCAAGAACCAAGTGCAAGTGCTTGGCATGATCTTCCTTGTTCTTCGAGAAAACCAGAATGTCATCGAGATAGACCAAAACGAAGTCATTGGTGTAGGCGTTGAAGATGAAGTTCATCATGCGAGAGAACGTCGGAGGAGCGTTGGCGAGGCCAAAAGACATGACGGTGTATTCATATGAACCAAAGCTTGTTCTGAATGCTTTCTTGGGAATATCTTCTTCACGAATGCGAATCTGGTGATAACCCATACGGAGATCAAGCTTGAAGAATACTTGAGCACCTTTGAGTTGTTCGAACAGCTCATTGATGTTGGGAAGTGGGTATTTGTTCTTGATGGTCTTCTTGTTCACCGGACGGTAATCAACACAAAGTCGGTCCGTTCCATCCTTCTTCTTCACAAAAAGAACACCACAACCCCACGGAGAAGTACTAGGCCGGATGAGACCCATTCTTTCTTGCTCATCGAGTTGCTTCTTTAGCTCCTTCAACTCTTCAGGTCCGAGCTTTTAAGGACGTTTGCACACAGGTTCCGTGCCAGGCTCAAGTTCAATAACGAATTCAACTGGCCGGTGCGGAGGCATTCCTGGGAGCTCTTCTGGAAAGACGTCTTGATATTCGCAAACGACTGGAATTTGAGAGATGGCATCCAATTCACCCTTCTCATTGAGAGAAAACAGACGAATGGTATTATCCCGAGCGGCAAAGACAATTACATCCTCAGACGAATGAGTCAATTGAATCTTCCTGGCTACACAATCAAGTTGAGCCTTGTGCTTAGAAAGCCAATCCATCCCGAGAATAAGATCAATATCCGAGTCACCAAGAACATTTGGAGAGGACAAGAACTTATAGTCACCCAAAGTGATAGCAACATCCGAAACGCATACTCGAGATGTCATTTGACGGGCCGGAGAGACAATAGCCAACGGCTTCGGCAACACTTGAGTAACAAAATCATGCTTAGATGCAAAAGGTCTCGACATGAAACAATGCGATGCACCAGTGTCAAAAAGAACTTTTGCAGGAATATCATTAACAGGAAGGTTACCCATGATCACATCTGACGAGTCCTTTGCCTGAGCTGCATTCATTAAATTCACCTTGGCATGCTTGGGGTTATGCTTGACCACAGCTGTACTTGCCGATCTGACAGGAGGAGGAGGAGGAAGACGCCTCTGGTTGAAACACTTGTTGGCATAGTGACCCTTCTGTTGGCACTTGTTGCACATGACCTCTGAAAGCGGACGGTGATACGGAGCACTCGATCTTGGAGCTTGAGACAAAGTCTTGTTCTGAAAGCCTGGGTTGGGTGGGTGGGAAGAACCACTGCCACCTTTGCTCTTCTGCTGAAACGGCTAACGGAACGGAGGAGGAGGAAGCCAAAACTTCTACTGCTTGGCCACTTGAGTAGAGGAAGAAGGAGTAACATCTCTGACTCGCTTCCTGGAAGCATCACACCTCAACTGAGCAGCCTCTTGCTTCAGTGCCATGTTGTAGAACTCATTGTATCTCAAGGGCTCGAAGAGGACAAGAGCGAGCTGAATATCTTCTCTGAGTCCACCCCTGAACTGGTATATCATGCTCTTCTCATCAGGCACGTCCTGCTTGGCAAAGCGGGCAAGCTTCTGGAACAATTTGTTGTAGTCATAGACAGACAAAGAGCCTTGCTTCAGATTGCGGAATTCCTCACGCTTGCTTTCAACCACGCTCTGCGGAATGTGATGAGCTCGGAAATCTCGACGGAAATCATCCCAAGTGATAACACGTCCACCTCTGGAATCCTTGTACTGCTGGAACCATTCTGCTGCCTGATCTTTGAGTTGGAAGGAAGAGAACTTCACAAAGTCCTCAGGCGTGACGTTACTGCACTCGAAATGCTTACACAGATCCACAAGCCAATCGTCAGCATCGGTTGCCTCAACACAATTGCTGAAAGTCTTTGGCCCATTAGCAAGGAACTGGTTGAGTGTAGCAAAGTGATTCTGATTGCTGCCTTGATTCCCTTGACTGCCTTGATTGCGCTCTTGGAGAATTTGCATGATCAGCTGAGTGTTTGCATTGGTTGCGGCCATCACAGCTTGCCATGCCTCTGGAGGAGGTGGAGGCGGTGGCGGATCAGGATTCGGAGTCGTGCGCGTTGGAGGAGCCATCCTGAAGAGGTTGACCACCATTAGCACATAGACAGATAAATATTGAAGCTGAATCCAATGGAATGAAAATTGCAACATATAGTCTTTACATCCGAACAAAATGAACGAATGCATTCCTCTTCAAATGGTCACATATCCATAAATTGAGAAGCCACGTAGAATTAAGGTAGAGAAATAAATCAACAAGGTACGGATCAAGAACGAATAATCGGTAAGAAATCCCAATCTCAAACCAATATCCGTGGAAGAAGAACTAGAGCTACTAGAATTCCCACCTATGAAACTCCCGAGCCTTTCCGGTTATGCAATCAGGTGTTGGGGATACAGGGGAAGCATAATATCTCACCCAAACTAGCAAATCCTACATCCAGCTGTATCCATCCTTCAACACATAACCAAGAAAACTTCGGAAACCATCTACCTCAACCTTCGAAAAGCATCCGTTATACAAGTTATGGCGATGCTCCCGAACTCCCGCCCCAGTACTGGGTGGCGTCGAGGTTATCTCACCAACGAACTGCATAAAAGAGATTTTCGATGTCGGCGAACATATCTCAAGTATTTCAGAATTGCAACGATAAAATTATGATGACAACACCTCAGAGCTCAACTCCCCGGGACACTTCCACTAAACCCCTGACAGGAGGCACCAAGACAGTATTCTCATCATAAGCCATCGGAACAAATCCAAGATACTCGCGTGATCCTAAAAATTTTTTTTAGTGAAATTTGAGAAGAGAAGAGTCAAAACTCTACGTCAGGATGCCTTACCAGAGCGATGAGGAGACTGGGAAGTAAAAAGAATTCCTAAAGTCTCCGATATATAATTCCTAAGGACTCAAAACATTTTTCTAGACACAACTCGGCTGCTAAGACGATCAAGCAATGGGGCTCCTAAGGTCGGGGAAGGCTCTGATTACCAACTTGTAACGCCCTCGATACAGCTATAGCTCCCACGTGTCGAGGCACGACTTAGAGACATAACCGCATTGAAAGCAATGTCGCAAGTCAGGCAATCATTACAACATCCCATGTAATATATAACAAAAGGGGGAAGAACACAGTTGGCTTACACTCGCCACGTCACGTCAAAGTACATAAATAACATCCATCATACAAGCACTCATGGCCCGACTACGGCGCCAAAATAGAAGAGAACCCAACATGCGACAAGGCCCTGAATCAAACCCCAACTAGGCACCACTACTGATCATCGGGAAAGGAAACATAATAACGCTGAGAGTCCTCGTCGAACTCCCACTTGAGCTCGTACTCGTCACCTGGAGCGAAATCACCTGGACCTGCATCTGGAGTTATAGTATCTGTGAGCCACAGGGACTCAGCAATCTCGCACCCTCGCGATCAAGACTATTTAAGCTTATAGGAATGGATAAGGCAAATATATGTGGAGCTGCAGCAAGCGACTAGCATATGTGTGGCTAACTTATACGCAAAAGAGAGCGAGAAGAGGAGGCAAAGCACGAGCGAGAATCTAGAAGGACAACCTGCGCAAACATAACTCCAACACCGTGTCCACTTCCCGGACTCCGCCGAGAAGAGGCCATCACGGTAACACACACAGTTGATTCATTTTAATTAATTAAGGTTTGAGTTATCTACAACCGGACATTAACAAATTCCCATCTTCCCATAACCGCGGGCAAGGCTTTCGAAAGTTCAATCCCTGCAGGGGAGTCCCAACTTAGCCCATGACAAGCTCTCACGGTCAACGAAGGAATAGACCTCCACCCGAGACACACCGATCAGACTCGGCAACCCGGTACAACAAGACAATTCGACAGGTTAAAACAAGACCAGCAACACCGCCCAAATGTGCCGACAAATCCAGATAGGAGCTGCACATATCTCTTTCTCAGGGCACACTCAGATAAGCAATCCGTACAACTAAAACCAGCCCTCGAGTTTCCCCGAGGTGGCGCTGCAAGGGGCTCTAGTTTGGACCAACACTCAGAGGAGCACTCGCCCGGGGGGGTGGGGGGTAAAATAAGATGACCCTTGAGTCTGCAGAACCCAAGGGAAGGAAAAAGGCTAGGCGGCAAATGGTAAAACCAAGGTTGGGCATTGCTGAAAAAGCTTTAATCAAGGCGAACTATCAAGGGGTTCCCATTATAACCCAACCGCGTAAGGAACGCAAAAATCCGGGAACATAACACCGATATGACGGAAACTAGGGCGGTAAGAGTGAAACAAAACACTAGGCGAGAGGCCGAGCCTTCCACCCTTCACCAAGTATATAGATGCATTAAGATAACATAGCAATATAATGATATCCCAACAAGTAAACAAATGTTCCAACAAGGAACGCCTCCAATCTTCACCTGCAACTAGCAACGCTATAAGAGGGGCTGAGCAAAGCGGTAACATAGCCAATCAACGGTTTGCTAGGACATGGTGGGTTAGAGGTTCAACATGGCAATTGGGAGGCTGACAAGCAAATGGTAGGCATCGTAGCATTGGCAAAGCAAGAGCGAGCAAACTAGCATAGCAAAGATAGTAGTGATTTCGAGGGTATGATCATCTTGCCTGCACAGTTGTCAGAGTTGACTGGATCCTCACAAGCAAACTCAACGGGCTCCTCGGTAGCGAACTCGTCTCCCGGCTCTACCCAAACAAGACAAACAAGCAACAAGGATACAATCAACCACGTGCAAGACCAAGCAATATGATGAAATGATGATATGCTATATGGAATGCGATGCGGAATGCAAAATACAAGATATGACAGGAAATTCATGAACCTGGCCTCAACATGGAATTCCAAGGGTGCCACTGGATATAGGGGATGAAATCGCTTGAAAACGATATAAATATCATTGGAATCGGAGTTACGGTTTGGAAATGGCAAGCGTTTTAAGATATGACACCGGTCTGCGATTTACAGCAAGTAGGCATCTAAATGCAACGAAATGAACATGCTACAGCCACCAAACAAGACAACAAAATACATGGAAGGGATTCACACAAGATGCTTATCAAAAGACTAGCACTAAGACATGGCCAATTCATCCATTATGAGGTTCAAACAAGCATGGCAAAAACGCAAATGCAAAACTGATTCCAGACTTAGTGAAATTAACACTAGTCTGAAATTTCAGATCACGAAGCCCTCTTCGGAGCAGCAAAACAATATGATACATGACCTGAACATGACAAGTAAGAACATGGCATGGAGATACTCAACAAGCTTAACAAAAGACCCAAAGTGACCTAGGGCCAAAAGGGTACACAAAATATATTAACGGGCACACGAACATAGCTAAAACACAATCAGTTTTCAGACTTAGTGAAAACTGAGACATGCTGAAATATAACTCACGAAGGCATGTAAACGAGCTCGATGCACTCACCACGGTGCACGTCACAGCAAGGCAAGCATACATCTATTAAGAAGGCACAAAGTACAAGCTAGACATGGCAAGAACAATGGCATAGAATGCACGGATCAACTACAACAACACCGGCAAAATCGCAAACGAGTTGACGATCTGCCCAGATTCACCATGAAGCAAAAGTAGAGCTCGATTGACTCAAGCTATGGTGCTCCGTAATTGCAAAAAAAGACATGGATGAATAGAGCATAACATGAATAACAAAAGTCCCTTACTGATCATCCTCAAAAGAGGCACGGATCACTAGGAAACAAGCTGAACATATGGAATCATGAACTAAAATATCCCAGACTTAGTGAAAACAACTAAGTCCCTGAAAACAGATTTACCGGGTGCCTCACTTTGCAAGCTTGCACAAGTCACCACACACATCCTAAAAATGCATGAGTTGCACCTCTGGAAAGAATACAAAATGCTTAACAAAACATATGAAGGACTCACAGGCATAGCATGCACACAATAATCATGGCAAAATGACAAAAGTCTAAGATGAACTAGCAGATCTGACAATTAACTCACGAAGCCTTCTTCTAACAGCATTTAGGGTATCAATATGAACTCAAATGAAAATGATGCAATGGAATGAAATGATGTACTCGTCGAGGTGAAGATTTTGATATATCATATGTCCAAAACGGAGCTACGGATGCAAAGTTACGGGCGGTCAAAGTAGGCATAAAAATCTGGAATGAGAGGGAAAAAGTCAACCGAGGAGAAGTTTGGATCTAGATCTGGCGCGTTTCCAGAGGAGTTCGCTGGAGTTGAGCTCGAGCTGGCCAGAGTTGGAGCCCGCGGGGAGAGGCCGGGGCGGCGTGGTGCGGCGAGGGGGAGGCCGGGGCGTGGTGCGGCGGCGCCGGCGGGCGCGAACGGCGGCGGTGGCCCGCCGGAGCGGCGCGGGCGGCGATGGTGCGGCGAGGGGGCGAGGCGGCGGCCGGTCACTGGAGTTGGCACGGCGATGGGGCGGCCGGGCTCGAAGACGAAGGCGGCGGGGCGCGGGTGCTGGGCGGCGGCGGCTCCGGGCCGGGAGGACCCCGCACGGGCCTGCGGGCCGGTGGCGATGTGGGCACCGCCCGGGGACAGATGGCAGGACGGGAGTGGCTGGGCGCGACGGGGCGGACGTTGTCCGGTCCGCACCGGACACGTCTGTCGGCGGCAGATCTGAATCTTTTTTTTAGTGTTTGGACGGGGGAGACGAGATCCGAAAAATGGAGGGGGTATATATAGGCATAGAGGGAGCTAGGAGAGTCCAAATGAGGTGCGGTTTTCGGCCACGCGATAGTGATCGAACGCTCTAGGACATGGAGCAGAGTTTGGTGGGTTTTGGGTCAAATTGGAGGGGTGTTGGGCTGCAACACACACAGGCCTTTTTGGTCCCTCGGTTAACCGTTTGAGTATCAAACGAAGTCCAAATGATACGAAACTTGACAGGCGGTCTACGGTAGTAAACCAAGGCCGCATGACAAGTCTCGGTCCAATCCGGAAATGTTTAATCCCCACACACGAAAGAAAGCTAGAAATGACCACCGGAGGAGAACGAAGCGCCGGAATGCAAAACGGGCAACGGGGAAAATGCTCGGATGCATGAGACGAACACGTATGCAAATGCAATGCACATGATGACATGATATGAGATGCAAGAAAACAAAAACAACACACGGAGACAAAGACCCGAACCCGAGAAATAAATATAACTTAACGCCGGAAACGGCAAGAGTTGGAGTACAAATTGGGAAAGTCGTATCTGGGGCGTTACATGGTAAAACCAAGGTTGGGCCTTGCTGGAGGAGTTTTACTCAAA
This sequence comes from Triticum urartu, assembly GCF_056163025.1. Taxonomy (NCBI): domain Eukaryota; kingdom Viridiplantae; phylum Streptophyta; class Magnoliopsida; order Poales; family Poaceae; genus Triticum; species Triticum urartu. The sequence goes on from NC_141874.1 coordinate 343,897,833, forward strand.
GCGAACTGTCAAGGGGGTCCCATAACCCCAACCACGGAAAGAACGCAAAATCAAGGAACATAACACCGGTATGATGGAAACTAGGGCGACAAGAGTGGAACAAAACACCGAGCAAAAGGCCAAGCCTTCCACACTTTGCCAAGTATATAGATGCATTAATTAAATAAGAGATATTGTGATATCCCAAGATATCCATGTTCTAACATGGAACAACCTGCACTGCACCTGCAACTAGCGACACTATAAGAGGGGCTGAGCAAAAGCGGTAACATAGACAAACAACGGTTTGCTAGGAAGGTGGGTTAGAGGCTTGACATGGCAATATGGGAGGCTTGATAAACAAGTGGTAGGTAGCGCAACATAGCGATAGAACGAACAACTAGCAAGCAAAGATAGAAGTGATATCGGGGGTAATGATCATCTTGCCTGCAAAGTTCTTGGGGTTGTCGAAAGCTTGCTCCTCGTAAACGTACTCGACAGGTTCCTCGCTCACGAACTCGTCTCCCGGCTCTACCCAAAGCAAGAACACAAGCAACGGAACAACAATCAATCACGGTGCAATGCACAAGCAACATGATGCAAGACATGTCATGTAATTCAAGATATGATATGCAATGCATATGGGTACTTCGGAAGGGAAAAGATTATCATGGCATCAACTTGGCAAACCAATCATGTCACTGGAAAGGTTAGGATATTTCGGTCGAAATCGATATAAGATCACCACAAATAGATGCACGGTTTGCATATGACGAGCAAAACAAGAACAATGCAACACTGCACTTAACAACATCATAGCACTTAAAATTCATCATGAAACTATGCTACAACACTCCAACATAGCAATAAGGCACGTGGCAATGACGTAAAGGTGAAGCTAAACAAATCATGAACACTGAGCTCCTGCTAGAACTCACTAGAACAAGCCTAAAACAGCATGGCAAATATGCAAATGACAATAGTTTCATAGACTTAGTGAAAAATACTAAACATGGCGTAAACAACATAAGGTAGCAATGTTTAGAGCTGGTAAATTACTGCTACATGAACATATCATGGCAAACAAGAGCATGGCATGCTAGTACTAAAGACAAAGAACAAAACTCCCTTACTGAACTTGAGCCAAAGATGCACAGAAAAGATCGTAGCATCAATGCAAACATGGCAAGTGATATGAACAGATTCACACAATGGAAAAACATGGCATGGCAGATACAGATTCATGATAGAAACTTTCAAAGCTCATGCCACTCACCATAAAGTATTTCATGGCATCACAAGGTAACCAACAGTAAGAAGACACAGTTATGAAGCTAAACATGGCAATAGCATAGTCATAGGGTGCATGGACCACTAGCAAAATACATGGCAAAAATGAACTTCCTGTTAACAAATTGACAGCAATAATATTTAGCAAAAGGAGAGCTTGGTAATGACAAGCTGCTGTACCCCATAATTACAACCAGAGGCATGAATGGATAGAGCATAACCATATCTTCAAAACACCCTTACTGAACTTCATCCAAATATGCATGGATCTATTTGTGGCAACAAATCAACATAGCAGCATAATGTAACAGGAAAAGACTTAGCAGAAAAACTAAGTAGCTGAAAATAGCAACATCAAGTGGCCTACGTTGCATGCTTGTGCTAGTCACCACAGGGCACATAAAACTACAAGGATTGCACCACTGTAAAGATGGCATGGAGATGCTCCTAAAACATGTAGACATGATGCTCAAAAGACAAAAACACAAAATGCTATGAAAAAGACAAATCAGCAAGTTATGATAGATTCTAGTAGACAACATCATTTAGCACTTTTGCAACAAATATTAGGGCATCAATATGGACAATAACATGCATGCAAATGACACTAGCATGTAAAGCATGATGAGACGAACATTTCGATATAACATATGCACAAATCGGAGCTACGGACACGAAGATATGGCATGATGAACGGGCACACATAATGTCACAGAAAAAGGACTTAGGGAAAAAATCAACCTCCGGATCTAGGGTTTGACCTGGCACGAGAATCGCGGTAGGCCGGAGATGGGCGGCGCGGCGGCCGGAGTTTGTTGGGGAAGGTCGCCGGGGACGGGGTGCTCTGGCGTGGATCCATCCAGATCCGGCGCAGTGGCAGCGGAGGGCGGCGCGGAGCGGCGCCGGTGAATGGCGGCGGCGCTCGCTTGCGAGCCGGGCGGCGGATGGCGGCGTCTGGGGTAGCCACCAAGCATGCAGGGCTGCGCGCAATGCCAGGCGGCGGCGGGGCGCGCGCGTGCGGGTGGTAGGCGGCGGCGGCGACCGCGGGCCGAGAGGGCCTGCCTCGGGCAGCGCGGCCGGCGGCGGTGGGAGGTGGCTGTGAGACACATGGCATCTCCCGATTCGCGAAGGGGCGGCGGCGGACGTGTCCGGCGTGGAGGGAGAGGGTGGAGCAAGGGTTTCATCCGCAAATTTCAGGGGGAGAGGCCTATTTATAGATAGGGGGAGCTAGGAGAGTCCAAATGAGGTGCGGTTTTTGCCCACACTGTCATGATCCAACGATGGAGAGCATGGAGAGGGTTTAGATGGGCTAGTGGGCTGTTGTAGAGGGGTGCTGGGCTGCAAAGAGAGGGGGGTTCCGGCGGTTACATGGTTAACCGTTGGGGCATCAAACGACCTCCATATGGAACAGAATTAGACAGGCGGCCTACCGGTGATGTACCAAGGCCACTCGACAAATCTTGAGCCATTCCTAGAATGTTTTTCTCCCGCTCACGAAACGAGATCTGATGGGTGCAATGGGTGCATGTGTGAGTGTCGAATTCCCAAATGGACAACGGGGAAAATGACCGGATGCATGAGACGAACACGAATGCAAATGAGATGCACATGATGGCATGAGATGAAATGCATGACATGAACAAAATGCAAAAATGAGGACAAAACCCAACCATGGAGGATATAACATATAACATTGCCGGAAATGCAAAGAGTTGGAGTTACAATTATGGAATGTTACATCTGGGGCATTACATTGAGCCTAGCCGCCGTGCCATGGTAGCGGACCTGCCAGCGGTCGTACTCCATGGCCGCGAGCTCGGCCGTGTGGAAGCTACCGAGCCACCGACGAGTGTGGGTCTCCCGATCTGTAATCTCGACGACCCATGTCCCCCACCGCCGCTGCTGGACCCCGAGGTAGGACCTCGTTAGCTGCCGGGTTCGAGGGAGGACGGGGAAGTCCTCAAACAAGAGTAGGGGCGCGGTGGCGGGCGGATCGGGGGACCGGCGACGGTGGTTCGAACCCGTGGAGGACGATGGAGACACCTCGCCGGGCACCTCGCCGGCGTCGGGCGAAAAGGCCGCGATAAACCTGTTTTTGGCCATTGGCTCCTCGAGCTCCCCGACACACAGGCAGAGGTTGAGGATGGAGGCGCTGGCGATGGCGGTAACCTACCAATGCTTTAGGTGGTGGTGTGTGTCTGTGTGAGCGGAGGTTTTGGGGAGTGTGTGGTGTGTGTGGAGGGGGAAAGGTTGTGTTTGAGGAAATTTCTAGTGTCAACATAGAACAACAGGAGTGTTGTGTTATGTTTTGGAATTTTTCGGGGTTCATTTGGACATTTTTATTCATTAACTGGGTTTTCTAGGCATTTTATGTGCATAATTCAAATTTGAAATACATGCACATGCTCCAGTGCATATAAATTGGTTGAAAAAGAAAATATGTGTCCTTGGGTGCATGCTTAGGTCCTATCCAAGAAACGGGAATGAATTTCAAACACCAGTGCACTGTTGATTGCCGGCAAAACATTGAGATTCATGGTTTTTAAATTCTAGTAAATCCAAAACTCGTCTGAAATTCATGAAACTTGGCATGGTATCATAGAGCGGCATCAACATGCCTTGGTAAAATTTTTGTCCCATTTGGGGCAGGTTTGGGTATAAGCTTCTCACAAACCAGAGCTTCTAACAACAAGCGTGGTGGTTTCGGTAGGGAACGTGCCACCTTTGGAGATGAAACGACATCCGTTGCCTCTTATTGCTATGAAAAATTTTCTAGTATCAACAAAGAACAACATGAGTGTTGTGTTACGTTCTGGAATTTTTCGGGGTTTGTTTGGACATTTGTATACGTTAACTGGGTTTTCTAGGCATTTATGTGTATAATTCAAATTTGATATACATGCACATGCTCCAGTGCATATAAATTGGTTGGAAAATCAAATATGTGTCCTTGGGTGCATGCTTAGGTTCCATCCAAGAAACGGGAATGAATTTCAAACACCAGGGCACTATTGATTGCCGGCAAAACGTTGAGATACCTGGTTTTTAAATTCTAGTAAATCCAAAACTCATCTGAAATTCATGAAACTTGGCATGGTATCATGGAGCTACAGCAACATGCCGATTTTTGTCCCATTTGGGGCAGGTTTGGGTATAAGCTTCTCACAAACCAGAGCTTCTCACAACAAGCCTCGTGGTTTCGGTAGGGCACGTGCCACCTTTGGGTACAAAACGATATCCATTTCCTCTTATTGCTTTCAAAAAATTTCTAGTGTCAACATAGAACAATAGGAGTGTTGTGTTACGTTTTGGAATTTTTCGGGGTTCGTTTGGACATTTTTATTCATTAACTGGGTTTTCTAGGCATTTTATGTGCATAATTCAAATTTGAAATACATGCACATTCTCCAGAGCATATAAATTGGTTAAAAAATCAAATATGTGCCCTTGGGAGCATGCTTAGGTCCCATCCAAGAAATGGGAATGAATTTCAAACACCAGGGCAATGTTGATTGGTGGCAAAACGTTGAGATTCATGGTTTTTAAATTCTAGTAAATCCAAAGTCGTCTGAAATTCATGAAACTTGGCATGGTATCATGGAGCGGCATCAACATGCCTTGGTAAAAAATTTGTCCCATTTGAAGCAGGTTTGGGTATAAGCTTCTCACAAACCAGAGCTTCTCACAACAAGCGTGGTGGTTTCGGTAGGGAACGTGCCACCTTTGGAGACGAAACAATATCCGTTGCCTCTTATTGCTTTGAAAAAATTTCTAGTGTCAACAAAGAACAACATGAGTGTTGTGTTAAGTTCTGGAATTTTTCGGGGTTTGTTTGGACATTTTTATACATTAACTGGGTTTTCTAGGCATTTTATGTGTATAATTCAAATTTGAAATACATGCACATGCTCTAGTGCATATAAATTGGTTGGAAAATCAAACATGTGTCCTTGGGTGCATGCTTAGGTTCCATCCAAGAAATGGGAATGAATTTCACACACAGTGCACTGTTGATTGCCGGCAAAACGTTGAGATACCTGGTTTTTAAATTCTAGTAATTCCAAAACTTGTGTGAAATTCATGAAACTTGGCATGGTATCATGGAGCGGCATCAACATGCCATGGTAAAGTTTTCGTCCCAATTGGTGCAGGTTTGGGTATAAGCTTCTCACAAACCAGAGCTTCTCACAACAAGCCTCGTGGTTTCGGTAGGGAACGTGCCACCTTTGGGTACGAAACGATATCCATTTCCTCTTATTGCTTTCAAAAAATTTCTAGTGTCAACATAGAACAACAGGAGTGTTGTGTTAAGATTTGGAATTTTTCGGGGTTCGTTTGGACATTTTTATTCATTAACTGGGTTTTCTAGGCATTTTATGTGCACAGTTCAAATTTGAAATACATGCACATGCTCCAGCGCATATAAATTGGTTGAAAAAAAATCAAATATGCGTCCTTGGGTGCATGATTAGGTCCCATCCAAGAAACGAGAATGAATTTCAAACACAAGGGCACTGTTGATTGCCGGCTAATTGTTGAGATTCATGGTTTCTAAATTCTAGTAAATCCAAGACTCGTCTAAAATTCATGAAACTTGGCATGGTATCATGGAGCGGCATCAACATTCCTTGGTAAAAATTTTGTCATATTTGGGGCAGGTTTGGGTATAAGCTTCTCACAAACCAGAGCTTCTCACAACAAGCCTCGTGGTTTCGGTAGGGAACGTGCCACCTTTGGGGACGAAACGATATCCGTTGCCTCTTATTGCTTTTAAAAAAATTTCTAGTGTCAACAAAGAACAACATCAGTGTTGTGTTAAGTTTTGGAATTTTTCGGGGTTTGTTTGGACATTTCTTTACATTAACTGGGTTTTCTAGGCATTTTATGCGTATAATTCAAATTTGATATACATGCTCCAGTGCATATAAATTGGTTGGAAAATCAAATATGTGTCCTTGGGTGCATGCTTAGGTTCCATCCAAGAAATGGGAATGAATTTCAAATACAGTGCACTCTTGATTGCCGGCAAAACATTGAGATACGTGGTTTTTAAATTCTAGTAAATCCAAAACTCGTCTGAAATTCATGAAACTTGGCATGGTATCATGGAGCTGCATCGACATGCCATGGTAAATTTTTTGTCCCATTTGGGGCAGGTTTGGGTATAAGCTTCTCACAAACCAGAGCTTCTCACAACAAACCTCGTGGTTTCGGTAGGGAACGTGCCACCTTTGGGTACGAAACCATATCCATTTCCTCTTATTGTTTTCAAAAAATTTCTAGTGTCAAAATAGAACAACAGGAGTGTTGTGTTAAGTTTTGGAATTTTTGGGGTTCGTTTGGACATTTTTATTCATTAACTGGGTTTTCTAGGCATTTTATGTGCATAATTCAAATTTGAAATACATGCACATGCTCCAGCGCATATAAATTGGTTGAAAAATCAAATATGTGTCCTTTGGTGCATGCTTAGGTCCCATCCAAGAAACGGCAATGAATTTCAAACACCAGGGCACCGTTGACAGGCGGAAAATTGTTGAGATTCATGGTTTCTAGATTCTAGTAAATCCAAAACTCGTCTGAAATTTATGAAACTTGGCATGGTATCATGGAGTGGCATCAACATGCCTTGGTAAAAATTTTGTCCTATTTGGGGCCAGTTTAGGTATAAGCTTCTCACAAACCAAAGCTTCTCACAACAAGCGTGGTGGTTTCGGTAGGGAACGTGCCACCTTTGGAGACGAAACGATATCCGTTGCCTCTTATTGCTTTTAAAAAATTCTAGTGTCAACAAAGAACAACATCAGCGTTGTGTTAAGTTTTGGAATTTTTCGGGGTTTGTTTGGACATTTCTATACATTAACAGGGTTTTCTAGGCATTTTATGTGTACAATTCAAATTTGATATACATGCACATGCTCCAGTGCATATAAATTGGTTGGAAAATCAAATATGTGTCCTTGGGTGCATGCTTAGGTTCCATCCAAGAAATGGGAATGAGTTTCAAACACAGCGCACTGTTGATTGCCGGCAAAATGTTGAGATACCTGGTTTTTAAATTCTAGTAAATCGAAAACTCGTCTAAAATTCATGAAACCTGGCATGGTATCATGGAGCTGCATCAACATGCCATGGTAAAATTTCTGTCCCGTTTGGGGCAGGTTTGGGTATAAGCTTCTCACTAACCAGAGCTTCTCACAACAAGCCTCGTGGTTTCGGTAGGGAACGTGCCACCTTTGGGTACGAAACGATATCCATTTCCTCTTATTGCTTTCAAAAAAATTCTAGTGTCAACATAGAACAATAGGAGTGTTGTGTTAAGTTTTGGAATTTTTTGGGGTTCGTTTGGACATTTTTATTCATTAACAGGGTTTTTGAGGCATTTTATGTGCATAATTCAAATTTGAAATTCATGCACATGCTCCAGCGCATATAAATTGGTTGAAAAAATCAAATACGTGTCCTTGGGTGCATGCTTAGGTCCCATCCAAGAAATGGGAATGAATTTCAAACACTAGGGCACTAATGATTGCTGGCAAAACATTGAGATTCATGGTTTCTAAATTCTAGTAAATTCAAAACTCGTCTGAAATTCATGAAACTTGGCATGGTATCATGGAGCGGCATCAACATGCCTTGGTAAAAAAATTGTCCCATTTGGGGCAGGTTTGGGTATAAGCTTCTCACAAACCAGAGCTTCTCGCAACAAGCCTGGTGGTTTCGGTAGGGAACGTGCCACCTTTGGAGACAAAACGATATCCGTTTCCTCTTATTGCTTTGAAATTTTTTCTAATGTCAACAAAGAACAACATGAGTGTTGTGTTAAGTTCTGGAATTTTTCGGGGTTTGTTGGACATTTTTATACATTAACTGGGTTTTCTAGGCATTTTATTTGTATAATTCAAATTTGATATACATGCACATGCTCCAGTGCATATAAATTGGTTGGAAAATCAAATATGTGTCCTTGGGTGCATGCTTAGGTTCCATCCAAGAAATGGGAATAAATTTCAAACAGAGTGCACTCTTGATTGCCGGCAAAACGTTGAGATACCCGATTTTTAAATTCTAGTAAATCCAAAACTCGTCTGAAATTCATGAAACTTGGCATGGTATCATGGAGCGGCATAAACATGCCGTGGTAAAGTTTTTGTCCCAATTGGGGCAGGTTTGGGTATAAGCTTCTCACAAACCAGAGCTTCTCACAACAAGCCTCTTGGTTTCGGTAGGGAACGTGCCACCTTTGGGTACGAAACGATACCAATTTCATCTTATTGCTTTCAAAAAATTTCTAGTGTCAACATAGAACAACAGGAGTGTCGTGTTAAGATTTGGAATTTTTCGGGGTTCGTTTGGACATTTTTATTCATTAACTGGGTTTTCTAGGCATTTTATGTGCATAGTTCAAATTTGAAATACATGCACATGCTCCAGCGCATATAAATTGGTTGAAAAAAATCAAATATGTGTCCTTGGGTGCATGCTTAGGTCCCATCCAAGAAACGGGAATGAATTTCAAACACCAGGGCATTGTTGATTGCCGAAATTTTTTGAGATTCATGGTTCCTTAATTCTAGTAAATCCAAAACTCCTCTGAAATTCATGAAACTTGGCATGGTATCATGGAGCGGCATCAACATGCCTTGGTAAAAAAAATTGTCCCATTTGGGGCAAGTTTGGTTATAAGCTTCTCACAAACCAAAGCTTCTCACAACAAGCCTAGTGGTTTCGGTAGGGAACGTGCCACCTTTGGAGACGAAAGGATATCCGTTTCCTCTTATTGCTTCGAACAATTTTTCTAGTGTCAATAAAGAACAATATGAGTGTTGTGTTACGTTCTGGAATTTTTCTGGGTTTGTTTGGGCATTTTTATACATTAACTGGGTTTTCTAGGCATTTTATGTGTACAATTCAAATTTGATATACATGCACATGCTCCAGTGCATATAAATTGGTTGGAAAATCAAATATGTGTCCTTGGGTGCATGCTTAGGTTCCATCCTAGAAATGGGAATGAGTTTCAAACACAGCGCACTGTTGATTGCCGGCAAAACGTTGAGATACCTGGTTTTTAAATTCTAGTAAATCAAAAACTCGTCTAAAATTCATGAAACCTGGCATGGTATCATGGAGCTGCATCAACATGCCATGGTAAAATTTCTGTCCCGTTTGGGGCAGGTTTGGGTATAAGCTTCTCACTAACCAGAGCTTCTCACAACAAGCCTCGTGGTTTCGGTAGGGAACGTGCCACCTTTGGGTACGAAACGATATCCATTTCCTCTTATTGCTTTTTAATAAAGTTCTAGTGTCAACATAGAACAATAGGAGTGTTGTGTTAAGTTTTGGAATTTTTCGGGGTTCGTTTGGACATTTTTATTCATTAACTGGGTTTTCGAGGCATTTTATGTGCATAATTCAAATTTGAAATAAATGCACATGCTCCAGCGCATATAAATTGGTTGAAAAAATTAAATACGTGTCCTTGGGTGCATGCTTAGGTCCCATCCAAGAAATGGGAATGAATTTCAAACACTAGGGCACTAATGATTGCTGGCAAAACATTGAGATTCATGGTTTCTAAATTCTAGTAAATTCAAAACTCGTCTGAAATTCATGAAACTTGGCATGGAATCATGGAGCGGCATCAACATGCCTTGGTAAAAAAATTATCCCATTTGGGGCAGGTTTGGTTATAAGCTTCTCACAAACCAGAGCTTCTCACAACAAGCCTGGTGGTTTCGATAGGGAACGTGCCACCTTTGGAGACAAAACGATATCCGTTTCCTCTTATTGCTTTGAATTTTTTTCTAATGTCAACAAAGAACAACATGAGTGTTGTGTTAAGTTCTGGAATTTTCCGGGGTTTGTTGGACATTTTTATACATTAACTGGGTTTTCTAGGCATTTTATTTGTATAATTCAAATTTGATATACATGCACATGCTCCAGTGCATATAAATTGGTTGGAAAATCAAATATGTGTCTTTGGGTTCATCCTTAGGTTCCATCCAAGAAATGGGAATGAATTTCAAACACAGTGCACTCTTGATTGCCGGCAAAACGTTGAGATACCCGATTTTTAAATTCTAGTAAATCCAAAACTCGTCTGAAATTCATGAAACTTGGCATGGTATCTTCGAGCGGCATCAACATGTCGTGGTAAAGTTTTTGTCCCAATTGGGGCAGGTTTGGGTATAAGCTTCTCACAAACCAGACCTTCTCATAACAAGCCTCGTGGTTTCGGTAGGGAACGTGCCACCTTTGGGTACAAAACGATATCAATTTCCTCTTATTGCTTTCAAAAAATTTCTAGTGTCAACATAGAACAACAGGAGTATCGTGTTAAGATTTGGAATTTTTCGGGGTTCATTTGGACATTTTTATTCATTAACTGGGTTTTCTAGGCATTTTATGTGCATAGTTCAAATTTGAAATACATGCACATGCTCCAGCGCATATAAATTGGTTGAAAAAAATCAAATATGTGTCCTTGGGTGCATGCTTAGGTCCCATCCAAGAAATGGGAATGAATTTCAAACACCAGGGCATTGTTGATTGCCGGCAAATTTTTGAGATTCATGGTTCCTAAATTCTAGTAAATCCAAAACTCGTCTGAAATTCATGAAACTTGGCATGGTATCATGGAGCGGCATCAACATGCCTTGGTAAAATTTTTGTCCTATTTGGGGCAGGTTTGGGTATAAGCTTCTCACAAACCAGAGCTTCTCACAACAAGCGTGGTGGTTTCGGTAGGGAACGTGCCACCTTTGGAGATGAAACGATATCCGTTGCCTCTTATTGCTTTAAAAAAAATTCTAGTGTCAACAAAGAACAACATCAGTGTTGTGTTATGTTTTGGAATTTTTAAGGGTTTGTTTGGACAATTCTATACATTAACTGGGTTTTCTAGGCATTTTATGTGTATAATTCAAATTTGATATACATGCACATGCTCCAGTGCATATAAATTGGTTGGAAAATCAAATATGTGTCCTTGGGTGCATGCTTAGGTTCCATCCAAGAAAAGGGAATCAATTTCAAACACAGTGCACTGTTGATTGCCGGCGAAACGTTGAGATACCTGGTTTTCAAATTCTTGTAAATCGAAAACTCGTCTGAAATTCATGAAACTTGGCATGGTATCTGCTTAGGTCCCATCCAAGAAACGGCAATGAATTTCAAACACCAGGGCACCGTTGACTGGCGGAAAATTGTTGAGATTCATGGTTTCTAGATTCTAGTAAATCCAAAACTCGTCTGAAATTTATGAAACTTGGCATGGTATCATGGAGTGGCATCAACATGCCTTGGTAAAAATTTTGTCCTATTTGGGGCCAGTTTAGGTATAAGCTTCTCACAAACCAAAGCTTCTCACAACAAGCGTGGTGGTTTCGGTAGGGAACGTGCCACCTTTGGAGACGAAACGATATCCGTTGCCTCTTATTGCTTTAAAAAAATTCTAGTGTCAACAAAGAACAACATCAGCGTTGTGTTAAGTTTTGGAATTTTTCGGGGTTTGTTTGGACATTTCTATACATTAACAGGGTTTTCTAGGCATTTTATGTGTACAATTCAAATTTGATATACATGCACATGCTCCAGTGCATATAAATTGATTGGAAAATCAAATATGTGTCCTTGGGTGCATGCTTAGGTTCCATCCAAGAAATGGGAATGAGTTTCAAACACAGCGCACTGTTGATTGCCGGCAAAATGTTGAGATACCTGGTTTTTAAATTCTAGTAAATCGAAAACTCGTCTAAAATTCATGAAACCTGGCATGGTATCATGGAGCTGCATCAACATGCCATGGTAAAATTTCTGTCCCGTTTGGGGCAGGTTTGGGTATAAGCTTCTCACTAACCAGAGCTTCTCACAACAAGCCTCGTGGTTTCGGTAGGGAACGTGCCACCTTTGGGTACGAAACGATATCCATTTCCTCTTATTGCTTTCAAAAAAATTCTAGTGTCAACATAGAACAATAGGAGTGTTGTGTTAAGTTTTGGAATTTTTTGGGGTTCGTTTGGACATTTTTATTCATTAACAGGGTTTTTGAGGCATTTTATGTGCATAATTCAAATTCGAAATTCATGCACATGCTCCAGCGCAAATAAATTGGTTGAAAAAATCAAATACGTGTCCTTGGGTGCATGCTTAGGTCCCATCCAAGAAATGGGAATGAATTTCAAACACTAGGGCACTAATGATTGCTGGCAAAACATTGAGATTCATGGTTTCTAAATTCTAGTAAATTCAAAACTCGTCTGAAATTCATGAAACTTGGCATGGTATCATGGAGCGGCATCAACATGCCTTGGTAAAAAAATTGTCCCATTTGGGGCAGGTTTGGGTATAAGCTTCTCACAAACCAGAGCTTCTCGCAACAAGCCTGGTGGTTTCGGTAGGGAACGTGCCACCTTTGGAGACAAAACGATATCCGTTTCCTCTTATTGCTTTGAAATTTTTTCTAATGTCAACAAAGAACAACATGAGTGTTGTGTTAAGTTCTGGAATTTTTCGGGGTTTGTTGGACATTTTTATACATTAACTGGGTTTTCTAGGCATTTTATTTGTATAATTCAAATTTGATATACATGCACATGCTCCAGTGCATATAAATTGGTTGGAAAATCAAATATGTGTCCTTGGGTGCATGCTTAGGTTCCATCCAAGAAATGGGAATGAATTTCAAACAGAGTGCACTCTTGATTGCCGGCAAAACGTTGAGATACCCGATTTTTAAATTCTAGTAAATCCAAAACTCGTCTGAAATTCATGAAACTTGGCATGGTATCATGGAGCGGCATAAACATGCCGTGGTAAAGTTTTTGTCCCAATTGGGGCAGGTTTGGGTATAAGCTTCTCACAAACCAGAGCTTCTCACAACAAGCCTCTTGGTTTCGGTAGGGAACGTGCCACCTTTGGGTACGAAACGATACCAATTTCATCTTATTGCTTTCAAAAAATTTCTAGTGTCAACATAGAACAACAGGAGTGTCGTGTTAAGATTTGGAATTTTTCGGGGTTCGTTTGGACATTTTTATTCATTAACTGGGTTTTCTAGGCATTTTATGTGCATAGTTCAAATTTGAAATACATGCACATGCTCCAGCGCATATAAATTGGTTGAAAAAAATCAAATATGTGTCCTTGGGTGCATGCTTAGGTCCCATCCAAGAAACGGGAATGAATTTCAAACACCAGGGCATTGTTGATTGCCGAATTTTTTTGAGATTCATGGTTCCTTAATTCTAGTAAATCCAAAACTCCTCTGAAATTCATGAAACTTGGCATGGTATCATGGAGCGGCATCAACATGCCTTGGTAAAAAAAATTGTCCCATTTGGGGCAAGTTTGGTTATAAGCTTCTCACAAACCAAAGCTTCTCACAACAAGCCTGGTGGTTTCGGTAGGGAACGTGCCACCTTTGGAGACGAAAGGATATCCGTTTCCTCTTATTGCTTCGAACAATTTTTCTAGTGTCAATAAAGAACAATATGAGTGTTGTGTTACGTTCTGGAATTTTTCTGGGTTTGTTTGGGCATTTTTATACATTAACTGGGTTTTCTAGGCATTTTATGTGTACAATTCAAATTTGATATACATGCACATGCTCCAGTGCATATAAATTGGTTGGAAAATCAAATATGTGTCCTTGGGTGCATGCTTAGGTTCCATCCTAGAAATGGGAATGAGTTTCAAACACAGCGCACTGTTGATTGCCGGCAAAACGTTGAGATACCTGGTTTTTAAATTCTAGTAAATCAAAAACTCGTCTAAAATTCATGAAACCTGGCATGGTATCATGGAGCTGCATCAACATGCCATGGTAAAATTTCTGTCCCGTTTGGGGCAGGTTTGGGTATAAGCTTCTCACTAACCAGAGCTTCTCACAACAAGCCTCGTGGTTTCGGTAGGGAACGTGCCACCTTTGGGTACGAAACGATATCCATTTCCTCTTATTGCTTTTTAATAAAGTTCTAGTGTCAACATAGAACAATAGGAGTGTTGTGTTAAGTTTTGGAATTTTTCGGGGTTCGTTTGGACATTTTTATTCATTAACTGGGTTTTCGAGGCATTTTATGTGCATAATTCAAATTTGAAATACATGCACATGCTCCAGCGCATATAAATTGGTTGAAAAAATCAAATACGTGTCCTTGGGTGCATGCTTAGGTCCCATCCAAGAAATGGGAATGAATTTCAAACACTAGGGCACTAATGATTGCTGGCAAAACATTGAGATTCATGGTTTCTAAATTCTAGTAAATTCAAAACTCGTCTGAAATTCATGAAACTTGGCATGGAATCATGGAGCGGCATCAACATGCCTTGGTAAAAAAATTATCCCATTTGGGGCAGGTTTGGTTATAAGCTTCTCACAAACCAGAGCTTCTCACAACAAGCCTGGTGGTTTCGGTAGGGAACGTGCCACCTTTGGAGACAAAACGATATCCGTTTCCTCTTATTGCTTTGAATTTTTTTTCTAATGTCAACAAAGAACAACATGAGTGTTGTGTTAAGTTCTGGAATTTTCCGGGGTTTGTTGGACATTTTTATACATTAACTGGGTTTTCTAGGCATTTTATTTGTATAATTCAAATTTGATATACATGCACATGCTCCAGTGCATATAAATTGGTTGGAGAATCAAATATGTGTCTTTGGGTGCATCCTTAGGTTCCATCCAAGAAATGGGAATGAATTTCAAACACAGTGCACTCTTGATTGCCGGCAAAACGTTGAGATACCCGATTTTTAAATTCTAGTAAATCCAAAACTCGTCTGAAATTCATGAAACTTGGCATCGTATCTTCGAGCGGCATCAACATGTCGTGGTAAAGTTTTTGTCCCAATTGGGGCAGGTTTGGGTATAAGCTTCTCACAAACCAGAGCTTCTCATAACAAGCCTCGTGGTTTCGGTAGGGAACGTGCCACCTTTGGGTACAAAACGATATCAATTTCCTCTTATTGCTTTCAAAAAATTTCTAGTGTCAACATAGAACAACAGGAGTGTCGTGTTAAGATTTGGAATTTTTCGGGGTTCATTTGGACATTTTTATTCATTAACTTGGTTTTCTAGGCATTTTATGTGCATAGTTCAAATTTGAAATACATGCACATGCTCCAGCGCATATAAATTGGTTGAAAAAAATCAAATATGTGTCCTTGGGTGCATGCTTAGGTCCCATCCAAGAAACGGGAATGAATTTCAAACACCAGGGCATTGTTGATTGCCGGCAAATTTTTGAGATTCATGGTTCCTAAATTCTAGTAAATCCAAAACTCGTCTGAAATTCATGAAACTTGGCATGGTATCATGGAGCGGCATCAACATGCCTTGGTAAAATTTTTGTCCTATTTGGGGCAGGTTTGGGTATAAGCTTCTCACAAACCAGAGCTTCTCACAACAAGCGTGGTGGTTTCGGTAGGGAACGTGCCACCTTTGGAGATGAAACGATATCCGTTGCCTCTTATTGCTTTAAAAAAAATTCTAGTGTCAACAAAGAACAACATCAGTGTTGTGTTAAGTTTTGGAATTTTTAAGGGTTTGTTTGGACAATTCTATACATTAACTGGGTTTTCTAGGCATTTTATGTGTATAATTCAAATTTGATATACATGCACATGCTCCAGTGCATATAAATTGGTTGGAAAATCAAATATGTGTCCTTGGGTGCATGCTTAGGTTCCATCCAAGAAAAGGGAATCAATTTCAAACACAGTGCACTGTTGATTGCCGGCGAAACGTTGAGATACCTGGTTTTCAAATTCTTGTAAATCGAAAACTCGTCTGAAATTCATGAAACTTGGCATGGTATCTGCTTAGGTCCCATCCAAGAAACGGCAATGAATTTCAAACACCAGGGCACCGTTGACTGGCGGAAAATTGTTGAGATTCATGGTTTCTAGATTCTAGTAAATCCAAAACTCGTCTGAAATTTATGAAACTTGGCATGGTATCATGGAGTGGCATCAACATGCCTTGGTAAAAATTTTGTCCTATTTGGGGCCAGTTTAGGTATAAGCTTCTCACAAACCAAAGCTTCTCACAACAAGCGTGGTGGTTTCGGTAGGGAACGTGCCACCTTTGGAGACGAAACGATATCCGTTGCCTCTTATTGCTTTAAAAAAATTCTAGTGTCAACAAAGAACAACATCAGCGTTGTGTTAAGTTTTGGAATTTTTCGGGGTTTGTTTGGACATTTCTATACATTAACAGGGTTTTCTAGGCATTTTATGTGTACAATTCAAATTTGATATACATGCACATGCTCCAGTGCATATAAATTGATTGGAAAATCAAATATGTGTCCTTGGGTGCATGCCTAGGTTCCATCCAAGAAATGGGAATGAGTTTCAAACACAGCGCACTGTTGATTGCCGGCAAAGCGTTGAGATACCTGGTTTTTAAATTCTAGTAAATCAAAAACTCGTCTAAAATTCATGAAACCTGGCATGGTATCATGGAGCTGCATCAACATGCCATGGTAAAATTTCTGTCCCGTTTGGGGCAGGTTTGGGTATAAGCTTCTCACTAACCAGAGCTTCTCACAACATGCCTCGTGGTTTCGTAGGGAACGTGCCACCTTTGGGTACGAAACGATATCCATTTCCTCTTACTGCTGTCAAAAAATTTCTAGTGTCAACATAGAACAACAGCAGTGTTGTGTTAAGAATTGGAATTTTTCGGGGTTCGTTTGGACATTTTTATTCATTAACTGGGTTTTCTGGGCATTTTATGATCATAATTCCAATTTGAAATACATGCACATGCTCCAGCGCATATAAATTGGTTGAAAAATCAAATACGTGTCCTTGGGTGCATGCTTATGTCCCATCCAAGAAACGGGAAGGAATTTCAAACACCAGGGCACTGTTTATTGCCGGCAAAACGTTGAGATTCATGGTTTCTAAATTCTAGTAAATCCAAAACTCGTCTGAAATTCATGAAACTTGGCAGGGTATAATAGAGCAGCATCAACATACCTTGGTAAAAATTTTGTCCCATTTGGGGCAGGTTTGGGTGTAAGCTTCTCACAAACCAGAGGTTCTCAAACATGCGTGGTGGTTTCGGTAGGGAACGTGCCACATTTGGAGACGAAACAATAGTCGTTGCCTCTTATTGCTTTGAAAAATTTTCTAGTGTCAACAAAGAACAACATGAGTGTTGTGTTAAGTTCTGAAATTTTTCAGGGTTTGTTTGGACATTTTTATATATTAACTGGGTTTTCTAGGCATTTTATGTGTATAATTCAAATTTGATATACATGCACATGCTCCAGTGCATATAAATTGGTAGGAAAATGAAATATGTGTCCTTGGGTGCATGCTTAGGTTCCATCCAAGAAATGGGAATGAATTTCAAACACAGTGCACTGTTGATTGTCGGCAAAACGTTGAGATACCTGGTTTTTAAAATCTACTAAATCCAAAACTCGTCTGAAATTCATGAAACTTGGCATGGTATCATGGAGCGGCATCAACATGCCGTGGTAATATTTTTGTCCCATTTGGGGCAGGTTTGGGTATAAGCTTCTCACAAACCAGAGCTTCTCACAACAAGCCTCGTGGTTTCGGTTGGGAACGTGCCACCATTGGGTACAAAACGATATCCATTTCCTCTAATTGCTCACAAAAAATTTCTAGTGTCAACATTGAAAAACAGGAGTGTTGTGTTAAGATTTGGAATTTTTCGGGGTTCGTTTGGATATTTTTATTCATTAACTGGGTTTTCTAGGCAATTTATGTGCATAATGCAAAATTTGAAATACATGCACATGCTCCAGCGCATATAAATTGGTTGAAAAAAATCAAATATGTGTCCTTGGGTGCATGCTTAGGTCCCATCCAAGAAACAGGAATGAATTTCAAACACCAGGGAACTGTTGATTGCTGGCAAAACGTTGAGATTCATGGTTTTTAAATTCTAGTACATCCAAAACTCGTCTGAAATTCATGAAACTTGCATTGGTATCATGGAGCAGCATCAACATGCCTTGGTAAAAAATTTGTCCCATTTGGGGCAGGTTTGGGTATAAGCTTCTCACAAACCAGAGCTTCTCACAACAAGCGTGGTGGTTTCGGTAGGGAACGTGCCACCTTTGGAGACGAAACAATATCCGTTGCCTCATATTGCTTTGAAAAAATTTCTAGTGTCAACAAAGAACAACATGAGTGTTGTGTTAAGTTCTGGAATTTTTCGGGGTTTGTTTGGACATTTGTATACATTAACTAGGTTTCTAGGCATTTTATTGTATAATTCAAATTTGATATACATGCACATGCTCCAGTGCATATAAATTGGTTGGAAAATCAAATATGTGTCCTTGGGTGCATGCATAGGTTCCATCCAAGAAATGGGAATGAATTTCAAACACAGCGCACTGTTGATTGCCAGCAAAACATTGAGATAGCTGGTTTCTAAATTCTAGTAAATCCAAAACTCATCTGAAATTCATGAAACTTGGCATAGTATCATGGAGCGTCATCAACATGCCGTGGTAAAATTTTTGCCCCATTTGGGACAGGTTTGGGTATAAGCTTCTCACAAACCAGAGCTTCTCACAACAAGTGTGGTGGTTTCGGTAGGGAACGTGCCACCTTTGGAGACGAAACGATTTCCGTTGCCTCTTATTGCTTTGAAAAAATTTCTAGTGTCAACAAAGAACAACATGAGTGTTGTGTTAAGTTCTGGAATTTTTTGGGGTTTGTTTGGACATTTGTATACATTAACTAGGTTTTCTAGGCATTTTATGTGTATAATTCATATTTGAAATACATGCACATGCTCCAGTGCATATAAATTGGTTGGAAAATCAAATATGTGTCCTTGGGTGCATGCTTAGGTTCCATCCAAGAAATGGGAATGAATTTCAAACACAGTGCACTCTTGATTGCCGGCAAAATGTTGAGATACCTGGTTTTTAAATTCTAGTAAATCCAAAACTCGTCTGACATTCATGAAACTTGGCATGGTATCATGCAGCTGCAGCAACATGCCATGGTAAAATTTTTGTCCCATTTGGGGCAGGTTTGGGTATAACCTTCTCACAAACCAGAGCTTCTCACAACAAGCCTCGTGGTTTCGGTAGGGCACGTGCCACCTTTGGGTACGAAACGATATCCATTTCCTCTTATTGCTTACAAAAAATTTCTAGTGTCAACATAGAAAAACAGGAGTGTTGTGTTAAGATTTGGAATTTTTTGGGGTTCGTTTGGACATTTTTATTCATTAACTTGGTTTTCTAGGCATTTTATGTGCATAATTCAAATTTGAAATACATGCACATGCTCCAGCGCATATAAATTGGTTGAAAAAATCAAATATGTGTCCTTGGGTGCATTCTTAGGTCCCATCCAAGAAACGGGAATGAATTTCAAACACCAGGGCACTATTGATTTCCCGCAAAACGTTGTGATACCTGGTTTTTAAATTCTAATAAATCCAAAACTCGTCTGAAATTCATGAAACTTGGCATGGTATCGTGCAGCTGCAGCAACATGTCGTGGTAAATTTTTTGTCCCATTAGGGGCAGGTTTGGATTTAAGCTTCTCACAAACTAGAGCTTATCACAACAAGCCTCGTCGTTTCGGTAGGGCACGTGCCACCTTTGGGTACGAAACGATATCCGTTTCCTCATATTTCTTTCAAAAAAAATCTAGTGTCAACATAGAACAAGAGGAGTGTTGTGTTAAGTTTTGGAATTTTTCGGGGTTTGTTTGGACATTTTTATTCATTAACTGGGTTTTCTAGGCATTTTATGTGCATAATTCAAATTTGAAATACATGCACATGCTCCAGCGCATATAAATTGGTTGAAAAAAATCAAATATGTGTCCTTGGGTGCATTCTTAGGTCCCATCCAAGAAACGGGAATGAATTTGAAACACCAGGGCACTGTTGATTGCTGGCAAAACGTTGAGATTCATGGTTTTTAAATTCTAGTAAATCCAAAACTCGTCTGAAATTCATGAAACTTGGCATGGTATCATGGAGCGGCATCAACATGCCTTGGTAAAAAATTTGTCGCATTTGGGGCAGGTTTGGGTATAAGCTTCTCACAAACCAGAGCTTCTCACAACAAGCGTGGTGGTTTCGGTAGGGAACGTGCCACCTTTGGAGACGATAAAATATCCGTTGCCTCTTATTGCTTTGAAAAAATTTCTAGTGTCAACAAAGAACAACATGAGTGTTGTGTTAAGTTCTGGAATTTTTCGGGGTTTGCTTGGACATTTGTATACATTAACTAGGTTTTCTAGGCATTTTATGTGTATAATTCAAATTTGATATACATGCACATGCTCCAGTGCATATAAATTGGTTGGAAAATCAAATATATGTCCTTGGGTGCATGCTTAGGTTCCATCCAAGAAATGGGAATGAATTTCAAACACAGCGCACTGTTGATTGCCAGCAAAACATTGAGATACCTGGTTTCTAAATTCTAGTAAATCCAAAACTCATCTGAAATTCATGACACTTGGAATAGTATCATGGAGCGGCATCAACATGCCGTGGTTAGAAATTTGCCCCATTTGGGACAGGTTTGGGTATAAGCTTCTCACAAACCAGGGCTTCTCACAACAAGCGTGGTGGTTTCGGTAGGGAACGTGCCACCTTTGGAGATGAAACGATATCCGTTGCCTCTTATTGCTTTGAAAAAAATTTCTAGTGTCAACAAAGAACAACATGAGTGTTTGTTAAGTTCTGGAATTTTTCGGGGTTTGTTTGGACATTTTTATACATTAACTAGGGTTTCTAGGCATTTTATGTGTATAATTCAAATTTGAAATACATGCACATGCTCCAGTGCATATAAATTGGTTGGAAAATCAAATATGTGTCCTTGGGTGCATGCTTAGGTTCCATCCAAGAAATGGGAATGAATTTCAAACACAGTGCACTCTTGATTGCCGGCAAAATGTTGAGATACCTGGTTTTTAAATTCTAGTAAATCCAAAACTCGTCTGACATTCATGAAACTTGGCATGGTATCATGCAGCTGCAGCAACATGCCGTGGTAAAATTTTTGTCCCATTTGGGGCAAGTTTGGGTATAAGCTTCTCACAATCCAGAGCTTCTCACAACAAGCCTCGTGGTTTCGGTAGGGCACGTGCCACCTTTGGGTACGAAACGATATCCATTTCCTCTTATTGCTTACAAAAAATTTCTAGTGTCAACATAGAAAAACAGGAGTGTTGTGTTAAGATTTGGAATTTTTCGGGGTTCGTTTGGACATTTTTATTCATTAACTTGGTTTTCTAGGCATTTTATGAGCATAATTCAAATTTGAAATACATGCACATGCTCCAGCGCATACAAATTGGTTGAAAAAAATCAAATATGTGTCCTTGGGTGCATGCTTAGGTCCCATCCAAGAAACGGGAATGAATTTCAAACACCAGGGCACTATTGATTGCCCGCAAAACGTTGTGATGCCTGGTTTTTAAATTCTAGTAATTCCAAAACTCGTCTGAAATTCATGAAACTTGGCATGGTACCATGCAGCTGCAGCAACATGCCGTGGTAAATTTTTTGTCCCATTAGGGGCAGGTTTGGATTTAAGCTTCTCACAAACCAGAGCTTATCACAACAAGCCTCGTGGTTTCGGTAGGGCACGTGCCACCTTTGGGTATGAAACGATATCCGTTTCCTCTTATTTCTTTCAAAAAAATTATAGTGTCAACATAGAATAACAGGAGTGTTGTGTCAAGTTTTGGAATTTTTCAGGGTTCGTTTGGACATTTTTATTCATTAACTGGGTTTTCTAGGAATTTTATGTGCATAATTCAAATTTGAAATACATGCACATGCTCCAGCGCATATAAATTGGTTGAAAAAATCAAATATGTGTCCTTGGGTGCATGCTTAGGTCCCATCCAAGGAACGGGAATGAATTTCAAACACCAGGGCACTGTTGATTGCTGGCAAAACGTTGAGATTCATGGTTTTTAAATTCTAGTAAATCCAAAACTCGTCTGAAATTCATGAAACTTGGCATGGTATCATGGAGCGGCATCAACATGCCTTGGTAAAAAATTTGTCGCATTTGGGGCAGGTTTGGGTATAAGCTTCTCACAAACCAGAGCTTCTCACAACAAGCGTGGTGGTTTCGGTAGGGAATGTGCCACCTTTGGAGACGAAACAATATCCGTTGCCTCTTATTGCTTTGAAAAAATTTCTAGTGTCAACAAAGAATAACATGAGCGTTGTGTTAAGTTCTAGAATTTTTCTGGGTTTGTTTGGACATTTTTATACATTAACTAGGTTTTCTAGGCATTTTATGTGTATAATTCAAATTTGATATACATGCACATGCTCCAGTGCATATAAATTGGTTGGAAAATCAAATATGTGTCCTTGGGTGCATGCTTAGGTTCCATCCAAGAAATGGGAATGAATTTCAAACACAGCGCACTGTTGATTGCCAGCAAAACATTGAGATACCTGGTTTCTAAATTCTAGTAAATCCAAAACTTGTCTGAAATTCATGAAACTTGGCATAGTATCATGGAGTGGCATCAACATGCTGTGGTAAATTTTTTGTCCCATTTGGGGCAGGTTTGGGTATAACCTTCTCACAAACCAGAGCTTCTCACAACAAGCCTCGTGGTTTCGGTAGGGAACGTGCTACCATTGGGTATGAAACGATATCCATTTCCTCTAATTGCTTACAAAAAATTTCTAGTGTCAACATAGAAAAACAGGAGTGTTGTGTTAAGATTTGGAATTTTTCGGGGTTCGTTTGGACATTTTTATTCATTAACTGTGTTTTCTAGGCATTTTATGTGCATAATTCAAATTTGAAATACATGCACATGCTCCAGCACATATAAATTGGTTGAAAAAAATCAAATATGTGTCCTTGGGTGCATGCTTAGGTCCCATCCAAGAAACGAGAATGAATTTCAAACACCAGGGCACTATTGATTGCTGGCAAAACGTTGAGATTCATGGTTTCTAAATTCTAGTAAATCCAAAACTCGTCTGAAATTCATGAAACTTGGCACGGTATCATGGAGCGGCACCAACATGCCTTGGTAGAAAATTTGTCCCATTTGGGGCAGGTTTGGGTATAAGCTTCTCACAACAAGCGTGGTGGTTTCGGTAGGGAACGTGCCACCTTTGGAGACTAAACAATATCCGTTGCCTCTTATTGCTTTGAAAAGTTTTCTAGTGTCAACAAACAACAACATGAGTGTTGTGTTAAGTTCTGGAATTTTTCGGGGTTTGTTTGGACATTTTTATACATTAACTAGGTTTTCTAGGCATTTTATGTGTATAATTCAAATTTGATATACATGCACATGCTCCAATGCATATAAATTGGTTGGAAAATCAAATATGTGTCCTTGGGTGCATGCTTAGGTTCCATCCAAGAAATGGGAATGAATTTCAAACACAGTGCCCTGTTGATTGCCCGCAAAACATTGAGATACCTGGTTTTTAAATTCTAGTAAATCCAAAACTTGTCTGAAATTCATGAAACTTTGCATGGTATCATGGAACGGCATCAACATGCCAGGGTAAAATTTTTGTCCCATTTGGGGCAGGTTTGGGTATAAGCTTCTCACAAACTGGAGCTTCTCACAACAAGCCTCTAGGTTTCGGTAGGGAACGTGCCACCTTTGGGTACAAAATGATATCCATTTCCTCTTATTGCTTTCAAAAAATTTCTAGTGTTAACATAGAACAACAGGAGTGTTTTGTTAAGTTTTGGAATTTTTGGGGTTCGTTTGGACATTTTTATTCATTAACTGGGTTTTCTAGGCATTTTATGTGCATAATTCAAATTTGAAATACATGCACATGCTCCAGCGCGTATAAATTGGTTGAAAAATCAAATATGTGTCCTCGGGTGCATGCTTAGGTCCCATCCAAGAAACGGGAATGAATTTCAAACACCAGTGTACTGTGGATTGCTGGCAAAACATTGAGATTTATGGTTTTTAAATTCTAGTAAATCCAAAACTCGTCTGAAATTCATGAAACTTGGCAGAGTATCATGGAGCGACATCAACATGCCTTGGTAAAATTTTTGTCCCATTTGGGGCAGGTTTGGGTATAAGCTTCTCACAAACTAGGGCTTCTCACAACAAGCCTGGTGGTTTCGGTAGGGAACGTGCCACCTTTGGAGACGAAACGATATCCGTTTCCTCTTATTGCTTTGAAAATTTTTCTAATGTCAACAAAGAACAACATGAGTGTTGTATTAAGTTCTGGAATTTTTCGGGGTTTGTTTCGATATTTTTATACATTAACTAGGTTTTCTAGGCATTTTATGTGTATAATTCAAATTTGATATACATGCACATGCTCCAATGCATATAAATTGGTTGGAAAATCAAATATGTGTCCTTGGGTGCATCCTTAGGTTCCATCCAAGAAATGGGAATGAATTTCAAACA
Source organism: Triticum urartu (assembly GCF_056163025.1). Lineage (NCBI taxonomy): Eukaryota > Viridiplantae > Streptophyta > Magnoliopsida > Poales > Poaceae > Triticum > Triticum urartu. The sequence continues at coordinate 343,922,514 of NC_141874.1, forward strand.
CAGTGCACTGTTGATTGCCGCCAAAACGTTGAGATACCTGGTTTTTAAATTCTAGTAAATCCAAAACTCGTCTGAAATTCATGAAACTTGGCATGGTATCATGGAGCCGTATCAACATGCCGTGGTAAAAATTTTGTCCCATTTGGGGCAGGTTTGGGTATAAGCTTCTCACAAACCAGAGCTTCTCACAACAAGCGTGGTGGTTTCGGTAGGGAACGTGCCACCTTTGGAGACGAAACAATATCCGTTGCCTCTTATTGCTTTGAAAAAATTTCTAGTGTCAACAAAGAAGAACATGAGTGTTGTGTTAAGTTCTGGAATTTTTCGGGGTTTGTTTGGACATTTTTATACATTAACTAGGTTTTCTATGCATTTTATGTGTATAATTCAAATTTGGTATACATGCACATGCTCTAGTGCATATAAATTGGTTGGAAAATCAAATATGTGTCCTTGGGTGCATGCTTAGGTTCCATCCAAGAAATGTGAATGAATTTCAAACACAGTGCACTGTTGATTGCCAGCAAAACATTGAGATACCTGGTTTCCAAATTCTAGTAAATCCAAAACTCGTCTGAAATTCATGAAACTTGGCATAGTATCATGGAGCGGCATCAACATGCCGTGGTAAATTTTTTGTCCCATTTGGGGCAGGTTTGGGTATAAGCTTCTCACAAACCAGAGCTTCTCACAACAAGCCTCGTGGTTTCGGTAGGGAACGTGCCACCATTGGGTACGAAACGATATCCATTTCCTCTAATTGCTTACAAAAAATTTCTAGTGTCAACATAGAAAAACAGGAGTGTTGTGTTAAGATTTGGAATTTTTCAGGGTTTGTTTGGACATTTTTATTCATTAACTGAGTTTTCTAGGCATTTTATGTGCATAATTCAAATTTGAAATACATGCACATGCTCCAGCGCATATATATTGGTTGAAAAAAATCAAATATGTGTCCTTGGGTGCATGCTTAGGTCCCATCCAAGAAACGAGAATGAATTTCAAACACCAGGGCACTATTGATTGCTGGAAAAACGTTGAGATTCATGGTTTCTAAATTCTAGTAAATCCAAAACTCGTCTGAAATTCATGAAACTTGGCACGGTATCATGGAGCGGCACCAACATGCCTTGGTAGAAAATTTGTCCCATTTGGGGCAGGTTTGGGTATAAGCTTCTCACAACAAGCGTGGTGGTTTCGGTAGGGAACGTGCCACCTTTGGAGACTAAACAATATCCGTTGCCTCTTATTGCTTTGAAATTTTTTCTATTGTCAACAAACAACAACATGAGTGTTGTGTTAAGTTCTGGAATTTTTCGGGGTTTGTTTGGACATTTTTATACATTAACTAGGTTTTCTAGGCATTTTATGTGTATAATTCAAATTTGATATACATGCACATGCTCCAATGCATATAAATTGGTTGGAAAATCAAATATGTGTCCTTGGGTGCATGCTTAGGTTCCATCCAAGAAATGGGAATGAATTTCAAACACAGTGCCCTGTTGATTGCCCGCAAAACATTGAGATACCTGGTTTTTAAATTCTAGTAAATCCAAAACTTGTCTGAAATTCATGAAACTTGGCATGGTATCATGGAGCGGCATCAACATGCCTTGGTAAAAATTTTGTCCCATTTGGGGCAGGTTTGGGTATAAGCTTCTCACAAACCAGAGCTTCTCAAACAAGCGTGGTGGTTTCGGTAGGGAACGTTCCACCTTTGGAGACGGAACGATATCCGTTGCCTCTTATTGCTTTGAAATAATTTCTAGTGTCAACAAAGAACAACATGAGTGTTGTGTTAAGTTCTGGAATTTTTCGGGGTTTGTTTGGACATTTTTATACATTAACTGGGTTTTCCAGGCATTTTATGTGCATAATTCAAATTTGATATACATGCACATGCTCCAGTGCATTTAAATTGGTTGGAAAATCAAATATGTGTCCTTGGGTGCATGCTTAGGTTCCGTCCAAGAAATGGGAATGAATTTCAAACAGAGTGTACTGTTGATTGTCGGCAAAACATTGAGATAACTGGTTTTTAAATTCTAGTAAATCCAAAAGACGTCTGAAATACATGAAACTTGGCATGGTATCATGGAGCTGCATCAACATGCCGTGGTAAATTTTTCGTCCCATCCGGGGAAGGTTTGGGTATAAGCTTCTCACAAACCAGAGCTTCTCACAACAAGCCTCGTGGTTTTAGTAGGGAACGTGCCACCTTTGGGTACGAAACGATATCCATTTCCTCTTATTGCTTTCAAAAAATTTCTTGTGTCAACATAGAATAACAGGAGTGTTGTGTTAAGTTCTGGAATTTTTCGGGGTTCGTTTCGACATTTTTATTCATTAACTGGGTTTTCTAGGCATTTTATGTGCATTATTCGAATTTGAAATACATGCACATGCTCCAGCGCATGTAAATTGCTTGAAAATAAAATATGTGTCCTTGGGTGCATGCTTAGGTCCCATCCAAGAAACGGGAATGAATTTCAAACACCAGGGCACTGCTCATTGCCGGCAAAACATTGAGATTCATGGTTTTTAAATTCTAGTAAATCCAAAACTCATCTGAAATTCATGAAACTTGGCATGGTATCATCGAGCGGCATCAAGATGCCTTGGTAAAAATTTTGTCCCATTTGGGGCAGGTTTGCGTATAAGTTTCTCACAAACCAGAGCTTCTCACAACAAGCCTGGTGGTTTCGGTAGGGAACGTGCCACCTCTGGAGACGAAACGATATCCGTTGCCTCTTATTGCTTTGATAAATTTTCTAGTGTCAATAAAGAACAACATGAGTGTTGTGTTAAGTTCTGGAATTTTTCGGGGTTTGTTTGGACATTTTTATACATTAAGTGGGTTTTCTAGGCATTTTATGTGTATATTTCAAATTTGATATACATGCACATGCTCCAGTGCATATAAATTGGTTGGAAAATCAAATATGTGTCCTTGGGTGCATGCTTAGGTTCCATCCAAGAAATGGGAATGAATTTCAAACAGAGTGTACTGTTGATTGCCGGCAAAACATTGAGATACCTGGTTTTTAAATTCTAGTAAATCCAAAACTCGTCTAAAATTCATGAAACTTGGCATGGTATCACGGAGCTGCATCAACATGCCGTGGTAAATTCTTTGTCCCATTTGGGGCAGGTTTGGGTATAAGCTTCTAACGAACCAGAGGTTCTCACAACAAGCCTCGTGGTTTCGGTAGGGAACGTGTCACCTTTGGGTACGAAACAATATCCATTTCCACTTATTGCTTTCAAAAAATTTCTAGTGTCAACATAGAATAACAGGAGTGTTGTGTTAAGATTTCGAATTTTTCAGGGTTCGTTTGGACATTTTTATTCATTAACTGGGTTTTCTAGGCATTTTATGTGCATAATTCCAATTTGAAATACATGCACATGCTCCAGCGCATATAAATTGGTTGAGAAATCAAATATGTGTCCTTGAGTGCATGCTTAGGTCCCATCCAAGAAACGGGAATGAATTTCAAGCACCAGGGCACTGTTGATTGCCGGCAAAACGTTGAGATTCATGGTTTCTAAATTCTAGTAAATCCAAAACTTGTCTGAAATTCATGAAACTTGGCATGGTATCATGGAGCGTCATGAACATGCCTTGGTAAAAATTTTGTCCCATATGGGGCAGGTTTGCGTATAAGCTTCTCACAAACCAGAGCTTCTCAAACAAGCGTGGTGGTTTCGGTAGGGAACGTGCCACCTTTGGAGACAAAACGATATCCGTTTCCTCTTATTGCTTTGAAAACTTTTCTAGTTTCAACAAAGAACAACATGGGTGTTGTGTTAAGTTCTGGAATTTTTCGGGGTTTGTTTGGACAATTTTTATATTAACTGGGTTTTCTAGGCATTGTATGTGCATAATTCAAATTAGATATACATGCACATGCTCCAGTGCATATAAATTGGTTGTAAAATCAAATATGTGTCCTTGGGTGCATGCTTAGGTTCCATCCAAGAAATGGGAATGAATTTCAAATAGAGTGCACTGTTGATTGCCGGCAAAACATTGAGATACCTGGTTTTTAAATTCTAGTAAATCCAAAACTCGTCTGGAATTCATGAAACTTGGCATGGTATCATGGAGCTGCATCAACATGCCGTGGTAAATTTTTTGTCCCATTTGGGGCAGGTTTGGGTATAAGGTTCTCACTAGAAGCCTCGTGGTTTCGGTAGGGAACGTGCCACCTTTGTGTACGAAACAATATCCATTTCCTCTTATTACTTTCAGAAAATTTCTAGTGTCAACATAGAACAACAGGAGTGTTGTGTTAAGTTTTGGAATTTTTGGGGTTCGTTTGGACATTTTTATTCATTAATTGGGTTTTCTAGGCATTTTATGTGCATAATTCAAATTTGAAATACATGCACATGCTCCAGCGTATGTAAATTGGTTGAAAAATCAAATATGTGTCCTTGGGTGCATGCTTAGGTCCCATCCAAGAAACAGGAATGAATTTCAAACACCACTGCATTGTTGATTGCTGGCAAAACGTTGAGATTCATGGTTTTTAAATTCTAGTAAATCCAAAACTCGTCCGAAATTCATGAAACTTGGCATGATATCATGGAGCGGCATCAACATGGCTTGGTAAAAATTTTGTCCCATTTGGGTACAAGCTTCTCACAAACCAGAGCTTCTCACAACAAGCCACGTGGTTTCGGTAGGGAACGTGCCACCTTTGGGTACAAAAGGATATCCATTTCCTCTTATTGCTTTCAAAAAAATTCTAGTGTCAACATAGAACAACAAGAGCGTTGTGTTAAGATTTGGAATTTTTCGGGGTTCGTTTGGACAATTTTATTCATTAACTGGGTTTTTAGGCATTTTATGTGCATAATTCCAATTTGAAATACATGCACATGCTCCAGCGCATATAAATTGGTTGAAAAATCAAATACGTGTCCTTGGGTGCATGCTTAGGTCCTATCGAAGAAACGGGAATGCATTTCAAATACCAGGGCACTGTTGATTACCGGCAAAACATTGAGATTCATGGTTTCTAAATTCTAGTAAATCCAAAACTTGTCTGAAATTCATGAAACTTGGCATGGTATCATAGAGCGGCATCAACATGCCTTGGTAAAATTTTTGTCCCATTTGGGGCAGGTTTGGGTATAAGCTTCTCACAAACCAGAGCTTCTCAAACAAGTGTGGTGGTTTCGGTAGGGAACGTTCCACCTTTGGAGACGGAACAATATCCGTTGCCTCTTATTGCTTTGAAAAAATTTCTAGTGTCAACAAAGAACAACATGAGTGTTGTGTTAAGTTCTGGAATTTTTCGGGGTTTGTTTGGACATTTTTATACATTAACTGGGTTTTCTAGGCATTTTATGTGCATAATTCAAATTTGATATACATGCACATGCTCTAGTGCATTTAAATTGGTTGGAAAATCAAATATGTGTCCTTGGGTGCATGCTTAGGTTCCATCCAAGAAATGGGAATGAATTTCAAACAGAGTGCACTATTGATTGCCCGCAAAACGTTGAGATACCTGGTTTTTAAATTCTAGTAAATCCAAAACTCATCTGAAATTCATGAAACTTGGCATGGTATCATGGAGTGGCATCAATATGCCGTGGTAAATTTTTTGTCCCATTTTTGTCCCAAGTTTCTCACAAACCAGAGCTTCTCACAACAAGCCTGGTGGTTTCGGTAGGGAACGTGCCACCTCTGGGGACGAAACGATATCCGTTGCCTCTTATTGCTTTCGAAAAAATTCTAGTGTCACCATAGAACGACATGAGTGTTGTGGTATGTTTTGGAATTTTTTCAGGGTTTATTGGATATTTTTATACATTAACTGGGTTTTCTAGGCATTTTATGTGCAGAATTCAAATGGGAAATACATGCACATGCTCCAGTGCATATAAAATGGTTGAAAAATCAAATCTGTGTCCTTGTGAGCATGCTTAGGTTCCATCCAAGAAATGGGTATGAATTTCAAACACCAGGGCACTGCTGATTGTCAGCAAAACATTGAGATTCATAGTTTTTTGATTCTAGTAAATCCAACACTCGTATGAAATTCATGAAACTTGGAATGGTATAATGAGCGGCATCAACCGTGGAAAATTTGTTGTCCCATTTGGGGCAGGTTTGGGTATAAGCTTCTCACAAACCAGAGCTTCTCACAACAAGCCTTCTGGTTTCGGTTGGGAACGTGCCACCTTTGGGGACGAAACAATATGCGTTGCCTCTTATAGCTTTCAAAAAAATTCTAGTGTCAACATAGAACAACAGGAGTGTTGTGTTAAGTTTTGGAATTTTTCGGGGTTCGTTTGGACATTTTTATACATTAACTAGGTTTTCTAGGCATTTTATGTGTATAATTCAAATTTGATATACATGCACATGCTCCAGTGCATATAAATTGGTTGGAAAATCAAATATGTGTCCTTGGGTGCATTCTTAGGTTCCATCCAAGAAATGGGAATGAATTTCAAACAGAGTGCACTATTGATTGCCGGCAAAACATTGAGATACCTGGTTTTTAAATTCTAGTAAATCCAAAACTCGTCTGAAATTCATGAAACTTGGCATGGTATCATGGAGCTGCATCAACATGCCGTGGTAAATTTTTTGTCCCATTTGGGGCAGGTTTGGGTATAAGGTTCTCACAAGAAGCCTCGTGGTTTCAGTAGGGAACGTGCCACCTTTGTGTATGAAACGATATCCATTTCCTCTTATTACTTTCAAAAAATTTCTAGTGTCAACATAGAACAACAGGAGTTTAGTGTTAAGATTTCGAATTTTTCGGGGTTCGTTTGGACATTTTTATTCATTAACTGGGTTTTCTAGGCAATTTATGTGCATAATTAAAATTTGAAATACATGCAGATGCTCCAGTGCATATAAATTGGTTGAAAAATCAAATATGTGTCCTTCGGTGCTTGCTTAGGTCCCATCCAAGAAATGGGAATGAATTTCAAACACCACTGCACTGTTGATTGCCCGCAAAACGTTGAGATACCTGGTTTTTAAATTCTAGTAAATCCAAAACTCATCTGAAATTCATGAAACTTGGCATGGTATCATGGAGCGGCATCAACATGCCTTGGTAAAAATTTTGTCCCATTTGGGGCAGGTTTCGGTATAAGCTTCTCACAACAAGCCTGGTGGTTTCGGTAGGGAACGTGCCACCTTTGGAGACGAAACGATATCCGTTTCCTCTTATTGCTTTGAGAAATGTTCTCATGTCAACAAAGAAAAACATGAGTGTTGTGTTAAGTTCTGAAATTTTTCGGGGTTTGTTTGGACATTTTTATACATTAACTAGGTTTTCTAGGCATTTTATGTGTATAATTCAAATTTGATATACATGCACATGCTCCAGTGCATATAAATTGGTTGGAAAATCAAATATGTGTCCTTGGGTGCATGCTTAGGTTCCATCCAAGAAATGGGAATGAATTTCATACATAGTGCACTGTTGATTGCCGGCAAAACATTGAGATACCTGGTTTTTAAATTCTAGTAAATCCAAAACTCGTCTGAAATTCATGAAACTTGGCATGGTATCATGGAGCGGCATTAACATGTCGTGGTAAAATTTTTGTCCCATTTGGGGCAGGTTTGGGTATAAGCTTCTCTCAAACTAGAGCTTCTCACGATAAGCCTGGTGGTTTCGGTAGGGAATATGCCACCTTTGGCGACGATACGATATCCGTTGCCCCTTATTGCTTTCAAAAAAAATTAGTGTCAACATAGAACAACATGAGTGTTGTGTTATGTTTTGGAATATTTTTTATACATTAACTGGGTTTTCTAGGCATTTTTGTGCAAAATTCTAATTTGAAATTACATGCAGATGCTCCAGTGCATATAAATTGGTTGAAAAATCAAATATGTGCCCTTGGGTGCATGCTTAGGTCCCATCCAATAAATGGGAATGAATTTCAAACACTAGGGCACGGTTGGTTACCGGCAAAACGTTGAGGTACCTGGTTTTTAAATTCTAGTAAATCCAAAACTCATCCGAAATTCATAAAACTTGGCATGGTATCATGGAGCAGCATCAAGATGCTGTGGTAAAATTTTTGTCCCATTTGGGGCAGGTTTGGGTATAAGCTTCTCACAAACCAGTGCTTCTCACAACAAGCCTGGTGGTTTCGGTAGGGAACGTGCCACCTTTGGGGACGAAACGATATCCGTTGCCTCTTCTTGCTTTGAAAGTTTTTCTAGTGTCAACATAGAACAACAGGAGCGTTGTGTTAAGTTTTGGAATTTTCAGGGATCGTATGGACATTTTTATACATTAACTTGGTTTTCTAGGCATTTTATGTGCATAATTCAAATTTGAAATACATGCACATGCTCCAGTGCATATAAATTGGTTGAAAAATCAAATATGTGTCCTTGGGTGCATGCTTAATTAGGTCCCCCTCAAGAAACGGGAATGGATTTCAAACACCAGGGCACTATTGATTGCCGGCAAACTATTGAGATACCTGGTTTTTAAATTCTAGTAAATCCAAAACTCGCCCAACGCGCAGGTTCACCAGGAAGCATGCAAGCTGTTCAACGCAGGATTTGTGCATCTCTTCAACGTAAACGGTTTAGTTAAGAAGTAAAGTAGCAAAAAGTAAACCAAAAAATATACGTGCTTCCACACGCCCCGTGTGCCGTGCGAGTAGGCGTGTGTTGACGGGACGCATGCGAGCAGTCCGCCGCGTAGGCATACCGGGAGGCGTGCGTGCAGGTGTGCGTATTGACGGGGAGGCATGCGAGTAGCTATGTGAAATGATGGTAGGAATGGAAGAAGTCCATCCTGCAGGCTCATCGGGACGCGAGATAGCTTTGACTGCAGCCTGCCTCGCTCCCACTGGTCCGTATTAATTACACGCCCGAGGCGCCCGCCATAATAGGCGGCCGCACCCCCCGGTCCACAGTGGTCACCAACGTCTGGACTCTAGAGTGTATGACGATGCCGCCGAAGCACACCATCGGAGGGAGTGGCGACGTCGGGGCTGGTGAAGCACCCGCACAACGCGTGAAGCTGGCCACAGAGGTTTCCATCGCCGCCGATGAGGTATCACATGGACAAGAGCGCGACCTTGACTTCATCGGCGCCGTCGTGCCCCCCCCCCCAGCCGGAGCCGGAGGTTAATAGCAACTCCGGCAACGACTGTGACGCCGACGGAAAATCGGTTAGTCATCTATATACCCATTTGTGCAGCAAATATATCATGTGTTTTCTCTGGTTAACCCCCACCCCCACACACCCCGCCCCTCTATAATTTTTCTGGAATACAAATCCTATGGTTATGTTCTCTCAGTCCATGAAATCAGAGTAATTAAGATCCGTTAGATGCACGTAGTGTATTGATTGTTTGAATGTTATCCGTATAGAGTTAGTGATTAACTGTTTGTTCTATACAAATGATTTTTGCTAATAATACGACTAGGGTTAGCTTGCGTGCTAATAATTCATGGCTAGATCTTGAGAATTGATTTTGAATGTCCTACATATATGTTTGTGCCTTTTTTCTTCCTGATCTTGAGAATTGATTTTGAATGTCCTACATATATGTTTGTGCCTTTTTTCTTCCTGATCTTGAGAATTGATTTTGAATGTCCTACATGTTATGCCACTTTTTTCTTTCAGATTGCTATGTACACAAATGAGGCTCCGGCCAGCGCTACCGCCGGATGTAGATCTTGGACCTGACTGTGCGGCCAGAAGCGCCCCTGGACCTTAGGAACCAGTAGAATCTCCGGCGGACCGCATCAGCGATCTCCCGGACGGCATCCTTGGGGAGATCATCTCCCTTGTCCCCACCAAGGATGGCTGCCGCACAAGTCCTCGCATCTCGGTGGCGCACTCTGTGGCGCACCACGCCTCTTAATCTCGACTGTCGTCAGCTATCTCTCGATGATGATTCTGAACTCCCCGGAGCCAGCATCTCCTCCCACCAGGGCTCCATTCAACACATCTGCATCCCGGCATGCTACCTGCTGGACATATGTTGTATGGTGGCCGCCTGGCTGACATCCTGCCAAATCAATAAACTACAACAGCTTGAGTTCTACCATGACTATGTATGTAACATACCATGAACCGATGTATTTGTGCCCTCACCACCGATGTCCATGATGTGGTTTTCCTCCTCTCTCCACACCGCCACCTTTGCCCGGTGCCATCTAGCAGACAATCTAGTACAAATGATTCGATTCCCACTGCTAAAAGAACTTACGCTTGTGGTGGTTGATCTGTCGGAGGCCGCACTGCACAGCATCATCCACTCCAGCTGCCCTACCCTGGAGCCCTTGCTGCTTGTTTTTGCAATGGAAATTGATATCCGTTGTCTGAAAATAAAGTCGTCCCACCTTGTAAGTATTGGAATTTGTTTTTTGGACATGATCTCATCATCGAAGATGCCCCTTCACTTCAAAGGTTGCTCCTTGATTCTGGTATAGTACCTTTGCAAATAACTATAGTCTCTGCGCCTAAACTGGAGACCTTGGGTGCAATGCGTGATCCTTTTAGATGGTTCAAGATGGTGTTTGGCTCCACACCTATTGAGGTACTGTATATTATTCACGTAAACTTTTGTACTCTGCCTTTTTCATTTGTGCGCGTAAGTTAAGTAACATCTTGGAGTACACTTTTGGTTCTAATATTATGTTCTATACTCAATGAAGAGCTTGTCCATCCTATCAGTGGTGGTGGATTCTGTCAAGACTTTACATATCAGTATGTGGTGTTTTGATCTCAACACGATTACTGGCTTGCTGCAATGCTTTCCATGTCTGGAGAATTTGTATATAAAGGTGATGATTTCACGCACATTGAGAGCCCAATGTAATATAATTAATCATTCAGCTATCACTCTTCAACATAATCTTTTTTAGACATTAACTGTTTTCAATCTTCATCTCTATTTAGGCACTAACACATGGAGAAAAAGGTATAACCAATCAATGGTTCAAGAAGCACCGGGATTTTCTCAGATCTCATGACATTCATTTGAAGACAATAACACTGGAAGGATATGCATCCAGCAATGCAAACACTAGCTTTGTCACATTCTTCATGTTAAACATGGCAATAGCATAGTCATAGGGTGCATGGATCACTAGCAAAACACATGGCAAAAATGAACTTCCTGTAAACAAACTGACAGCAATAATATTTAGCAAAAGGAGAGCATGGTAATGACAAGCTACAGCACCCCATAATTACAACCAGAGGCATGAATGGATAGAGCATAACCATATCTTCAAAACACCCTTACTGAACTTCATCCAAATATGCATGGATCTACTTGTGGCAACAAATCAACATAGCAACATAATGTAAGAGGAAAAGACTTAGCAGAAAAACTAAGTAGCTAAAAACAGCAACATCGAGTGGCCTACTTTGCATGCTTGTGCTAGTCACCATAGGGCACACAAAAATACAAGGATTGCACCACTGTAAAGATGGCATGGAGTTGCTCCTAAAACATGTATACATGATGCTCAAAAGACAAACACACAAAATGCCGTGAAAAAGACAAATCAGCAAGTTATGATTGATCCCAGTAGACAACATCATTTAGCACTTTTGTAGCGAAGATTAGGGCATCAATATGGACAATAACATGCATGCGAATGACACTAGCATGTAGAGCATCACGAGACGAACATTTCGATATAACATATGCACAAATCGGAGCTACGGTCAGGAAGATATGGCATGATTAAGGGGCACACATAATGTCACAAAAAAGGACTTGGGGGAAAAATCGACCTCCGGATCTAGGGTTTGACCCGGCATGCGAATCGAGGTCAGCAAGAGATGGGCGGCGCGGCGGCCGTAGTTGGTCGGGGAAGGTCGCGGGGTTGGGGTGCTCCAGTGCGGATCCGGCGACAGCGACGGAGGGCGGCGCTCGCTTGGGCATCAGGCGGCGGACGGCGGCGTGAAGGGTCGCCGGCGAGCGCACAGGGCGGCGCGCAGCGGCGGGTGGCGGAGAGAGGCAACGGGGCGCGCGGGTGCGGGCGGTAGGTGGCGGCGGCGACCGCGGGTCGGGAGGGCCTGCCCCGGGCCGCGCGGGCTGGCGGCGGTGGGAGCCGGCTGCGGGACACGTGGCGTCTCCCGATTCGCGGAGGGGCGGCGGAGGACGTGACATGTCCGGCATGGAGGGAGAGGGTGGAGTTAGGGTTTCATTCGCAAATTTTGGGGGGAGAGGCCTATTTATAGATAGAGGGAGCTAGGAGAGTCGAAATGAGGTGCGGTTTTCGCCCACACGATCGTGGTCCAATGACAGAGAGCATGGAGGGGGTTTAGATGGGCTAGTGGGCTGTTGTGGAGGGGTGCTGGGCTGCAAAGAGAGGGGGGTTTTGGCGGTTACACTATTAACCGTTGGGGCATCAAACGACCTCCAAATGGAATGGAATTTGACAGGCGGATTTACCGGTCATGTACCAAGGCCACTCGACAAATCTCAGCCCATTCCGAGAACGTTTTTCTCCCGCTCACGAAATGAGATCTGAGGGGTGCAACGGGTGCATGTGTGAGTGTCGGATTCCGAAACGGACAACTGGGAAAATGATCGGATGCATGAGACGAACACGAATACAAATGAGATGCACATGATGACATTAGATGAAATGCATGACATGAACAAAATGCAAAAATGAGGACAAAACCCAACCATGGAGGATATAACATATAACATTACCAGAAATGGCAAGAGTTGGAGTTACAATTATGGAATGTTACATCCGGGGCATTACAACTCCCCACCACTGCAAGAGGATCTCGACTCGAGATCTAGGACTGAAAGAACTATGGATATTCGGAACGGAGGTGATCCTCGCGCTCCCATGTAGGTTCTCGGTCGGAATGGCGAGACCACTTAACTTTCAGGAATTTGATCGACTTGTTGCGAGTTTTGCGCTCGGTTTCTTCAAGAATGGCAACGGGATGCTCATGATAAGACAAGTATTCTTGGAGGACAATGATGTAGGGTAGAACCCTAATCGGCCGATCTTTCATGAAAAGGAGCGGATCCCGCGACGAACATGAAGAACACAAGGAGGGAAATGAGGGAAAACACGGGGAAACACAAGAGAAACACTAAACCAACAAGAAATAGTCACACATGTGCTAGATCCTCGAGTACATAAGAAATCACACGATCCACGGACAACTAGGAACGATACAAAGGTAGCCGGTCTTCTCCGTGAGGAGGTCTTGATGTTCTTCTCCGCAAGGAGGTCTTGAATCCAAAGGGATCTTCTCCGAAGAGGGGCCGCGGTCTCTCTCGTGGAGTAGATCTGATGTGGATGAGCAATGCTCCATCTCTAAAATGAGCTAAACCAATGCTAACCCTAAAACGTAGGTAGGAGAAGAGTATATATAGTCTAGGTGGGCGAAGGGGTACACGGGCCTCGGGCCCTTACACTGTGCGCAGACAGGGGAGGCCAGACGTTCGGGCGTTGCACTGGATGTCCGGGCGTTCACGGAGGGCCGGATGTCGGGCTGGGATGGCCGGATGTCTGGGCTGGAGGCGCTGGCCTTGCTGCTCTCTGTTTTGGTGGTGTCCGGATATCCAGGCTTGAGGCCGGATTTCCGGGCTTGGCGGGATGTCCGGGCTGGGGCCAGATGTCCGGGACGTGTAGATGCTCGGCAGCTCGATGTTGCTGTAGTCGAAGTCTCCAGCGACCGGATGTCCGGGCTCGGGGCCGGATGTCTGGGCCTTGGAGCTGCCTTCTTCTCCTTTCGGCATTCCTCTTCATCCGTGGACTTGGCGGTTTGTCCGTCTTCACGTGCATCTTCGGGAGGGTCCTCTTGGTACCTAATCATGCACAACATCTCGGACTTAGGTAGTATCCATGTCTCGAGGGGATCATATGCAATATAACTAAGGAGAGAAGTCACCTCGGTCTCGAGAGCTCTAGCTCATGCTCATGTCATGGGTCCTCTTGGCACTTCGTGAGGCGATGGTAGGTCCATGGGGATGACCGTAGGATGCTCCGCATCATCTCCCCTCCCTTGGGGAAGATCCGGCCTCGGATCGAAATGCTCATCACCATGGTAGGGCGTGAGATCCTTGACATTGAAGATGTCGCTCACGGAGTACTTGTTGCATGGGAGGTCGATCATGTAGGCGTTGTTGTTGTAGAGTTCAAGCACCTTGAAGGGTCTATTCGCTCGTGGTCGAAGTTTGGACTTGCGTTCGTGGGGTAAGCGGTCCTTGCGAAGGTGTAGCCACACAAGATCTCCAATGTTGAATACCATGGGGTGCTTGTTGATGTTGCGCTTGGTCGCAAGTCTTTGTACTTGTCGCTCGATGGTGTGCCTTGTATCTTCATGCACCTTCTTGAGATGGTTCACACGTGCACTTGCGTCCATATTGCTGCGCTCTTGTAGTGGTAGAGGAAGAATGTCCAATGGTGACAATGGGTTGAATCCGTAGACGACCTCGAAGGGGGACTTGCTGGTTGTTGAATGTCTTGCTCGGTTGTGGGCGAAATCAGAGATAGGTAGGCACTCCTCCCACTACTTGATGTTCTTCTTGATGAGTACTCAAAGGAGAGCGGAGAATGTGCAGTTTTTCACCTCCGTTTGGCCATCGGTTTGAGGATGGTAAGCCGTGTGGAAGAGTAGCTTGATTCCGAGTTTGGCGCATAGGGTCTTCCAAAAGTAGCTAAGGAACTCGACGTCACGGTCCAAGACGATCGTCTTTGGCACTCCGTGAAGACGTAATATTTTCCTACAAAAGATATTGGCAACATGTGAAGCATCGTCTATCTTGTTGCAAGGAATGAAATGTGCCATCTTAGAGAATCGATCCACAACAACAAATACTGAATCCTTCCCACTTCTAGTCCTAGGCAAGCCAAGTACAAAATCCATGCTAATGTCTTCCCATGGTTGGTATGGAATTGGTAGAGGCATGTTAAGGCCATGGGATTGAGCTTTATACTTAGCTTTGCGACATGTAGAGCATCGGTTGGTGAAGTGGTTGACGTCACGAAACATATTGGGCCAATAGTAGTTCTTTGAGAGCATAGGGAACGTCTTGTCCCGTCCAAAATGTCCCATTAAGCCTCCTCCATGAGATTCCTGCAAAAGCAACAAACGAAGAGAAGACTCGGGGATGCAAAGCTTGTTAGCTCTCATAAGATATCCATCTTTGATGTAATACCGTTCCCAAGATGTATGCGCCAAGCACTTGGCATAAGGAGTAGCAAAAGTATGATCATGCTCATACAAGTCTTTTATGTGCTCAAAGCCAATGCCATTCTACTCAAGTTGAGTAACAAGCATGCATATGCGAGAAAGGGCGTCCGCCACAACATTTTCCTTACCTTTGATGTACTTGATGACATAAGGAAAAGATTCAATAAATTCACTCCATTTAGCATGACGCTTGTTCAACTTGGTTTGGCCCTTAAGGTACTTGAGCGTTTCATGATCGGTATGAATGATGAATTCATGAGGGTGAAGATAGTGTTCCCATTCATGCAAAACGTGCACTAAAGCATATAGCTCTTTGTAATAGATGGGGTAATTGAGTTGCGCTCCGGAAAGTTTCTCACTAAAGTAAGCTATGGGGCACTTCTCTTGTGTTAACACACCTCCTATGCCATTACCTCTAGCATCGCAATGAATCTCAAAGGGTTTGTCAAAGTTGGGTAATGCAAGAATGTGAGAATGAGTAAGCAAATTCTTAAGCTCATGGAAAGCGGTATCTTGGGATGGTCCCCAAACGAAAGGCGCATTCTTCTTGCTTAAAGCATGCAAAGGCGAAGCAATGGTGCTAAAATCTTTCACAAAGCGACGATAGAAACCCGCAAGGCCAAGAAAGCTACGCACTTGTTGCAAGTTGGTTGGTTGTGTCCAAGTCTTAATAGCATTGATCTTGGACTCATCTACATGAACACCCTTAGAAGATAGAACAAAACCCAAGAAAACAAGCTTATCAACGCCAAAAAGGCATTTCTCCATATTAGCATAGAGATGCTCTTTTCAAAGAGTTTGTAAAACGGTTCGGACATGGGTGACATGCTCTTTGAGAGACTTGCTAAAAACAAGGATATCATCGAACTAGATCACAACAAACAAACCAATGTAAGGGCGAAAAACATGATTCATAAGACGCATAAAAGTACCCGGTGCTTCTGATAGACCCATAGGCATGACTAACCACTCATACAAGCCAAACTTGGTTTTGAAAACGGTTTTCCATTCATCACCCTCTTGTATGCGGATTTGATAGTAACCACTCTTAAGATCAATTTTTGAATAGATGGTGGCACCACCAAGTTCATCAAGCATATCATCAAGGCGTGGAATGGGATATCTATAACGAACGGTGATAGCATTGATAGGTCTACAATCGGAGCACATGCGAAAGCTACCATCTCGTTTTGGCACAAGAATGACCGGGATGGCACAAGGGCTCAAACTTTCACGCACATGTCCATGGTCTATGAGATGCTTTACTTGCCTTTGTATTTCTTTGGTTTCCTTAGGGTTGACGCGGTAGGGAGCTTTGTTCGGAAGTGGTGCTCCGGGGATGAGGTCGATGCGGTCCTCGATGCCTTGTAGTGGAGGTAGTCCCGGAGGTAGCTCATCAGGGAAAACATTGTGAAATTCCTGCGAAAGAGAAGACAACACTAGAGGAAGAGTGGGGAGCTTTGTTCAGAAGTGGTGCTCCGGGGATGAGGTTGATGCGGTCCTCGATGCCTTGTAGTCGAGGTAGTCCCGGAGGTAGCTCGTCGGGGAAAACATTGTGAAATTCCTGCGAAAGAGAAGACAACACTAGAGGAAGAGTGTGAGAAGTGTTAGCTTGTGGTTCATTGTCCTTGCACAAAAGGACGTAGTGTAGGACAGTAGATGGGTGCTTGTACACTCCTCTTATCTCACTTTTGGTGGGAAATAGGACTAAGTTCTTCTTTTCGCTCATCATGGAGGTGCTCGATTTGGGCCTGTGGCGCTCACTCTCTTTTTTGTGGCTCGCACTATCACTATATTCTCCATGATGGGTGGCTTGCTTGTCGGCGATCACTTGGCTTGGAGACATGGGGCGAAGTACGTACTCCTTTCCTTTCATCTTGAAAATGTAGTGGTTTGTTCGGCCATTGTGGATGACACCTCTATCAAATTTCCATGGGCGTCCAAGGAGAAGGTGGCAAATGGTCATTGGAACGACGTCGCACTCCAAAGTGTCTTCGTAGGCACCAATTTGGAAGGAGACTTGTACTCGATGCTCGACTTGGAGAGTGCCGGAGTCGGTAAGCCATTAAACTTTGTATGGATGTGGGTGCTTCGCCTTGGGAAATTGGAGCTTGGAGCAAAGTTCTTCACTTGCGAGGTTATGACAACTCCCTCCATCAATGATGACCTTGACGGATCGTCCATTGATGTCGGCCTTGGTATGGAAGATGTGGCATCGTTGGTGTTCTTCTTGGTGATGTTGGAGAGTCAAGACCTTGGAGACAACAAGAGCAGGACTTGAATCTTCGTCACAAAAGACTTGTTCCTCTTCATCGTTCACTTGCCCGTGCATGGCGACTTTCTCAAGAGCATCCATTTCTCCCTCACTCATTGAGTCATAAATGCCGTTGTCTTTGAGGATCATGGTCCGCTTGTTGGTACACTCATAGGACTTGTGGCCTCGGCCTCTGCATGTGAAGCATTTGAAGGAACTTGTCTTGACGGTCTCATCGGCTGGAGTTGATGATGATGAAGCTCTCAGCTTGAAATTGCTTGTTGTAGGATGATGGCTTGGAGTTGATGAAGCTTTCTTAGAACTCGACTTGTCGACGTTGCTTGTAGAAGGCTTGGTAGACGGTGTTGGAGTAATTGAAGCTTGGGTGTTGGAAAAGCCGTAGGACTTGGATGAGAACTTGGCATATTTGAAATCGTCTTGCACTTGACATTCCTCTTTTGTAGCTTGATGCACTAGCTCGATGAGATTTGAGTATGGTTGGAAGTCGGCGATCTTCTTGATAGGATGGTTGAGTCCATTCAAGAAACGTGCCATAGTTTTGCTCATCATCTTCTGTAACATTAGCTCTTATCATGGCAATCTCCATCTCCTTATAGTACTCTTTAACGGTCTTGGTTCCTTGCTTGAGTAGTTGGAGTTTCTTGAGGAGGTCACGGTTGTAGTAGGTAGGCACAAAGCGCGCTCTCATGACATCCTTCATTTGCGACCAAGTAGTGATGTGTGGTTCACCTCTTGCCTCTCAGTGCTCAATAACTTGTTCCCACCAAATGAGGACATAGTCTTGGAACTCAAGGGATGCCATCGCGATCTTCTTCTCTTCTTCATAGTTGTGCAAATGGAAGATTTTGTCGACCTTCAATGCCCATGAAAGATACTCTTCGGGATCATTGCTTCCATTGAACTTGGGCATGGTGAACTTGAGCTTTCTGTCACGTTGCTCTTCATTGTGTTGGGGTCGGGGATGATGACGCCCATGTTGTTGATGATTGTCAAACTTGTGTCGCTCTTGGTGAGGAGGGTTGTTAACCTCATGTTGCTCTTGTCATGGAGGATTTCCATTGTCTTCATGCTCTTGGTGAACTTGGTGTCCTTGAGGAGCTTGTGGAGGGGCTTGTCGAGCTCGAGGAGGAACTTGACGATGCACGCGAGCTTGAAATCTTCGTTCGTGAGCTTCTTCGAGAAGTTCTTCCTCTTGTTCACGCTGATGGCGATTACGTGTGGCGACGGCATGACTTGAATCTCGAAGGGCACGTTGCGCCTCAAGTTCTTGAGCTTCAGGGAGTTGTTGTTCTTGGCGTTGTGCCTCGACATCTTGTGCGTCTTGGTGTAGACGCGCTCGCTCTTCCTCTTCATGTTGTCGTTGTTGTTGCCGTTCTCATGCTAGCGCAAAAGCCGCTTGGGTTTTACGTTGTCGATGCTCTTGAGAGTCGGTGTCTCGTAGAGGATTGAGGCTTGCTTGCCTATCATTGCATGCGGCACGGCGAAGAGTGTTCGATGTCGGGGTCCTTGAGCCGGAGAGGGTGAAGTCGGAGTGTCGACTTGAGCGGCTCCTTCTTGATGAAGATGAAGTGGAAGAAGAGCGGTTGAGCAACAAGGCGCGAATCTCGTCCATTCTTGCATCGTTCTCTTGCTTGTGATCATTGAGCTTGTGGTCGAAGTAATCCCTTGTACGTTGCTCAGAGAGTCACAAGTCGACGGCGAGGTTGTTGATGCGTTCACTCATTGCTTGTTGCTCTTGATGCAAAGTATGTTGTGCACCAAAGAGGTGGCTCTTGGTGACGTAGGAGTTCATGTCGTCGTCGTGTTCAATGAAGAGTGGGTTTGTAGAAGTACTTGGCCTATCCATCATTCCAAGACAAACGTGAGTGGTCGAAAGAGAAGAACGAATACCAAATGTACCTTGACCGAAGTTGAAAGTGGATCAATGATCACTCCAATGTGGACAAGGAAATAGCACAATTGGTACAAATTTTTGTCAGTTTCTCACACCTACACAAGTAAAAAGCTTATGGTGGAGCTTGGTTAGGATGGTGGCACAAAATTTGATGCAATTGTAAGTGAGCTTCAATAATGTTGGAAAAGATTCGCCAGTTCACAATGCAAAAAGTAGACCAATCAATATAAGGTACACGGAAACACACACGCAAAAGATAAGTGGGGTCGTGCAACCAAGGGTGAGCCAAAATGTGGAATCCACAAAAATGCACTTGTTGCACAACACTAGAGAGACGCTAGCATGATTGCACAATAGGCGGATACAAAGACTTGTGCAGAACCTACTAAGCAAAAATGCAACAACTTCTATCCCAAGTATGCTCTATGCAAGGTGTTTTGATGATATGATCCAAGATGCTCTAGTATGATAATCTTAATGTTGTATGATGCTATGGTTCTTGCTTAAAAGCTCTTTGCTTATCTTTCCCTTTTTCTTAAAAGCTTGTTTGTCTCTTTGTTGTTTGAGCTCTTTTCTCATGCAATGCTTCACGAACCAAGATATCAATTGTGTATACGATGACAACCTTGTGACACAAGAGATAATACCAAGATATGCAACAATGATTTATGTATGCTATGGGAAGTATGATCACTAATGTGCACAAGTCTCGTTGCTGGCAATACTAACCGGCTAGTCTCGATGGGTAAGCGACGCAAAGGAGTAAGGCTATGATGGCTATCAATGTAATGGCAAGAATGATCTGTCCAATACCAAGGTGAGGTTACCGTTTCGTTGGTTCCTCGTCCATAAGCAAGAAAGGATGACGATAATCCAATGAGTGTCATGAATACAAAGATGTAGTCGAGGTGGTCGTTTTAGATGACACGTCCGTGGTGAAGATGAGCGGTGGTGATGTTGATGTCGAACCGTACCTAAATAGCCGAAACACAAGTAGGACACGGAACCGCAACTCAAATTCTTTAAAGCAAAATTGGACCAAAATTGTCGGAGTTGGTGTTGGTAAGCAGTGGTTTTGTATGTGGTATATGGTGGTGCTATGCGCAATTGGTGGAGGTATGCGGAAGTATATGTGGGCATCGGAACAAAATTTAGAGAAATATGGACGGAAAACGGACGGTGGAGAGGAAGTGATGCTGCCAGGGGCCGGATGTCCGGGCTTGATGCCCGGATGTCCGGGGTGCCGGATGTCTGGGCTATCGGGCCGGACGTCTGGGCTCTGGATCGGGGGACGAACATGATGAACACCGTATGGAGAGGTCAAATCCGGGAAAAATTCGGCGGAATTTGTGGATGGAAATTTGGGAAAAGAGGATGGAAGGCTAGATCTACCTGCAACACATGAAATCCGCAGATCAAATCTAACAAAACTTCATCACACCAACAAATCACAAAAAAAATTGGGGCTATTTTTGTGGGGCTTTTTCGAATTAGGGACAAAATCACCAAAAACAAGGCTAGCAACACAACAGGGAGGCTCCGAAATCGTGATCAACGTGGCTCTAGATACCAAGATGATGTAGGGTAGAATCCTAATCGACTGATCTTTCACAAAAGGAGCGGATCCCGCGACGAACACGAAGAACACGAGGAGGGAAACAAGGGAAAACAAGGGGAAAACACAAGAGAAACACTAAACCAACAAGAAATAGTCACACATGTGCTAGATCCTTGAGTACATAAGAAATCACACGATCCACAGACAACTAGGGATGATACAAAGTTAGCCGGTCTTCTCTATGAGGATGTCTTGATGTTGTTCTCCGCAAGGAGGTCTTGAATCCAAAGAGATCTTCTCCGAAGAGGGGCCGCGGTCTCTCTTGTGGAGTAGATCCGATGTGGATGAGCAATGCTCTATCTCTAAAATGAGCTAAACCAATGCTAACCCTAAAACGTAGGTAGGAGAAGAGTATATATAGTCTAGGTGGGCGAAGGGATACATGGGCCTGGGGCACTTACACTGTGCGCAGATAGGGGAGGCTGGACGTCCGGGCGTCGGGCCGGATGTCTGGGCTGGGGTGGCCGGATGTCCGGGCTAGAGGCACTGGCCTTGCTGCTGTCTGGTTTGGTGGTGTCCGGATATCCGGGCTTGAGGCCAGATTTCCGGACTGGGGCCCGATGTCCATGTCCTGTAGATGCTCGGCGGTTGGATGTTGTTGTAGTCGAAGTCTCCAGCGGCCGGATGTCCGGGCTCGGGGCCGGATGTCCGGGCCCCGGAGCTGCCTTCTTCTCCTTTCAGCATTCCTCTTCATCCGTGGACTTGGCGGTTTGTCCGTCTTCACATGCATCTTTGAGAGGGTCCTCTTGGTACCTAATCATGCACAACATCTCGGACTTTGGTAGTAGCCATGTCTCGAGGGGATCATATGTAATATCACTAAGGAGAGAAGTCACCTTGGTCTCGAGAGCTCTAGCTCGTGCTCGTGTCATGGGTCCTCTTGGCATTTCGTGAGGCGATGGTAGGTCCATGGGGATGACCGTAGGATGATCCGCATCAGACAATCTCTTCGAAGTTGATAGTGTGCTTGGGGGTCTTGAAGCACTTGCGGAGCTGTGACACGTGAAACACATCATGCACATTTGAGAAGTTGGACGGAAGCTCAAGTTGATAGGCGAGGTCGCCTCTCTTGCCAATGATCTTGAAAGGGTCCACGTATCTCGGGGCAAGCTTCCCTTTGATACCGAAGCGTCGAGTGCCTTTCATTGGAGAGACTCGGAGGTAGATATGGTCTCCGATCTCGAAATCCAAGTCATGGTGCTCGCTATCATAGTAACTCTTCTTGTGCGATTGCGCGGCTTCGAGATTTTCACGGATGACTTTACACATTTCTTCCGCTTCTGTGATCAAGTCATTGCCAAGAAGTTGGCGTTCACCAGTCTCAGACCAATTGAGAGGAGTACGTCACTTTCTGCCATATAGAATTTCAAATGGGGCTTTGCCCGAAGTTGCTTGGAAGCTGTTGTTGTAGGAGAACTCGGCATATGGGAGACAATCTTCCCACTTCATACCGAAAGAGATGACACAAGCTCTAAGCATATCTTCGAGGATTTGGTTGACTCGCTCGAGTTGGCCACTTGTTTGAGGATGGAAAGCTGTGCTGAAGCGAATGCTGGTGCCCATGGCCTTCTGGATGGAGTCCCAGAACTTGGAAGTGAAAATGCTTCCGCGGTCTGAAGAGATCAATTGCGGAATTCCATGCAACGAGACAATTATGGAGGTGTATAGCTCTACCAACTGAGCTGCCATGATAGATTCTTTGATTGGAAGGAAATGCGCCACTTTTGTAAGCTTGTCAATGACAACGAATATAGCATCATTCCTAT
Source organism: Triticum urartu (assembly GCF_056163025.1). NCBI lineage: Eukaryota > Viridiplantae > Streptophyta > Magnoliopsida > Poales > Poaceae > Triticum > Triticum urartu. The sequence continues at coordinate 343,945,270 of NC_141874.1, forward strand.
GCTTGGACTTGGGAAATCCAGTGAAAAAGTCCATTTTGATATGATCAAACTTCCATTATGGAATAGCAAGAGGTTGGAGGAGACTAGCTGGTCATTGATGTTCTGCTTTCACCCTACGACAGACATCACATTCATTCACGAATTGAGAAATTTCTCGCTTCATTCGACTCCACCAATACGATTGCTTGAGGTCATGGTACATTTTTGAACTGCCTGGATGAATGGAAAGAAGATAATTATGCGCTTCGTTCATTATGACCTTCCTTAGATCACCTTTAGGAACCACAATCCGGTCCTTGAAGAATAAGGTGTCCTTGTCATCTATGCGATAGCACTTGTATGTGGGTAAACCCTTGTCAACACCCTGGTTCACCTTCTTCACCATGGTATCAAGGAGTTGTGCCTCACGAATTCGATCTTCCAAAGTTGGAGTGACTTGAAGGTTGGCAAAAAAAGCACGACGAACAACTTGGAGGTTGAGCTATCGGAATGCTTCACAAAGATCCAGTTGGAAGGGCTTGAGAATTAAGCTGTTGCACTAAGGCTTTCTGCTCAGAGCATCTGCAATCACATTGGCCTTACCTGGAGTGTATTCAATACTTGGATTGTACTCTTGAAACATTTTGACCCAACAAGTTTGCCGGAGGTTGAGGTTGGGTTGAGTGAAGATATATTTGAGGCTCTTGTGATCAGTGAAAATGTCCACTTGCCTTCCCAACAAGAGATGTCTGCATGTTACTAATGCATGGACAACTGTCGCCGACTCAAGATCGTGAGTGGGGTAGTTCCTTTCATTTGGCTTCAACTGACGAGAAGTATAGGCCACAACTTTCTTCTCTTGCATTAACACGGCACCGAGACCTTGCAATGAGGCATCGCAGAAAACTTCGTATGGCTTGGACTCATTAGGAGGAGTTAGGACATGAGCTGTGACGAGTTTCTCTTTGAGAGTATTGAAAGAAACATCACACTTAGGAGTCCAGGAATACTTGACATGCTTCTGGATGAGGTTGGAAAGAGGTTTAGCAATCTTTGAGAAATTCTCAACAAATCTTCGGCAATAGCTTGCAAGCTCAAGGAAATTGCGGAGCTGCTTGACATTTCGAGGAGGCTTCCAATTCACAATTGCAGAAACCTTCTCCAAATTGATAGCAATGCTCTTGGCGGAGATGATGTGGCCAAGGTAAAGAACTTCATCAAGCCAAAACTCACATTTGGAGAACTTTGCATAGAATTGATACTCTCTGAGCTTGTCGAGCACCAATCACAAATGTTTGGCATGATCCTTCTTATTCTTGGAGAACACCAAGATATCATCAAGATACACCAGGACGAATTCATTGGTGTAGGGATTGAAGATGAAGTTCATCATATGAGAAAATGTTGGAGGGGCATTAACAAGGCCGAAAGACATGACAGTATATTCATAAGAACCAAAGCTTGTTCTCAATGATGTCTTAGGGATATCTTCTTCACGAATGCGAATCTGATGATAACCCATACGGAGGTCAAGCTTGGAAAACACCTTTGCACCTTTGAGTTGCTTGAATAGATCATTGATATTGGGAAGTGGGTACTTGTTCTTGATTGTCTTCTTGTTCAATGGGCGATAATCGATGCAAAGTCGGTCCGTGCCATCCTTCTTCTAGACAAAAAGAACACCACAACCCCACAGAGATGAACTTGGTCTGATTAGACCCCGATGCTCTTGTTCATCAAGCTATTTCTTCAATTCTTTCAGCTCCTGATAGAGGCAAAGGTGTCCTGTCTTTCGATGAGATGGTGGCTATCGTTTTGGAGGAAGACGACTTTGACGATCCGACTATGAACGTGCGAGGACGTCGCGCCTTAGCAATCGCTAAACCAACTTCGAGAGGTTATTGACCATGCCGGAGCATGATCAACCTGACCATGAAGGTCTGTTTCCTACAGGAAAACGAAGAACAAGCAAGAAACTAAGATTGCAATCTGGATATTGCGAATATAAGATGAAAGCTTTATTGATCAAGGTGGGGTTCTGTGACACCTTTGTCTGGTCGTTGAACACAAACGAAGTACGCGAAGTTGCAGCTATGGAGAACTTTAATCTAAACAAAACCCAAAGTCTAAACGACGCCCTAAGGGCTGTATATATGGAGGAAGAGGGGGGCGGATTTCGTGGCCCTTGGAAGAGGGGTCCGAAACCAACCCTAACTCTTGTTTCCCCACACATACGGACTCTAAAAACAGCCTATACTTAAGTATTTCGAAAATACATGGGCCTGGCCCAATAATAAGGTGACGCAACACCTAGAATAGCCTCTGGACGAAATTTATGAAGTGGCATCTTGTATATTTCGTCCAGGGCTTCACGCACTCCTTATGGTGGCTTCAAAGTCCTGAAATCATCACTTGTAAATCCGTTCTTGATCCCCTTGCGCATGTCATCATCTCCATGCTTGAACTTGCTCCAAGGTTCATCTTTCTTGTCCACACTAGGCCCTTCATTTGTAAGCAAAACAAATGTATCCAATTTAGGCAGCATCATATTCTCATGAACATTAGAATCGTTACCAAGAAACGAAAGTACTTGATAATTCAATTGGCGTGCACGAGCTCTAGTAATTCATCCAGTATGCATAGCAACGGGGGCTGTGGGTGTAACAATGGTATTGATGTCCTCAGCATCCTCCCCTTCTTGAAATGAAGTCGTCCTCGACGAAAGCTCATCCTCCTCAACCAAATAAGGCTTCAAATCTGCAATGTTAAAAGTGGACTAACCCCAAAATCTGTAGGCAGCTAAGTTTATATGCATTATCATTTATTTTCTCTAACACCTTAAAAGGACCAGCAACACGTGGCATTAGCTTTGATTTGTGCAAATTAGGAAATCTATCCTTAAGCAAATGTAACCAAACAAGATCTCCAGGTGCAAACACAACATGTTTTCTACCCTTATCTCCAGGAAGTTTATATTTAGCATTCATACGCTGAATGTTTTCCTTAGTTAACTCTTGCATTTTTAAAATCAATTCAGCATGTTCTTTAGCATCAAAATTAACCTTCTCCGAAGATGGAAGAGGCAACAAATCAATAGGCGCATGAGGTAGTAAACCATACACAATTTCAAAAGGGCACATCTTAGTAGTAGAATGCAATGAACGATTATAAGCAAATTCAATACGAGGCAAGCATTCTTCCCACATTTTCTTATTATTCTTCAAAACAACGCTAAGCATAGTAGACAATTTTCTATTGACTACATCCGTTTGTCCATCAGTTTGGGGGTGACAAGTAGTAATAAAAAGCAGTTTAGTCCCCAACTTAGCCCATAAACATCTCCAAAAGTGGCTAAGAAATTTAGTATCATGATCTGAAACAATAGTATTTGGCACACCATGCAAGCGAATAATTTCACGAAAGAACAAATCAGCAGCATTAACATCATCATCGCTTTTATGACATGGTATAAAGTGTGCCATTTTCGAGAACCTATCCACGACAAAAAAATATGCTATCCCTCCCCTTCTCTGTTCGAGGTAAACCTAAAACAAAGTCCGTAGATATATCCTCCCAAGGAACACTAGGTACAGGCAAAGGCATATATAAACCATGAGGATTGAGTCGTGACTTAGCTCTTTGACATGTAGTGCAGCGAGTAACAAAACGCTCAACATCCCGTCTCATCTTTGGCCGAAATAAATGTGTAGCAAGTATATCCTCCGTCTTCTTGACACCAAAGTGTCCCATTAATCCTCCTCCATTCTCCTCCTGCAACAACAAAAGACGAACGGAGCTAGCTGGAATGCATAGCTTGTTAGCACGAAACACAAATTCATCATTAAGTACGAACTTGTTCCAAGTTCTCCCTTCTTTGCAATTCTGCAATACATCTTTAAATTCAACATCATGCACATATTGATCTTTGATGGTCTCCAAACCAAATATTTTAAAGTCAAGTTGTGAAAGCATAGTATAACGACGAGACAATGCATCAGCAATAACATTTTATTTACCCTTGTGGTGTTTAATGACATAAGGGAAAGTCTCAATGAATTCAACCCATTTAGCATGTCTATGGTTCAGTTTTGCTTGACTTTTAATGTGTTTCAAAGATTCATGATCAGAATGTATAACAAATTCCTTGGGCCATAAATAATGTTGCCAAGTTTCTAAGGTCCGAACAAGAGCATATAATTCTTTATCATAAGTAGAATAGTTCAGACTATGATGCGGAGCATCCCAAGGCCATCCCCATGGACCCAACGGCATCTCCTACGACACCTCTTGGACCCATGACACGAGCACATGCAAGAGCTCTTGAAACCGAGGTGACATCTCTCCTCTCACAATTCCACTTTGATGCACTTGAGACATGTCTACTACCTCATACGGACACATTGTGCATGCTCAGGTATCATGGAGAAGCTAAGGAGCAAGGAGAAGAGGAAGATGGACGTGATGAAGGACTAGAAGAAGTGATGAAGAGGAAGCTACAGGCTCCGGACGACCGGCCAGGACCGGACGTCCGACCATCTCTAGGCTCCGGACGTCCGACCCAGACCGGACGACCGACGCCACCGCACCCGAGCCAATTCTACGGATTTCTGGAACCCAACGGATGACCGACGCCCGGACATCCGACCCCGACCAGACGTCCGACAGAAGACCTCCCGAGAAGAATCTACGGATGTCCGACAGGCACCGGACGTCCGGACCCTCGCAAGCCTCCGGACGACCGGTGACCCCCGAATGTCCGACGCCTGTGCACCGTTTCGAGTTGGGACGCAGCCCATGTACCCCTTCGCCCCCTCTTTTGCACTAGGACTATATATACCCCACCTCGTCAAACTTTCTAGGGTTAGCAAAGGATTAGCTCATATTTTGTGAGAGAGCTTAGCTCATCCACTTGGTTACTTTCTCCATGGAGATTCGATCCTCCTACGGAGAAGATCCCCCAAGAGGATTCAAGACCCCTCTTTAGGGAAGAATATCAAGACCTCCTCACGGAGAAGACTGTTACCCTTGTATTGTCCTTGGTTGATCATGTACCATGTGAACCCTATGTATTCGAGGATCTAGCACATGTGTGACTTTCTTGTGTTGGTTTAGTGTTTCTCTTGTGTTTCCCTTGTCTTTTCCCTCTCTTTCCACCTCGTGTTCTTCATGGGATTACACTCCTTTCGTGAAAGATCGGGCGATTAGGGTTCTACCCTACATCATCTTGGAATCATGAGCCATGTTGATCACGATTTCGGAGCCTCCCCGTTGTGTTGCTAGCCTTGTTTTGTTGTTTTTCGTCCTAATTCGAAAATTCCCCACAAAATAGCCCCAAATGTTTTTTGTGATTTGTTAGTGTGTTGATATTTTGTTGGTTTGGATCCGTGGATTTGCTTTGTTTTGAGTGGATTTAGCTTTTCCCCCCTTTCCCCACCTTTTCCATCCACAAAATCCTCCGGATTTCACCATTTTTGCCATCTCCACCTCGAACCCTAGTTGTTCATCTCGTGCCTGATTTTCGCCCAGGCACCGGACGTCCGACCCAGCCCGGACGTTCGACGACCGGACGACCGGCCCAGCCCGGACGTCCGACCGACCCTGACGAAACTGAATTTTTTCAGTGTAGTCACCACCACCACCCCACATTTCCACATACACACTCCCACCACCAATACACCATCACCACTTCCGCATACCACCACCATTTGGACCATTTCGCACTCCGACACGTGTTGCCACTTCGAGCTTTGAGAATTTGAGTTGCGGTTCCGTATCCTTTTGTGTTTCGGCTATCTAGGTACGGTTTGACATCGACATCACCGCCGCTCATCTTCGCCACGGACGCGTCATCATCAACGACCACCTCGACTACATCTTGGTATTCGTGCCACCATTTTGACACCATACCATAAGCAAGAACGGTAACCTCGTCTTGGTATCGTGATACATCATTCTTGCCATTACATTGATAGCCATCATAGCCTTACTCCTTTGCGTTGCTTACCCATAGAGACTATCCATTGAATATTTCCGGCAACAAGACTTGTGCACATTAGTGATCATACTTTCCATAGAATACATACATCATTGTTGCATATATTGGTATCATCTCTTGTGTCGCAAAGTTGTCATCGCATACACAATTGCTATCTTGGTTCGTCAAGCACTACATGAGAAAAGAGCTCGAACATCAAAGAGCCAAACAAGCTTGTAAGCAAAGAGGAAAGATAAGCAAAGAGCTTTTAAACAAGAACCATAGCATCATACAACATTAAGATTGTCATACTCGATCATCTTGGATCATATCATAGAAACACCTTGCATAGAGCATACTTGGGACAGAAGTTGCATTTTTGCTAAGTAGGTTGTGCACAAGTTCTTGTATCCGCCTATTGTGCAATCGTGCTCGCGTCTCTCTAGTGTTGTGCAACAAGAGCATTTTCGTGGATTCCACATTTTGGCTCATCCTTGGTTGCCCAACCCCACTTATACTTTTGCGTGTGTGTTTCCGTGTACCTTATATGCTTGGTCTACTTGTTACATTGCATCTTGCGAATCTTTTCCAACATTATTGAAGCTCACTTACAATTGCATCAAATTTTGTGCCACCATCATAACCATGCTCCACCATAAGCTTTTACTTGTGTAGGTGTGAGAAACCGAAAAGAGCTAGTACCAATTGTGCTATTTCCTTGTCCTACATTGGAGTGATCAATGATCCACTTTCAACTTCGGTCAAGGTACATTTGGTATTCGTTCTTCTCTTTCTACCACTCACATTTGTCTTGGAATGATGGATAGGCCAAGTACTTCTACCAACCCACTCTTCATTGAGAACGACGACGACATGAACTCCTACGTCACCAAGAGTCACCTCTTTGGTGCACAACGTGCTTTGAATCAAGAGCAACAAGCCATGAGTGAAGGCATCGACAACCTCGCCGCCAACTTGCGACTCTCCAAGCAACATACAAGGGACTACTTCGACGACAAGCTCGACGATCACAAGCAAGAGAATGACGCAAGGATGGACAAAATTCACGCTTTGTTGCTCAACCGCTCTTCTTCCACTTCGTCTTCATCAAGAAGGACTCGTTCAAGTCGACACTCCGACTTCTCCCTCTCCGGCTCAAGTACACCGACATTGAACACTCTACACCGTGTCCCGTGCAATGATTGTCAAGCAAGCCTCAATCCCCTACGCAACATCGATTCTCAAGAGCTCCGATGATGTCAAACCCAAGAGGCTTTTGCACTAGCACGAGAACGGCAATGACAACGCCAACATGAAGAGGAAGAGCGAGTGTGTCTACATCAAGTTGCACAAGATGCCGAGGCACAACGCCAAGAAGAACAACTCCGTGAAGCTCAAGCACTTGCGGCGCAACAAGCCCTCCAAGATTCAAGTCGAGCTGTAGCCAACCGAGGCCGACAAGCTAGAGAACAAGAAGAAGCACTTCGTGAGGAAATTCAAGAATGGAGATTTCAAGCTTGCGTGCATCGTCCAGTTCCTCAAGCTCCTCCTCGAGCTCGACAAGCTCCTCCACAAGCTCGCCAAGAACATCAAGTTCAAGAGCATGACAACAATGGAAATACTCCAGGACAAGAGCAACATGAGGTTGACAACCCTCCTCACCAAGAGCGACACGAGCTTGACAATCATCTACAACACGGGCGTCACCATCCCCGACCCCAACACAGTGAAGAGCAACGCTATGGCAAGCTCAAGTTCACCATGCCCAAGTTCAATGGAAGCAATGATCTCGAAGAGTACCCTTCATGGGCATTGAAGGTCGACAAAATCTTCTGTTTGCACAACTATGAAGAAGAGAAGAAGATCGCGATGGCATCCCTTGAGTTCCAAGACTATGTCCTCATTTGGTGGGAACAAGTCATAGAGCGCCGAGAGGCAAGAGGGGAACCACCCATCACTACTAGGGCACAAATGAAGGATGTCATGAGAGCATGCTTTGTGCCCACCTAATACAACCGCGACCTCTTCAAGAAACTCCAACTACTCAAGCAAGGAACCAAGAGCGTTGAAGGGTACTACAAGGATATGGAGATTGCAATGATAAGAGCCAATGTCACGGAAGATGATGAGCAAACTATGGCACGTTTATTGAATGGACTCAACCATCCTATCAAGAAGAATACCTTTGTTCTCCTCGAGCGGCCTCTTGGCAAGGATGAGTTCTTTCTCGGACCGCTCGAGGTTCTGCTTCAGTGCGGCGACCTCCGCAGTCAGTGTGGCAGAGGTCAGCAACGAAGCCTGCATATACATATAGACATAATTGTATTAGACTCCTGCAGATATTATTTGACCCTCTATTTGGTTTTTCTTTGTGAACACCAAACAGAGCATCAGGGGCTACTGTCTATGCGGTAATATTTTCCTATATTTAAATACTTACCTCAAAGCCTGTTAGAAGGCTGGCACAGGCTTCAGTCAGGCCGCTCTTGGCAGACTGAACCTTCTTGATTACCGCACTCATAATAGTGTAGTGCTCTTCGTTGATGGAAGCGCCGCGAAGCGCTCCCAGTAGGTTGTCCGGTGCCTCTGGATAGACAGAGGTCACCGGCATGGGCGGCTTGCCCCTATTGGTAGGGGGCCGCCTGCCGGAGTTCGGAACCACTGGAGGTTCCGGCGCGGTGTTCGGCTGAGGGCCAAACTTGGAGCCCTTGGGAGTCTTGCTCCCTTTGCACCTGGAGTCCGAAAGGTCGCCTTGAGGCGCCTCCAGGACTGCCTCCCCTCGGTTCGGTGCCCCTTGAGACAATACCTCAACATTGTCCGTAGGACGAGGAGAGGAGGCAGTTGGAAGTGACTCGCTATTCATATCCGACGAGTCCAAGGAACCGTCCGACGAGGATACGTCGATGCGGGCTCGGGGCGGACTGCATGATCATATTCGACGTTAGGAGAAGCAGTGCAATAAAAGTATGCTATGAGTTACTCTGGTATCCGAATACTTACAACTTCGCCAGGGGCTTGGCCCTGAGTAACCACTCGTCTTCGCTGTCGGCGGCGGTGGTGGAACAGTCCGGAAGGAGAGTCCTTCCCTTCTTGGACCCTCCGGCCTCCCCGGTTGGGGTGACATTCCTTTTCCTGTCTCCCCCGGATGGAGGGGGAGAACCATCATCTTCCTCCTCCTCGTTTTCACGGGAGGAGTGCGTCTCAGAGTTAGCGGACGATGAGTCCGATACCACCTGGCGCCGGGAACTCTTTCGGGTTCCCGTGGCCTTCTTCTTGATCTTCTTCTCCGGCACCTCATAAGGAGCCGGAGTCTGCATCTCCGTCAGGAGAGCGTCTGCAGGGTCTTCGGGCAGAGGGACCGGACACTCAATCTCGTCTGATGTCTCCACCCAGTCCTATCAAAGGCATGGGAGCTCAGACCCCGCACATGGTTAAACTATGGAAAATAAATACCCTACGAGGTGTATAGAACTTACCGGATTCACAGGGTGCGTCGCGCTTAGCCCGCGGTCCTCGGTAAGGGGAGGGGGGACCTCGGCGCCCTTGAACAGCACCTTCCAGACGTCCTTATGCGTCGTGTAGAAGAGCTCGCATAGAGTCTGGTGCTGGGCCGGGTCAAACTCCCATAAGTTGAAAGCCCGTCGTTGACACGGGAGGATCCGGCGGAAGAGCATGACCTGGACTATGTTGACAAGCTTGAGTTTCTTGCCTATCATGTTCCGGATACACTTCTGGAGTCCGTCTAGCTCCACCGATGAGCCCCAAGACAGGCCCTTCTCCTTCCAGGAAGTGAGCCTCGTGGGGATTCCGGATCGAAACTCGGGGGCCGCCACCCAGTTGGTGTCGCGCGGCTCGGTGATGTAGAACCACCCCGATTGCCACCCCTTTATGGTATCCACGTAGGAGCCCTCGAGCCATGTAACGTTGGGCATTTTACCCACCATGGCTCCACCGCATTCCGCTTGTTGGCTGCCTACTACCTTCGGTTTGACATTGAAGGTCTTCAGCCACAGGCCGAAGTGGGGCCGCACACGGAGGAAAGCCTCGCACACGACGATGAACGCCGAGATGTTGAGGATGAAATTCGGAGCTAGATCATGGAAGTCCAACCCATAATAGAACATAAGGCCATAGACGAATGGATGGAGGGGAAACCCCAGTCCGCGGGCGAAGTGGGTGAGGAAAACCACCCTTTCCTAAGGTTCCAGGTTAGGGACGATCTTCCCCGCGGCTGGTAGCCGGTGCGCAATATCCGCGGCTAAGTATCCGGCCCCGCGCAGCTTTTTGATGTCTCCCTCCGTAACGGAGGAGACCATCCACTTGCCTCCTGCCCCGAACATGTTTGGAGAGGGTTGAGGAGAAGGATGTGGACTTGGGCGCTGGAGCTCGAGACCGCGAGAATGGATGAGCAAGGAGGAAGAAGGCGTGGGTAGAAAAAGGTGAACCCTTATCCATTTATAAGGGCGGACAAAACTATACGCCCCCACCAGCCTGGTAAAACTCGCTTATCCCCCAAGCGCCGTAATTGATGGCGCGGTTGGGTTACCCACGTCCGTATTGATGGGAATCCCGTAATAAGGGGACACGATCTCTGCTTCGACAAGACGTGCCAAGGAAACCGCCTCGCGAAACATGCTGAGGTTGGTTGTGAAAAACGATTCGAATGGTGACCTGGCTGTGGTGTGATGTCACACTGCGGAATGCGTTGGCGGATTAGATTTGTGAAAATATTATTCTCTCTACGGTTGTATATGGAACTTGTTTTGCAGAGCCGGACACGATCCTCGTGTTCAAAATCTTCTATGAAGTATTCGGAGGAGGAACCCGCCTTGCAATGCCGAAGACAATCTACGCGCCGGACTAATCGTCATTGAAGCCTGGTTCAGGGGCTACTGAGGGAGTCCTGGATTAGGGGGTATCCGGACAGCCGGATTATACCCTTTGGCCGTACTGTTGGACTATCAAGATACAAGATTGAATACTTTGTCCCGTGTCCGGATGGGACTCTCCTTGGCGTGGAAGGCAAGCTTGGCAATATGGATATGTAGATCTCCTTCCTTGTAACTGACTCTGTGTAACCCTAGCCCCCTCCGGTGTCTATATAAACCGGAGGGTTTAGTCCGTAGGACCAAGAACAACAATCATACCATAGGCTAGCTTCTAGTGTTTAGCCTCTTCGATCTCGTGGTAGATCAACTCTTGTAGTACTCATATCATCAAGATCAATCAAGCAGGAGTAGGGTTTTACCTCCATCGAGAGGGCCCGAACCTGGGTAAAAACATCATGTCCCCCGTCTCCTGTTACCATCCGCCTAGACGCACAGTTCGGGACCCCCTACCCGAGATCCACCGGTTTTGACACCAACAACAAGTCTCCTTCAAAATTGGCTCCTACGGAGACACCTTGGAGTGCGACGTCGTTCCAATGACCGTTTTCCATCTTCTCCTTGGACGCCCATCAAAATTCGATAGAGGAGTCATCCACAACGGACGAACGAACCACTACATCTTCAAGATGAAGGGCAAGGAGTATGTACTTCGTCCCATGTCTCCAAGCCAAGTTGTCGCCGATAAGCAAGACACC